>NC_141673.1:42419670-43019670 GCF_028749965.1 Puma concolor | reverse complement strand
GGGCATATAACTCCATAGAGCATACGTATCAGCATTAAATTTAATGTATTTCCATTTTTATTTAAAATGCATTTCATTGAAAGCTAGTATTTGTAATTTTTGCTCCGTGTTCCCCAAAGAATCAGGCTCTTAAAATGAAAGTATCCATTATTCAAATCTGATTGTTGCCAACTTCTTGAGGTGGTGCCTGATAGGATAATTCATCTAACTGGCCTGAGGATGTAGACTTCATTACTAAATTACTCATGTACATATCACACTGCCTATGAGGAATGATACTAAGTAAATTACAGGCAGTGGAATATACACCAGTCTCTCAGCACCCTAATACTAGCATGTACAAAAATCTAAGTAGATACAGAGAAGGGAAGGACCTATTCAGCCTGAGGTATTAGGAAGGCTTCACAAGGAAGTGATATTTTAATGGAGTCCTGAATTCAGCAGGGAGAAAAAGTTGGGCACAAGAATTCTAGGCTGAAAGAACAACATGCACAAAAGCAGGAAGACAAAAACCAACACGTGTGATCAGGTACCGTGAGAAATTCAGTGCAGCTGAAACATGAACTGAATGGGGGGCGAGGGGGACAGGTGAATAAAGGAATCTTTAGTTCAACAAAGAACAACAAGTAGCTCAAACTGCCTTGATTCTTTCCTGCCCTTTTGATTTCCAGCAGCATGAGATGATAAAGAAAACACAGTCATCCTGGTCAGATTTTGTCACCTCTTGGTCATTCAACCTTAGGCAAGTGATCTGTTGGGGTTCATTCATTAAAGTGTTGATTCAGAGACCTGCCTAATCATTGCATCAAAATACAAGTTCCCAGGCCCCCTCCCACACCTCCTGAATCACACAGTCTGGAGGAGGCCCCAGGAAGCAGTGCATTTTAAGCTTCCATTGTGTGAATCACCACCTTCAATACAATATTCTGTGGAAGAAATCACCTTTGTTAAAAATGCTCTAAGTGGGTGTTATTTCTTTTGGTCTTATTTCTTCCAAGGAGGAAATAAAGAACAGTAATCTGAAGACTCTGAAATACTTAAAACAGAAAACCTTTAAAATCCCAATTTAGCTGGCTTGTGGCATTTGCAGGGGGAGGGAGAAATTATCTGAAGGTAAGAGACTTTTCTTTCTTTGAAGCTATATTCGTGTGATGTGAATCAAACCATTCATGCAGAGAACAAAAGCACTTTTGACTTCAAGGGCCAGTTAAGATGGTAACTTAAATAAACAGGGAGGAAAAGAGATATGACAAAAGGTCAGCTTAGTCATAGCTTCTTGAGCTTCAACCAAAGAAGTGCCTAAGGCTGAACAGCTAAATTGAGTTTGCAATTATCCACCCTTCCACAGGTTCCTGGACTGGTCACCAGATCTGTAAAGTCAGTTTAGAGGGAGGTCTGGGAGCTATTGTCAGTATTTCAAAATTTACAGTGCAGTGCTTCTCAAAATACAGTTCAAGAAACATGAGATCTGAACCATTTGATGAATGAGGATAGTGCTTATTAAAAATGAAGATTCCTACATCCCAACCCAAGAGATTATATTTCAGAGTGTTTGGTCTGAAGCTTGGAAATCTGTATTTCTTTTCAAACACTAGGTGTTTTGAGAGAACTCTTGTAATAAGGTTAACTAAAATATGCCCAAGCTGCATCCCAATTCTCTGCTTTAGCTGACATGATCAAGTCAACTTAGCACATGCTAATCAGAATTTCTAATGATCAGATGCAGGTCTTTAATTAATAAAAGTGGGGAAACAAGTTATTATGTAATAAATGTCATTTGCTTAGTAGAGAAAAATCTATCAAAATGTGGATCAATAGAGAAACTTTTTTTTAAAGGGATCCTTGATAGCAAAAAATTTGAAATGACTTAACATTTGACAGCTCTCCTCCCCCATTCTTGGCTGCATACATTGTGTTTAGAATTTTGATAGTAGAAAAATACTAGTGAAAGCAATTTTCTCCCCTATTTTCCTACTCAACATTCCTCTCCTTACCCCTCCTTTCCACATGTTCCCTGTTTTTCAAATGAAGATAGCTGGTCCAGTTGACATTTGGGCATGTGCCTGGGGTCCTATAAGGGAATCTACACTTCTGAACATTTCTCTGGAGAATAAAACACCTTTGACCTTCCATCACTTGGAATAAAAGTATTTCCAGAGGCAGCTTTGTTAAGGATCTCCACCCAATTTGTGAGTGCTTTCTCCCAATTTCCATTATCAGAATGACTTTTGGGTGTTCTGACTTGAACAGTTACCAAAAGAGAGAAAGAGAGAGGGAGAGAGAAAGATAGAGGGAGAGCTAAAATTTAATCCAAAATTGGGATAGTCATGTGATTCTGTGAATGTAAAATATAAAGCACAAGGTTCCATCACGTTCAAAGGTCTTTAAAATTCCATGCAAAATGCATTTACATAGTTAAAAGCAAAGGAAGTACAACTTCTAATCAAACAATGTGAACATTATCGATTTCCCTAAGTACGAAATTAAAGATCCTGACTATGAAAACACCACCACTCCTGAAGTTATGAATTCACCAAAATAGCAACTGTAATAAGTTTCCATCAGGGTTGCCAAAAAGAATCTCTTCTCATTATGCAACTATAAGCTAATAGCAAAATTACATGGAAAAATGTTTCCAACTGGCTTAAGTCAAACTGGTTAGGAACAACCATTAGTCCTTTTTGGTAAATAACAGTAGCAATCAGCTACTCACCCACAACCTCACCACTATGTTATTAAGAAGGTAAGACTCAAACCAAATTCTACCACACACACAGATCCATTTAGAGATAAAGATGAAAGGTTAGTAAGATTCATATGCTCTTTACGGAAGGTAAAGTCTGTCCCAAATGTTTTAGCCAAACCACATACCTTTAATAAGTCCAATTCCACATATAAGAGCATATTTCTGTCATCTATTATGCTAAAAAGTCGCTACTTCAAAATAATTCTATTATGTGAATTAGACAAAATGTCTGCTGTTGATTGGAGATAAAGATGGCTGAGGCTTTGCAGAGGCTGCCTGTGGAACTGGATCATTCTGACCACATGTGTGGATCTTTCCAACCACTGACAGCACTTGAGTGTAAATACCTGATCAGTGCTGCTGATTATCCCTAGAATTTAGCTTAAATTAACACTCACACAAATATGCACACCTACATCTCAAATTGGAGAAGGAGGAGCATGATGTAATTATTTCCTTAGTGCTGGTAAGTATATGTTAGTCTTAGGGGGATTTAAAATTAAGTATAACATTGTGCATCAAAACAAAAGAATATTATTCTGTGAAGAAAGCTGTGATATTTGGAAATTTTTTGGCAATGCTTAATAAAATTAATCCTACTAGAATAACAAGTCAGCCTGTTTATCCCAATTTAAAATATACATCTGAGAAATTTAGATTTGTGAATTTAAGTTGAAATCGTACTAACTTTACATAGAGTATTAGAACCTTTAGGTAGATTCAAGACTACCTATTTATAAATGTACTTCTTAGATTTGTAAGAAGTACTTAAGTACATAGAAATCTTTGAAAGCCAATTAACATCTTTTAGAAGAGTTTAAATCTATAGAATGTAATTTAAAATATTTAAGGGTATTTAAATGTCTGAATTTTAATGGGACCAAATATTATTCAATATTATTTGACTCCATCAAAGTAGTTGCTAAAATTGACTAGACTAAGATTTTCAAAATTAATTAAAAGCCAACAGGACTGGGGTTTTAAAATATTTATTTTAGAGAGAAAGAGAGAAAGCACAAGCAGGGGATGGGCAGAGAGAGAAGGGAACAGAGGATCCAAAGAGGTCTCTGTGCTGACAGCAGAGAGCCCTACGTGGGGCTTGAACTCACAAACCACAAGAACATGTCCTGAGCTGAGTCAGATGCTCAACCAACTAAGCCATCCAGGTGCCCCTAGACTGGACTTTTTTATTTGTAACTCTATTACATTGAATATTAATTTTTATGAATTAGAATTAAATTTGAATTCGCTTTTCCTATGTACAACACTCACTTTCAAGGTACCAAAAAGTTCATTATTAACATCATTGAACAAACTCTCCTTATCACTAAAGATGATCTAGGCTTGTAGCATTTCTCACTTATCAAATATTAATGCCTTTGGGGCCTAAAATAAGAAGAGTCAGGGAACTCTATTCATGACCTGCAGAGTGAGTCAGGGTTTTATCAGAATTAATATTTTAGGACTAGATTGGGGTCATAGGGGTCATCTGATCCAATTTATACAGGAAGAAACAGAGACCCAAGAAGTTTGGCTTGTCCAACATACTATATAATAAACCAGTAGAGGAGCCAGGATTAAACACAGTTCCCATGACTCCCAACACAGCATCCTTGTCAATATTAATGAATATTTATTAAGTGCTTATTATGAATCAGGCAGTTTCTAGACCCTGAAGATGCAGCAGTAATGAGGGCAAACTTCTTGGAAGGTGGAGATAGATGATAAATGCACATATAAAGGAAACAATGTGAGTTGGTGATAAATGCTCTAAAGAACACAAAAGAAGATGTCATGAAGGAGAGTTATATGCCCAACAGGCAAGTGAGGGTTGGGCTTCTCTCACCATTCACTTCAAATGTCAATATTGTGGAGATGACTTTCCCCCCTGACCAACCATCTCCACAATATTGACACTTGAACTGGTGAGAGAAGGCTGTCATCAAAGAACTGTGGGAAGAATATTTCAGGCATTATAAAGCATGATAAGTACAAAGAGCCTGAGGCAGAACAGAGCTGGGGAGGTAGGAAGAGTGAACAATAGAATTTGAAGGCGGGACAAAGTTGTTTGGATTTTATTCTGAATACACGATGGCGCCATTGGAGGATGTTGAGCAAAGAGTGGCATAAACAGATTTACCTGGATCACTCCAGCTACTGGGAGGAGAGTGTCAGTAGGGGAGTGAGAAGAGGAACAGGAAAACCAGTTGGGAAAAGCTGTTGCAATCCTCCTTATAATATGGTGGAAACATAAATAAGGCTGGTAGGATAGGAGATGAGAAGAAATAGATTCTGAATATATTATGGAGGTAGAATCTACATTGTTTTTCTGTGACTAAGATATTTTTTGTGTTCCTCTGATAATATCTTCATTATGGTGAGTGACAAGGCAGTAATGAGAATGGCTCAAAATTTGGGATCCTCCTATTTTAAAATATCAGAAGAGGACATAAGTTTTAGGTTAATTCCAAAGGGACAGATTCCCAGCCCCAGACATGGCCAATCTCAAATCCCCTCATCATTTAAAGACTCCTAGGATGATAGTAGTGCCTGAGAGATATATTTCATGTGTTAAGTGCTCAAGAGATAACTAGATAAAGCAAAAAAGTCACTCAAGAGAGACAGACCTGAACCCCAATCTTGGTACCAGCTCTGTGATCTTGAGCAGGTTAACCTGATTTCTTTGAATCTTGGTTTTATTGTCTACAAAATGGGCAGAGTTTTATGAATATGTTCCTTGCACAGTGCCTGACTGTGTTTATACCAGGTATTCAAAAAGGGCAATTACTACTCTTAACTTGTTCTCTGTGACCTCCTTCCTTTGACTAATACCAGAACCCGGTGAACTTTAGCCCTTTTAGCTCAAAAGCGAGTATAAAACATAAAGACACATTTTTTCCAAGTTTTGGGGGAATCTCAATAACACTGTTAAATATCTTCTGCTATGTTCACAAATATTTAAATTAGATAGGCACTTATCACAGGCTGTCCTGAAACTGTGACTTCATAGGTGATCTCCTGAGGCTTTAAACTTGCCTACAGCTCATAATGTGAAACATCTTAATTAAAACTTTCATTCTGAGAGAAAGGATCTAGGGCAGGGAAAAGCCAGAGTGGGTCTCCTGGCTGTTGAAATTATCTAGAGCATAAAATAAGGGTCTCAAGGTCAAGGACCACTTAACCAAGCTTAACAGAGATATTTTCAGACCCTCATGCAAATCAAAAACCACGAAATTAAATAGAATACTGGGCACGGTATTCAGACAGGTCAGTTCATCCAGTTCAGGCCTCTTTTCCCAGCTAAACACTTACAATTTGTCATATGTACTTAAATGTTCCCTTTCTGGCATCTTCAGCTCTACAATTAAGGGGAAAATAAATCATATGATAATGTGTCGACTACACCCACAAATATCACCACCTTTAGTTTTCAAGCTACTTCATCAGACTCTGGCCTTTTAGTTTTCTCTTTGTTCTCTTAAAGGGCAAGTGCCTCCACTTCCTACAGACACCAAGAGCCCTGTCACGTGCATGGTTGATTTTCAATTGTACGTTCATCAGACTTTCCTTGTCCCCCATCTTACAGCTCTACAGCCACTTAGGGAATTCACAAATCTTTGAACTTTTAGGAATCTTGAAAATGCAATTACTAAGTAAACTCAAACACCACCTAAGCATATACAATGTGCACTGACATCTTTTCCATTTCAACATCATAGCACTAAATCAGCTGGAGGAAACTAGCAGAGAAAAATGACAGTGTCATACAGTTTATTATCACTTAGATTCCAGGATCTTATGGTTATCAAATTGATCAGCCTATGTTGACCATTACTTTTTAAGGTAGTTTTTAGTGAAATTCACCACAAAACATACTTCGCAAAGATTCCATTATCCTGACAGTTCTTAAATATATCTTGTGCTATTTTGCACAAAAATAACATCTAATATTAACACGGTAATGACTATACATCGGGCACTGTTCTGAGAACTTTATAGATATTAACTCATTTAATCATCATAAAAATTATATAAGTAAAATACTATTATTATCCCATTTTACAGAAGGGGAATTGTGGAACAGAGATTAAAGAATGTGTACAAGGTCACCAGTTATGAAACTCAGACTGACTCCATAGATTAAGATTTTAGCTCTTATACCAGAGCTACTCAATCTTGGCACTATTGACATTTTAGATAGGATCATTTCTGTTGTGGGAGGCCCTCCTATGCATGGTAGGATGTTTAGTAACATCCTTGGCCTCCACCCACTAGATGCCAATACTACCACCCCAGCCCAAACCCTGGGTGTGACAACCAAAAATGTCTCCAGACACTGCTTAATGTCTCCCTGCGAAGGGGATGGGGTCAAATCATCCCCTGCCACTAGCCACTAGGAATCACTGCCCTGTACTATACTGTGACCACACACAAAATGGCAAAGGACAACTATGTTTATAGTTGTAGAAGAAAAGTTAAGAGGCTTGTCCCTGAATTTCAAGGATTAGTATCATTAATCAAATGAATCCTCACCCAAATAAAATTAATATCGACCCCAATTCCACTCTGCTTTCCCTGTTCCTTCTCTCTTTTATCTTCCTTCATTGGAAAATTGCTCATCTAAGTTCCACAGACTGCTAAGCTGGTGATTTCACTCTTTCCTTCAAGTCTGTGTCTGAGGCATTGAAAGAGGTGCATAGTTTTTTTTAGGTAGTAACTGAGGCTGCTCTCAAGAAAAAACCACAGGGTACTTCAAGGTCTTTTGAAGGCAGGAGAGCCAAGAACCAATAGAACTTCATTCCTTTTCAGAAAGGAAACTTATTTTCTTCTTTGGACTCACAGCAGGTTATTGCTGCCTTGTTCCCTAAATGGTGGATTAAACATTGTGTGGTTCATAGGACTCTAAAGGTTCATGTGCTCACCTGGTATAGCTCAGCCTCTCTCTGGATGTTGCCTGCAGGCAGATATTGAGAACTTGCCACTTGTTCATACCTCCTTGATATTTTCTGGAACTAAATAGGTTGGGTTGAAAAAAGGACTTTTCTTAGCTTTTCAAATCTCCATAACCAAGAGGATGCCTTTGGTAATCTTGGAAACTCCTGCCAGAGTGAACATGTCTCATGGCCAATGTCTGGTAAGTAGGTAAGAGACTTCACCTGATGGATAAACAATAGTGGAGTTGTTTCATGGTGTGTGTTTTCCATGGACCCAACCCAAGCAAATCACACCATACATAAACCACCAGCCAATGCGATATCTTTAAGAAATCAGACTATGCTCAATTAGAATAAAAACACCCAGCCGTGTGTCATCAAAAGAAAACTCTTACACTGTTAGAATTTTTCCTTGAGGTAATGATTTTGTTCAATATTGATGTAATCCACATTTGAGTATCTGCCACGTGCTTGGAACAATCATGCTATTCTCCCCCACCCACAACTTCTCTGGCAGCTACTATAGTGAAAACTTCAGAAGTAGAAATCAAGAGATCACAGATTCCATTGTTCTGCCTGCTAACAATAAAGTTGCAACCCTGAGTAAGCTACTTGACCTCATTGAGTATCAGATTCCTCAACCTTAATATGAGGAGGCTGGATTATTAGATAAACTGTAAGGTCCCCTACAACTATTGAGTTCTATGATTTCCTATATTTATTTTCTAGCTAAAAAGTATTGAGCTTCTATTGCATGACATGTACTACAGTTCTACCGCTTTACATGTATTATCACATCTAAATTTCACAACAATCCTGTAAGGTAGTTCCTATTATCTCCATATTAGGGATGAGGAATAATTCTATTTATTCAGTTCAGTGCACTGCTTCTTCAAGAGGAACTCTACCATTCTGGTGGATAGAGAATCACGCTAGGCGATGAGCAGCATAAGGGCAGGTGGCATGGCCAATTCATTGACCTCTGTCAGCACTTATCACATATCCCAGCACGCACAGAAAGTCAGTAAATACTGACCAAATATATAAATGAAAGAAGAAAATTTAATATCACTTTTATCAAGTGTATCAATAAGGATGATAAGGTATCGTATTGTTTGTAAGTTTAGAACCCATTCAAAAGCTCATATTCTGGGTTACAAAACAACTGAGGATTTAACTGTCACATGAGTTTTGATGTGTTATTATCCTTTCCCAGATTTTTAAAAATAAATGTATTCACATGATGGAGGAGTTTTAAAAACAAAATATTCACCATAGCTTCTCATTGATAACTCTAGAATGTGGGGGGGGGGGTGTTCATTTTTCTAATCCTGGTTCATGTAATCAGGAAGTATATTTTTGTGGGGCCATATTTAACTGCAATCTTATGTTGCAGAATCCCATACTTTAAGCTGTACACGCAATTGCCTCTCACAGGTCACGCAAATTTGTACTGAGACTTTTCATAGAAAAGAGCATTTTTGTATCTATCTCAGATATCATGCCTTTGTCAGATGAAGTAGTAAGGCTTTCTGATAATTTTGGTAAACATTGAAAATGAAAAAGTGCTTTGGAAGAGGAAAAATGTCAAGATACTCTAATGGCTTATTTAAGTTCAAATAAAATGATACTCTGTTCTTTTGGTATGCTTGATATATTTTATAGAAGGAAAAAATAAGATGGTCAATGAAAAAGATTAAATGATGGCTCAAAAATCAATAATTTGTTGTTATTGTTAATTTTCTATTATTTCTATGTGGGAGTAATAACATAAAGAAAGTATTTTAGGGTCTATGTCAAGGTAAAATCCAAAGTTAACCACTATAGAATAAGCATTTAAAAATAGTGGGAAGGGTAATGGATGAGTAATATCCAGACCTTATTTCTAGGACTTCATCTTAAAAGTTAAAAAATGGTCAACCCGAATTGATTCTATATTGTCAGTTCTTGAAAACATTAGGTACAACAAAAAATGAAGCCTGCTGCAAAGATGCATATTTCTAATTTACACATATTTAGGCAGACATATGCCACTGTATGTAAGCCACTTAGGTATCATGTAGAAGAGTGACTAAGATACAGGGCCAAATTCCTTAAAAGCTTTTATCCCCTTTAATTTTCATGATAACCACGGAGTCTATAACCCACTAGTCAAAGATGTAAAAGAAAGCAAAATTCAAAGCTGAAAAAGTTGGCCTTCGGGGAAAAAAATTCTCTACTGTATTCTTCCACAGAATGCTCAAGCTTTATTTGGTTCACTATCCAAAGATTAAATCCTTAAGAAAGCAAGTTTTATAGCCACAATTAACCCTTACATGTTTTAGGAAATGCTAACTTAGATTTCCTGCATAGAAAATATTCAATAAAGGATCTGGATCTAGTTTAAGGAAGCCTTGAAAATAGCTATTTTCTACTTGCCCATATATTTAATCATCTATTCCTCCAACAAATATTTATTGGCCACCTTGTATTACAGGTGCTAGGTGTTGTGAGGGCAATGAAGAGTAAGACACAGACCCTAGTCTTGAGAGATTGAAAAAGATCAGGGAGGACAGACCCAACTGCTAGCCTCAGTGATAAGTACTATGACATGAAGTGCACATCCCACCCAAATTCCTGGGGGTTAAGAAAGTTTCCCAGAGGAAATGGCATCTATGTTGAAATCTGAAGGACCAGTAGAAGGAATCTAGGGGAAACTGGAGAGAGGGAAATGGGGAGAGATCCAGGCAGGAAAACTGTTTCAGGTAGAGGAGATAAGGTCGTCAGAGGGAGCATGACGCATTCCAGAAACTACAAGCAGTCTTTTACTATAGGACAAGAAGCTGTTTGCTCCCATTACTATATCCCACTTACAACCTCTTTGGAAGTAGACAGCGTAGTTAAGACAAGTTCTGGGAAATTATGCTGTATTTGAAAAAATCTTTTCTTAGCTTTCAAATTTGGTGACATACTGTTCTCCCACCACCACCCCCTTTTTTTTAACGTCATGACATGTTCTCCATTGTCCACTGACCCCTACAGGCTATCTCCTTGGAAATCTCCAGTTGTCTTCTGATTATACATCATTCTCAACACTGCAGGGCCAATGAGACTGGACAGGAGGGCTGCTGCTATCATACTGTTGCTTAAAGTTCAAACCCCAGCTGCCTGCATTTCTCTGGCCCACAGAATTCCACTGTCCTCCTAGTAGGATAAAAAGGATTACGAGATTAGCTTCATGATACCGTTTCCAGCCGACCATATATAGTAAGAGGAAGCAACTAAATGTGACTTCTATGACAACCTTTCGGTGTTCAGGCTGACTCCCTACTAGGATGTCTGCCTGGAGGGGGGGAACAGGGATCTTAACCACGTAGGGGAGTTCAAGGGGTGTATTATCCCAGCTGAGAGCTACAGAGGCTAATATCCCTGTGAGCCTCCTGCCACAGTCACCACAGTGTGGGAATAGGGCACAAAACAGTTGCCCAAGTAAGAAAGCCAACATCATGGGGACTATGAAAGTCTAGCATCCACAGGCAGTACAGGGAGTCCTTGAAAATGAACAGAGTCAGTATTAGCAAAGATCCTAATCATGTCACAGCTAGCCTTGATTTTAGCTGGAAGGAAAAAAGAAAAAATAAAAGAAGCACATATGTCAGAATTTTGTCTTTTTTGCAAGGCTCAACTGTTCCGGGAAGCTTTCCCAAACGTATGCAGACAAAATGGTTGTCAGCAATATTAAATCACATAGGTTTCTTGGATATCGGAAGAAAAGCAATGCTATTTCAAGCCATTCCCTTCTCGAGGAAAGTGGGTAGACTCGCTACAGGAAAATTCAAGATCTCCACTGGTCTTCTGAGCTCTTAAATGGGTAATGAGAATTGTATTCAGGTAACATTTTGAGGTTTGGGGTTTGCAAAGGGCTTACATTAGAGTCCATCTGTGTGCACAAGAGTGACAATTTGGCATTCCCAGGTAGAGCTGGGTCTAGGGGTCAAGGCAAAGTCTCCAGCTTCAGAAAACCATTACAGTTGGAGATACACTTTGGGGCATGTGTCTCTCTTTTAAGAGAAGTCTGTTGGCTTTGGGGAGGATGAGAGTCGTGGACCTGGGGCCGAGAAGAGCAGGGAAAACCAATGCTCTGAGGCAGGATGGTCCAAAGAACTTTTGGGAATGGCAGTGCTAATATTCCATTTTAAATGGCTTGCTTTTCTGCAATGTAAACCCCTCCTCAAAACTTCAGTCCACTGTATATAGAAAAGCTGTGGGTGAGCGACTCTTCCTGTGGAAACTGAAAAAAAAAGAATCACCTCTGTGTTTCTGTTCATGTGGAACAAAATAAGAATGATCTAGTTGGGAGAGTTTTAAGAAAATCCATAACACAAGCAGAACCTAGGAGCCAGATGTGAGGCCATGAGACATAAGACTTCCAGAAACCTGCAGGTATCCTATGTCATGAGTCTGACTTTCTCAATTCTAGAAGGGGGTATAGAGAACGTCATCTTATCTAGATTTTAGGTACGGGGGAGCTGTCACTCAGGTAACATAATGACTCTGTTGAGGTCTATGCCCTATGATTTAAATGATGCAATAAGTATCTCCTAATGGAAACATCTAATAATTCCGCATGGCCCATGACAGAGCCTGAAAGCAACACCATCATTATTCCTCTAGGATGAAGCATTAAAATCTTCTGTTAAAATGCAGCCACACTCTCACACTCATTAGAATGGCTACTAGTAACAACAAAAACAACTACAACAACAAACCAGAAAATACTGAGTGTTGGTGGGGGTTTGGAGAAGTTGGAAACCTAGTGCACTGTGGGTGGGATTGTAAAATGATGCAGCTACGATGGAAAATGGTACAGCAGTGGCTCAAAAAACTAAAAATAGAACTACCATGTGATCCAGCAATCGTATTTCTGGGTATACAGTTAAAAGAATTGAAAGCAGGGTCTCAAATATTCACATATTCATAACAGCACTATTTACAATAGCCAAAAGATGGAAACGAACCCAAATGCCCAACAGTGGATGAATGGGTAAACAAAATGTGCTATATACATACAATGAAATACTATGCAGCCTTAAAAAGGAAGGAAACCCTTCATCTGCTCCAACATGAATGAACCCTGAGCCAGTCACGTGAGGACAAATACTGCATGATTCCATTTACGTGAAGTATATAAAATAAAGTACAAGTGTGGTTACCAGGGGTGGGAACAGGGGAAGTCGGGAGCTATTTAAAGGATACAAAGTTTTAATTTTGCAAAATGAAAATGCTTTGGAGATCTATTTCTCAACTATGTGAATTACTTGGCAATACAAACTATATACTTCAAAATGGTTAAGGTGGTACATTTTATGGTATGTGTTATTTACCACAATTTTAAAGAATGCTCCATATTCTGTATAACAAGCAATTTTAAACCATCAAATGAGCTTCATTTCCTTATGCACAGATACATCAGTTTCGATACAGAAGAGAGAGTGAGATCCAGGACAAGAGGATGTTAGAAAAGGCAGGCTTAGGGAACTGTGGAAGTCCCTGGGCATCAAGGGAGAACACAGGCTCAGAACTCCTGGCTAATGTGGGAGTGGAGGGGGGTTTCTAGGGGCTTCAGAAACAGTGCAAGAAAAGAGAGGGGCAACACAAAGTCCTGAGAAAATGCACTAAAAATGCAGTTTCTTTTTCCTCTTCCTATTTTCCCTAAAGCTGCTATCCTTGGGTGACCTCCATAACATGCAGGCAGTGAGAGCTTGCCTTTGCAAAGGCTGCCCTGAGAGACACTAAGAATAACACCACTTGAAGGGCCCTTCTGGCAAGTGCATCACAGCTGAGTTTCCAGAACCACAAAGACAGACTTCAAACTTTCTCCATTAGCTACAGACGCACCCTGCTGAACTTTGTGGACCCAGCTGGTGGTTATTTTTAGTCATGTTCCTCTTTCCATGACTGACTGGGAACTGTGAGGTATGGATGGAGAACTGGGTCTAGGAGCCAAGGCAAAGTCTCTATCTTCAGGAAACCATTACAGCAGGAGAGAAACTTTGGCCCAGAAGTCTCAGGGTCCCTGTCTCTCCCTTCAAGAGCGGGAAGTCCGTTGACCTGAGTCAGGAACACGACATGAACTTGGGGCTGAGGAAGCCCTGAGAACCTATCAGTCCTAGATGGTTTCAGCTGTGCACCAGGAGCCCTGGCGAATGAAGCGTTGGAACTGTGACCCAGAGGCTGCCTCCTGTGGGGTGATTCCTCAGTGACAGGCTTTCTGAGCCGTGCCTGGGCCTGCCCAGCCACTCACCCACCCACGGGCAGGACTCCAAGCCTTGTGTTGCTCATCTTGCTCTGCTCTGCAAGCCTTGCCCATGCTGCATCAAGGCCTGCCTTGCCTCCTGTGGGGCTCCAGTGCCCTTGGGGGTGCCCAGCAGAGCAGCTCAGTGTGTATAGAAAGGACACACAGGATCTTCTGAGAGATTTCATTCAGTGAATACAGTGACACATAGAGCATGAAACACAGTCGACTCAGGTATGTAAAAAATTATGCATTAGCTGTTTTTACTTTCTTTTTTTTTTTTTAATTTTTTTTCAACATTTATTTATTTTTGGGACAGATAGAGACAGAGCATGAACGGGGGAGGGGCAGAGAGAGAGGGAGACACAGAATCGGAAACAGGCTCCAGGCTCTGAGCCATCAGCCCAGAGCCCGACGCGGGGCTCCAACTCACCGACCGCGAGATCGTGACCTGGCTGAAGTCGGACGCTTAACCGACTGCGCCACCCAGGTGCCCGTTTTTACTTTCTTTAAATCAATTCAGTTCTGACTCCAAGTCCCATTCCTATTGGGCTGTGATGAAGTGAAACCTTAGGCCTTCTTGGGGCTACCACCTGCAAAGGTATAAAGCACTGGGGTCTTACCTAGCTCCGAGGCGGGGAGGCCCCTCAGGTTGTCAAATATGAGTCCACACTGGCTGTGGCTGAGAGACCTGTGGTCCCAGGCTCTGCTGCCTCTTTGACAAGGGTGAAAATCTTCCACGAGCTGGGAAACACAAATGGTGGATCCCAAGCTACCTAAGGGCGCTCTCACTATTTGTCAACACTTCCTTCTCAAGGCCTTATCACCTCCTGAGTAGAGTACAAGTTATGGAGGCAGGATCTCTCTCTTCCCCCCTCCCACCACTCACCAGAAATCTCTCCCTCCAGTCTTGCCTCTTGCCCACTCCCTACCCCCTCCAGGACACCTTTCAACCATTGAGTATTTTAAGACAGAGCCTCGAATTTCATTTAAGCGTTTTCTACTTTACACCTTGATAAATCCCTGAGATAAAGAACCACAAAGCTTAGCCAACTTAGGGGTTAGGATCTCCAGTTGAAATAAGGCATGGGGAGGTTAAATGACATGCACCGTATGCTGGAGGCAAGATCCAGACAAGAAGCCAGGTCTGCTGATTTTAGGTGAGTGTTCTTTCCACGACATCACAAAATGGCAAGTCAGACAGCCTGCAGCAAATGCTGGTTTGGAACCAGCAGACCAGAAACTGAAGGCTCACTTGTGTTTTATTATCAACAATGGGGATGCTGAATAAAACCAGTTAGTGGTGGGCAGAGAGCCAGCATTCACTTGATTAGATCTTCATTCTTGTGGTTACCAGCCAGTGCCATCCGGGGAGAACCTGAATCTGGAGGGGAGGCCATGCTGCCAATGCAGACAGCACCTGTGTTTGCCTATTCCTACCGCCCATTTTAAGCAAACAAGCAGTGACTTGAGAGAGGGAGGAAAGAGGACTGAACCCGGCATCTAGTGAGGCCAAGTTTTTTGGGGGGCAGGCACATTCTTCTTTCTGCATCCGGGAACAGACCACTTGCCCCTGTCAGAGGCTCTCTCGATTAGATGTCCAATTCTAGAGACAAGAGTTAAGATGGCTTGCCAGTGTCTATTGTTTTGAAGTCACCTTCATATGCTAGGGGACAAGGCTGATCTAACACCATCCAGAAGGAGGCTCTGTTTGCTTTGACTGCCTCTTAGTTCCCTCTCAGGACAATTCACGTACCTCTGGATGCCTCGACTTCCTGTGCCCAATATTTTTATGCTGCCCTGCACCCTTTCTCAGTATTCCATCCATCCCTGTGCTACGATACTGCCCTCCTTTTCCCCATCCAGCTGCCATTTTCTGGACGTCATACTGTCAACAACGGAGTGGTAGGAATAAATAAGCTCACATAAATAATTCAGTCAAAAATAGGTGTCGTGTGGATATTTTTATGTAAAAGAAACACTCCGGTAGAGTATAAATTCTAGGAACTTGAGAGTTTTTGTCAGCTTTGTTCACGGCTGTGGTTTGATAGAACATTACCCCATTAAACAATACAAAACAAAAAGCCCGGTAGTAATAATAAGGTTTCAAATGAGACTCAAGAGAAATACTCAGGAACAGTTGCCAGGTTTGAAATATAACACATGATTTTGGTATTGTTGAAAGTCTCAGTAATAACAACAATGATGAAAAAAGACTTTTTCAGAAGAGGCCATAATTTCTTACTAAGTTAAACCTAATTTACGTGCATTCAGAAAACAATATATTAAACTTTGAGAGGAATAAGGCACATAAACAGAAGAGATGCCATCAGGAGAAGGTCAAGTCACTGACAAAGAGGCCTGTCAGAGTATGTCCTTCTGGTAAAACGAACGTGGTCTGATGCAGAATTTTTCAAACTTCATGAGTGTTATGGATCCATTTACTGAGTTTTAACCAAACTTTTCTTTCTAATGGTATCAAATAGAAAGGAACTGACTGACACAGAAAGAAGAGGAATACGGTGGAGTGGAATGGAATAGAATGAAACGGAATGAAATGGAGACAGTAGGGTCTGTAATATACATACATAATACATTATCAGTATGTGTAATGCAAAATGTAATCATTACTGTGGATTGTGGTCTAAAATACTTGAAAGCTGTAAGTCTGAGTCACTGATTCTTAAACTCCTTCTAACCTCTGAATTTTTATTGGAAGCCTAATATATAAAATAGACTCAAGCAAACCTGCTCTCACTGAAAGCATTGTGAAGAGACAAGGTTTAGCCCTGCCAGCTCACTACAGTCCTTCTTCCTTCGAGAAGCAGAATTTGAAAACCACTGGTACAGAAATTAGACATGATTAGTTCTCCTAGTATAACCATCAAATCTGATGCTTAATGCTGAAGTTTGAAGGGACCACTAATAGCATCTTCTCTCCCTATAAATTCCGAATTAATTTAGAGAGACGATGGAATCAAGCAGAAGAGGATTGAGTGCCAACATACTACTACTAAAGGTAGTATTACACTAGTAATACATTTCCATTGTGGTGAATGTAGCATAGATAAGTGGCATCAGTGGGTTTCCCACCCTGCACTGCTGACTTAACCAGGCATGTGCAGTCAAGGCAGTGCTGGAAACCCGGAAGGCCTCAATCCCACTCTACCTTCCACTCAGAGGCAATGGCTCAGAACAGACAGGAGCATCCCAAAAGCAAAAGAGAGGGAAGAACTAAGCTAGGCAGGCCCAGTTCAGAGGAGCCGGGAATGGTACATTAGTTGGAAAGCCTCTACAAGAAAATATGAAGCAGGTGGAAAGGGTTTTGTCTCCATAACACTTAGTAAGATGAAGTTTCCTTCATGGCACTTACTGAATTGGAATTAATGTCTGCCTCCCTTGATAGACTATAATCTTCTTGAAGACAGACACCATCTGTTCTATACACGGCTATTTTCCCAAAATCTAGTACATATTAGATGCTCATGAATGTGCTACATGAGCCCCATGAATAAAACTAATGTATAAATGCTGTCAATATAATAACCAGAATACCAACACCATACCTCCAATACCAAGGCATTGGAAAATAGAATCATATTCATTCAATGGCAAACAAAACTGAACAGGTCTACTTTTGAGGATATTCAAAAGATTACCTTGCTCACCCATGGTGAGCAAAGAAAAAAACTCGGCCATTCAGAGAAAAATACCAGTGAAAAAGTAGGAAATCCACTCCCACAAGAAAGAAAAACAAGAGCAAATCTTCCTTCTTCTGGAAAGTCCCCAAAGAAGTCAATCAGGTTCTTGTAAGAGAGGCCTTTTTCCTCCCGGTCTCAAACAAACTCTGCTGTGCGTTAAACTGCAAATCCCTTCTTTCATCTTCTGTGAGAAAAAAGCTCTGGTTTATCAAGCCTGGCTTTTAGCGTGGCTCATACCTTCCAAATCTACAGGTTAGAATAGCTGTTGTCATAATCAATGAATCCACAAGAAGTAGATGTTTTTGGTAACAGGAATTGTGGCCACGTTTCTCTATGCCACTGACCTGTACTTCTAGAAAGCAACATGTCTCCCACCACCGAAGACTCATTAACAACAGCAACATGTGAGGCCCAATGGGAATGTACAGTGACACTAAGAACAGCCCCAACTAAAATCTCTCCTTTATTCATCCCACTAGGGAAACTAAAATTTTGACATTATTTACTCCTGTGAGGGAAGGCTAGGAAAACTCCTAGTAAGATTTAAATACGGAGGCTCCTGGGTGGCTCAGTCGTAGGTGTCCAACTCTTGATGTTGGCTCAGGTCGTGATCCCACGGTCATGGGATAGAGCCCCACGTTGGGCTCTGCACTGAGCATGAAGCCTGCTTAAGATTCTCTCTCTCCTTCTGCTCCCCTCCTCAGCTTGTGCTCTCTCTCAAATTAAAAACAAACAAACAAACAAACAAACAATTAAATACATTCTTAGGAATGATCCCATTTGACCTTATTATCACACCCATTATGAATGTTTAGCCCATCAATAAGGATTACTGTTGCTTTAAACAAAAATTAATCTTAATAATGACAATAGGCACACTTATTTCTAACATAAAAGCACCAGAATGAATAATAAACTAAAAACCTAGGACAGAAGTTACCTCTGGAGATGAGGCATACAGTGGGAAAAAAAAAAGAAAGAAAGAAAGAAAAGAAAGAGTTTGGATACTCAGGAGTCTTCAACGTTAATTCTAACATTATTTTTCTTAAACTAGGTGGGTTCATGCCTTTTTGCTTTAATGTTATTCTTTACCCTTATACTTACTGAATTATTACCTATATTTTCACAAAATCTATTTTCTGATAAAGTCATAGATTGAGAAAAATGAGACAAATGTAATCTACTAATCTGTATCATTGGTAGACTCTAACTGTTCATCCATTCCTCAAGCATCTTTAGTGTCTACCACTAAATTCAGTACAAGGCTGAATGAGAAACAGTCCTTGTTTTCAAAGAGTTCTGAGTCTAGTTAACTAAAAATTGATACCTAGGGGCGCCTGGGTGGCTCAGTCGGTTAAGCGTCTGACTTAGGCTCAGGTCATGATCTCACGGTTCATGGGTTCAAGCCCCATATAGGGCCCTCTTCTGCTGTCAGCACACAGCCTGCCTCAGATCCTCTGTCCCCTCTCTGCCCTTCCCCTGCTCGTGCTATCTTTCTCTCTCTCTCTCTCTCTCAAAAATAAACATTAAAAAAAAACTTTAATAATAAAATAAAAATTGACATCTACTAAAAAATACATATGCATACATGAACATGAGCCAATCTGATAAAATTCAGAACACAAAATTAATTCTGTATTCCTCTTTGTGTACTCTATGCCACATAACTGATTGGAGGAATTTTGCACAAAGAGTGAGCTCTAAATCATAAGCTGATAGCTCTAAAAGTCAGTTCAGCCAATTTTCTAGGTCACATCTGGGGAGAGGGCACCCTTCTGTGCTGTGCTCTCTCTTTTTGACACATGGTGACCCAAATCCAGAATTCTAAGAAATAGCACCAAAACATCAGGAAATGCTGGCCAGCTCATTGAGAAAACTTGTTCTTTTGAAATCATCCCTTAAAATATACACCCATTGCCCACAGCCTTGAGAAAATGACATAGAGTCATTGAAAAATATGAGGGTGTTTAGGGTGTACATGCCTGCTCATCTCTATTAATCTGGAAAGTCATTTCCTTTTCTTTGAACTAATTCGTTTTGCTTTGCTTAAGGGCCTTAATTCCTTTCTTTCACCTTCATTTTAGAGCTGCTGTGAAATTCAGCCCTTAGCCCACACAGGTTCCAAATCATCTTCTTTTCTTGCTCGTGCGTACTACATTTCATGCCGGTGCCATATAAGTCACTTTATTTGCCAATGATTCTATAACTTTCAGACAAAGAGGTGTTTGATTGCATTATAAAGAGATACGAAAGATATCTAATGTGCTGCAGTTTTTAAAGAGAATGGAAATGAGTCAGTGTTGTGAATCTATTGGCAGAATAATCATTTTATGTTCAAGTGGGAAATGTCTAATAAGGATGTAGCTTAAGAGATGCAGGAAAGTAAAGCAGAAAAAGCCCGGGATTTAGGTTCAGGGATACTTCTTTTAAGTCCCAGTTCTTCCATTTGTTAGTCATATTACCCTGGGCAGATTCTTCACCTTTAAAATAAAGATGAAAAGTCAGACCTTTGAGATTTAAATGATATAATAAAAGCCCCGCTAGAGAAGGTAGGTGCTTAATAACACAATCCTTAGATATTTTCATATTATGATACTTACGTAGAGACAATTACTCTGATATATGTAATTTGAAGGAAAGTGCTAATCTGCCAAAATTCCTGTTGCTGAATTTTAAGATGCTTAAAATCAATTTTACAACCCAACATCTAGAGTGTAAGCACTAAATTATGTCAATTGTACAATACCATATGGCAATGTTTTTTTTTTTTTATTTTAGTTTGTACATGTATGTCAGTTACATGGGAGTTTGTGAAAAATAGGAGGTTCAGGATTCTCTCTCTAGAGAAGCTGGTTTAATAGAACTGAGGTGGTTCAGTAATTTGTATCCTCAATGGATTTCCAGGTGATTCTGATGGAGATGGTCCTCGACCACATTTTGATCAATGCAGCCATAAAATGTATTTATGTACTTATAAGAGAATTTTTAAAGAAATGGCTCAGATTAGCCATTACCTCCCATGCTAAAAATAATCTCTCCCAAGACTTCAGTGGAAATAGTGCAAAAAGGGCCCCCCAAACTCTGTTCCAATGAGAACCTGGGAAAAGCGTATCAAAATAAATTTTTTCAGAACTCTGAAAATTAGCCAAAGGCTTAAAACAATCTGAAGAGTGTTTAGCCAACCAAAAAAAAAAAATGGCTGCATCTTGATAAGAACAGCAAGCTTTGTCAAGTTTTAACTTGCCCTATTCCCATTCCACCTTCTACAGCCATGCAGTAGTTTTGAAAACCAACAGCCTCACAATAATCACAACCATGAAAATCAGCTACAATGACAGAAAAAACAGACAGAAGACCAAAAAGAAAATAAAAGTCTCAGGGCACCTGGCTGGCTCAGTTGGTAGAGCATGCAACTCTTAATCTCAGAGTTGTAGGTTCGAGCCCCATGGTGGAGGTAAAGATTACTTAAAAACATAAAATTAGGGGCGCCTGGGTGGCGCAGTTGGTTAAGCGTCTGACTTCAGCCAGGTCACGATCTCGCGGTCCGTGAGTTCGAGCCCCGCGTCAGGCTCTGGGCTGATGGCTCAGAGCCTGGAGCCTGTTTCCAATTCTGTGTCTCCCTCTCTCTCTGCCCCTCCCCCGTTCATGCTCTGTCTCTCTCTATCCCAAAAATAAATAAACGTTGAAAAAAAAAATTTAAAAAAAAAATAAAAAAAAAAATAAAAAAAAAAACATAAAATTAAAATGGAAGTCTCAGTTTACTCATCTATAAAATGATAAAGGTCATCATTATCTACTTATGGGTATTGCTGTGAAGGTTAAGTGAGATAATATGCGGTATACTCCCAGCACAGTGCTTGGTACACAGTAAGTAAATAAGATAGTAGGAAAATTCCTGTGTATTTAGTAATTTTCCTACTGTGGAGCAAATGTGGAGAATTTTACAAAGTAGCTTATGTATTGTCATATATTCTTCTTGAGTTAAAACCTAAGGTATTTTTTTTGTAATAAGATTCCTCTGTGCTCATGGAGACACTCACTGCAAAGTAGCAAATGAAGAAGGAATCTTCCCTGCAGTGATCTCCACCGCTGAGTTAGGGGAAAGGGCATCACGTTCAAATATCAGACAGGACAGTCTCTAGTAAAAGAACAGATGATCTGAAGAGAATGTGATTACTAGCAGTTATTTGTAGTGACATTTAAAAATAAAAAACAACCTGAGAGATAGGCAAGATTTAATTATTTATCTGTTTTGCTGGAGAATACCACTCTCAAGAGGTTAAATCACTTGGCTAATGTGTAGATTCCACAATTCATTCTTAATCTCATGTTCTTTCCTTGTACATGTCGTCTCTCCTTGATCTTTTCTGTCATCATAGAAAGAACAGACCCGATTTCCCTTTCATCTCAATGACTTAATGTTAGCACTCTTTGAAATACCAAAGTTTCCCTTTGTCATGGCCCTAGTAAGCACCAAGGAAAATAGTTCTCAAAGATCCAAGATAAAATTTTTAGGAAGCCTCCAAAATTGATTTTTATTTTTCTAAGGCTAAGGTTAGGCAAGCAACATATTATAACATCCAAATAAGATAATTTTCACGCCATTTTGGTTAAAATGTGAAATCTTTACTTGAAAAATGCTGTGCCCACTGTCCCAATGGGTATAATCTATGCTGAAAATATCAGCTTCCCTCAAACCTATGTCAGGATGTCCACTAAAGATTTCATGGGACAATATCCAGATGCTAACTCGTAGGTCTCATGAAAATAAAAAATGATTTCATTTCCACTAGAGATGGGGCTTAAACAGTTCAATTATCTTAGAAAACTATTCCATCAAAACATTTGAAGATGAAAATGAGACCTGGTATTAAAATCTATGGTTACCGTTAAAGGGTAATTAAAATATTATCCAGGGATTCAGCTAGTATTTGAGGATAAGGATGCTTAAATCTTCTAGATCAATCCATTTATAGATGTGCTTCCAGGTCTATATTCCTTTTTATATATTCAATAAATGATTTTTAAGAATGTACTGTATTCCTTCTCTGTAATAAAAAGAAACAAACTACTAAGACACAAAACATTATGATGGATTTCAAAAGCGTTACGCTAAATGAAAGAAGCCAGACACAAAGGACTATCCTCTGTATGAGGCCGTAATATTTTAGAAAAGGCAACAGTATAGAAACAGAAAACAAATTGATGGTTGCCAGGGGCTGGGGATGAAAGCAAAGCAGGAAAGTGACTATAAAGGGGCATGAGGGAACTTTGGGGAGTGATAAATAAAAATATCTTGACTACGGTAAAAATTATATGACTCCATACATTTGTCAAAACACAAGAAAGTATACACTTCAAAAAATAAACTTTATTGTTTGTAAATTATTTTTCAATTTAAAAAAGAAGTAGCCCTAAAATCCTGAGCTTTAGCTTGCCTCCCTTACACACACACACACACACACACACACACACACACAGGCACACAGACATGCGCACACACACACACACACACACACACACACACACACACACACACACACCAAATCACAAAGAACCTATCATAGGTCAGAGGTAAGCTTAGCCCTGGCAGCTAAGCTTACCTCTGGAATGTGAACAATATAGAGTCTCTGATCTCAGAAGCCTATATCTAGAGAGGGAGATAAATAAGATAAAAACAGAGAGGAAGGCAAACCATAAGAGATTCTTACATACAGAGAACAAATGGAGTGTTGCTGGAGGGGAGGTGGGTGGGGGGATGGGTTAAATGGGTGATGGGTGTTAAGGAGGGCACTTGTGATGACTACTGGGTGTTGTATGTAAGTGATGAATCACTGGGTTCTACTCCTGAAACCAATGTTTCATACAATGAAACTGTATGTTAACTAACTTGAATTTAAATAAATAAATTTTTAAAATAAAAATAAAAAATAATCACAAAGTATAAAATCACAAATTTGAGTAGATACAATAAAGCAGGCAATAAGAATAGTTAACATAAAGAGATCTAATTTAGACTTTTGTGAATTATGTGTGCTTCGATGTGAAATCTTTTTTAAATGATAAGACTTGTCTCCAGGACCACAGGCTTATCTAGAGCTCAGAGGACACATGCATCTTTCATTTAGTCACTTGGGTCCTAGAAGTTGGGAAAAGCTACAGTGAGAGGCTGCAAAACAGAACAGGGAGAGTCTGTTAAGCCAAGAGAGAGTCTCTTTATATTAAAATTCCAGGACATTTTCACTCACCCTAGAGCTCCTGGACAAGGAAACAAACCTGCGTGTGAGCTTGTTACTCATGGAAAGTGCAGGTTTAATTAAGATCATTTGTATGTTATTAATAAAAATGTGTAATATTTATGAGCTTGATTCTTGTCTGCTCCTTGCCTCTCATTCTATTTAATTAGCTGTGTGTAGGAGGCGCTGAATTGCAAGAGCCCCTTTATTTTACAGTGATATTCCCAGTACAGCTTGAGATGTGTTTGAAACATAACAAAGAGAAAATTAAACTGTTCCTTTGGCCCTAATATAAAGGGAATTCTGGGCTCACACCTTGACTGAAATTGCTCCCGCATTTGAATTACATTCTATCCCTGGTGGTTAAGATAAGAAAGAACTTGTCCCATGAGTAGAATATTTTCCACATTACCGAAAAATAAAACTCAATCCATTACTGAGTAATACAGAAATTAATAAGCACACACTTTAAAAAATAAAAAAAAAATTACCGTATATATATATGCACACATACACATACACACATATTCTTCAGAAGAAGAAAATTCGACTTTCAATACTTGTAAAGTTGATTAACAGTGAAATCTTTACCTCCAAGCACTTTAAGCAGAAACTCACTACAGAAGTAGACCAAAGGAGTGTAATTGTAATAACAGCTAACATTTATCTGGCACTCTGTGCTAGACATTCTTCTACAAGCTTTACATATAGTAACTCATTTTAAACTCCCAACACCCCTATGAAATTAAATACTATTATCACCAGCCTCATTTAACAGATGGCAAATGGAGACTTGAAGAGGCTAAATAACTTGCTCAGATCGAAAGTTAATTAAGAGTAGAGGTGGGGTCGAACCTAACCTATTTGACTGTAAATGAATCCTCCCTGTATTCTGTTAGCTATTTATCAGTTTCTTCAAACAGGTATAGATACATACATTTTTTGACACCCAAAATATTAAGGTCATTATAGATGTGTACATTCTAGATTTCTACCATGGGTTCCAGTGGTTTACTCCTAGTCAGAGATAATTTTCCTCTTGATAGGAAAAAATACAATCTGAATAAACAAATGACCAAATCTTTAAAGATGTTAATAGTATTTTTGAGCATATTCATCCATTCAAACACCAGAAAATCAAAGTTTCCTGAACTTGCACATAGTATTAAATATTAAAAATAGAATGGGATAAACTGGGCACAGAGGTGGGTAATGAAGATCTTTATTGGGGGTGGTGCGTGGGTGGCCCAGTCGGTTGGGTGGGTGACTTAAGCTCAGCTCATGATCTCACAGTTTTGAGTTCGAGCCCTGAGTCAGGCTTTGTGCCAAGAGCTCAGAGCCTGGAGCCTGCTTCAGATTCTGTGTCTCCCTCCCTCTCTACCCCATTCTCTCTGTCTCTCTGTCTCTGTCTCTCTCTCTCTCTCTCAAAAGTAAACATTTTTTTAAAAAGATGTTTATTAGATATATTACCATTTTATTTTACAAACTAACAGACACAGAGTTCAGCTATTTCTATATCTAAGTGTGGACCTGCAAAACTGAGCCCCCACTCCTTGATCCCCATCTTCTCACCCCCCTCCTTCCCAAGCTACAGGCCACACTTAGGCCTGAGGGTACTGTGGCGAAGGCTTCTCATATTCTATTCCTTAGATCATCTTGCTGCTCTCAACAAGACTCATCAGTAGGTGTGATCCCTCTGCCCCTACAGCGCCACCCCCCCATCCACTGGCTTTTCAGGCTCTGATTACAGTTCCCGCTAACTGTCCTCCTAAGGTCACCAGCATCCCCCTGCCATCCACAGAAGGCTGTTCAATCCTCCTGGATAAAGCAGTGTCCATGTAGCATCCTGGCATCTACAACAGACAAACCACAGCCCAGATTTAAGGTAAAATTTTCTTACGTCAAAGAAGATTAAACAATGCTCCTGAATGGCAATTTCATTTGGATGTCATGCCCAAATTCATATGACAAGCACTGGCTACTGAACTTGAGACACGCTCAGTAGGAAAGTAAAATGAAAGACATCAAAATAGAAAGCAATGCAGGAAGTCTACAGCCTTTGGCAATGTTTGGGGGTTAAACAATAGATTTGGGTCTGACAAGAAATAGGTCCTATTTGTTGAGTACTAAACAGGCACAAGCATTGTTGTCAAACAAGGATTCAGCAGATCTTAAAACAAAGTAACTGCCTTTAAAGTGTTTGTTTTCTAGGGGCGCCTGGGTGGCTCAGTCAGTTAAGTGTCTGACTCTTGATTTTGGCTCAGGTCATGATCTCATGGTTCATGAGATGGGGCCTTGCGCCGGGCTCTGTGCTGACAGTGCTGAGCCTGCCTGGGATTCTCTGTCTCCCTGTCTCTCTGCCCCACTCCCACTCTCTCTCACTCTCTTTCCCAGAAATAAATTTTTTAAAAAGTCTCTAAAGTGTTTGTGTTCTAATCGAGAAAAGAACATACATCTACAAATGACAAAATACAGCAAAATGGCATCATGCAAACTAAATATGTAAATGCTAAGAACAAAGTGTTGATTAGGACATGAGGCTAACTAGGCTTCCAGGAAAGGATAGGTTTTGAGGCAAGTTTTGAAGATGGTAATGGAAGGCAACTAGCAGAGAAGTGGGGGGAAATTTACAGATCATGCAAGGAGATATTCAGAAACTTTATCCAGGAAGATGGAAATTTTGGTAGCTGACTGTTAGGTATATAGGACAGTTATTCCAAAGCTGCCAACAGTTTTTTGTGTTTCTTTGGTTTGTTTTATATGTTTAAATTTCAGCTGGAAGTGGAAGCAGCATTCCTAATGGGTAGGGGTATACTTCTCTATCTTCGAAAAATTTCTTACTTGGAGCATTTTGATTACGTACAAATGAAGCCCAAATTCAAATTTGGAATGGAAAACATGAGACTGTAAAGAGTAAACTGCTCTGTATGATTCTGTCAAAGGTCATCACCATGGACTGAAGTGCCTCTCTGGGAGAAGGAAGGATTTTCTTGACTCTTTAGAGCCAACAAAGCCCTAAAAGCCAGGGCCCCAGGTAGGAGCAACATGGTCAAAGGCCATGGGGTGTTAAACTGGTCCTGGAAATACGGTGCTAGGACTGGGCTTAGGGGAAAGTTGAAAGTTTGAGGTGACAATAAGGGGCCTCTTTCAGAGGGCTTGACCAATGTGCCATCTCACATCCAGGATACTGTTCCCTTTCTGCTGAGTACTCTTCTATTATCCCCAGACTGTTGGTAAAGTTTTATAAACCATATAGCTTGGTCTTAGAAATGCTTGGAAAATTAATTGTGTCCACACTGAGACTTAAGTAAAGGGAAGAGACTCCCAGCAGCCTGGAGAAGCTGTTGTGAAACTGAAGTCCACCAACCATGCCAGACAGAGAAGAGGCACATGGAAGCCCATTAAAGGCTAGACACCATCCTGATTTGGGGGTGGATGAGGGCTTACAAGTTGTTATTAGGAATTAAATACAAGATAATCCCCGGAGCCTGAAGAACTTGGGAAATTTCAGGGTTGATCACATGTGAGACCATGAAAGTACAGATCTGGGGTTTAATAAACTAAAAAAAACCTAGAGATGCACCACTCACTGGAAATTCATAGGGATCAGCATTAGCTACGTGTACTTAACTTTAACAGAGCTGTGACACCCAGAGCAAGTCAGATAACTTCTCTGAGCCTCAATTCCATCACCTACAAAGTGAAGGGAATTCATGCCTAAGAAAACTATTAGATCAAAAATTCTGCAACTCAGTCTCCCTGCTTCCTCACCCTGATGCTCTATAAAATAGAAAACCTAAAGAAAAAAAAATAGAAATCAAAAGCTAAGGAAAAAGACAGTGATTGCAGTAAATATCAAGTACCCAGATGGCCAGTAGCTACATGATATACTACCATGCCTTGTTTTATTATGGTTATCATTGACATATTATCTACCCACCTTCTTCGGAATTCACATTTTTAGTACTAGTTTCTCTTGTCCATAGTATTCTCTTCTTTATCCTAATAGTACTCTTGCTTTATTTAATTACTGTCTGTCGGGGCGCCTGGGTGGCGCAGTCGGTTGGGCGTCCGACTTCAGCCAGGTCACGATCTCGCGGTCCGTGAGTTTGAGCCCCGCATCGGGCTCTGGGCTGATGGCTCAGAGCCTGGAGCCTGTTTCTGATTCTGTGTCTCCCTCTCTCTCTGCCCCTCCCCCGTTCATGCTCTGTCTCTCTCTGTCCCAAAAAAATAAATAAACGTTAAAAAAAAAATTTAATTACTGTCTGTCTTCCTGATTAAACTGTAAGTGCCATGGAAGTTTGTCTGCTTTCTTCACTGATGTATTTCCAGCACCTAACACAGTATTTGGCAGATGGCATATACTCAACAAGTATTTATTGGCTAAATAAATACACTAAAGAAAGAGGAAATGAGTGATACCCCCATGTCTTCACCTTTTTAGGAGATCAGACATTGAAGTACTTGTATTTTACATGTTACAATAGAGAATAACCCAAAACCACAGCATTAAGATTGCATAGCAATTCTTTCAGTTACCAACCATGAAAATACCGTTTCCAACAGGTTTGTTTCCAATGAAAGTGTCTGATCAGATAAATAAGGTATGGTGCCCAATGATCACAAAAATTACTTTATGAATTAAGATAACCTTCCAATTTCTGGTGAGATTGTGTTTTTTTTCTTTTGCGTTCACATTTTTGTTCTAATGATCCAAGAACTGGATAACATGAAAAATACCAGGAAAAAGTCATGCTGGGTTTAACTAGGAATGAGGAACAAAGCTTAAAGCCTGTTAAGGCCACCTGATTACATCACCATCCTCACCTTCATCAATAATTAACAGCAATGGAGCTCTTAATGCAATCAAAACACAATAGTATGGATTCAAAAAACTGAAGAACAACTTTTTGCCCAAATAAAAATTGAGTCCTGCACCCATGGAGACAAAGACCAGGATTCTTTTTTCTCTGCTTATTCCTGGTCCTATGAGATTTCAAAGTTCCAGCTAAAACTCTCAAGCAAGAAGCTCCTAATGAAACTTAAGATTCCTTTGAGGTCTACAAACCAATTTCATCCAATTAGTAATGGTGAAGTTTCTCCGCCAAGGCACCAACTTTTAGCAATTAAAACTCAACTCCGCTTCTCCCACTTATATGTAAGAGAGAAATGGGCCACGGTTAGTGTTGGAAGAAACCCAAAGGGATAAAAGAAAGTTGTGTAACGTCAGTAAATTTTCCAACTAGACATAGCACAACATTGAGCTGAAACCTATGGGATGGTGACTTTATTATTTACAGAGATCTCTCAAAAAAACATCTAACATCAGCTCTGAAAGCACTGTGGAATAGTACTACTGGGGTAATAGCATAGTCTGGAACATTGACTGAGGATGCACCGGAGACAGCTTAACAGCTAAGTTGCTGGTGTATATATTTTCATGAATTGGTCCCAAATATTACATTGCTAATTTAACCGAAGACTTTTTGTCCTTTTCACGGCTAAAATAATGCTGTCAAAATGATTTTTTCTCCTAGCCCCCAAGTTTGTAAGGAGTAATTTGTTTAAATAAAAGCAGTAACACTCTTTATAAAAAGAAGGAATCAACATGTATCCATATAAAACTTGTTCTCTCATCCAAAAGCAATTTACCATTCTGCTCCCACTTTGCTCCGTCACCTTTCCATGAATTGTCTGTCGTTTACTCTTCATAGACACACTCATACACACACACACACACACACACACACACACACACACAGTACCTTAGCACCAGCTAATAAATGTTTAGGACTTGAACTTCTTCTTTTTTTTCAAAGTTTATTTATTTTGATACAGACAGAGCATGTGTGGGAGAGGGGCAGAGAGAGAGGGAGACACAGAATCCCAAGCAGGCTCCAGGCGCTGAGCTGTCAGCACTGAGCCTTTGCGGGGTTGAAACTCACTAACCGTAAGATCATGACCCGAGCCGAAGCCGAATGCTCAACCAACTGAGCCACCCAGATGCCCCTAGGACTTGAACTTTTCAAGGACAGGACTAATATGCTTTAAGGCCAGACAGACAGAATGCTCACCCCTTATAATGCATACCAAACATCAATTTGCCATTCACAGCCTTATTCCTGCCCCATTTTTAGCTACTGACCTTGGTGTTTCTTTTCCCATTTCCACTTTACTCCTTGAACTCTAGCATCGGATATAATTTTGGCTCCTGAGAACAGCGACTCCAGTTCCAATCCTAGTCTCACATCACTTGGGACTCCACCTCTACTGCTTCACTCTGTCCCCATAATGTCCTTCTGACAACACTCAGCCTACAAAAAGCACCTGTGTTTTTCATAAACCCTATATTTTCCTGTCACCTCGTAGTTACTTTTAAAATTTTTGAAATTTAAAAATGGAATAAAAAATTTTTAATTATTGGGAAACAGAAAACGTAACATCTAAATTCATTTCATTGAAGAGAATAAAAATTGTAAGAATGAGTGCTCCTGAAAAATTACACAGCACTAGCACTGCATGTTGGTTTTTGGTATATAATACGTGTTGTTATTGTACTTCCTGAAGCTATACCACTTGGGGAAAATATTAGTTGATCAAAATACCATAAATATTCTGCTCACCAGAGAGGCAGTTAGAGCTTATATTTGCTCTTATACATTTCAACCAATGGTTTTCCTTGTTGGCAATGTTTCTGATTATGAGAGTTTTTTAGAAAAATGGTTCAATGTCTCCGACATAGTCCATACCCCCCAAAAAATGTATATCCATCTTTTGGAAACTGCTACCTTACTACCATGTTGATAATTGGTTAATATCTCATTTTCATTCAGGCGTTGGTTGAGCACTTATTATGTATCAGGCTCTGAGATATGCACTAACGTGTCAACAATGACCAAGATACATTGTTCCCTTTAATGGCTTTATAATCCAATAGAAGAGATGAAAAATAAAGAGACGGGGTGGCTCAGTCTGTTGAGCTTCCAACTTGGGCTCAGGTCATGATTTCATAGTCTGTGAGTTCGAGCCCCACGTCGCACTCTGTGCTGACAGCTCGGAGCCTGGAGGCTGCTTCCGATTCTGTGTCTCCCTCTCTCTCTGACCCTCCTCCGTTCAAGCTCTGTCTCTCTCTGTCTCAAAAATAAATAACCATTAAAAAAATTTTTTTCTAAATAAAAAAAGAGACAAAAATAAATAAAAAAATAAATAAATTTAAAAAGCAAAGACAATGCAATGTGACACGGTTCAGTATTAAGACTGCACATAAGTGGGACATCCCCTAAGTAGGCCCAGGTCATGCTGGGTTCTGATTTACATATCTGCATGGGGGGAAAATCAAGACAAATAGACTGAGCCATCAGAGCAAAGACAAAAGTGCCTTAAGGTTGAAGAGAAAGTTTCTTTGACTTCGTTAAGAAGGAGCCAGAAAGAAGTTGGTAGTGTCAGAGAGTAGGAGACATGAGGTACCAAGGACTGGACTGGTAAGCAACACCATGGCCTGCAGCAGTGGTAACTTGAGGGACAGAAATGGTGACAACCAAAGACAAGAGGCAGCACTCTGCCAGGAATTTCACTTAAAAGGATAATACGATCAGGGGCTCCCAGTGTTATGCAATTGCTTGAAATGAAGAAATAAGAAACAGACTCTGAGAACATTCCCTCAGTCTATGATGCACACAGAAGGCCACAGGGGTATGGGCTACAAAATGAGGCTTCGAAGAAATACGGATAGGGACTTGTATTGATTATCTGTTGCTCTGTAACAGCAGACCACACATTTAGCAACTTGCAACACCCATTTCTTACCTCACAGCCTGACACGTTAGAAATCCAAGTGGGCTTTACTGCGTTCCCTGTTTAGGGTCTGAAGAAGAAAGACTGAAAGAAAGGTGCTGCCAGGCTGAGTGCTATACTGGCTCTAGGGAAGACACTTCCTCATTCAGGCTATTGGCTGATTTGTTTTCTTGTACTTTAAATACTGAGGTCCCTGTCCCTTACTAGCTATGAGGCAGGGGCTTCTCTCTGCTCCTTCAGGCTGCACATTCCTTGGCACAAATATCCTTCCAACCTCAAAGCCAGTAATGCTGTGTCAAATGCCCCCTTGTGCTTCAAGTCTCTCTAATTCCCCTTTCTCCCACTTTGACTTTGTCTGCTACCAGCCAGAGGAAGCTCTTTGCTTTTCAGGGCTCATGTGATTACAGTGGGCCCATCAGATAATCCAGGACAAACTCCTTATTTTTTAAAAAAAATTTTTAACGTTTATTCATTTTTGAGAGACAGAGAGACACAAAGTGCGAGTGGGGGAGGGAGACAGACTCGGAAGCAGGCTCCAGGCCCAGACTGTCAGTGCAGAGCCTGATGCAGGGCTCAACCCCACAAACTGTGAGATCATGACCTGATCCACCCAGGAGCCCCCAAACTCCTTATTTGAAGGTCAACTGTGCCATGAAACATAATGAAAGATATCTCATGATATTGGCAAGTTCTTGGGGTTGGGACAGGGTCTCTTTGGGAGGCTATTTTGGAAATTCTATCTACCACGGGACTCTAAACAAATGCATTCTTGAGATGCATCAATGTGTGTATATTATACACTTGGTATAAATTTTTTTTTTAACGAGGGTTTGATCTTCCTCAAGGATAATGTAGCTTGAGAAATCAGGGCTATATGGAGAGTAAAGAATCTTGGAAATAGTAGAGTCTTCAAAGCATTTTTGTAGCAAGTAAGAAACAGTGATCCCCATTTTAGAGTTAAGGTGCCTAAACCCAGAGTGACTTGCTCACTACCTCATGGCTCCAGGTGGCAGGGGGAGAGAGAGAAGAGAGAGCAAAGAGAGACAGCAGAGCCTCTTCTGCACCTCTTCACAGCATCAACACATTTAAACAAGGCCTGTTGTCTCAGAATTTTCCCAGAGCTCTCAGAAATCCTTGTAGGCATTTCTGATCGCTTAGCTGCTGGGCTACTCTACTCGAGCACAAGCCAGAATCTTGTGCAGCAAGCCCAAAGGCTCAAACTATCTTTGTTTGAGAGTCTTTCCTACTATAGTCATTAAGGGTCCAGTTAGAAATCAAAGATGTATTTATATTTCGGTAAAATATAATGTTTAAAGGCACAGACACTGCAGGAAGACAGCTTAAATTTCAATCAACTTTGCTTTGGGCAAGTTTCTTAACCTCTTCCTATAAAAGGGGTGCCATATTGGTGCTTCTATCATAGAGCTACTCAGAGGAATAATGGAGATAATACACAAAAATTCTTACCAGTGACAAGACAATTATACATAATTTTTTTTTTACTAGACCTTCACACAGGTTTTTCATGGCAGAAGTTGCATTAACTGCCCTTTCTGTATGGCCTGACTTGAAGGAGTGGCCCCACTCTTTTTTCCTGCCCCCTTGGCATCATGCTAATTGAATGAAAATAGAAATCTGCAAATTAATTCTCATACATGATACTATAAGCACACCATCTCCCTCACTCCTCTGATTACAAGCACATAGGCCCTTTTGGTCTTAAGAGGAGTTTAATGATGATAAGCAAAGACTCTGTGGCCAGACTAGGGTGTCCCAGGACTGAGGGGTTTCTAGGGACATGGGACATTCAGTGCTAAAACTGAGGTTGTTAAAAAAAAATTGAGACAGCTCTTCACTCTAGAACAGACCGCCTTTGTGACTTTGCATAAGTTACTAACCTTTCTGTGCCTTTGTTTCCATATCTGAATATAAAGACTGTAACACCCCTCCTTCATAAAGTTTATTTTTTTTGAAGAGTAAACGAATTAACATATAGAGTATTTACAACCATGCCTGGAGTATAGTAAGTACTCAATAAATGGTAGTTATTAATACGATTACTAGTCACTATAAGGAAACATGGCATAATAAAACTAATACACGAGGACATGGCAAAGAGCCCAGAACCTTATGAAGTCCTTACAGCCCAACAGTGGAGCACATGTAAAGGACTCTTTCGCAGCATCATCATGTCATGACCCATCTCCGAAGAGTGAGGAAAATAAAACAAAACAAGCAAACAAACAAAACAAGAATATTCTATTATCTGAAGAAACATGAATAAGAAAAATACAAATTAAAAGTAGCCCTAGCTACTAATTTGTTACCTATCAGACAAGTAAAAACAAAAACCCCAGAAGTTTGACAACACTCAGTTACCAAAGCTGCAGGGAATAGACACTCCCATACTGTCCTAGAGAGAATGCAAAATGGTCAACGTCCTTGGAAGAATATCTGGAAATATCTGCTAATATTACAAATGCATTTGAACCACAATGGGAATCTCCTGGGAATCTATCTTGCAGTTACTCTTACACATAAATCACAGGATATAGACAGAGAGAAGACAATCCACTAGAAAACTACTTTTTTTAAAGTAGTTTTTATTTATTTTTGAGAGAGAGAGGGAGAGAGAGACAGCACAAGCAGGGGAGGACAGAAGGAAAGGGAGACACAGAATCCAAAGCAGGCTCCAGGCATTGAGCTGTCATCACAGAGCCCTGTGAACTCGAACCCACGAGCTGCGAGATCATGACCTGAGCCAAACGCTTAACCAACTGAGCCACCCAGGTGCCCCAATCCACTAGAGAACTATTACAGCAAAAAACTGGAAACAATCCAAGTGTCCAAACATAGACACCTGGTCAAGTGGATTATGGTGCATCCATACAGTGGAATGTGATGCAGAAGTAAAAGCAGAATGAGGGAGTTCTCTGTGTATTAATATGGAAAGATCTCCAAATACATTGTTCCGTAACAAAACACAGGGCACAGTATAATATGTAATAGCCATATTTTATGGGGACAATGGGGAAATAAGAATATACATAGATCCACACATATAAATATATATACACATATGCTTAGATATCCATAAAGAAACACTAGAAAAAGAAGCAAGAGAATAACAGAAATGATTACTTACAAGGGCAGAAAGGAATAGGGTAAATGGAAACAAAATATCTCCACTTAAATCTTTTTTTTTCATTTTTATTTTGATCTAAGTGTATTGCCTATCAAAAAGACAAATTTAAAAACAAAACGTAAAAAAAAGTCAAGAAATCTGTCCCATCCTCTTAAAGATGAGCACCACTCACTTCTCTGAACTACATCTCATTTGAAAAGACAGGAAATTATGTCGAAGGCTGCACTGGTGTGCTGCACTCACCCAAACAAATAAACCAAAAAAGATTTCTGACATGTGACTTGGAGGGCCACTCCCTTCCAGCTACGCAGAAAGGAAGCAAGGGTATGGTTCTGAGAGCGCTGAAGTGTATGTAGCCCCTGCTCACTCACAAACAGATTCCCCTCTCGTCCCAACAGAGTGGCCAGCATCTCAGAGGAGGAAGGATGCAGTGTGATTTCCTTTCTCAGCTAGGACACGGTTTCAGCATCCCATCCTTTTACACCAGCACGTTGGGAGATCTGTGCTGCTTTTTATGTTAATTGGAATCGGCTGCTTTGGGCTCTGACACAGGCATTTAGCACTAACAGTCAATTGCTCTTTCCTCAGCCATCTGGCAAAAGAGTTGAAACCAGCAATTTTCTGAGTCAGAATTAGACATCTGAAAAAGAATGTGCACATAGGCAAACCCCCTTAGAAGTGCAGAATGAAAGAAAGGGGCAGGTAGTGGGATGCTGTAAACCCCACTCTGGAATGATGTGATTTCAAAGAAGAGAACCCGAATGGCACTTTGGTTTCCTGACATTGCCTCCACTCTTCCCCAGGTGCAGGGAGAAGCGCTCCGGATTAGGCCGTCTCTGTCTCTGTCTCTCTCTGTCTCTCTGTCTCTGTCTCTCTCTCTGTCTCTCTCTCTCTCACCTTCCAGCCTGGACAGCAAGAGCTACCCTGGCTTTGGCCCCTCCCCTCTCCCTTCCAGACGGGTGTGCTCACTTACGCATTCTCATCTTTCCTTCATGAGCAGTCCTGTTTATCTCAGCAGGATTCCTGGAGCACCCTGGCCTCTGTGACAGCATGTTCTCCTGGACCTTCACGCTCTCGGACGGCTATTGCGTCCCCTTTACCCTTCCCCTTTCTCTGCCCTTTAAACATTGGTCTCTCGGCTTCTGTCCTCCACTTATCCTTCTCCATACATTCTCCTGTTTGCAGATGCAGGACATTCACAGGCCTAACCGCCCCCACGGAAATAGTGCTGGTTTAGTTATTAAGGGGGAACTCGTATTAGACCCTTTCTGGTCCTGCTTACTTTTTTATACAGACCCATTCTGGGGAAGAAACACACTCTTCTCACACAAAGGCAGCAGTTAATATACTTTTGTCATTCCCTGCCTTCCAACTAAATTTCTTTCTGGTAAAGGATCAGGGGGCCCCAAAACTTGGGCAGGATGCCCTCATCTACCCCCAGTGTCAATGGCTCAGAAGCTACACAATTAAACCTTAAGTGCTATAAGGCACAAACCATGTCACTTCCAGATCGATGGCTCTATCATCACTGAATCATCCACACATTGCCGACACCCCTGATGGCCCCATTTTGGCCCCACATATCCTCTGCCTGGCAAACACACATAGAATACACAAGCATCCATCGGGTTAATCAGGGACTGCAGCTGGGTTTGGTATACCTGCCTTTGCATCTCTCCCCAAGAGGAAATACGCACCAGCTCCAGGCATCTTCTGCCTGCTGAATCCCCTTGCTTCCCCTCCACCCTGCTCCTCATATCCACATCACCAGGAGGGAAGGTTGGTGCGGCACAGTCAGGACACAGCAGAACTATGGAACAGAGAATTCAGGTAGTGTGGCCCTTCCTCCCACACATATCCTGCTACACGATTCCAGCATATTAATTCCAACTGTGAGCCTTTTTGTTCCATGACCTCGGTAAAAAACTCGTCTGGTAGCGTACTTGGAGGCTACCGGTGCTTCAACATCATTACCTACAAGACAACACTTTACTGGCTGGTCTCTTCTTTCTCCATGAAATGCTTATCTGTGTTTCACCTTGTGATTACAAGCGAGTCTTTTTTCCCCCAGTTTTCAGATTTTCCTGGAATAATTCTGTAATCTGGGAAGTAATAATGCTTTTCAAAAGGGTGAGATAACCCACTGCTCCTTGTTGAAGCCCAGGCACTGAGGTTCGGCAGGCAATACCCAGACTAGTCCCCGGTGATGTACCACAGTAGACAGGCTGGTGGTCGGTTCCATGTATGCTGGCTTCTCTCCTGTCAGAGACCACCTCACTCCCCACACTGCTCAGGTGTTTATGACTGATCTACAGACCCCAGACTAGCCGAAACCATAGGACTGGCTCAGTGCTGGGTTCTTGGTGTCAATGCCTATTGCGATTCAGTGACTGGCTGTGGGAAACGGCTTTAGGAAGACGGACAACTAATTGGAAAGTGCTCATAGCCTCTGCTTCTGGAGACAGACAGCAATGTATGTCATTCTGGATCCCTTTTAAACCTGCCATGCAGATCAGAAGTGCCTGGGTGGCTCAGTCGGTTGAGTGTCCGACTTCAGCTCAGGTCATGATTTCATGGCTCATGAGCTCAAGCCCCACGTCGGGCTCTGTGTTGACAGCTAGGAGCCTGGAGGCTGCTTCCAATTCTGTATCTCCCTTTCTCTGTCTCTCCCCTGCTTGCATCTTCTCTCTCTCCAAAAATATTTTTTTTTAATTTAATGAATAAATATTAAAGAAAAAAAAAACCTGCCATGCAGATCATCTTCTATTGATACATTCTTTCTCCAAACCAAGTGATTGTAAACATGTAATGACTTAAATGTAAACTTCTTCCAAGACCATCCCACACAGCTGTGCCTCCCTGGCATTACAGACCCAGGTCAACCTGCTTGAATTTGGAGCATCCGTGGTCTTGTGACCATTGTACACATCATTATACAGAATCCCATTTCTCTGGAATTTCGTATTTTCACTTTCAAATGGTAGCTATAATTTCAGAGGATACAAAATGGCAGCCCATGCCAAGCCAACATTAAGTAATTAGGAAATTTCATATTCTAAAAAAAAAAATCCAATATCTAGTCTTTCTGAAAAAATGAGATCTCTGAATCTGTGAGCTTCCATGGAAACAATAGGTTGCCCTCTTTAGACAGGCCATATACTCTCCAGTTCTTCATAGACCCCTCCCACTCTTGGCTAATGCACTCATTTACATTTCTTGTGTGGCCCTCCTAGGCTAAACCACTAGTTTGGGTCTTTCTGCTGACTACCCCACATTTTACCCAAGGTATTGGCTGCCTATTGTCCATTGTCTTTGTCTCATTTGCAGGCTTTATGTGGTCCAGTTCTCTTGTGCATGTTCCTGCTGAGTGTAACCTGACCTTGGCCAATCTTCTCACCACTCTGGCCTTAAACCAGTAACAGGATCTGACATCAAGAACTACTGGGAGCCTGTGGGATCCCCTTTGGGTGTTCTGATGTTCACTTTTAGTACTTCATCATAAGGGTCATCACACCGACAGAGCAAATATGATCAGAACCCCAGAAGCTTCTTTAAAAATTAGTCAAGTACTTCAGAAGTCTAATGCTAAAACCCCTCAGGCCTGTGACCTATCTATTCAGTTGCCACCAAATGTCTCCTGAGATTAAACAAAGCCTTGAGAGGTAATGAGATGAAATGGCTTGACCTTCAGATGTAAGATCTCTGCTTTCCTTCCAAGCCTGTCGCTGGTTCAGATTATTTTTATCATTTTTCAAAGCAGCAACGTTTATTTCCTCTGCTTCAGTGAGCTGTGCAGATGCAAGGTCTAGAAGGAATATTTAGTGGTCGCCATGGTTACCATTAGTCATATGAAGTTATAGCTAGTGTGCTGATTCCTCTCTTCACAGCTGTAAAAAGAAAGCACTCTCCAAAAAGCAGGCTTGCTGGGGCTCTGAAGACTTTGATTCTGTAATGCACCCAGCCCCTCTGGTAATTTATCTTGATCTGCAAGCTTAATTTGCACTCTAAAGATTTTAGTCAGAGAAAGTTTCATAGAACTTGAAAGCTAGAAGGGAACTTAGAGATAATGTAGCCTCAGTCTCTCATCCTACAAATAAGAAAACTGAGTCCCAGAAAGGAGAAGGGACTCAGGTATACACAGTAGGCCAATTCACTACCAAAACATGTATAATTAGGAAGTACCAAGACCAGGACTCCTTCTGTCTCCACTCTGTGTCTCATCCTAAATAATCAGAGAGGCTAAGTAATATAAAGAACTAGGGTAGACAAAGAATAGTCAAATTCACTGCAAGGCAGGGAAATCTGATTCTACACAGAGGGATCCTTGAAATGGAACTTGAGCCAAAAACCACAAATGGCCCCTAAGACCAAATTAGCCTTGGAATATCAACTGAGTTTTAAGATTGGTTAAGTCCAGATGGTACAAACAGTCACTCCAGTCACTTTAAAATGAAGGCTATTTGTCTCCTGATTTTGATCAGTTGTCTGAAAAGTGGGTGCTCCACAAGAGCTGTATCTTATTCTGGTGTCCTGACCTCTTACTAGCTCACAATCTCTCCACTTACCTGGCTCAGTGTTCACCAGATCCTTACTTCCATTAAGCCCAAGAGAACAGCTCTTACTCTATTGCTTCGCAATTGATTGATTGTAAAAATTAGTATCATATATGATGATTTTTAGACAAGAATCAGGAAATTTCCTTTACACTTACTAATGTAAGAAAGGTTTTCTGGGGCACCTGGGTGGCTCAGTCAGTTAAGCATCCAACTTCAGCTCAGGTCATGATCTCACGGTTCGTGGGTTCAAGCCCCGCATCGGGTTCTGTGCTGACAGCTCGGAGCCTGGAGCCTGTTTCAGATTCTGTGTCTCCCTCTCTCTGCCCCTACCCTGCTGGCTCTCTATCTCTCTCTGTCTCAAAAATAAATAAAAATTAAAATTTTTTTTTAAAAAAAGAAAGATTTTCTGATTGTTTCATGAATTCTCTAGTTAACTAGTTTTTGCCTGAATAGCCTCAACATTAGATGACAAAACTAAAAGGCAACCAACAGAATGGGAGAAGGTATTTGCAAATGACATATTGAATAAAGGGTTAGTATACAAAATCTATAAAGAACTTATCCAACTCAATACCCAAAAAACAAATAATGCAGTGAAGAAATGGGCAAAAGGCATGAACAGACACTTTTCCCAAGAAGACATCCAGATGGCTAAGAGACACATGAAAAGATGCTCAACATCACTCATCATCAGGAAAATACAAATTAAAACCACAATGAGATACCGCCTCAACCTGTCAGAATGGCTAAAACAAACAACTCAGGCAACAACAGATGTTGGCGAGGATGCAGAGAAAGAAGATATCTTTTGTACTGCTGGTGGAATGCATCTTGCCATTTGCAACATGTGGATGGAGCTAGAATGTATTATGCTAAGTGAAATAAGTCAGCCAGACAAAGACAAATATATGATTTCACTCATACATGAAATTTAAGAAACAAAACAGATGAACATAGGGGAAGGGAAGAAAAAATAAGATAAAAACAGAGAGGGAGGCAAACCATAAGAGACTTAAATACATAGAACAGACTGGGGGTTGCTAGAGGGGAGGTGGGTGGGGGTGTGGGCTAAATAGGTGATGGGCATTAAGGAGGGCACTTGTTGGGATGAATACTGCATGTTATATGTAAGTGATGAATCACTGGGTTCTATTCCTGAAACCAATACTACACTGTATGTTGTATAACTTGAATTTTAAAACGTAATTTTTAAAAAATATGACCTGTACCAGTGCTCCCTTAAATATCTTGTTTCTAAATACCATTTCTCACTAAAAAGAACCAGAACTCCTCGGAAGAAGAAGTCTGGGGCAAAGAAATACAATAAGCGTTTGGAATACCTTGTTATACTAAAAAACAAGGAAGTACTTAAGAAAATGATAAAGTATGTTATGTGCAGAATGTCTGTGTCCTCTTACAATTCATATGTTGAAGCCCTAACCCCTTATGTGACTATTGAAGATAAGGCCTGCGAGGAGGTGATAAAGGTTAAGTGAGGTCATAAAAGTGGGCTCTATTCCAATAGGACTGGTGCCCCTATAAGAAGAGGAAGAGACAGCAGAGCTCTATCTCCCCACCATGTAAGGAAATAGGGAAAAGGCAGCCATCTGCAAGCCAAGAAGAAACCTCTCACCAGGAACCAAATTGGCCAGCAACTTGATCTCGGATTTCTAGCCTCCAGAACTATGAGGCTTAAACACTTCTGTTGTTTAAGTCCATGCTATTTTGTTATGGTAGCCAGAACAGATTAGTATAGAAGATACGGCAAAAGGGCACTCATTGGACAAGCATGGGTTAATTTGAGCTTCAAAGTAAATTAACTGGCCGTGTCTGGGTGTCTCAATTGGTTAAGTGTCTGACTTTGTCTCAGGTCACCATCTCGCAGTTCATGAGTTTGAGCCCCATGTCGGGCTCTGTGCTGACAGCTCAGAGACTGACGCCTGCCTCAGATTCTCTCTCTCTCTCTCATTCTCTCTCTCTCTCTCTCTCTCTCTCTCTCTCTCTTTCTCTCTGCCCTTCCCCTCCTTGCGCTCTGTCTCTCTTTCTCTCAAAAACAAAATAAACATTAAAAAAAAAGTCAATTAACTGACAGCATTGGATTAAAATTCACTTAACAAAAATAAGAATCCACTAATTCAAGTAAATAAGGAAAGGGAAATGTTTTCTTACCATAAAATGCCAGTTAACAAAAGTAGAAGAAAACAATCAACAAAATGAAAAGGGAATCAACAGAATGAGAGAAAATATTTTCATACTATATATCTGATAAGGGGTTAATATCCTATACATATAAAGAACTCATACAACTCAATAGCAAAAAAATCATCATCATCATCATTATCATCCAGATAAAAATGGGAAAAATCTGAATAGAAATTTTCCCAAAGAAGACATACAAATGGCAAATGGGTACATGAAAAGATGCTCAACATTACTAATCGTCAGGGAAATGCACATCAAAACCACAATAAGATTATCACTTCCCACCTGTTAGAATGGCTATTATCAAAGAAACAAGAGATAAGAAGTATTAGCAAGGATGTAAAGAAAAGGGACCCCTTTTCTGCACTGTTGGTGGGAATGTAAATTGATGCAGCCACTTTGGAAAACAATATGGAGGTCTCTCAAAAAACTTAAAAATAGAACTATGATGATATGATCCAACAATTCCACTTCTAGGTATATAACTAAAGGATGCTGAAATCAGCATCTCATTTCAGGAAACGAAACCTCAGATATATGCACTACCATGTTCACTGCAGCACTATTCACAATAGCCAGGATACAGAAACAACCTAGGTGTCCATCAACGGATGAATAAAGATGTGATACACACACACACACACACACACACACACACACACACACACATGCAGTGGAATATTATTTGACCAAGAGAAAGAAGAAAATCCTGCCATTTGTGACAACATGGATGAACCTGGAGGACGTTATGCTAAGTGAAATGAGCCGCACACAGAAAGACAAATACTATATGGTCTCACATGAATCTAAAAAAAGAATGTTGAACTCATAGTAACAGGGAGTAGAATGGTAGTTACCAGGGGCTAGGAGTAGGGGAGATGGGGAGGTGCTGGTCAAAGGGTATAAACCTTCAATTATATGATGGATAAGCTCTGGGAATCTAATATATAGCATGGTGACCACAGTTAATAATGCTGCATTATATACTTGAATTTTGCTAAGTAAATCTTAAGCATTCTCACCACATACACAAAAGAAAGTAACTATGTTAGGTGATAGATCTGTTAATTGACTTGATTGGGGTAATCATTACACAATGCACACATACATCAAGTCATCATGTTGTACACTTTAAATACATACAATTTTATCGGTCATTTATGCCTCAGTAAAGCTGAGGGAAAACATCAAAGTAGAGGAAATAAGAAAAGTTAGAAAACTCGCCTTTATTTTTTGAAGCCATCATAGTAATAATAACTGATTCAGATAAGATTTATCAGTGGCTGTTAAAACTATTAGGTGAAGGTTTGAGGATAGGAGGATATTAGTCTCAAAATATCTCCCCACAGATAACAACAGGAAGTAGAAGTTCTATAGTGTATATACTTGGCAATCACTACCTTAAAAAATGATCAAAGTTAATGAAAACAATAAGATAAATTGGTAACATGTGCTTCCTGACAAGTTTTACACTGGTGAAAACACTTACCACCTTTATGATATGCTTGCCGAAAATGTATAATCTGACTTAATCATGGGGGCAAAAAACCTGAAGAAAACCCAGATTGAGGTTTCTATAAAACATCTATCTGCCCAGGATGCTTCAAAAATGTCAATGCTGTGACAGACAAAGCTGAGGAACTGTTTCAAATTGAGGGAGACTAAACAGATATGACAACTAAATGAACTTTGTGATACTGGGTTGGATCTTGGCTCAGAGAGAAAATAACCACTCTAAGAACATTATGAGGAAAATTCATGAAATTTTAATATCATGTGTATATTAAATAATAGCATTTTGTCAATGTTAAATTTTCTGAATTTGATCATGGTACTATGGTGTCTATGAGGGATAAATGGGTATGATGTCTGAAACTAATTCTAAAATGGTAGAATGACAGACAGAAAGCCAGAGAAGAGAGAAGGAGCAAATGAATAAATAAATGAGGCAATATGTTAAAACAGGCAAATACAGAAGGGTTTAAAAAGTTAGTTCTTCGTACTACTCTTAAAACTTCTGTTAAGTTTAAAATAATTTCAAAATATAAAGTAAAATTTAAAAACTCTTCAATTTCAATGGGTCTATGCAGAGAGCACATAGGTACAGACAAGATCATTTCAAACTGACAAATGACAAGCAAAACATTATTTAACTACAGTTTGAATCTCTAGCCAAAGGAAGATATACATTGACTCACTCTTTAAGAAAACATTTATTTAGTAATATTAAAAATAGTTAAGGTTTGTTAACACTGTGTGGTTACATGCCTTCCATATTGTGGCAGATTGCATTTTCTAAATAAGACCACATCAACTATATTCTCTCTTACATGTTCTTCTTACAATGTGATGTTAACATCCTCCATAAAGAGATGGGGTGTACTTATCTTTCTCAAAACCTGTGTAGACCTTTACCTGCCTTGACCAATAGAATACCATGGAAAAGATGCTGTATGACTTTTAAGGCAAGGTCTTAAAAGGCACTAAAAATTTAACCTTGTCTCTTGGATCGTTCACTTCACGGGATAAGAAAAAGCTATGCTTGAGATGCAATAGAAGCACACTGATGAGAAAAGAGTTAATCTATCTGAGCAGAGCTTCACAAAGAAATTCCAGGACCCGTTACCTGCCACCATGATCAGTGGGGGAGCCGTCACAGTCCTTCCTGACCCTGCGAACAAGCAGAGACTCCTGCCTGATCTTTCCTCAGATATAATTATGTAATTATAATCTATAGTTGTGTAATGTTCAAGAAAACTTAATTACATGTCTTGATAATTGTGATATTGTTACATAAAAAGAAGTACATACTTGGTCTTTTTCCCTGGTTGCTGACACAGAGCTTTTAACACCCTGGAAATTTCCTGAATGATGGGGGTGATAGAAGCATCTTCTGTTATAATATTTGGTCTTGTCCCCAGTTCCTGACACAGACCCCCCTAAGGGGTTCTCTCAGGAATTTCCTGAGTGATAAGAAAACTTTTGGTATACTAATGAGGTGACCCTTGGCTGAGGATGGAGCCTGGTTCCCAGAAAGACCAAGTCTCCATCAGAAGCTTGAAGCTTTCAGCCCTACCCCTTTACTTCTGGGGAGGGAAGAGGGACTGGAGATTGAGTTCAATTATCAATGACCAGTGATTTAACTGTCATGCTTACCTAGAGGAACCTCCATTAAAAAAGCCTAAATGACAGGATTTAGGGGGAGCTTCTGGGTTGGTGGACATTTCCATGTGCCAAGAGGGTGGTGCATGTCAACTCTCCAGGGACCAAACCTGTGGTGCTCAGGATCCTTCCAGACCTCACCTATCTGGATGTCCTTTTGCCTCCTTTATAAAAATCTGGTGATAGTAAGTAAGCAAAGTATTTCCCTGGATGCTGTAAGCCACTATAGTAAATTATCAAACCTGAGGTGTGGGGGTGTCATAGGAACCTCCCAATTTATAGCCAGTCAGGCAGAAGTACAGGGGGTCCTGGACTTGTCGTTGGCATCTGAGGTGGGAGCATCTTGTGGGGCTGAGCCCTCAACCTGTGGGCTCTGTGCTAACTCTGAATAGCTAGTTCAGAATTGAATTGAATTGTAGGATAGTCAGATGGTGTTCAAAGAGTGAAGAATTGGTTAGTATGGGGGAAAAAATTCCACATTTTGTGTCAGAAATGTCAGGTAGTAAAATCGGCTTTGAATAATGCAATGGGTTAACACATTCGACGTTACTATTAAGAATTTAATCTCAAAAATTTTGAAAGCAACACATAAAACTGAATTTGATGTTCTTCATCCATCATCCTGATATTGATACAGAAGACAATAAACTGATTGAACACACATTTTTATATGTAGTAAAAGCTTGCCCTGATGTTTCCAGCAATCCTCTTTTTATACACCTTGTCCATCACTGGGGATGCAATCAGCATACAATAAATAATAACAACAGCTTTTGTCTTCAATGCCTCATTTCCTTATCCTTTCTAATTCTTGGAATTTTCTGACACACGTCAGTTCTGCATTCTTCAAATAGCACATTGAAGACCCACACAAACCATCTCCTTCCCCGAGCATCCTTAACACTTACAATCATAGCACTTAGCACTTAAATAGATGCCTCTAGACCTTAATAGCTTCATGTCAGCTTGTGGAGGTTATAAATTCTTTACCAAGGGTCCAGATACGCTATAGAAACACTACCCCAGACCCATGCACCTTGTGCAAATTTAAGAACATAGTGTGAACGTGAGATACTTGCTGATTAAACAACTGATGCTAACATTCTAAAATACTCTCTTCTATAATGTTTTTTTTAAGTTTATTTATTTATTTTGAGAGAGAATGAGAGAGAGAGAAAGTGGGGAAGGGGCAGAGAGAGAGGGAGAGAGGGAATCCCAGACAGGGTCCGCACTGCCAGCACAATGCCCAGGGCAGTGTTCGAACCCATGAAGCATGAGATCATGACCTCAGCAGAAATCAAGAGTCAGACGCCTAACTGAATGAGTCACCCAGGCGCCCCTCTCTTCTATGATCTTATTTATGTTGATAACTTTTCTTTAATTCTCTATAAATTTGAAGAAAAATATATTTCCTATGCCCCAGTAAAGAGGACTGGCCTGGTAAGTGATGTATTACAGGGAAGATGTCCCATTTCTTTGCTGAAAGAGCTGTGTGTCACTTTACAATCCCCAGACAGACACTGGCCTCCAAAGGAGCACAGGACTGATGTCCTTTGCCAAGAATGTAGACAGCAATGGATGTGCTTATGAGGATAGAGTCTGGAATCAGGCAGAGTAAGTTCAAAGCCTAGCTTTTCTACTTATTGGCCATGGGATCTTAGACAATTTAACTTCTAGAAACCTTAGCTTCAATGTCTTCAAAATGGGGGTATCAATTCACTTTCCTCAGAGTATTGCAGAGAGAATTATATGAGACCTGTAAAGCATTTAGCACATATACCTAGAAAGAGCTAGAGAAGCGTTAGTCATTATTCTTCAAATGAGAGTAGCTAACACTCTCTGCATACAGTCTGCCTGTTAACAGAGTAAAGAAGAGGGAGGTGTTTGTCCCTGGTCCTTTGTTCTCCTGCAGGTAAGAGGGATTTCTTTTGCTTATGCTGTATTTCCCTTTGGCATATCTGAAAAGGTACAACCATACACAAATAAAGCATGGAAACCCAAAACACAGGGCTAAACCAGCTCTCACCAGTTCCTCAGGCACTTTTCCTCCTGTTGCTGGCTTCTCTCTCCCTCAGCTAAACTCACTTCCAGATGAATTCTATATTTATTTCTCTCCTCTTTTCTTTAATTATCATAAAATTTGGGATAAATGCTCTAGTTTTGTTCTTTTAGACCACTTTCCATTAATTTTTTTTAAGTTTGATTATTTTGAGAGAGAGAATGTGCACATGAGGTGGGGAGGGGCAGAGAGAGAGAGAGAGAAAGAGAGAAAGAGAGAGAAAGAAAAAGAGAGAGAATCCCAAGCAGGCTTCTCACTGTCTGTGCAGGACCCCAGGCAGGGTTCAAACTCATGAACCATGAGATCATGACTTGAGTCAAAGTTGGACACTTAACAGACTGAGCCACCCAGGCGCCCCTCCATAAACTGTTTAATTTAGCCAATGTAAGTTCCATCAGACAAGTTAACCTTTTAAAACTTGGAAATGGTTCCAGTGTCGATGTTTCTGTTCCAGGGCATTCTGTTCCAGGGCATGAAAGCTATTGAACACAATGTACTACTACCAATTTAACAAGAGAAAACAGTTTGAATTCACCAAGGACTCAACTGTAGTACCTGTTAAAAAATGAAAAAAGACATTATAAAACTAAAGGTAACACCCCTGTCTCCTAGGAAAAAAAGCAGATGCTCAATCTTTTGAGAATTGTGTTGAGATACAACTTACAGTTCATAGTCTGGAAGTGACTCGTGTGACCACATGGACAAATCACTTAATCTCTGGGCTAACCAGCTCGATTTCCTTGTCATTTGAAAGGAGAGAAACAGAAAAGCCAGGTAGACCTTTGGAGAGTAAAGATGAGAATTTAGACCTAGAGGGAAAATGTGGTCCTATTTTTAGTCTTCAGCTAATGGCTTTGACTTTTACTCCTAAAATCGCTTTTGAAATAGCAAGAAAGAAAGGTATCTGGGAAGAAAGATGTATAAGAGGATTGAGAAGAGAGAACGAGTCTATATAACTTTGATCATTCCCAATGAGAAACCCATGCACCAGAGCATGGACTTTAATTCTATGCAAAGGCCTGAGTTCTGACCCTGGATTATCTTCAAATAATCCATACTAAATCCTTACACTCTAACAATTCATCCTAAAGTTCATTTATGTATTTTGAGAAAGTTGGGGGGGGGGAGGGTGGGCAGAGGGAGAGAGAGAATCCCAAGCAGGCTTCAGGCTATCAGCACAGCTGACTCAGGGCTTGATTTCACAAACTGAGATCATGACCTGAGCTGAAATCAAAAGTCCAACACTTAACTGACTGAGCCACCCAGGCGCCCCATGATTCATTCTGCAAAGCTCCGAAACAAGCACCAACTCAAAGATCTTCCAGCCCGATTCTCTTGGATTGCTTTAGAGTTGCAAATAACTCGACAGAACTTGAGGTGAGGTCATGTTTGGAACCAGGAGATGAACCAATAGCAAAGATTAATGGGGCTTTGGAAAAGCAAGTTTATACAATGTGCTCGTGAATCTGGAGTAATTATAAACCAATCAAAAAGAAGAAAAGATGTGGCTGTCTTTTACCCTTCTGTTTTTGGCTGCCTTGTAGAACAGATGTATCGTATTGACTTACTGGCCAATCATGGTTGACAAACTGAAATCCCAGTCTTGATACTCTTTCCATGAGTAGGGGTGGGGGGGAGGGTGATGGGGAAGAAAAAGAAAAAAGTAGGAGAGAATTCAGCACTGAGGGAGGATTCTGAATTACAGTGACTTTTTAAAAGCCTGTAACGGTGGGGGCACCTGGGTGCTTAGTTGGTTAAGCCTCTGACTTTTGTTCAAGTCATGATCTCGAGGTCTGTGAGTTCAAACTCCGCATGGGGCTCTGCTTCAGAGTCTGTGTCTCCCTCTCTCTCTGCCCCTCCCCCACTTGTGCTTTATCTTTCTCTCAAAAATAAACATTAAAAAGTAAAAATAGGGGCGCCTGGGTGGCGCAGTCGGTTAAGCGTCCGACTTCAGCCAGGTCACGATCTCGCGGTCCGTGAGTTCGAGCCCCACATCAGGCTCTGGGCTGATGGCTCAGAGCCTGGAGCCTGTTTCTGATTCTGTGTCTCCCTCTCTCTCTGCCCCTCCCCCGTTCATGCTCTGTCTCTCTCTGTCCCAAAAATAAATAAACGTTGGAAAAAAAAAAATTAAAAAAAAAAAAGTAAAAATAAAAGCCTGTAACTGTACTCTTTCAATAATCAGTACTTAATGGTGTCTTACATCTGGCATGATCATTTTTATAAGATATTGCCTCACTGGAATTTCAGTAAAGCAGTACCAGTCGTCCCCACAATCCTAGAAAGAGAAAGGTGGGGAAAGAAGAGTCTCCAGCAGTGATAAGCAACCCTAATCTTTGTGATCCAAGTGATTTAGCCTCAGAGCTAGAGTCCAAATGAAAAGGAAGAAAGCTGCTCCATGTTGCTACTTCTCAAATACGCCTGGTGATTAACATTAGCAGTTGAAAAGAAACATAAATTTTCTTATTGACTTTCTTCTATTCAACACAGTGAGTATTTTCAGTTGCCAATAACCCCCTACTAAGGGGCTCATTAAAACTGCTGCCATTTTGAATGAAAGAAAAAAGTTAATTTGTAAAAATTTTTATTGTTTTGATACAAGCTAGGGTGGTTTTATAATGGCTTATAGAGTTACAGTCTTGTATGTATATTGAGCAAAACTTATTCAAGCTCTGTGTACTGGATAACTGGTGTCTTGTATAACTTTTGTCCAATCTCATGGACAGCAGTATAAAAATCTTTTTTTTTTTTTTTTTACCTCATCAGCTGACTGTCTAAGATCAAGTGGGAAGGAATGGGAAGGGCACAGAAGCAGTTCATTTCTCCAAGTTCAAGCCATATGTGGAATAAAGAGGTGATCTCATTTGGGGAATCAAGCAAGGTGCATCCCTATAACCACCCCAAAAGGGTGCAGTGAGAGTCAGTCATCAGAAGGGGATGGTCTGGACTCTCTGTTACAGCCAGCTGCTAGAAAAGAGGGAAGACCCATGCCAATCCCCACTCCATATCTAGTACTGGGGAAGACAGGAATGGGAGCAGACCCTAGACTATCTGGGTTATTTAAAGAGATTCCCACTGGACATCAACTCCTGAATCATAAAAGAGAAACATCAGGTGGCCAGATGATCAAAGTAGAAAAGAACCTGGCCTCTTTGCATTCTTGCACAGAACAAAATAACTTACTGTAATAGTCCATGGTCCAAGTGCAATTGTGAAATCCCACATCCCTCTTGCACTCTACATTTCCAGGTACTCAATTCTACCTGGGCCTGGGAGAGATGCAAAGAAGCTTATGGGCCCCTGAAGATACATTGGGACCACTAGAATCAGCTACAGCAAATCAGCAATCATTCTGGCTAGACCTCCCAGAGACTGCAGAAAACGACTGTCTCCAACTTGATCAGGATTACAGTTCCAGCCACAGATGCTGAGATGAGAGATGGAAAGGAAGACCACAGGAACAGGAATGCTCAGAGGAGAATGATGCCAAAAGCCGGATGTGTCGATCTCTCAAGCCTGGCAGTCTGGCATCATGGCATGTAGTATGGCAGGCATGAGTAAGAGGCAGACTGAAGGAAGGAGCAAGGGTGAGACATGAAAATGACAGCAAGACCTGCTCTAGGCTTTCGAAATCTACAGCAGTAAGAGCCCATGAGTGCTTATGATCACGACCCAGATTGGTTCCAAAACTAATTTGGGTTGAGGTGGTAACGAAGGGCAATTAATTCAGCTGGAAATGCAAAGAAAGTGGAGCAAATGTCTCTTTAATTTAACCCTGATGATGTAGAATTCAAAGCCAATTTGTAAAATCTATCATTCATTTAGCATACCACACATGCCAGACATTCTGCTAAACATGACTTCATTCGATTATCCAACCATCCTACAAGGCAGTTATGAAGACACTTTACCAAGAAGGCAGTGGGCTCAAGGAGGTTAAGTAACTCCTCCTTCCTCACTCAAAAAAAAATTGTTGGGGTGCCTGGGTGACTCAGTCAGTTAAGCGCCCAACTCTTGATTTCGGCTCAGGTCATGATCCCAAGGTTGTGGGATCTCTGTACTCTGTTGAGTTCTGCACTGAGCGTGGAGCCTGCTTGGAATATTCTCATTCTCATTCTCTCTCTCTCTCTCTCTCTCTCTCTCTCTCTCTCTCTCCCCCCCCCCCCCCACTGCTTGTGATATTTCTCTCTCTCTTTCTCTGTCTCTCTGTCTCTCTGTCTCTCTCTCAAAAAAAAATGCTGTATCTCTATCTTCAAAGTCTGCTCCATCTCATGACACTGGTTGCCTCATCAAGATATGATCCCTTGTTTTAATCCTTCTAGTAACACCTTACTGTTATCTTGCTGTGTAATGTCAGAAAAGTCATTAAACCTCTTGAGGCCCTGGTTTATTCATTTGTACCATAAAGGGATGGTCTCTAAAATCCCCTCCAGAACTCACGGAACCGCTTCAGAGCTGTGTGTCTACCAGGTGATTGTAGAAACACAGATACTTCACGCTTGGGATAGGAAAGAGCAAATTAACTACTGAAAGGCTGTGGATTATTAAAAATCACTCCTGGGCGTTATGGAGCTTGTCATGTCAATGATTAAATGAAATGGAGAGAGTTTGCATGTCCAGCAAAAACCCTACCCTGGTATGCAATAAAATGCCCACCCAAGAGGGGAAGTGAAATCACATGATTTATGAATTGCCAGGAATGGCATTCCTCTCCCGTGTTTATAGAGTGCCCTACTGTTATAATTAAGGAACTCAGTAGGGAGCCTCTACTTACTGCTTACTAAATGAATTCTGATGTGCTTGGATCAGGAAAAGCGTGACTGTATGATATTTCTGAGTTTTAGTATTCCTACCATTCCCTCTTGATATTTGAAATCAACTATAGTTTCCCTCAGTTTAGCTCTGATGATCTAATTTAAGCCTAATTGCTCAGCTCTCTACAACCAACCAACTGCTCTGGGTGTAATTCTTTTAACCTAGGAAATTGGCTTTCATACGCATATCTCTCTTTGTGCCTCTGAAAACTGAGTAAGATGCAAAGGGCTTGCCATCCGGTACCAGGCACATGAGGTTAACCCAAGAAAATTACCTGACAGTGGCTATTACAGTAACCCATGACAACAACAGAACATTTTGAAATTTCCTTCTCCAAATTCTAAACAATTTCCCTAGGATGATCTAACTGTATTAGAAAGAGCATTAGGTTCAGAATCAAACACACTGGAAGCCAAGTCTGAGCTCTGCAATTTACTAGGTGTTGACTTTGACCTTGGGAATCACACTGAACTCCAATTTCCTCATCTGTCAAGTGGCATCATCAATAGTCATTTCATAGAATTGTGAAGATTCGGTGAGTTCACTTGTGTTAAACCTCCGCATGATTCTGGCATGCTGTTCTAAAGAGAAGCAATAGCCACCATGTATCAAATACCTTCTTTATGCCATGTTCTGGACTAAGAACTTCACGCACATCAATTTTAGACGTCACCTCAACCCTGCAAAGTGCATCCTGTGTTAGTTGTGTCTCATGGAAAAAGAACACTGAGGCATAAACAGGCAAACCATTGGCCCAAGACTCTCTTGCCAGGTAAACAACAACTCTGGGATGGCTACTGCATCTCCGACTGCTATTTTCACATGGCTCAGACTAGATGGGACTCATAAATGTGCAGTTTGAAATCTTTACTCTTCTGGAAAACAGAAAACCCAAGTCAGAGAAAAAGCTCTCACCAATGAAGAAAGAAAATGTTTCTAATGGTATACCTTAGGGAAGGGGGGGAGTAAAACCCCCCGTCATCCACTTGGTATTGTGGGCTACTCTGGCAGATAGCCTGCTAGGAAGGGAGTTAAAAGGATAGAAAGATGCACAATCACAGGACACAGGGATTCCACAGGGAATTGCCAAAGGGATTCAGCTGGAACCCTGTCGTTGCCCACATTTCCCTTGATCCAAGCTTTCTCCTCAGGCCTTATCATAGGGCAGGTGGACTGTCCTTGCTTTTATGGGAAGCTTAGAAACTACAACCCACAAGATGATCTCTGAAGACAAGTAATCAGGAAAGAAAAATACTTTATGCATTGATATTTGACATGGAATGCTGTTACACTTCCCTGAGCTGAAAGAGGTCTTGAAGTAGACAAGTTCACAGACTGCTTCCAGTATCATTTAGAGTGGCAGTTTCTAACACTAATAAAGTAACCTCACATCAAAATTCCTTTTAGAAATTTAAGGTCTGTGAACAATACCATGTCTCACAATCCGACACCTTCCATCACATAAGCCCCTCCAGTCATCTAGCTTGTCCTTAATCCTTAATACCCAAATTAGTATTTGGACCAAGGAAGAAGCAAATGCTCCCGTCTCCTGTCCACTCCCAGATCTCTCTGCTGTCTCCTCCAGAACCCCATTTTCTGATCATCAAAGACCACTGTACTTTTATCCTCCAAAAGGGAATCTTCTACCACTTCTGGTCTGAACTCAAACCTGGACCTCCCCTTGGGTACTCTTCTCTTCTACAGCCCTCACTGAGGGTGGCGTTCGGTCTCCCAAGCCTCACTTGAAATGAAGCTTAGAGACGGGCCAGCATTCTCTGCAGGCTTAGGCCTTCGAGTATATAATCCTGAATGCCTGTTTCTTATTGTCATCAAACAGTTCTCCTCACATTCATCCCCAAACATTAAACTGCAGCTGATTCACACTCTCCTCTCCACCCCTAGCCTTACCATGATCCTGGGTAGTTTCAGAATCTACGTGCATGCCCCACATAATGCCTTACCCCATAATTCTTAAGCCTCCTCACTCCAATAACCTTCAATTCCACTGTAATTCTGTCACCAGCATACATAACCACACCCTGAAACTTGCTGTCCTCCAGAATGGCTTCACTGATGAAAACTTAATCTCCAATATCCCACAGCCTGACCACACAACCTATGTAAACTTCCTGTTAACTCCTTTAAACTTGTATTTCAACTTCATTAAAAAAAAAAAAAATACTGGTCCTTTGACCCACTTCCCCACACATGCATTTTCCCTGACTGATCAGTTCTTTCCTGACTTCATCTCCCTTCCCTTTTCAACCTAAACCAGCTCTTCAATCATTATTTTATCAGTAACTTCTGTTTTCTCTCTCCACTGTGCTTCCTCCAAATGAATCCACTGAAATCCTGAACTTGAATCATTCCTACATCTGCTGGCTCCCCCGATCCTACACTCAGGCATCCAGAAAAAGCAGGAGAAAAATTGTACAGCATGCTTCTACAACTCTATGATCTTCATCCTCAGTTATTACTTCGATGAGTCCATAATTCTCACTACTGTTCCCCACAAATTCGCCAGAGTCAGGATGTTACCTATCCCCTTATGTACAGTAGATGCCCTTTCCTCTGTCTTCACCAAGAACACTGAGATCAGGGAGGATCCGCTCAACTCCCAGTTCTTTTTCCTCCCTCCACTCACAACTGTGTCTTCATCTTTCTTACCTCCTTTCAACCCAGAGACAGCATCCTTTTTCTTATCTCAAACTAATCCTCTTTTATCTCTTTGTCTCTTCTGTGATTTTGCTACAGCCCACGGGTCAAAGAAGAAACTGCAAAATAAGTTATAAAGTATTTTGAACTGAATGAAAGTGAAAACACAACGTATCAAAATTCTTTCTCAGACAAAGACAAATACCATATGATTTTACTTATGTGTGGAATCTAAAGAGCCGAACAACTGAACAAACAGAAAACCAAACAGACTCTTATATACAGAGAACAAACTGGTGGCTGCCAGAGGGGATGTGGGGGAGGCGGGGGGAGGGGGGTGAGCAAAATAGACAAAGGGGCTTAAGAGGTACAGACTTCCAGTTATAAGATAGATAAATCTTGGAGATGAAAAGTACAGCATAGGGAATATAGTCAATAATATTGCAATAATGTATGATGACAGATGGTGACGATACTTACCGTGGTCAGCAAGGAGTAATGTATAGAATTGTCAAATCAATATGTTATATGTCTGAAACTAATATAACATTGTATGCCAATTGTACTTCAACAATTTTTTTTTAAACGTGGGATTCTAGTAAAGCATTACTTAAAGGAAAATGCACAGCATTAATCTTCCCCATTCGAGAGAAAAAAAAAAGAGATCTCAAATCAATGACTTTAACTCCCCCCTTAAGAAACTAGATAAAGAAGTGCAAATTATAGGGGCGCCTGGGTGGATCAGTCGGTTGAGCGTCCGACTTCAGCTCAGGTCATGATCTCATGGTCCGTGAGTTCAAGCCCCACATCAGGCTCTGTGCTGACAGCTCAGGGCCTGGAGCCTGCTTCAGATTCTGTGTCTCCCTCTCTCTCTCTGCCCCTCCCCCACTCATGCTCTGTCTCTGTCAAAAATAAATAAACATTAAAAAAAGTGCAAATTATATTCAAAGTAGAAGAATGGAAATAATAAACATCAAAGATAAAAATCAATAAAATCAAAACCAGAAAACAACAGAGAAAATCAGTGAGATACAGGTTAGTCCTGCAGAAGAACAATGAAATTGATAAACCTCTAAAGATTGATCCAAAAAAAGAGGAAGTAGAAGAAAGAAGAGAGAAGATATAAATTACCAATCTCAAAAATAAGAGATGTGACATTATTACAGATTCTACTGATTTTTAAAGGATTTAAGATCATGTTATCAAGAACTTTATACCAATAATTTCAACACTGCAAATGAAATGGAAATATTCCTTGAAGATGTAACCTAACAAAGTTCACTTAAAGAAACAGATAACCTGTATAGCTATAGACCTACTAAAGAAATTGAATTTGTTGTTCAAAATCTTTCCACAAAAAACAAAACACACACACACACACACACACACACACACACACACACACACACACTCCAGGCCCAGCAGGTTTCGCTGGTTAATTCTTCTAAATATTTATGGAAGAAATAATTCCGATGCAATACAAAGTCTTCCCAAAAAATAGAAAAGAATACTTTCCAATTTGTTCTATAAAGTCAGCATTGCCATAATACCAACACCAGATATATTACAAGAAATGAAAACTACAGTGCAATATTTCTCATGAACATATATATGCTAACAAAATTTTATCAAGTAAACCCAACAATATATGAGAGGTAATGCATCATGACCAAATATGGTTTAGCCAAGGAATGCAACATTGATTCAACATTCAAAAATTATCCATGTAATTTGCCATATTAACAAACAAAAAAAATCACCATCTTGCTATAAGTGATGAATCATGGGAATCTACTCCCAAAGCCAAGAGCACACTGTATACACTGTATGTTAGCTAGCTTGACAATAAATTATATTTAAAAAAAGAAAAAGAAAAAGCATTTGACAAAATCCAACATCCATTCCTTACAAAAACCCTCAGCAAACTAAGAATGGGAATTAATTTCCTCAATCTGACAAAAGGCATCTAGAAAAAAATCCTCAGCTATCATACTCAGTGGTAAAAGACTGAATGTTCTCCCTGAGATCCGGAACAAGACTAGAAGCTGCTCTCAGCAGTTTTATTCAACATTAAACTGGGGGTTCCAGCCAAGACAATAAAGCAACAGAAATAAATAATAGGCATCCAGACTAGAAAGAAAGAGGTAAAACTATCTTTTTCATAGGCAACATGATAACCTATGTAGAAAGCTGATGGAAACCACAAAAATATTAGACCCAACAGTGATTTTACCAAGGATGCAGAAGTCAAGTCCAATTTATAAAAATCAATTGTATTTCTATATACCAGCGATGAACAATCAGAAATGGAAGTTTAAAAAAATATATCCTTTACAATGGCATCAAAAAAAATTAAAAACACTAAAGGATAAATCTGACAACATAGATTTCAATATATATATTGAAAAACACTCAATATTGCTACGAGATATTAAATAACACCTAAATTAATGGAGAGATTATAACACATTCATGGGTCAAAAGCTTGAATATTTTTTTGTTCTGTTTTTTTTAAAAGCTTGAGTATATTTAAGATGTCTGCTATAGACAATGTTTGTGTCCCCACAAATTTATATGTTGAAACTTAATCCACAATGTGACAGTATTTAGAGGTGGAGCCTTTGGTAGGTGATTAGGTTATGAGGGTATACCCTCAAAAATGGGACTAGCACCTTTATACATGAAACGCCGGAGAGAGTCCCTTGCCCCTTCTGCCAAGTGAGGATACAGCGAAAATATGGCAGTCTATGAACCAGAAAGCAGGCTCTCACCAGACACCAAATTTACCTATGCCTTGATCTTGGGGCTTCCAACCTCCAGAATTGGGAGAAATAAATATCTGTCATTTATAAGCCACCTTATCTATGGTATTTTTGTTATACCTGCCTGAACAGACTACAACCATGTCAATTCTTCCCCCTACCCCCAACTAATCTGAAGATTCAATGCAATCCTAACTTATATCCCAGCAACCTTTTTTTTTTAGAAATTGACGAATGATTCTAAAATTCATATGGAAATGCAAAACACCTATTTATTTCTCAACAATAAGTAAACTATTGACACAACTACAAAGATAAATCTCAAAATAATTATACCGAGTAAAAGAAGACAGAAAGGAATGCATACTGCATGATTCCATTTATACAGTTTCTAGAAAGTGCAAAGCAATCTATGTAACAGAAAGTAGATCAGTTGTTGCCTGGGTAGTGGGGAGGAGTGAAGGACCAGGAGCAGGGGCATGAGCAAACTTTTAAGGATGATGGGACCTTGATCATGGTGATGGTTGCACATGTATAAACATGTTAAAACTTATTTTATTGCACACCTTAAATACATATGACTTATTGTAGGTCAATTATACTTCAATAAAGCTTCCCCAAAAAACAAAAAGCACTTGTGAAAGAAAAACTGAAAATGCTTTATTTTTTTTAAGTGAGCCCATTTGTGAACTTCATTATTTAAATCCTATTACAAACAAATTTCTTCTGACATGGTTCTTAAGTGATAATGACACGTCAAGGCATCAGAGCACCAGAATGAGAACAGGTCCTCTGACATGTATATTGAATTGTCATTATAAGAAGTTAAGAAACGACCACTAGTCACCCCCAGTGATTAGGGGAAGCAGCTGGGAATGTGATCTGGGTGCTCTGGTTTCAGATTCAGCACGTACTGGGGTCACATTTCAACAGGACCAGAATTTCAAAAAAACTCAAAACTGATTTGGAAAAGGAGGCAGAAAACACCTCTGGGCATTTGTCTAAAGAGCTCGCAGAATAAATGTTCTGTGCCCACAGTGCTTGCTATTTCAACATCCTTTCAGGATGTGGTTATAGGATGTGAGATCTTGCAGTCCAATTACCTCTGTTTCCAAGTGTTTCTGAGATTGGAATGTACAGCTGGCCTCATGGAGAAGAGACAATAGCACAGGGCCATTTTGGACATCATATAAACAGAAGGAACTCACTATATCTGGTGTCTCTTTCATTTATCCATTCCAGTCTCTAACTGGGGGTTTTTGCCCATCGAGTATGAATTAGTCCCATTGGCAGCTGATACCAAGCCACCTCTGTTGTAGCTGACCTTTGCCTTGTCCAACCAATTCAGGGCTGACTCTGGCTCAAGTATCAATCATCGCTCCACAGTTAGGCTCCGGACATCAAGGTTTGTTTCCATTGATGCACATGGTGTGTGAGCCAAAGAAAGTTTAGGTAGCTTGAGTTATTTCGGGTGCTTTTTTTCAGAAAACAATGAGGACATGGCAGGACACAGAGAGGAGTGATAAAAAACAATTATGAAAGCTGTAGAAAAATGGAGAGTTTGCTCTGAATGTAAATAATTTTGCTTTAAAAGCACTTTTGGGGGCGCCTGGGTGGCTCAGTCGGTTGGGCGTCCGACTTAAGCTCAGGTCACGATCTAGCGGTCCGTGAGTTCGAGCCCCGCGTCGGGCTCTGGGCTGATGGCTCAGAGCCTGGAGCCTGCTTCTGATTCTGTGTCTCCCTCTCTCTCTGCCCCTCCCCCGTTCATGCTCTGTCTCTCTCTGTCTCAAAAATAAATAAAAACATAAATAAATAAATAAATAAATAAATAAATAAATAAATAAATATAAAAGCACTTTTGTTCGTTTTAGCTACCATATGTTTAATTTACTGCTGTCATTTTTACTCTCTTATGCCAACTGGACTGATATCAAACATGTCCTGTAAACAGATACAATTAATAATTCATGATTTCTGTGGTTGGGACAGTTTTACAATCACTCAACTCATCCTGGATCTGGGTGATTTTCTTTAACCACCAAACTTAAAGGGTGGAGGTGGGGTGGGGGGGGAAACCAGAGAAATGGAGTCAACTCTAAATCCTCATCCTTCAATTTTTAGTTGTTCTCATAAATAAAAATACAGAGAAGTCCAACAGTTTATCCTGTATTATGACATGACAAACATGGATGATAGGTTGTCATGATTATATTCCTAGCTATATAGAATTCCACAAACATTAGAAACAGAACAAAATGTTCCTTTAATTTAAAGAAATGCTCTTTCTTTAGAACATTTAGTCATCTTTGAATTGATTCAGGAGAATTTCCTGTTCCTTAGTACTCTCAAACCTCTTCATCCAAAATAATATCAATAAGAGCTATCATTCTTTGAATGTTTATTAAGTAGTCTGGTAAGCCTCTTAGCTATTCTTCTAACAACTATATGAGAAGGTTTTATTATTGCCATTTTAACAGCAGAGGAAACTGAAATCTAGGAGAGATCATATAACTTGTCCACTAAAGGTGGCACTTAGCTTGAACCCAAAGCTGTCTAATTACAGAGCTGAAATTTGAGTTTTTAATAAGAATGCATATTTTGCCTCCCCAAATGTACCTATCTTATATCTAAGTGAGTTTTTTTTTATTTTTTTAACATTTATTTATTTTTGAGAGATAGAGACAGAGCACAAGCTGGGGAGGCTCAGAGAGAGAGGGAGACACACAGAATTTGAAGCAGGTTCCAGGCTCTGAGCTGTCAGCACAGAGCCCGATGCAGGACTCGAACTCACAGACCATGAGATCATGATCTGGGCCGAAGTCAGACACCTAACGGACTGAGCCACCCAGCTGCCCCAAAGTGAGTTTTTGGGTCTACATCTTCTTGTTTCTTCTGCTAAATGGAAGTGTTTAAAATGAAGTAGTCTTCCTGCGGCCATGGGGCAAAGAACTTAATGTCATTTTTCATGTGCAAAAAACGAGCTAAATTCTAAAACAAATCTTGAATCACAAAACCCAAGTGCTTAAATCCAATAGAAAATATACCTCTTTCCCAATTTGTCAAATATCTATACTGATCTCTATCTATTTCAATTGCTCTTAGTCATTTGTGTAACTTAGTTTCAGGATACGTGGAACACACAGTTAAATATCTTTGAATAAGCAAAGACCATGGCTATTTTGTTTTGAATCTGAGACAATTTCTTAATTGTAATTGACAGTTATAGTAATAACAATAATAATAAAATTTTATTAAGCCTCACACCTAACAGTATCATATATTTTATAAGTCTGCGGTTGGACAGTGTGAACAACGTGATATGGCATGCAATAAAAGGTAAGACAGGTATTTTTCTACTATTTCAGCAGCTGACATATTGCATAGTAACCACCAGAATACCTAATTCCTTTGCAAATCAACATTTATTGCTTCTGGTGCAGCTTCAGTTTTGTTAACAATGTTGAAAATTATGTATGTAGAAATAACACTGTATTATATTAAAATTAAAAGTATCACGTTAGCATCACCAACAGAACATGTATGACTGAAAGTGTATTTGCTTTTATCAGGCAAGCTTACATTTCTTAACCACATTCATGCACACACATCAACTTATTTCCTATTGTATGTCAAAGGTATCAGATGAGCCTATGAAATAAAGGAGAAGAGTGATATATTTAAGTTAGGGGCCTGATAGAAGGTTAAACAGAACCCTCTATCAATGTACAATTCAGTCACAGAGTTCGGGGGTTTTCCCTCAAGTGCTCTCTCCTTTGGCCCCACTAATGCTAAACACTGTGGCTATTAGCAGCCCACAATTTTCTCTCTTGAGAGGAGAAATGTGATATAGTTGGCGTGCCAACCCAGTCTGTGGATCCTCTAAATTCCAACTGAGCCATGCTCTCTCGGCTGGGCTTTGGAGATGTGAATTGTTATCCAGTAGGAAATAAGATAAAACACTGGACTAAGTTCACTTGAGGCCACTGACTTATCTGGATCCCTATGCCCAGAAAAAAAACAACCCTAGTCTTCATTTGTCCCAAGAGTCCTGAGTTTGTCATTTCATCCCTTCTTGGCTAGTAAACAACATGAAATCAACAAAATTCTCCATACTTTTTTCTACAGCACATTCATACACCTCCAATGCCTGGGCATCTGCTTTATGGAGGCAATTTGAGAAAGTGGAAAGAAATGGGATAATAAATATGTGAAGATGACTAACAGAAAGCTTCATTTCACAAAGGTCCAGGGTAGCTTCAGGACTTTCAGAAGTCTGCTGCCCTGAGAAGACATCTAACCTGTGGACCGGGCTTATTCCTGAGGATTAAGACATCCTCACATAATGACCATCCTGAGTTAGGATACTCTGTGTGTCTCATGTCTTTTCACATTGCAATTAAACATGCAATTCTCCATGGTGAAGGAGAACTTCACAAAGGCTGGCCACATCCCAAAGGTTAGAAAAAAAAAATACCACACTGAAATTAACTCTGTTGGACACACCAGAAGCACTCTGGGCAGAACAGCAGTTTCTGGACAGGAAATAAGAAATCTTCCATTTTAATACTGCCTGCCACAGCAATGGACGAAGGAGGGGGTAGGGAGGAAGAAGTTAGGTAACAGGTTTCTTTCAAGCTTTCATAAATAAAATGTAAAAGTTATTCTCCCCAGTGTTACCTAGAATTTGTGTATCTGCAAGTATGTGTGCGCTTTTAAGCTCATTTCTGGAACCAATGTCTAAAAAATTTGAGAGTATTTGTTTTATTCTACTATATATACTGTGTGAAGTCAGACATACGATGAAATGGCTTTTTCCTGAATGAAATGGTAATAATAACAACAGCCAACATTTATGGAGTGCTTACTTCTTGCAAGGCACAGAACCAAGCACTTTATATACATTAACAGCCATGTGAGGTAGTTACTAATTTATCACCATATCACAGATGAGAGACCAGGGCTCAGAGGGAGCAGCCAACTCCTCCTTCCCATCAGTGCCCAATTCAAGCATCTTCTCGAAGAAGTCTTCTGCCTATGACCCTGCCACCTCCAGGCTTCCTTGATCAATTTCTCCCAGAGCTAGATTACACCTGGTACATTCCTCTCCCGGGTACCCAGGACCCTGTATTATGATTATTTGCATATCCATCCACCAGCAACATGAGCTCCTAGAGGACAGAGACCATGTTTCAGCTTTTTTATATTTGCATTACTTCTTACGCTGCTTGATATATATAGTAGGGACTCAAAAAATGTTAGTGAATGAATAGGTGAATGAATGGATAAATAAATGGATGAAGAAGACAAACTTTTAGAAAATAAGACACCATAATAAAAGGACATAACAGGGAAGGAATGCCTGACTAACGTAAGAATATTTATCCAAAAGTTATTCTAACACTATAGATCTGATATGCTCATACTGCCTCTTCCCATGTTACTCCCAGTAAGTAACATGCTTCTCAAACAGAATGGCACAGGGCTGCAAGGCATGGTGCGAAGACTGCTGGATTTGGAGTCCTGATTGAGTCTGAGGCCTGATTTTACTGACCTTGGGCAAACTGACGAACCATCTAAGCTGCCCTTTCTCACCTCTGAGAGGATCAGTCCCGCCCATGCATGCACCTCACATGTCCGTGTAATCACTGGAAAGATCATACTCTAAATGTGAATGCGTTTAATAGGGATAAGAGTAACACAAATGTTCATGAGAATAACAGATAGACATCACACAAGTCTTAACACTTTGGTTAACTTCCAGTCATGTGGCACAAGGAAGGCAGATGGGAGCTAGGTCCTATCAAGCACCTATTCATTACTCATTACCAGGCACTATGGAAGCACTTCATGCACATAATAATCTCACTTAAGCCTGCCACCAGGCCTGGGAAGTGTAGGTACTATTACTGTAGTTCTACGAGGAAAAAGAACTTTAAGGAGTTCAGTGGCCTACCCGAAGCTACATGGTGTTTTGTCTTATTGATTTTAAAACGTCACCTTTTCACCACAGCTCTGACACCTTCATGGCACCCCAGTTGTCACCATACAAAAATCATCTGGGAATTTGAAGTTATGGTTAAAAACGCTAGCTGTGAGATTTCAGAAACACTTTGAATATTTGTTACAATTTACTAGCAATTTTTAAACTAGAGTTTATGAGACTGAGGTAGTTCTTTTACCTGGAGACTAAAAGGGGCCATAAAGGACAGCACTCTGTTCTGCCCAAGCTCAAAACCAACAGAAAAACAAACACAGGCATAAGACCAACGGAGATCATGACACATTTATTATTGACAGAGTGGGACTGGGGTTTATCTTCGCTCTGTAGCTTCAGTGAGCTTCCTTGCATGCTGCGCCATTATGCAGCCTTATCTTGCAGTCACTGGGAGCATTCAATATCCACATGCCATGCCCAGAGGAGACAGCTTACCTTGTGGCACAGAACAGATAAGAATGCACCTTTCAGTGGGTAGACATAGAAATAAGAGACACATGCAGGAACTTAGCTGTGCATGCTCAGTTCTTACTTTCAAACTCATTAGCCAGCTAACTCCTGGTCTGATGAGCATGAGTAAAAAGGCTAAGGGAATCTGGAAGAGTCCCTCCCAAGATCTGCCTTCCTAAGGCATGGAGTAAATTTCCTATCCCTCCGTGGAAATATGATGAGTAGGGAATGGAATCATTTTTAAAATTTTTGTGTTTTCTATTTTTTTAACTTTTTAATGTTTATTTATTTTTGAGAGAGTGTGAGCAGGGGAGGGCAGAGAAAGAGGGGGACAGAGGATCCAAAGCAAGTTCTGTGCTGACAGCCGTGTGCCGGATGTGGGGCCTGAACCCACAAACGGTGAAATCATGACCTGAGCCGAAGTCAGACGCCTAACCAACAGAGCCACCCAGGTGCCCCGTGTGTTTTCTATTTTTTAGATGGGGGTAGGGAGTGTCTGTTGTAGAAATCTAGGCCATTGAGGATTGATTTCCACTTTTATTTACACTATTCGGAAATACCTAAAAGATAAACCTTAGAGCATGATACACAGATACCTGAAGACTCTATTCAATATGTCAGCCAAATTTAGGGGTTGGCTCCTGCCATCAAGTGTCAAAGACAACGTTTTTTAAAGGGAAACTAAGATTTGAACCAGTTGTTTCCATCTACACCCATGAGATATATAAATAAACTTTTTCTGAACCAGCCAACTTCCGCTTTGCTACTTCCGTTTAGCCAGCTGAAACTGTGGTCAGAATAACTGTATTTTGCCTTATCGTAGAATGTTGGCCAGGTAATACATATATATTTATTCGATAGCTACTATTTGCCAGACACTGAGAAAATAAACAGAGCCTCTCCAGGAGCTTCCCTTCTTGCAAGGGAGATGGACAGTAAATACGTAATCAAACAAATAAGGTATCTTATGATAATGTATGATGTAATAAGGACTATGAGGAAGAGAAATAGGATATGGAAAAGAGCAGCCTTTAGTTGAGATCATTATGATAAGAAGTTGGCAGCAATGTGAAGATCTGGGAAAGAGCAGTCTAGGCAGAAGGAAACAGGGCAGAGGGCCTGAGATGGACATAAGCTTGATGTCTATTAAAGAGGTAGAGGGAAGTCCAGGGTTGGCTAGAGAGAAAGGAATGACAAGGAGATAAGGCCAGAGAGGGAGCCAGACACTGGTTCTTGTAAGACTCGTGCACAATGTGAATGGATTTAGATTTTATTCTTGGTGTAATGGGAAGCCATTGGAGAGTTTGACCAGGAAATGGCTTGGTACGCCATACATATGATCATTTTTGACCACCTGCAGTTGATGGGCAGAATAGAAACAAGATCAACTGAGAGATGCTGGTGGGCTTGGTCTAGATTTCAGAGCTTAGAAATGATGGAATAGGATAGGATGCAGGTTATATATAAGAGGTAGTACCGATGGGAGATTCTGATAGATTTAGTATAAGGAAAAAGGGAAATGAAGGATGAATTCTAAATGTGGGGCCTGAGTAATAGGTGGGGTTATTAACCATCACGGGGAAGACTGGAGGCGGGTAGATTAGAGAGAGGGGTGGAGTTAACCCCACTTTGGCCAAATCAAATTTCAGGTGTCTATCGAACACCGAAGAAGAGATGTTAAGAAAACAAACGAATATATGAGTCAGGCTTAAGGAAGAGTTCTGGGCTGGAAGTATACACTGGGACCTGGTAAAATAAGTTATGGAGGGAATATAGAAAAGAAGCAGAGCTCTGCAAAACTCCAATGCTTATAGGCTTGTAGAGAAGGGCCTGCATAAGAGACAAATGAAAAGGTCTCTCTCTTTTTTTGTAAATTTGAGAATAGTTGACACACAATGCTGCACTGGTTCCAGGTGTACAACTTAGAGATTTGACAAGTTTCTACATTATGCTGTGTTCACAACTGTAGCTTCCGTCTGCCCCATGACACTGTTGTTACAGTAGTACTGACTGTATTCTTTACGCTCTGCTTTTTACTCTCATGACTTACTCATTCCATAACTGGAGGCCTTTATCTCCCTCTCCCCTTCATCCATTTTGCTCAAACTCCCATCCCTCTCCCCTCTGTCAACCATTCGTTTGTTCTCTGTATTTATTTATTTATTTTTTTTTCCAACGTTTTTATTTATTTTTGGGACAGAGAGAGACACAGCATGAACGGGGAGGGGCAGAGAGAGAGGGAGACACAGAATCGGAAACAGTCTCCAGGCTCTGAGCCATCAGCCCAGAGCCTGACGCGGGGCTCGAACTCACGGACCGCGAGATCGTGACCTGGCTGAAGTCGGACGCTTAACCGACTGCGCCACCCAGGCGCCCCTGTTCTCTGTATTATTTATAGTTCTGATTCTGCTCATTGTTTGCTTGTTCATTTTTAAGAGTCCATTATGAGTGGAATCATAAGATATTTGTCTTAATCAGTCTGACTTATTTCAGTTAGCATTATATTCTCTTGGTCCATCCATGTTGTCTCAAATGGCACAATCCCATCCTTTTTTCTAGCTGTGTAATATTCCATTGTGTATATACCACATTTTCCTTATCCATTTGTCTGTTGATGGACACTTAGGTTGCTTCCGTGTCTTGACCACTGTAAATAATGCTGCGATAAACATAGGGGTGCATATATCTTTTTGAATTCATGATTTTGTTTTCCCTGGGTAAAGAGCCAAAGTGGAATTATTGGATCATATGGCGTTTCTATTTTTAATCTTTTTGAGGAACCTCTATAGGAATCCTAGACAAGATTGCGTTTTGAGGAGGGGATTGGTAACAGTGCCAGGTGCTTCAGTGTAAGAAGAGAGCAGATAACTAGTCACCCATTTATCAATATATAATCCCTTAACATGATCAGTTGCAGTACAGTTGGGGGGCATAGGTGATTGGGCTTCTAAAGTCTCTTCCCATCTTATGGTTTTATGGGCCTAAAATTTTTGACGAAGTGCCCCAACCTATAAATATCTCCTCCCTCACTTGTCCCTGAAGCCTCCCTTGGGAGCTTTTTTTTGCTGTCCTCACATCATCCACTAATTCAAAACAAATAAGGATTTTATCAAAGGAAAAGTAAATAAAATGAAAGAGTGCAATCCACTGAACTTATCCATAGGTTTTCTAAAAATTCAGCAACAAGTTTTCTACATGTCATAGGGATGGCTTGGTAGAACCAAAATGTTTATGTTGTTTTCTCAGATTTCATTCCATCAATTACCTCACTCAACAGAAGAAATGCTTGCAAGTCTGGTTTAACAACTTCTCTTCTCAACAACTTCTCTATGGCAATTATAATCCTCCATACATCATTTCTGGTATCACATCATTCTTTGAGATGAGTCAGCTTTTCAAGAGGAAGAGAGGTAGCATAATTTTATTAAATAAAAATTCTTGTTAATATTCTATATATCCAAAGCTCATTGTGTGTAAGGGACTGCTATTAGTTTCATGTTGTAGAAAAAGAAAGAAGGATATGTTTGTATGTGTGCATCACCTTACACACGTTTTTAATACTACGGGTCAGTGTGAATCTGATACAGCGGTTCTTAATTGGAGAAGAGGCTAATTTTCCCCCTACAGGATATTTGGCAACATCTGGAGACATTTCTGGTTATCATACTGCAGAGAATGCTATGATTATGTAGTGGGTAGGGGCCAGGAGTGCTGTTAAACATCCTTCAGTGCATAGGGTAGTTTCCCCTATGACAAAGAATTTTCTTTTTTTTTTTAATTTTCTTTTTTTTACATTTTACTTATTTTTGACACACAGAAAGACAGAGCACAAGTGGGGGAAGGGCAGAGAGAGACGGAGACACAGAATCCGAAGCAGGCTCCAGGCTCCGAGCTGGCAGCACAGAGCCCGACGCGGGGCTCGAACTCACAAACCGCGAGATCATGACCTGAGCCAAAGTTGGACGCTTAACCGACTGAGCCACCCAGGCGCCCGACTATGACAAAGAATTTTCTGACCCAAAATGTCAAGAGTGTCGAGGTTGAGAATCCCTGACATCATAATGCAAAGGCAGAGAGCACCCACCTAAACCGCACGAATATTCCACAGACAATGCATGTAGTACAGCAACTTTATTGACCCAGCCGGATCTGTCAATACAACTGATCTATAATGTAATCACTGAACTGCTATGACTATAGGTGTGACACCAGCAATGATATACTTCACTAATTTACACAGCTGCCTGCGCCAGCTGATGTCCACAGAAAACCATTTTCTAAATTTAAAATGTCAACTTAGTATATATCATTCCAGTCCAGCTTCCCTCAAACCAAGGCCAGAGGTGCCAGTCTTGCCTCATGGTCTCAATTTTCTCTTTTCTAATTCACAAGGTCTTCTGGTATCATCCGCAGGCCCCAGAGCTTGGCTTTCTGCAATACTTACCACAGCACTCAACATCTTGCCACCAAGTAAATACCATCACTCTTCTCTGCAGGTCTCTAAAGAGTCTTCCATCTTCCCCATGCCAGGCCCAAGAGGGCCTAAATCTAATAACACCATATGGGAAGATGAGTGACCAAAGTAATATGATCTGTAAATATACAGAAGGGCTGGCAGCCTCTTATGGAAGCCATGACACCTCCTTCTTCCCTAGACCCAAAAGTGGCAGTATTTGGAAATACCCACAAGTTTTCTTCAAAAAAAAAAAAGGCCTCTTGAGACTCAAATCCCAGTTGAAAATGAAGTTGGCCTAAATTTAGTAAAGAGCCTTTCTAACCTCAAGGTCAACTAAATATCTAGTCTTTTTTTTCACAGCCGATCTTTTATCCCATAGTTGATGCGGAAGGGCTTATTTAAACAATATTTATATTATATTCTTAAAATAAATCTGAGCCTAGAGAAAAAAAAACATAACTCAATGTCCATAGCGAAACACTGAAGAGCTACTGCGTGGAGAAGCTTACTGTAATCAGAGAAGCGGTTCGGGTTTCCATTTAATTCTTATTTGCTCAAATGCCAAAGTAATTTTTCTATGAGGAGAATGAGGTCATTCTTCACAGAAAGGGATCACTGTCTCAAAATTCATATGACCAGGAAACACAAGACCAATATAATGAGAGGTTTCAGAAATGTGAACTAAAATAAAGCGGGCTTAACAGATGACAAATCTGTACATGTGACTTAAGCACACAGAGATACATTAACAAGAGTGCTGCGGATTCTTTGCTTTTTCCTAGAAAAGACCATTCTCCCATACCTGGCCCTCCCACATATTGAAGTGCCCCCAATGAGGCACATCAATGGGGTTCTTCCAAATAAACAACATGGGAACCCCAGCAGCCTGGTTCTTCAGGGCTCACTCAGTGAGGAGGGGAGGCAAGTATCTGAATGGTGGGGTCCTAAAATGGATTACGGCATTGTAGGGGCCACAGGTAGGCTGCCCCAAGATGGGCCACTTGGGCATGAAAGTTATTTTGAATTAAAAAGCAATCAAAACCAGCAGACTGAGGAAATGCTCTTTACCTCCCCCACTGCCTGAAAAGATTTAGATAGGGGAGCTGCTCTGGAAGAGAGCTATCACCATAGATAACTACATTATACTATGAACTAGGTATGATAGACAGGGAGGAACCTAGCAAGGCCTGTTTGACCAAAGTCCTCTGTCTCATTGTTTCTGAAAGGCCCAGCAAACATTTGATTACCAAATATTTACTCTTTTTCATCTTCCTGTGAATTGCATTCCTTCCCTTTGAAGTCCCATATCTCTACCTCCTTCTCCAGAATGACATATATATCTCATTTTGCCTGTCTTTGGAATTTCCTCACCTGTGCTGATTCCCCGTACATATGAAATTAAGTTTTATTTTCTCCTGTCAATCTGTCTCATGCCAATTTGATTCTTAGTCCAGCAGGAAAGACCTTGAAGGGCAGAGGAAATTCTTCCTCCCTGACAGCATATACTTCCAACTTATCACAAGTATACAAGTAACATGCAAAGAGGGGAAACAGCAATGTCACATCATCATCAATCTTTTTATTTGTTTACATCTTAATTCTTTCTTGCCTTGCCTCTTTTCCAACTGACACAGTATATACAGTATCCAGTATAGCATGGGGATAAAAAGTGTGGGCCAGGTCCAATTTAGTTTTGCCTTGTTCTAGCCATTTTACTTTAGGCAAGTTACTTGGCTCTGTGTTACTTAGTTTCTCCATCTTTAAAATGAAGAATAATAATGATAATGGCCACTTAGGGCCACTGTGTTAGTTAAATAAAATAATATTAGTATGGGCTTAGCAGAGAATCTAACACTTGGTAAATTCATTATGGCCCACAATTTGGATTCAAAAATTGAAGAGAGCAAAATCTAGAAGAATTCAAAAATGATCTAATTCAGACCCTTTTAGGAAACAGGAGCTCAGAGAATTTACGTGAAGCATCCATAGTTACACAGCTAGTTAGCAACACCATGAGATTAAAATACAGGTCCCTTGACCCCCAGATCAGTACTCTTGGTTGAGGGGCGAAGGAAAGGCGTATATGTTTTTGAAGAAATATATTCATCAGTTCTCTTGCCAGTGATGAGAAATAGTGGATACCACCACGTATAGTGGAAGCACATCTTATAAAGTCTGTTGCTGTGTTCATTCAGCCCGTCCACACTTTCGTTGCAGGGGAAACAGCTGGTCCAGCCCAGACTTGTCACACAGTCACGCCGTGCCTCTAAACAAGCCATTATCTGGCAACAGCAGATTGGGACCATCTGTCACTGCAGGGCACATATGGCCCCACTAGATCGTAAGAATAAGATTGTCACAAAAGGTCATTAACTATGCATCACTTTTCTGTGATGAGCTCTAAGCAAGCACAATGGTCCTTCCATTTTATCTCACTTTCTCTCTCTCTAGCACTTGGAGTAATGGGCATCGAGTAAGTCCAGAGTCTTCCTGCCATGGTCCCTGGCACATCCCAGAAAGAATTCCATTCATTTGCTTTCCCTCTGGAGAGTTTAAGTTGTTTTTAAAACATGTTTTACATTCTTGTCATAAAGAATCCCTGAAGGGGTGAAAGCGTATAACTAGTGCCTGATACATGAGAAAAGTAGAAAAACAAGGGTGAGCTAAGCCAACTGTATGGGGCAGATGGTATTAGAACAACAGAGAACACAGTCAAGAATCATATCTTTATTTGGTTTTTGCAAACAAAGGCAATTATCTAAACACTACAAAGATGATCAAGTGTGTGTGTGTGTGTGTGTGTGTGTGTGTGTGTGTGTGTGTGTGTGTGTGTGTGTGTTTTAAGTTCAGGCAAATGGATAGTCCTTTTAAAATACAGGCTATAGATTCTTTGATATTTTTCCCATTGAGAGGTAAAGTCTAGGTATCGTCACCTTGATTATACATTATACATTATACTATGAACTAGGTATGATAGACAGGGAGGAACCTAGCAAGGCCTGTTTGACCAAAGTCCTCTGTCTCATTGTTTCTGAAAGGCCCAGCAACTGAAAGGCCCATTTGAAACTGTCCATCTAGAGGCTCTTCTCTCACATGTCTGGTGCCCAGGCAAGGAAAGCTAAAGTCTGGGTTCAGGCAGGACTCTCAGCCAGAGCACCTGCTTTGGGGCCTCTACATGTGGCTTGGGTTTCCTGATAGCATGGAGGCTTCGGGACATTTGGGCATTTGGGCTTCCTACCTGCTGGGACAGGGCTTTAAGAGTGAGCGTATCTGTGCATAAGGTGGATGCTGGATGGTCTTTTAGCATCTAGCCTCCCAAGTCATATAGTGTCACTTCTGTCATTACTGTTATTACAATGCACTGTTTCAATTCCTGCCCCACAGAATCTACCAGAATAATAAAATGACTTGCTTTATCCTTCTAAGCCTAGTGTGATCCGCTATACAGCAGCAGATACCCAGAACAGAATTAATGAGATGGCAAAAGCATCCCTAGCTATTTTTAACAAACAAAATGAGAAGGAGCAAAACAACTGGCCCTCTGATGCCCATGCTCTATGTGTTATCTTGTGTGACCCTCGAAGAAGTCCTGTGGGTTAAGGGTTATTTTTCCCACCTCCTCGGTGAGGAAACGGAGGCTTTGAGGGGTTTCAAACAACTTGCCCAAGAATGAAGCTGAAGTCTGCACCTGGGACTGTTTGACACCACGATCTTTCTACCATACCTCACTTGTGATCAAGTGTCTAGATTCAGCCATTTGTATCCCAGAAATCACACAACCACTGTAAGTAAAATCAGCTTTTATGTCCCATAATCATGTTTTGTGCACCTAGTGTATGCCAGGCATTGTGCTAAGGACCCATAAGAGTGGGCAGAATAAACCTGTCTTATCCTTTCCTTCTAACCTCAGTTCACTCTTGTTCACCCTGCCTTTTCTACCTTATGGGTAGTTTTAAAAATCCCCATTTCTCAGGAGCAGCTGGGGAGCTCAGTCAGTCAAGTGTCTGACTTCAGCTCAGGTCACGATCTCCCAGTTCGTGAGTTCAGGGCCCTGAGTCAGGCCCTCAGTTGGGCCCTGCATGGGGATCCGAGCTTAAGATATGAAGCCTGCTTAGGATTCTCTCACTCTCTCCCCCTCTGTCTCTTCCCCTCCCCCACTTGTGCACTCACTCGCTCTCTTTCTCTCTCTCTTTCAAAAAAATAAATAAATAAAAATAAATTTAAAAATAAATTTAAAAAAAAAACCCATCTCTCAGATACTCCCCTGCTCAAACTCTTTAAGGGTTCATCTCTCGCCTGTGCCATGGTGATTCACAAACCTGGTCCAGTGACCAATGTCAAAGCTGACTGCGTGAAAATCAACTAAAGTACACTATAAAAATACAGATTCTCAAGCTTCACCCTCAAAGATTCTGATTCAGTAAGTATATATATTTATATTTCCAAAGCTTCCTGATGATTCCTATGTGCAGCCATGTTGGAAAACACTGGCCAAAAGAATACCATCCAACCTCCTTCATGTCACGTACGAAGTCCATCATATTCTGACTTCTATCAACTTCTCTCACCATACTTTCTGCCACTCCTTCACCCTATGCTTCATTCAGGCCTCCCAGTCTCTCTCTGTGCTGTGCCTTATACCAGGAAGCCACATTCCCCACTCAATGGTCCAATGAAAGCATTCCCCCTTTCCCTGAGATATCCCTGACTCTCCCACTTACAAGCATATTCAGGGTCTTTTCCCTGAGTTCCTATTGCCCCTTGCATCCACCTCCAGCCACTTAACTCATGGCTAAGTGATGTGTTGAAGCCAGGGACCCAGGCTTGTTCATTTTAGAATTTCCAGTGTTAGCACAGTGCCCCATTTGTCAAAGATATTCAACAAATGTTTGCTGAATGAATAACCCAATGTGTTTTCTTTCAGCTTTAGCTGCCAAGAAACTCAGAGCCAAATCCAGTTACCAAGTATAGTAATTAGCTCATCCCAGGTGCCTGGTAACATCTGCTCCCTGTTTCTTTGAGATGGTCTCTGTTCTCTTTTTAGCCATAATTGTCCTATTTTACATTAGGTTTAATTTGCATGCTGTTTCAAATCCTTTTGAAAGAAGGTAGGGCATAAATTCTGAATAAATCAATAGATACATAAGTTCCTCAAAAGACACCTGTGTTACACCTATAGCATAGAAGGTGAAAAAATTACTGAAAATTACTGAAAATTACTACATTGCTCAAATCAAATGACCAATCCTTCCTGTTTTCTTAAATGGATAAAAATATGTAACTATAAGGAAATACCCACTCACGTTAATATTTATTGCTTCAACAAATACTTATCAAGCATCTACTTTGTACAAGGCACTCTGGGTGATGTGGGTGACAAAGACATGATTAAGATCTTAGGAATCAAAGCGTTTACTGCATTGTAGGTTGGATAAGACCTGTATATAAATACAATCTTGAGAATTATAAAGTGTTAATGTCTATATTAAAAGTACAAGGAGGTGCACCTGAGTGGCTCAGTCAGTTAAGTGTCCGACTTCAGCTCAGGTGATGATCTCTCAGTTTGTGTGAGTTTGGGCCTCACATTGGGCTCTGTGCTGACAGCGCAGAACCTAGAGCCTGCTTTGGATTCTGTCTCCCTCTCTCTCTGCCCCCCCACCCCCCCGCTCGTACTCTGTGTCTGTCTCTCTCTCTCAAAAATAAATGAATGAATGAATGAATGAATGAATGAATGTGCAAGGAGAGTATTTCTACCTGTTAGATATCAGGAAAGGCACTACAGAGGCCATACCATTTGACCTGGGCCTTAAAGATGAATAGGACTGAGACATGTGGAGAGAGACAGACAGAGATAGGCATTCCAGGAAGAAGAAATTACATGAGAATGTACAGGAAACTGTGATTTGGTTGGATGATGATATCTAACATTTTTTAGGCTCTTACTAGGCACCAGGTATTGCATCATATGGCTTTTTTTTTTTTTTAACTCTTCAAATAACCCTTGGGTTAAGTGGATAAAGAAGCTGAGACGTAAGAGTTACATGATTTGCTCAAGGTCACAGAGCCAGCAAGTGGAAGAACTAGGATTTGGTCAAGGCAGGCCCCAGGACTTTATACTTAAGTGTTTCCAGACACTAACTCAAGGAGCAAAGAGTTGTACCTGGGAGGAGCCAGAGACGAGAGCCAAGAGATAGGCTGAGGCCAGATATGTAGTGTGACCTCGATTCTGTCAGCAATGCAGAGCAATGGATGACTTTTAAAGAGGAGGGAAAGGGGCGCCTGGGTGGCGCAGTCGGTTAAGCGTCCTGCTTCAACCAGGTCACGATCTCACGGTCCGTGAGTTCGAGCCCCGCGTCGGGCTCTGGGCTGATGGCTCAGAGCCTGGAGCCTGTTTCCGATTCTGTGTCTCCCTCTCTCTCTGCCCCTCGCCCGTTCATGCTCTGTCTCTCTCTGTCCCAAAAATAAATAAACGTTGAAAAAAAAAATTAAAAAAAAAAAAAAGAGGAGGGAAAAAATGACACATTTTACAGACATTAATTACTTACTGCATGAATTAATAAATGAATCAATGAACTAAATTTTTAGGGTAGGTTAGTCAAGCAGCAGTATATATTATAGACTAAAGGAAAGAGATAATGAAAGAATGAAGCCAATAGATCAAAAAACAAGAAGGGGTGACAGGGACTTGACTAGAACAGCAATCATGAGACAGAAAAGAAAGAACATGCATAGAGACTGACCCAACATGTAATAATAATAATGTCATGCCCATGAACAGCTGGAAGGATGGTTGTGCCATTCAGAGAAAGACGCAATGAAAAAATGTGGGCATGTGGGGAAGAAGTTCAGGGGCTGGTCGGACCCCCAGAAGAGCTGTTCTGCAGGCTGAGGACTCAGGAGGAGTCAGAGAGAAAGACGGGATTGTGAGTCATCCGCATAGAGGACATCCTCAAAACCATGACATGAAGAAAACTGCTAAGACTAAGTATATAAAGATGAAAGGATCTTAGACATAACACAGAAAAACAAAGAAGAGGAGTTGGCAAATGTTAGATGGTATAAATGAAGTCAAAAAGAAAGGTAGTTTAAGACAAAGGGGAAGTGGGGGAAAGAGCAGGCTGATAGGTTTTGAGAAAGAAAACTTACAAAAGGCCATTTGATCTATCAAGTGAGTAGGTGACAGTATATGAAAAGGAAAGAGCCACCTACCAAAAAGGTGCAGAATGGTAGAGGCCAACAAAGTGTGATATAGGTCAGAGGTGGCAAACCCAGATGCCACAGGGGCCAGGAAGGTAACATACAAGAGTAGAACAGGCTGAGTACAAGGTCATGCAGCCCTCTGGATCTATAGCCCTCACTTCCCATATATGACAGAGGCATTGGTTCAGAGAAGTATTTCTTTATCTAAGGAAAACAAGACTGAATGGCAATGATAAATGGCAACTGATACTTCATCTCAGTGTTGGAGACAATAGGGAATGGTGGGGTCTGTAGTTAAATGGAGAATGTATACTCTATCTAAAGTCAGGAATAGAAATTCAGTTCTAAGAGATGTCAGATGTGGGCCTAGTGTTGCCAGTTCCCCAGTGTGTTAAGAGAAAGAGAAACACAGATTTATGCAAACCTCCCAATTCATAAATGTTAGAAAAAAATAAACTTGGGATGAGACAATAAAACAGGTTTGCAGGCTAGAGTCAGTGCACTGCCTGACAGTCTGGGACCTCCAGAATCCATTTTGCTCTCTGGCAATGAAAGAATGAAAAAGGCAAGATAGCCATTTGGCAGGATAGCAGAATTGAGGAAGAGTTTGTCTGTTTGTTTTAGGACTATGAAGAACTGAGCATTTTTGATGGCTAACAGAAAGAAAGCCCAACAATCAACACGAGATCTGAGGTTGCATGAAAGGGTGTGCAAACTAAAACAACAAAGGTTTAATTTTTTTGTCGGGTTTTAGTACACATTTTTATTTTTTTTAAAATTTTTTTTTTCAACGTTTATTTATTTTTGGGACAGAGAGAGACAGAGCATGAACGGGGGAGGGGCAGAGAGAGAGGGAGACACAGAATCGGAAACAGGCTCCAGGCTCCGAGCCATCAGCCCAGAGCCCGACGCGGGGCTCGAACTCCCGGACCGCGAGATCGTGACCTGGCTGAAGTCGGACGCTTAACCGACTGCGCCACCCAGGCGCCCCAGTACACATTTTTAAATAAATAATAACCAGAGAGAAAAAGATCTTTGTTAAGTATAATTCGGAATTAATTGATCAAGAGGTGCTAACCATATGATACACACTGCTGTTCTCTTATTTTGTAAAGGGGCAGATCCTATAGAAGACTAATAAGCTTACAGGTAACACAGGCCCCACTGGCAACCAAAATAATTTCGTTATTGAAAACAAACAAACAAAAGGGAAAAAAAGAGAGAGGCAAGCCAAGAAACAGACTCTTTAGAGGATAAACTGATGGTTATCAGAGGCAGGTGGGTGGGAGTGGGTGAAAGAGGTGAAGGGGATTAAGAGTACTTAGAAATGTATAGAATTGTTGAATCACTTCATTGTATGCCTGAAACTAACATAACACTGTATGTTAATTCTATTGGAATTAAAATTAAAAACTTAACAAATGCTAGAAAGGAAGGAAGGAAGAGAAAGAAAGAGAGAGGAAGAGAAAGAAAGAAAAGAAAGAAAGAAAGAAAGAAAGAAAGAAAGAAAGAAAGAAAGAGGAAAGGAAAGGAAAGGAAAGGAAAGGAAAGGAAAGGAAAGGAAAGGAAAGGAAAGGAAAGGAAAGGAAACAAGAGTTCCTGTGTTTTTGATAGGCCAGTGGGGACTATCACCATGGGTAATAGACAAGTCACTGAGCAGCTAGTACCTTTCCTTTCAAACAATGGAAACCTCTTTCTGTGAGAAGGAACTTTGATTTGGTATTCAGAGTTCCTGAGTTTCTTATCATTTGGAAGCTAAACAATGTCTTCGGTACAACACCCACATGAGCGCAAGCGCAAGCAAACACACACACACACACACACACACACACACACACACACACACACACCAGCATTTATCCAATTGTCCTGGTAAAACTGCTAGCTTTTGTTGTCCAGCTCAGCTCAGTGAAGGAGCAGGGAAGCCAAAGAGAGTACAGATAGGCTCTAGATTGCAGAGAATGGCATGTGGGATGTAATTCTCAGGCTGATTACTGGTACTGGATTCTGGAAAGTCCATCAATACCCTCTACTTTCCAGATGAAACTAAAGCAATTCAAACAGGATAGATTATCAAATTTGTTTTACTTGTTTTCCAACCCACTGTCACAAGAAGAACAGAGATCTGATTTAAAATAAATAATAAGTTAAAGAAGAGAATGTGCCAGGAAGGCATGTTTCTTAAATGCCTTTCCAAACTCTGTAAAGGAACGATTTTTCTCTAATATGTCCATACTCTGGTATACTGACTTTCATCTCCTTGGCATCCAAGACCCATCAGGAATGGCCCCACCCTATAAACCCAAACTCATTTTCCATTAATCCCAAAGTATGTCCTTTGATCTTATAGGCCAGCTGTCCTAGAATGGTGATATCTCAGAAAGATACTATCTGTTTATTTAATCAAGTATTTATAGAATACCTATTGTGTGCAGGCACTATACTTAGGGAACAATATTGAATGGCATGACCATGGTCCTGCCCTCACAGTGCATACCAGGTTTGGTTCTACTTCTGACAACACTCCTACTCTCTGTACGAACACCTGCCTTCCTGCTCTCTGCCTGCAAATTCTCCATGTCCCTCCTCTTCCAGAAAACCTTCCCTATATGTTACTGAATGATTCACCTATCTACCTCTTCTCTGAAAATCATCAGCTATACAGCACATAATGATACACTGCTCTGTATCACAAGCTCTTGTCCTGTGATGAAGCCTTATCTCCCCAACTAGCCCATAAAGCTCCTGAAGGAAGGAACCACATCCTTTAACTTGGTACATATTAAGAGTGTATTGTCGATGGCGGAGTACTTTCCAGATGCAATTTGAGAGTAGTTCATTTACACTTTGTATTAGTTTCCTGTGGCCTTTGTAACAAATTAACACAAACTTGGTGACTTAGAAAAACATGACTATATTCTTTCCTGGTTGTGGAGACCAGAAGTCTGAAATCAAGTATCACTGGGCCAAAATCAGGATGTCACAACAGGGCTATGCTCCTCTGGAGGCTTTAGGGGAGAATTTGTTTCTTGCCTCTTCCAGCTTCTGGAAGATGCCAGCATTCTTTGCTTTGTGTCCCCATCATCCAATCTCAGCCACTCTGGTCACATTAACTTCTTTTCTATCTGTGTCTTACCTCCCTCTACCTCTCTCTTATAAATAGACTATGCTTACATTTAAAGCCCATGCAAATATTCCAGGGTCATCTCCCCATCTCAAGACCTGTAATTTATTCACACCTGAAAAAAAGAAAAAAACCTTTTCCATTTAAAGTAACATTTTATAGGATCCAAAGATTGGAGCTTCATACACCCTTAAATTAAGACCTTTGATTTAATAAAGCTGCAGCAAATAAACAAAATCAATTAAAATCATGAAGAACATCATCACTCTCATCCAAAGATTCCTTATCCAGGAAATTAAAATTTCAACAAATAGACAAGAATCAGAAAATAATGCAAAATAGATACCACAATCTACCAGTAGAAAAGATATTTATAAGGTTAAAAATCACCAAAGGGATTAGTTATTGGGAAAGCAATCATTTGTCAAGCAATAAGTCAAAAGTATTGGTATTGTTTTTCAGTATGTATCATAGGATCAAAGAAGATGGTTTCAGAGTGGGATAGCTAGAAAGACCATGAATTCAGGTTAATTTTTTACCTGGGGAAGAGGTTTTCTTGCTGGCATTCAGCCACAAAACCAACATTTCCCCACCCCAAATTTCAGGTGGAAATAAATATCCATTCTCTTTGTTAAAATGGTAAGACAATTAAGACCAGGTAAGCCAAAGGCTGACTATGTTCAGTGCAGACTGGATCCCAGCATAACCAGAGAATAACTTGATCACTGTTGTTATGAACTGTATGTTCAGGAAGCAAGGGTAAAATCCCCAAGAAGGTGGATGGTTCGTCCTTCAGAAGGTAAAATTTGAAGGAGATGCATAAAATTTGAACACAGTTTTAAAAGAAATAAACAATCGGGGCGCCTGGGTGGCTCAGCCGGTTAAGAATCTGATGTCAGCCCAGGTCATGATCTCACAGTTCGTGAGTTTGAGCCCCGCATCAGGCTCTGTGTTGACAGCTTGGAGCCTGGAGCCTGCTTCGGACTCTGTCTCCCTCTCTCTCTCTGCCCCTCCCCCAGTTCATGCTCATACTCTGTCTCTGTCAAAAATAAATAAACTAAAAAAATTTTTTTTTAAAAAAAGAAAAGAAACAAGCAATCATTCAGTGAGTATGGTCTAAAAAGCAGCAAAGTTCTAGTTTTTAAGAGTTTGAGTTGTCCCGGATTGAGTTATACTGCAATAACTAGACATTATGAAAACACAGAGGTAGTTTCTAAGGCCCCTGCTACATGTACCTGAAGAAACAAACAGTGGAAAGTATCAGGTGACAGGAAATCCTGAGGTCCAGGATCAACTTTCTAATGAGCTGGTATTGCTGATCAAATCCACCCGGTTTACCTGTTGAAATGCTAACCTAGTTGGCTTAGTAAACATAGTTATCATTTTCCCATAGCAGGATTTTAGCATTCTCAGATACTTGCCTTTGTCTGTAAGATTCTGACGAAAGAGTTCCATTGATGGCCTAGAACAAAAATATAAATCCCCAAGTGCACCCAAACATCACCCAGACAAACTGCAGGTTCCCCTGGCAAAACACATAGACTGGCAGCTCGGGAGCCCACCAGTATCTCTCCAGTAGGGTGTGTGGAGATAATGATTACCCCCCATCAGCAACAGCAGGACATGTTACAGTCTGTACTCCTGTGGGTAAGGCATGGAAGCGTATATTTTAAAATAATTTCGGGGCGCCTGGGTGGCGCAGTCGGTTAAGCGTCCGGCTTCAGCCAGGTCACGATCTCGCGGTCCGTGAGTTCGAGCCCCGCGTCAGGCTCTGGGCTGATGGCTCAGAGCCTGGAGCCTGTTTCCGATTCTGTGTCTCCCTCTCTCTCTGCCCCTCCCCCGTTCATGCTCTGTCTCTCTCTGTCCCAAAAATAAATAAACGTTGAAAAAAAAAAAAATTAAAATAATTTCAACAAAAGTGCTTTTTTTCAAAGTATTTTTTAAGGAGATTATCTTCATCTATCTGTAAACCTAAGAGAAACATCTTCCCTCCCAAAAAGGCTAGTTCAGAGGCAACTCTTCACTCTCATCAGTGTTCCTCCAACTCCTCAAGGCCCCAGAGGGTTCCCTTGGGACCTCAGTTTAATTCTCATCTCAGTGCGGACTTTCAATCATACTCACATCATAACATGTCAACTGTTTCTCTCCTCTCTTTAAGCTCAGTCTTGGAGCACAAAACATAAACATCCTTCACGGAGGCAGCTTTGTTTGTCCAGACCCCGTCCCCTGGAAAAGTTATGATCAGCAGGAAATGAAAACAACCGGGACTGCTTTTGTTTTCATTGATTTCAGTGACATTTTGAAAATGGAGCACCTAAGCCAAACCAAATCCCAGGCCTCATTCTGACTAAAATCCGAAACGAGGAACTTCATGCGGAACATTAAAAACTCAATTGTCTCCGGCTACAGCTGAATGAAAAGCTCAGATTAAAACTGGCAACGATTTACTTCCTACAAACATGCTTTGTTTCTGGCTAACTTGTCAGCTCATAAAAAACGCCTCTGTACAAGCAGCTGTCTCATTCAAGACGCTGAATCCTTTCATGGTCGTCAATACGAATGTGTTACACAGAACCCAGTGCGGGACCCCTGCTCTAAAACCCTGGCCCAGAGTGTGGGCCTCCCCGCTTCCCTGGTATGCCTTTCTTCTAATTTGATTACTTGCATTTTCAATAAATGGTTATAGAAAATGCCATGCTCTTCATGGAGTCTCCTCATCATTCTGTTTCCCAGAAGCCTGTTTGTGGTAAAAGCCGGCCCTGGAGGCAAAACAGAGGAGGTCTCTGAAGTTTCCAACTCTTAATCCTCGTTCTTGCTCTTAGCTGTTCTGGGCTAATTTATTTAATGTCTTTATATCTTTAAATGTTTCCTTAGTAGTTTGGGTAACTCGTGGTGACCACCCTGAGCTAGCCTGCTAGAGAGAAAGCAAATCAAAATTATGGCAAACCATTTTGCAAATATAAAGTGGCTGATGAATAACCATTATGACTTTCCCAATGAGCCAGTAAATAAATTGATGACGCATCCAAGATGGCTTATTATTTCCTGGATTATCTAGAGAGGCACTGACAACCCAACCTCAACACGAGTACTCAACATGAATAGTAATGCACACCATTGTACAGAACAGAGGTGAACGCACGTGGCTAAAATTAACAATCTTCCTTTACTTTATTCCTCCTAGTTCCACCTTTGCTCATGTTGCTCCACTGACCTGGAGTGATCTCGTTTTTATTCTCATCCCATTCTGCAAATCTCTAAAAACTCATATACCCTCATTCCTTTAAGGCCCAAACTCTATTATTTTTTTTTTAAACTTATGTTTTTCTTTTTAAATTTTTTTTTTTCCACGTTTATTTATTTTTGGGACAGAGAGAGACAGAGCATGAACGGGGGAGGGGCAGAGAGAGAGGGAGACACAGAATCGGAAACAGGCTCCAGGCTCCGAGCCATCAGCCCAGAGCCTGACGCGGGACTCGAACTCACGGACCGTGAGATCGTGACCTGGCTGAAGTCGGACGCTTAACCGACTGCGCCACCCAGGCGCCCCCCAAACTCTATTATTGTAAACTGCATTAGCTCTGACCTAATGAAAAGATGATTCCGGGCGTTCAAAATTCATAGAACATAATTCTTAATTCTGACATGCATTGGCTCTGTGACCTAGGATTGTCCCTTAACATCTCTGAGCTCCAGTTTGCTTAACTATTAAAATGGAATTAGGAGTACCTGCCTTGGACTGATGGAATGGGAGAAGATATTTGTAAAAGGCGAAAGATTTATTCGGTCTGAAGAGAAACCAGAGTATGAGAAGATATTTGTAAATAACATATCAGGTTAAGAGTTAATATGCACAATCCAAAAAGAACTTATCAAACTCAACACCCAAAAAACAAATAATCCAGTGAAGAAATGGGCAAAAGACATGAACAGACACTTCTCCAAAGAAGACATCCAGATGGCCAACCGACACACGAAAAAATGCTCAACATCACTCATCATCAAGGCAATACAAATCAAAACCACAATGAGATACCAGTCACACCTGTCAGAATGGCTGACATTAACAATTCACGCAACAACAGACATTGGCAAGGATGCAGAGAAAGAGGATCTCTTTTGCACTGCTGGTGAGAATGCAAACTGGTGCAGCCACTCTAGAAAACAGTATGGAGGTTCCTCAAAAAATTAAAAATAGAACTACCCTACAACCCAGCAATTGCACCACTAGGTATTTATCCAAGGGATACAGGTATGCTGTTTTGAAGGGGCACATGCAACCCAATGTTTATAGCAGCACTATCAACAATAGCCAAAGTATGGAAAGAGCCCAGACAGATGTCCATCGATGGATGAGTGGATAAAGAAGATGTGGTATATATATACAATGGAGTATTACTTGGCAATCAAAAAAGAATGAAATCTTGCCATTTGCAACTATGTGAATGGAACTAGAGGGTATTATGCTAAGTGAAATTAGAGAAAGACAAATATCATATTACTTCACTCATATGTGGACTTTAAGAGACAAAACAGATGAACATAAGGGAAGGGAAGCAAAAATAATATAAACACAGGGAGGGGGACAAAACATAAGAGACTCAAGTATGGAGAACAGAGGGTTGCTGGAGGGGTTGTGGGAGGGGGGATGGGCTAAACGGTTAAGGGGCATTAAGGAATCTACTTCTGAACTCATTGTTATACTATATGCTAACTAACTTGGATGTAAATTAAAAAATAAATTAATTAATAAAAAAAAAGGAGTACCTGCCTCAGGGCATCTGAGTGACTCAGTTGAGCATCCGACTTTGGCTCAGCTCATGATCTTGGGGTTCATGAGTTCAAGCCCCACATAGGGCTTGCTGCTGTCAGCCTGTCAGCACAGAGCCCACTTCGGATCCTCTGTCCCCCTCTCTCTGCCCCTCCCCAGCCTGTGCTCTCCCAAAAACAAAAAAAAATTTTTTTTTAATTTCTAGAAAAAGGAGTGCTGGCCTCACAATTCTATCAGAGGTCTTTCCCATCCAGGATCATGTTGGTGTGGGGTTAGGACATCAATAAAGGTTGAAACACCATAGCTACCGTATGGCAGAGTATGTTTATAGCAGCTGGCTGGAGGCTTGGATTCATTCCTGACAGAGCAGAATATATAGGGAATTTCTTGGCTGAGGCAAACAAAATTTCAAAAATCATTTTTTAAGTATATATTATCTAGCAGGTACTATTCCATAGTTGTTATGAGCTGAATTATTTCCCACTAAAATTTATATGTTGAAGTCCTAACCCCCAGTACCTCAGAATGTGACTATATTTGGAGATGGGCTCTTTATTTTTATTTTTTTAATATAATTTATTGTCAAATTGGTTAACATACAGTGTGTACAGTGTGCTCTTGGTTTTGGAGGTAGATTCCTGTGGTTCATCGCTTACATACAACACCCAGTGCTCATCCCAACAAGTGGGAGATGGGCTCTTTGAAGATGTAATCAAGATTCAATGAGGTCATTAGGATTGGCTCTAATCTGATATGACTGGTGTCCTTATATGAAAGGGAGATTAGGACATAGACAAGTACAGAGGGAAGACGATGTGAAGATGGCCATCTACAAACCAAACCTATTTGGCTTCAGAAGAAACCTACACTACTGACACCTTGATCTTGGACTTCTGACCTCCAGACCACAAGAAAATAAAATTTCTGTTGTTTACACTACCAGACTGTGGTAATTTGTTATAGCAGCCTTAGCAACTAAAAGCTATTATCTCCCACCCTTCAGAAATAATCCACCACCTAAAACACGTATACAATTTAAAACAATAGATTTTATTCACTGGTTTTAAGCACAAACAGAAGAAATGACTTGATGGGTTTTTACTTTTCTTCTTACTCCAATCAGCCAATTTCCTCATTTTTTCTCTTCTATAAGAAAATACCTTTTGAAATCATGAGTGATAAATTTATCATTTCTTGCTTGTATCAGTCAGGAAAGGGCTAGGTTATGCTGCAAAAACAAATAATCTTGAAATTATAGAGGTTTTTAATTAGGTTTTATTTCTTATGCTAAATGAATATGGATTCTGTTCCATGTTTCCTCACTAGTCTTAGCAAGTTTACCAACCAAGGTTTAACAGTCGCTGTGGCCAGTGGAGGACAACACAGTGAATGTCTCATTGGCTCTTACATTCCTCTACCTAAAAGTGACACAAGTCATTTTCACTCATACTCCACTGCTCAAAATAAGTCACACCGCCAAAGCTATCTTCAAAGAAGGAGGCAGCACAAATCTATATGGCAGGAGAAGAACCAGAATATCGGTGAACAGAACTATTTGCTGCCACAGTGCTTCTTAGTAAAGATAACAAAATTCTTACCACAACTGAAGCAGCAGTAATAGAGAAGTCCTATGGATTTAGAGGGACAAGAGTTCTACCTACAGGTGACATACTTTCGCTTGACTTTCCATGTATGAAACTAAAGACAGTACATGAACTTTGGAGTCAAATTAATCTCTTCCACTGAAGTTAATAGCCTTAGGTTTCTCAGAATCTCTGCTTATTCATCTGCAACTTTTCTTGTAATATTTCTTTGGTGACTAAGTAAAATTATATTTGTGAAGTACCCTCCACAGGGTCTAAAACATAGTAGATGCCTTTCCCCTCTGTCTATTGCCTCTTTGAACCATATCCAGAGTGACTTTTTCATCCAATTTCTTGCATTAATCAATGACACTCAGCTGTTCCACCTCATTCTACATAAGGCTCAGCCTTGCCTAAACCACCAGGTACATACCCTCCAGAGTCTTCTTACTTATTCTAAGACACCTTACATGCCTGAACATGTATGCTTCTTAGCATACTATATTCTCTATTATTATTATTATTCTGTCTTCTTTCTTCTCTCTCTCTCTCTCTCTCTCTCTCTCTCTCTCTCTAGAGTCCTGTGCTGACATCAGAACTCCAAGCCATAGGCTAGAAAATGAAGCCAAGCAAGTTTAATGCATGAGATGCTGATGACAGTTTGTCTTCTTCAGTATTCATGACATTGAAGTGGTCTCCTCCATGAACAGGGAAAGCCAGCCCGGAAGAAATCAAATGTCTGTAATCGATGACTCACGCTTCCTTCTGCTCTCTCCCTCCAATTTCCCTGGTTTGGAGGAGGACGAGGAAGAGGAAGAGTAGCAGCAGCAGATCTCCCACCTACTCACCTCTCCCTCCCACTGCAAAGTGAATCAGAGGCTCAGGGCAAACATCTGGGTAATTTGAGTAATTAACCTCTTTTAAATTGAGGCAACAGGCAAGGACTGGCCAGGACAGGCACCTAACCAACCTCTCCTCTGGGTAAAACTGGTGCCATCCCTGGTCTCATTTTTAGCTTTTCACTGTTAGCACTTGGCCCCAGGGCACTAATGGGGCAAACTGGCCCACGATCTTACCCACTGAGGATGCCACACCCACTTTTCCCCAGCTTATGTCTGGGAGTATTCAGTGTATTTGATGGGTGTCATAGACTTCTCTGCATGCAAAGCAAGTTCAAGAGCTCTCTTGCCTTATCAACATTTAGATGAGTGTCCTGGGGCCATTGAGCAAAGCTGAATTAAAGCAAAGAAATCTCTTTAAACCTGGGGCAACTGTGTGGCTCAGTCAGTTGAGCATCCGACTTCAGCTCAGGTCATGATCTCACGGCTTGTGAGCCCTGCGTCGGGCTCTGTGCTGACAGCTCAGAGCCTGGAGCCTGCTTCATAGTCTGGGTCTCCCTCCCTCTCTGCCCCTCCCCTGCTCATGCTGCCTCTCTCTGTCTCTCAAAAATAAATAGACATTAAAAAATTAAAAAAAAAAGAAATATCTTTAAACTTAACTTTTTATCACTTCCAATTGAAAGTTGCTACAGGGGCACCTGGGTGGCGCAGTCGGTTAAGCGTCCGACTTCAACCAGGTCACGATCTCACGGTCTGTGAGTTCGAGTCCCGCGTCGGGCTCTGGGCTGATGGCTCAGAGCCTGGAGCCTGTTTCCGATTCTGTGTCTCCCTCTCTCTCTGCCCCTCGCCCGTTCATGCTCTGTCTCTCTCTGTCCCAAAAATAAATAAACGTTGAAAAAAAAAAATTTAAAAAAAAGAAAGTTGCTGCAATTGTCACAACTGTTTACACAGCATTATACATCTGTGTCAACCTTTACAAATTTTAGAAAGTGCTTTTCATACATTTTCATTTGATCTCCCTAATAATGTGGCATAGGCTTTTCTTCATGTTATTGATGAACAACTGAGGCTTAGGGAAATTAACGATGTATGCGATCAAAGTATCGCAGCTATTAAGTGACTGAGCTGGGACTCTACCACAAGTCTTCTAAAACACATGTCTGTGTCCATAACACATAGCAGACCTTGGAATTCAGTTACAGAGATCCAAAAAACACCTATGCTATGCCAGACCTGGTAGTAAGTGTTTTCACATATTCAGCCTGATACAAACTTCATAGCAAAGCTGCAATGGTGACAGGACTGCAAAGTATTTCCATTTATCCAAATACGTGTATATGGTGTGAAGGAGACTGGGGGAGGGTGGGTGGGGGGTGGGTGGTAGTAAGAAACAAGTCCTGAGAAACAAAGACAATAAAATGTATTATTCCCATTTCTTACAAGAAAAAGAAGGTTGAAAGATGAGATGAAAATAACTAATGGGAGGGGCACTTGAGTAACTTATTCAGTTAAGCATCTGACTCTTGATTTCAGCTCAGCTCATGATCTCACGGTTCATGGGATCAAGCCCCGAGTCAAGCTCTGCAATGATAGTGTGGAGCCTGCTTTAGATTCTCTCTCTCTCTCTGCCCCTCCCCAGCTTGTGTACACATGCCTGTGCACACACACACACTCTTTTTTAAAGTTTACTTACTTATTTTGAGAGAGAGAATCCCAAGCCCAATGCAGGGCTTGATTCCATGAACTGTGAGATCATGACCCAAGCTGAAGTCAAGAGTTGGATGCTTAACTGAGTCACCCAGGGCCCCCTCTCTCTCACTCTTTCTCTTTCTCAAAATAAGTAAGTAAACATTAAAAAAAAAAAAAAAAAGAAAATAGCTAATAGGGGAATCTTAGAATCAAAAGTGAAATCTAGTATTATTTCACAATATCTCAGCAGATGGACGGAATGAGGATGGATGAAGGGCGAATCTGTCAACCTTGAGCCTGCTGGGGGAGTTTTGTCCTCCAAAAGCAATGGTTCCGATTCACCAACACCTGAATGAGTTCTTTTGAATCCTAACATCTATCCTTTTAGTAAAAGGATGTAACAAAAAATAACCCAAGGAAGATCTGAAAATGATTGAAAGCACAATGCAGAAGTACCATTGGGCACTGCCTCACACATGAACAATTACAGCAAAATCTCCCAAGTCTGAGGGGATTAACCTTGTGCCAACTAAGACAGCAGTTTAATAGCTCCTCTTGTCAGAGATTTTTCCAGATGAAAGAACTAAAGACAAGCCCTAGTCAGAAGAACAATAAAGCAGGTAAAAACTTGCATTGAACAAAGACAGAGACCCATTCTTGTGATTGGCAAGCCATTGGTCACGGTTCAATAACGCAGAGATGGTCCCATCCCCTCCGTGACTCAAACAATCCCCCCCTCCCCGCCCCAGAAAGACTGTGCTGCCAGGATATGACTAGTTAGCTCAAATAATTGCAGGGTGCTCTTTGCCAAGGGGGCTCCTGTTTCCGTAGAGATCACATCTTCCCCTAATCAGAGGAGGATTTTCATATGACCCAGCCAAACTGCCCGTGCCTTTGACTTCTCGGGCAAATTAAGGGGGAATTCTGAGTAGTGAGAACAGGAAATTAAGATTTTAGCAGAGCTGGCTGGATTTTCCAAGGAGGATGACAAATATAATAGCTAAGTCACCACCATCAGAGTACTGTGTCTTTGCCTGCCTCATCTCAATTAAGCCTTATAACAACTTCTTGAGTTATTATCCTTTCCATCTTAAAAGTGAGGAAACTGAGATACAGAGAGGTTAAGTAATTTTCCCAAGGCCACATAGCCAGTAACAGCAGAGCCAGAATTCAAACCCAGGAATGTCTGGCACCAGATCCTTTACTTCTCTTATTCACTATTCAATGAGGCCTGTCCTTAAAGCAAGAGCTGGGGAGACACTGGCATGAACATGCTTTTTAAAAATAATATTTTTATGTTATAATGTAAATCTGTCTAATTATACAGGACTTTATTCATTTTTTTTTAATTTGAGAAAGAGAGCATGAGTGGGGGGAGAGGCAGAGAGAGAGAGAGAATCTTAAGAAAGCTCCATGCACAGCACAGAGCCCAATGCAGGCCTCAATCCTATAACCCTATGGATCATGACCTAAGCCAAAATCAAGAGTCAGATGTTCAACTGACTGAGCCACCTAGGCACCCCCAAATTTGCCTAATTATAAGTCATCTTATATCTTAGTGTATCCATCTTTCTCACAAACAATAAAGGTTCATCATTAATCAGACCTTCTTAAAAATATCTTCATCTCTTTTTAGAAGGAAAAAGGAGATAAATTTTCAGATTCGTTTCTTGGCATTTAGATGTTAGCAAGGGCAGTTTTTTCATTCAACAAATACTGAAAGCCCACTATTCGTCAAACCCATGTAGGGTGATGTGAGTGCAAACATTTGCCTAAACCATGAAAGATGACTGAATGACTTTATCTTCTTGAAACCAACAATATGACAGTTTGTAAGCAATTCATAACTTTCAGTTCCTACAAAGTGTTATAAAGCACGTCAAAAGTCAATTCAGCTCTTGGCTTAATTTCGCTCAGTCTTCCATATACATCCACCAGCTAATGTGACTCTAGCTACAACAACAACACTTCATCCTGGATCAGATGCATGGTAAGGTAGTAAATACACTGACAATGGGGGCCAGATTATCTCTGTCACAATGATTCAACCTTGCCATTGTTGCACAAAAGTCGCCTTAGACAATATGTTAATGAGCGTGTATGGCTGGGTTCCAATAAAATTTTATCAACAGAAACAGGTCGCAGGCTGGATTTGGCCCATAGATAGCTTGCCTCCCTCTCAACTCCTGTCCCTGACCAAAAAAAAAAAAAAAAAAAAAAAAAAAAAAATTACATTCACACTCATCCCAGTCCCCAGTCTGCTATCCTGATGCCCCACCCCAGAATCATGGAAGGCTTTTCTAAGTTGCAGATGATCTGTGAACAGTGCCTAATTACTGTAGAGCTGCTAATCACATCCAAAATTAACAGTAAGAGTAAGCTGTCAAAGAGACTAATTTGACCAACACAGTGACCACTGAATAGAAAACCCTATACTTAACTTTCTCCTTGCCCCACCCCTCCCTTTTATTTCCATGGCTCTTATCACAATAGGGAAAAGAGGTAACCTGTTTGATTATTTTTAAGTTTTATACTCAAATCCTGCCTTTTAAAATAAAGGATATTTTATATTCTTCATTCATGGAGAAAAAAAAAAAAAAACCTCTTAATGAAGATGTTTTGGTTTGACTTGGTTTTAGTTCCATACCTGGTCTGTTATAGCACCACCCACAATCTTCCCAGTTTCAGGGTCTCTGGGGGAGGACAGGGAAGAAACCTGTGCTATTCCCTTCCCTCACAGCACCTCGCCTTCCCCCGAGGCCCTGTGAGTCTTTTGGAAATACAAAACAGAGAGAGAAGAAACTAGAAGTAGCAGGGGAAACGGAATAGAGCAGTAGTATAACTGTAACTCTATAAACTCATTTTCATTTTTTTCTCTACCTTCCTGTTCACTCATCTTTCTTGAAGACAGAAAGAGGCCAGAAGTTTCTGCTAGGAATCCTTAGTGTAAGAAAGAGAAAACTAGAAACTGCAAACCAAGTGTGGTGACCTCCATGTCTGGACTGGCTACCTCCCTGATCTGTAGACAGCCTCCATTTCTTAGACTTCAGGGTATCCTATAAGTCAGACCACGCAGAGATACCTATTCTCAGGCTATTTCTACAGACTTCCTACTTCATTTGCATTTATTTTGTCTGTTTGTCAGTTTCAGTAAACACTTTAATTAATTATACATTTTCAAGTGCTTGATCATGTGCCGTATAGATAAAGGGTACACTTTTTTAAACCAATGGGGAAAAAAATCACTTATAGGGCTCATCAGCTGGAACATCTGGTGTTTCACATATAAAAGGGGGGATGGGAAAGAAATTCTCCAAATCAGGAACTCTATGACTTCAACTAGAAAGGGTTCTGCCTTGCAACAAGATTTGTTGTGAAAGCCCCCAAAGGTATAAGTATCAATCTGTCTTAAGGATGGAGACCTCAGGAGAATAGGAAGAAGTGATTGACTCTCAAAAAGAAGCAGAAACAAGGATAAGAATCAAATGTTAGCTCATCACAAGGAAAAAAAGGGAGGGGCCATTGTACTCGCAGGTTATTAAAAGAAGCAAACTAGACAAAACAAAAAAAGCAAAACATATGTGCCAAGGTCCCAGACAACTTGATCAGTCCTGATGTCATATGCACAGACAGGTCTGGGTATCTGGTGAGCTCCAGCTTATGCTCTGAGGCAGGGACAAGGAAAGATGTAGACATTCTCCAGCTGTAAAAGAAGCCTGTGGAAGAAAGAATGGACGAGCCATCCCACTCCTCAATCCAACACCCTGAATAAGGGTTTCTTGCCTAGTGATTGCACAGAAGCTAGAGCATAAATAGCAACCATAGCAGGTGGCAAACAGTACACAAGTATTAATAGTAATAGTACCATTTATCAAAAACCTACTGCAGTGCCAAGTCTTCTACGCATTTTTACCTGTATCATATTTATTCCTCATAACCTATGAGATAAATGGTGTTATCTTTATTGGACGGATGAAACTTGTCAAGAATAAAAAAATCTAGCTCAGGGTCACATAGTTTTTTAAAAGGAGGAGTCAGGATTCAAAACCAGATCTTTGTAAATCTAAGGTTTAGGTGAAATATCACTAGTTGTCAAGTTTGCCATTACTTTCAGAGAATCGAGATGTTGCTTGAATCCCCAGTAACTACCACCAGATATTACAGGTGCCTGCCACACCACAACGGATGATTACCTGTTGTGCAAAATCTCATATCCATTTACTGCCCCTCCCCCCCTCCAACTGCTGGGTATAGTATGTATCACATCTGCCTCCAGATGTCTCACAAGTGTCTCCCACTGACCAAATGACCAAATCTAACTGGAAACGCTATTGGCAAGTGATTCTGGAAATGGAGTTCCCAGGCTTCTAGCTCTGCGGTAGGAGGAGATCATAGGATGGAGTAAGAATGATTCTGCTTTGGCAAAGAAACTCCCTCACAGTCAGGGATGGGCACCACGACAATCTAGAATTCGGGAAAATATGTGAGCATGGTTATAATCCACTAGAGGTAACTCTACAGAAGGGATGGGGAGAGTGTAGAGTCAGATCAGTAGAAGCAGGTCAGAGAAGCAGCTGGTGGAGTAAAAAATAACAGTAATAAAAGAATAAATGTTTTGGCCACTACTTTGCCCGGACTGTATTCTCAAGTGTTCAGGAACTGGTAGGGTACTTTTTTACGGAACCAACTTTTGAACAGCCTCTGGAAGAAAAGTAACATGTTACTTTCCAGGCCTTCTTATCCTTACTAGGGTCCATTTTGAGATGCTTGTGCACCAATAGCTTTAATTAATGACATCAGAACTCTGGCCTGTTTTCCACTTTCAACGAACATTCTTACCTTTGGCTGCCCTACTTTTCCCCCATCCTAATTTCTTCAGGAAGGGCTCTAATTTTAATGGTTGAATTAGCTGAAATGACTTAAGAGAAATTTTGGTTAATTTTTAACTTAATTTCAATTATCAAAGTTACATTCTTATTCCCTACTTCCTGAGGGCAATTACTTTTAGTTCTTATAGCTCTTCCTTACTTCCGTATTTCTCATAGTGGGTTTATACTGCTAGTTCTTGACTTCCAATTTAGTATTATCTGTTGACTCCATACTATCGAAAATGAGGAATTAGCTTTCATGCTATTCGACACGTTCACACGTGTACACACACACACACACACACACACACACACACACAACTAAACAACTCCTAATTTTCCACTTATCTTTCCAATATAATTTTAGTTTAAATCAATATTCAGGATTACATTATTATGATTATATAATATTTATTCACAGCAGTATCATATAGTTTTCAATGTTTCTTTTCTTGTAAATTTTTTGTTTTTCTTAGAATTAGTCATCTTTTTCCTCCTTACTGAGTTTTCAGTAATCACTGATTGGTCTGCTACCATTCTGAGATCACCTGTCACCACCAACCAGGGAATTGGGACACTGTGTCTCGTAAGATTCTCCCAGGAAGCTCCCTTGAATATTCCCCTCTCCCCAAGATATAAGGCCACAGTGGTAGTGGTGGTGGTGGTGGTGGTGATGGTGGTGGTTAGATTTTCCCTCAGTTGAGCCAAATAACTATATTTAGCTTCTCCTCTATATCATGACTCCCCCTCCCCTTTCTAGATGATCTCATGTGTGTCCCCAGCATGTGAAAGTAGGAGGCTAGTGCATTCCAGAGCCCTAGAATTCCCAGTGTCCCTGTGGTCAGTCTGGCTGAGTAGGAAATAATAAAGAGATACCAAAATACAAAAGCGTGGGAAGGGTTTCCAAGAAATTATCTAAACCATTTCTGGAAATAGATGATAACATTATTTCCTTAAACACAGGATGCCACAGACAGATTATAATAAACGTTGCAATGTAAAACTCAGTTTCAAAATGCCAGTGTTTTTCTCTTTTTTAATCCAACTACTTTGTGCTAAGTGTTGTTGCCAGGGGTCTATGAGTGAGCTCTGTGTAGGCCCAGCGCCCAAAGGCTTTTTCCAAATCCATTTTCCAAAATCACTTATAAGGCTGTTGCTCCATGGAGTATAGACTTTGGCTGTCTTCCTCGAATTCAGATACTAGATTAAAACTGAACAAGTTTGGTCAGCTGAGGCTTCCTGGGAAGCCAAATAACAATGGAGGAAAAAGTATTATTTTAGCATACATTCCATGGAGAATGCAAAAGGCAAGTGATTTAGACCTTGAGTGATCATCATCTCTCCCCATTGCACACAGAACACAGCAGTGTCTATCACTCTATAAACATCAGTGAGAGAGAGAGAGAGAGAGAGAGAAAGAGAGAAAGAGGGAGAGGGAAAGACAGAGAGAGAGAAACGGAGAAGTACGTATTGTAATATTAGGCTTAGCTGGCATTTGAATTACTAAAACACTCTAATAAATCTATTTCTGCCCCCACTAAGACTAAAGTAGCAATAAATTTCTATGATTATGACCCCTCTCCTGCTTTAAAAGACTCTTACAAATCAATACAAATGACTTTTATATTTGGAGTACTTTTTGAAATTGAAGATTAATTTGCATACAACAAAATACATAAACCCTAAGTATACAGTTTGGTGAATATTTACATATGTAAACCCCCATATTACCATCATCCAGATCAAAATAAAGAATATTTCTATTACTCAGAAAGTTCCCTCATGTCTGCATGCCTATTTGGTACACTTTTCATGGTAAACCTTTATTATCAACGTATTGATAACTCTCTGCTAATGAGATTATTTGATTAGACAGAACCTGGACCATACCAGGGAGAAAAGAAAACTACCATTTATCAAGCAAATGCAATTTGCCAAGCACTTTGGCATCTCACGCTAATCCTATTAGGCAGGTGTCATTATCTCCATTCAGGCAATGAAGGAGCTCGGGCTCTGAGAATTTAAGGAAAAGTTATCAGTAAGCAACTCCAAAGTCCTGTTTTTATGGCACTCAATCACACCACCAAACAATACAGCTTACTACACATTGCAACTAATGAAAGGTGAGGTTTTCTTCTTCAGCAATACTCATTTCTTTATGTCCAATAAAGGAAAGTGATTAAAAAAAAATAAATGACATCCACAGAAAATAAAAAAAGAGACACTTCTCTACTAGGTAACCTTAAAAACAGATCTATTAACTTACCTTACAAAATATTAAAATTTACTTTAAGAATAAGTAAAGAGGTATTGCCCATATTCTAACTATGCTTTAAAAACAAAAAGGCATAGTTCTTTAATCTCCTTGATGGGGCCACCTTTGTTAGTGGTTTTCAGATCAATTCAAGACCAGGAACAAAGGAGTTAAGTAGACTCCTTAAACTACCTGCCGTTCACCTGACCACAGGGACCAGGAACGAAAAGGTCCAGGTCACGGGAGCAGTAGTTCTGTGGTACCCTGGAGAATGGTCTTCAGGAGCTGAATCTTATGTCCTCATGGCTTTGTGGACAACTTTCCAGTCTGCCTGGGACTGCTGTAGTTTTAGTCCTGCAAGGCCAGTGTCCAGGAAATCCCTCAGTCCTAGGTGAACTGAGCTGGTTGGTCACTCTACCACTCAGCCACTACTTGTCAAAGTACTTTATGAAAAGTGTTGTTTTGGGGCACCTGGGTGGCTCAGTCAGTTGAGCATCCAACTTCAGCTCAGGTCATGATCTCATACTTCCTGAGTTCAAGTCCCACATTGGGCTCACTGCTATCAGAGCAGAGCCTGCTTCAGATCCTCTGTCCCCCTCTCTCTTTGCCCCTCCCCCATTCATGCTCGCTTGTTTTCTCTCTCTCTCTCTCTCTCTCTCTCTCAAAAATAAGTAAACATTAAAAAAAATGAAAATGTTGTTTTTGGTCTTTTGAACTCCAAAGGATGACTGGGAAAGTGAATAAGATCAAATGCAAAATATATCAATTTGTTCACCAAAGAGTAAAAAAAAGACTGGATATTCACTTGCTCGTGTGCAGATAACAAAGCACCAGATGATGAACATGGGAGAATAGTTTCAGTCGCTTCCAGGAAAGGGACTCGGTGCTGGCTGACGGGATGGATGGTGATCTCTTACTACACACCTTTTTTGAGCCACTTGAATTAAATGTACAATATGTATGATAGCACTAATCCGGTGTTGTCAAACTGTGCCCTGCAGCCGGCTTTCAGGGGCTGGAGGTAGGGGAGGCAGAAAAATAGTAGAGATGTTTGTAGACGCCCTCCACCTGTTTAGACCAGCTTTGTATTTGGCCATTTTATATTAGGAGCTTCCTCAAAAGACTTCATTTAAATAACAGGTTTTATGATATTTTTGAAAACCTGAAAACCATAGCACTAATCTATTTGCTCACAGTGTGCAAACAGCAATACCCTCTGAACAACTCTTTACGTCAAAGGGACACCAAGGTCTTCTGGGAAGCAGGAGATGCTGAATCAAAGGTATCAGGTTCAGACCCACACTTGCTGTTTGTGGGACCATGGGCAAGTTGTTTTTTTTTTTTTTTTTTTTTTTTTTTTACCTTGTGAGCTTTAATATCTTCATCTGTTTGAAAAAAAAGTCTGTGTATGTGTGTATATGCGTATGTGCGTTATGTGTAGTATTAGCTCAAAAGGTGGTTGTGAGGACTAAACGCCATAGCATTTATGAAAGTAACTAGTACTGTCCTCAGGTATATAGCAAACACTCAATTACTGGCTAACTTGAAGCTGAATCAAAGTGTTAAAAAGCACTGGGGTGCCTGGGTGGCTCAGTCGGTTGAGCGTCCGATTTTGGCTCAGGTCATGATCTCACGGTTCGTGGGTTCGAGCCCCGTGTCAGGCTCTGTGCTAACAGCTCAGAGCCTGGAGCCTGCTTCGGATTCTGTGTCTCCCTCTCTCTCTGCCCCTCCCTTGCTCATGCTCTGTCTCTCTCTGTCTCAAAAATAAATACAAACATTAAAAAAACACGTGTTAAAAAGTATTAATGCAATAGCAGTCTTCGGGGCCCATGAATGCCTCTACATTGGCCCTCTGCCCCCAACTCCAAGCTCAGCACTCAATTACACAGAAGATTAGATCTTCCAGATGCCAGGACCTAGAGCCAACTCCAAGCTTAACCCATTCCAGGGACTATAGCTATGCTGTTGTCCTTCAAGCACAGAAACCAACACAGAGGTCACACAGCAGAAAAGGTCAGCGTGTGTGACAGGAGGGAGAGCGAAGGGGTGGTCTTCGGAAATGAGCATGGCTGCATTGAGCAGGGTTCGTTCTCCACAGAACAGGACACACAAGTGTTCAGCATCCTCTCAGGGATTCTGAACCAGATGAAGAAGAGGCAGTGCTGGGATAGAACAAGTGAAAGAGGGCCTGAGGAAGGGAGACTTCAGGCAAGTGCCTGCAGAAATGGAGAAAATGGGTGAAGCCAGGGAGACCCAGCCCCAGAAACACTACCAGAAAGCGAAGAGGGAAGCTTTTAATATCACTGTCAGTTAACCACATTTATCAATGCTTAAAACATGCGCGCGCGCGCGCGCACACACACACACACACACACACACACACACACAACCCCACAGGAAGATGGTATACTTGTGATTCCCACATCAATGAAATTTACCTTTGGTGCTGGAGATGATTGCTGTATCTCATACCTTTGTGTCTGAGTGAGGGATCCCACCCAGCAGAAGCCCGGGAGCCCCACTGCAGTAGTGAAGCCCTCAATCACAGCCCCTCTAAAGCCACGTGGGCTACTCGCTGGCTCTGACACCATTCCCAATCTTACTCAAGAACTCTAGCTCCTCAACAACTCCAATTCTAACAACTAGTTGGCAAGACTTGATGAGCATTGTCAAGTTAGCTATAATAAAACTTTAACCAAATTCAGTAGAAATTCTTAATCAACTTAACAAGACTAACTGGGTTAACCAACTCTAGGGGTGTTCCTATCATTTATTACCCAGGACCTTATTAAGTGACAATGGTGCACTTAATAATTAAGCCAGGACAACCGGCACAAACTGGGACATGTGGTTACACCTGACAATCTCTGTCCCTTTTTAAAACCTACAGTGACTGATGGCCAAAGAGAGACTGATCTCCAGCAGCCTCTGCACTTCTTTGTTCATCAGATACATTATAAAGAGTCACTTGTCTTCACTCCCAGACATGTTTATGTCCACTGTATTTGTGATTAGAATTATGTAATTATATTCAATATTATATAAGCTGATAAAACATACATGTAAAAAGGAAAGATTGCTTTTTGTAAAACTTTAGTTGAATGTCTTAAAAAACTCAAAAGAGTGCCTTTAAAAATTATTGTCCATACAGGTGTGGGTAAGACAACTGTAAAAGTTTAGGAAAAAATACAGTATATTAAAATTGTAGTCTAGACAGAGAGCACACTCTGTCCACTTTACAAGGGGTTCTAAGGTCTTGCTCCATTCTAACGAAATTAAAACTGGATGTTGTAAATGATGCATGACAAGAGGGGTTTATGTACAAATAAAGACACAAACTCCAAACAATGAACTCACAGCAAGGAAAAGTCGGACCTGACAGCAAAAGAGAATCTGTGCATTTCAAGTTTAAACTAAAGTTTTTTAAAGTTTTTTTTTAAATTCCCAGCTTTAGCAGACTTGATCAAATAACCAACTAACCTCTGGCCCCTACCTTGACTCTTGCCACAATTACATCATGTCCTCTGTCTTCATGCTTAAGCCAAGTCCTACCGGAAAAGGTCTTTGGCCAACTCTGGATTTTCATAACATGCTCCAAAAATTATTTCAAGGCAAACTCCACTTGATCTTAGCCAAAAGGCCGAGAAGCGATTCAAGGCAAACTCATTGATCACACTTTATTTATGTGATGAACCTTAAGGGAGAAGTTTCTACACCAGAATGAAAAAAGACCCAGGGAGAATGAAACTAAATCAACAACTAATAAAACATCTGCCATTCTATAAACCATGCTTCTGGGCAGTGTAAATGTATGTATATGAGTTTATTGACCATAACTTCCTACCATAAACAAATGATGGCACAATCAGCAACTTTTATAGAAAATGAAAATGGGAAATACATCTGTATGCCTTATATCACAATTAAGTTACTGCCAAAATGTACATAATTTACCAAGAGGAAAAAGTACTCGCCAGTGACAAAGGAGAAGAAGAATATGGAGGTCACTGTCATTGAAAACAAATTCAAAGTCAGCAGTCTAGCTGAGGTGCGTGAGGGTGAGGGTTCCAGGGGAGAGGGTGGAGGAGAGCAGAAGTCAGTATGTGAGTGCAATGCAGTAAAAGGGACATAACAGCAATCTTACCCCATCCTATTATTTTTTTTTTTTAATTTTTTTTTTCAACGTTTATTTATTTTTGGGACAGAGAGAGACAGAGCATGAACGGGCGAGGGGCAGAGAGAGAGGGAGACACAGAATCGGAAACAGGCTCCAGGCTCTGAGCCATCAGCCCAGAGCCCGACGCGAGGCTCGAACTCACGGACCGTGAGATCGTGACCTGGTTGAAGTCGGACGCTTAACCGACTGCGCCACCCAGGCGCCCCTACCCCATCCTATTATTAGAGTAACCACTTATTAGATAAGTAAGTCCTCACAATACTAATATAAGTTCACAGTACTGTTAAAAGGATGTAAATAAAATAATGATAAAAATGTTTACTCTATATTAGGTACTGTTCAAAGTGCTTTATACTTACTAAGTCATTTAAGAAAAAGATGAAGATTTAGAGGTTGAATGAAAGATATTATTAAAGGAATGGAAAATGGGTCCTGTGAAATCGATCATCAGAGAACCAGATAAGGAGATAATGGTTACATTATGGACAGAGATCTCAGCTGAACACAAGGAAAAAATTACTTGGTTATCAAGCTGACCAAATACTGGGAAAAAGTATTGTTGTTTTTTGTTTGTTTTATTTGTTTTGTACTGTCACTCCAAAAGGCCATTTGCTTAGGGAAGGAGCCAAGGTACAAGGAAGCCAGGAGAAGGCCAAGGAGGCTGATTGGCTAAATGCAAATTGGCAGAGTATGGCCCAGATGAACCCAGTCCTACAAGGAAAGCCATCACCAAACTGCCAAACCAAGGGGCCACACTGAAAAGGTTGCCAGGTCACAGAAGCTGAGTCATGAGTAATGGGCTAGGGCATAACACACTGAAAGAATACACCAGAGGCAAGAAGGTATGGTCTAAAAAAGCCAGCTGGACAATATGTTGGAAATCTGCTGAAAAGCAGATTGTCATATACTCTGCCCTACATCTCTTTCAACCATCTTGCATTCATTGTAACACATTCCTATTTGTGAATTGTTACCAACACTGAGACTCTTCTAGAAAAATTTACTGGGCTAAATAAGTAAGGAACTGGGGCGCCTGGGTGGCTCAGTTGAGCGTCTGACTTCTGCTCAGGTCATGATCTTGGGGCCTGTGAGTTTCAGCCCTGCATCAGGCTCTGTGCTGGCACCTTGGAGCCTGGAGCCTGCTTCGGACTCTGGGCCTTCTCCTCTCTCTCTGCCCCTCCCCCGCTCGTGCTTTGTCTCTCATGCTCTCAAAAACAAATAAAACATAAAAAAAGCTAAACAAAATAAGTAAGGAACTCCTCTAAATGGTTCAGTATTTATCCTCTCTTATCTCAAAGCATTGTGTTTGGACAATCACAATGTATCTACAAATTTTGGGATTCTATGAAAAATGTGGAAGAGATGAAAGAAAACAAGTGGGGCAAAGGAAGGGAATAGAATATTAAATACCACTGATGTAAGTCTATTTTTAAAGTTTTAAAACGTGTGACCCACCTGAAAGCGAAAAGGAATGAGTAATCATACAGATAACCTGGAACAGTGGTTCTGAAGCAGCAATCCACGGCAGACCAGGCACATCAGAATAACCTGAGCAGGCTTCCTAAAATTATATTCCCACCTATTTCCCCAGACCTGCTAAATCAGCATCTCCCAAGATGGGACAGTTTCTTTCTCTTTTTCTTAAAGCTCCATGGGTGTTTCTGATGTACAAGTATACTTGGGAACCTCTGACTTTTCAGATACCCTTGTTCAGGGCCTTGTACCTTGTTGGGCTTTTTACTCTGCCCAACCTTCTCAGGGTACTAGGACAGCAGTGCTGGTTGGTTCTGTCTGACTCAGATACTTACCAACAATAAGAGAGAAAAAAATTTAGTTAAGGACCTAATGAGGAAAATGAGACAATGTTTAAGGAAATACAACTCTTATGATGAAATGAATTCAATACATGTAACTTACTAACGGTTATCTTAAGCAGAAATATGTACAGGAAAATATAAATAATTGCAAGTGTAAGTGCCCTCCTCTCTAGAAACACTTAGAATAGAAGTCCTGTCCTCATCTGAGTCCAAATCTACATCTTCTTTCGTTATGCTGTCTGTATTCAGGTGGTCCTTTTTGGCTGCTTACCGTTGTCAGTGCTAATACATTCATATTAGCTAAGAGTCATAAAGAACTCTTAGCTTTTTGTGTCTGCGATTACTCATTGTCCGGTACCTAATATACAGATTTTCTTCCCCTTAGGACATCAACTATGTTAGTATGTTTGCTATTTCTATTTGTAGTCCTAATTGCTTTTGTATAAATTCATATAAACAAAGACTTCTAAAGACACAGCCTGCTCCTATGACCTCTTTTGAATGAAACTGTTCTGCTTAGGGGTTCCACTCTTTGCAGTCTCATGGGAAAAAAAGAAGAGGAAGAAAGGGGGAAAAATAAATCACTTCTGAATTGATTTCTTTTATCTACTTTCTTTCCTTCATTTATCTACTTCCTCTCCTTACACTGCATGTATCACAATGTACTGTAAGTGGTTCCCATATCTTGCATTTAGTACTTTGTGCTACAAATTTGTGTGTAATTATTTATCTCTACCAAGAGTTTTAACAGTTCTAAGAGGACAGGGAGCATCTATACTGTCCATTGTTGAATCACTTATACCTAGCTTTGTGCCCGGCTCATATAAATGCTTCATTATTACTTATTGAATTGATAGATGGATGGACATATGGATAAATGGTTGTTTCCTACTGTAATTGCCACATTTTTCTGACAAAGGTACTATGTGTTCTTGAGTCCTGTGAGAACAGAGATTATATCACATTCATTTATGTGTCCTCAGTATAAATGTTTGAAGAATGACTGAATAACCTAAGGCAGAATTGACCAAGCCATGTGATTCACTGCTTTGTTGTTCAATACATTTGGCAAGAGTTTCATAAGCATGTATATTATCTGAACCAAATCAGAGGATTCAGCAGACATTCTCTGAATATGAATAGTCTGTCTTATGAAACAGCTGAATATCTAAACGTTCCAAAGTTTCTAAATTGTATATAGACTAAATAATTTGTGATCAGGAATTGTCCTTATTAGGGAGATTAGTGCTCAGAGAATTCCAACTCATACACTGTTAAACCCAAGAAACAAATTATATGTCCATTTACCAGAGCCATGGTTTCCTTATGGCATCATCTGAGATGAGTCAGGAGCAAAAAGGTCATCAGTATCACAAATGTAATCACTGATTTCCTGCACAGTTGAAAGCTGAGTGATTGGATTTGGGAATGGAATTTTACCACCCAAATACCCATTCCCTCACCTCACTCCCCTTAAATGCACCTAATCAAGTGAAGTTTGGTTACTCAGGCAGACTATGAAAAGCAAGATTTTCCTGTTTCTACTTTCAAATGTATAATAGTCACCTACAGAAAATAAAATATGATTCACAGTTAGGTAAACATTCTATTGTTAGTGAGTCAATAAACATAGATCAGCTATATACCTATAAAGACAAACTGAAAAATTTGAGGTGCAGAATAACAAAACAAAAAACTAGAGCTAACACCTATTGAGCATTTGAGGTTTACCAAGCATTTCAATAGCCATATAAAATATCTTATTGGATCTTCATGGTATCCAAAAGGTAGATCCTATTCTTATCACTATTTTATAGATAAGGAAACGGACATCCATAAAAGTTAAGTAACTTTCCCAAGATTACATATTATGTAAAATATGGAGCCAAGATTCAATCCCAGACAGATGAAAAGGTAAAAATCCAAGCCAATCATTGAACAGCTGAGTTAAGAAGCAGAGAAATAAGTGAACACTTTTGGAGGTTCTTTTGGAAGTTATGGAGTAGAGAATACATGTAGGACTTTCCATTCCCTGTAGTTCAGAGGAGTGGACTGTCCTATAGGGGCGGGTATGGGTGGCAATATAGCCAATCTGAAGCAAAATGAGGTTAAGAAAAGAAAGTCCAGAATGATAATACCTATCTCTCCCAAGGCCTATTCCCAGACAAGTTGTTCGATTTTTCAGACTTTATGTCAAAGGTCACTTCTAGAAAACCAGACCTTGGAGGCCCAAAAGAGGTAGCCTTTTTAATATCCTATTAGCTCCTGAAAAGAGATAGCTCACTTACTAATCTTGTTATATTTGGGGACAACAAGAATCACTCAACAAAAGCAGGTATTTTCCTCATAATTCATTTACTACCTGGAAGCCACAAACTTAGAGTTTCCATTATTTCCATGACCACTGCTCTGTTCAGGAAACATGAGGTTGAATCATAATCTATTCTCTGGGTAGTGTCTAGTAAGTGAACTTGTGTTCCAACAGCCCTCTTCCTACAGTGAGGGCAATTCAGCTCTCACCTGGACATAACCAGCATCTGTTATCTGTTCCATCAAGCTCACCTAAGGGGTGACATAAAATTATGTGCCTGCAATCTTTTCTTTGGACCTCACATGCTCTAAGGAACCAGTTTAGCCTTGATTTTCTCTGTGAGCTTTGTGCAGTGAGCACAGATTAAACAACTGCAGCAATATTTCTTGATATCTGTCTTAATAGCAGGTCCTTCCTAGCAAGCGCTCTTTGTACAGCTGGATCAAAACTCAGTCACAGTTCCTGGGTCTCAACCCCGGTCTCCACAGAAATTTCATATCACAGTTACAATGAACAGATTCAGTTTTTGTAGTCAATGGCCAAAGGCAGGAGCTGAAGTGGGAATTTGGAGCCAGAAGGCCAGAAAGACCAGAGCAAGGACAAAATATATGGGATAAATAGATCACATCCTATGACAATAAATTTTATGTGTCAACTTGACTGTGCCATTAGGTGCCCAGATACTTGGTCAAATATTACTCTGGGTGTTTCTGTGAGGATGTTTTTAGATGAGATGAACATTTAAATTAGTAAGTGAGTAAAGCAAAGATTGTCCTCCCTAATGTGCTTCATCCAATCAGTTGAAGGCCTGAATAAAACAAAAAGGTTGACCCTCCTCCTAGTAAGGGAGAATTCTCCTGCCTTCACATTTGAACTGAAACATCAGTTTTTTCTGGGATTCAAGCCTGTTGGCCTTAGGGCTGGAAATATACCATCAATTCTCCAGTTCTTCACACTGGAACTAAACCATTGGCTCTCCTAGGTCCCCAGCTTACTGACTCATCCTGCAGATTTGGGGACTTGCCCACCTCCATAATCACATGGGCTAATTCTTTTTAATATCTCTTTCTCTTTCTCTCTCTCTCTTAACACACACACACACACGAGTTTATATATATAAACTTCTATTGGTTTCATTTTTCTGAAGAACCCTAATACAAGTTCATTGCACTTCAGCCTCTCATACACGTGACCATGACTACACCTTCAGACCTTGTTAGCACCTGGATCTAAAATTCAGCACCTCATTCAGTTCTGACCACAACTTCCCTTCAGCTCTCTGAGTCCTTTATGCCCACCACACCCTCCCTTTGACTCACTGAGACCTCCCATCTTTGACCAATTTCTCTTAATTAAGCCCCTCCTACACTCGCTTCCTGCTGTTCCTGTCTGTCCATCATGCCGCATCCCTTGTCACTAACGTCAACCCCCTCTCCTGTAGTCAGCCACAACTGCCTGGAAAAACCCAGATTCTAGATCAATCCCACTGCCTGCCTACCTTTTCCACATTTAGAGCAAGGCTACTCAGAAAAACACACATACTGATGCCCCTGCAAACTTTAACTTTCATGACAACTCTCTCCGGTGTCTCCTCTGGCCACTCTTTCTCATTCTCTGTTTGGGACTCTTCTCTCACCTGCTCCAGGACTCCATTCTCTAGCCTCTCCTTTCTATATACATCCCTTAGATGATTTCATTTACCCCCATGCCTTTAATCTCCACCTGTATCCTGTCTACTCCCCAGTCTATCTCACCAGCACTGGTCTGTGACTGAATTCCAAATCCAATAGCCTCCTCAACAACTGCAGATGCTCCAGTTCCACAGCTGCAAAAGCAGCTCACGATCCCTTATCCGCCTTCATCTTAACCACCTCTGAAACCTGTCCTTCTCCTTGTATTTCCTATCTCAGTGAATGAAAACACCACCTCCCTAGTTGTTCAAAACAGAAACCTGAGACTCGCCTCTCACATCTAAATAATCTCTGTATTCTGTGTATTCTTACTTCTTTAATATCTTCCATTTGATGCCCCACTTGTTCCGTACTTCTTCCAATTGGTTCCTTACTTCAAGTTTTTATTGTTTTCTCATCTGCATTAATGCTTCAGTCTTACCTGCCCTTCTCAAATCTGCAGTGAGTCCTCCAGTCACTTATTTAACAAGTGTTCTGGAATACCTACCAGGTGTCAGAAACAGTACTGAGGATATGACAAGGAAAAAACACAGACACAGTTCCTACACTCTCTCATGTTCTTTTTCGTAAAGAATGAATTTGATATTCCCCGTTTACAGACAGGTGGTATGGAGCCAGCCCCCTCTGGTGTGAAGCCTGGTTCCTCTGTTATCTACTGTGTGTGTGTTTGGGCAACACAGAGTTAACAACTCTGTGCCTTAGCCTCCTCATCTATAACACAAGGATTATAAAAATGCCCACATCTATCACTGCTGGCCATTGATACACACAATGGTGGGTTAAGTGGTGCTTTATTGCTGGTCCGTCCCATTCTGATTTGATGGTCAGTAATCATGATCATGCCGTATGAGTTGTCAAATACTTTTAAGTCACCCTTGCTTCCTCAGAGGGTCGATGTGAGGATTAGATGAGCTAACACATGTGAAAGGCAGAGAATGGCACTGGCATGGAGAAGTTCTCAGTAAATATTAGCTGATTTAAATTCAGTAGGTGACTTCCCATCCCATGGTGTACAATGTGATCATTTCTTACTATGTGATCAGCTTACCTTCTGCTCCGGCCACACCAAGCTCCTTAGTTCCCTGAATTCTCTTTTTTCCCTTTATGGGCTTTGTACCTTTATACATTCTGCTCCCTCTACTTAACTACCCTAATATCTCCTGTGTCTGCAAAAAAATACACACATAAATAACTACAGAATGCCTACTTTTTTCCATTTTTAGCTCAGTTTTTAAAAACAACTCAGGTCAGACAATACCTCCTGGAAGAAATCATCCTTGACACCTGACTCCCTTCTTTGGTGTCCCACCTACGGTCACCTATTAGCTAACATCTATTGCTATTGTCTTCTCAGGCTCCTTTCCCTTAATAATAGCCGTACCTGACCCTTCTTTCCTTTGGGAAATGGCTCCTCTCCCCCTACCCATTCTCTGTAAGTCTATAGTGTCTACAGTTGTGGTTTGCGGTCCTGCAGCCATATTACCCAGATCCAACAAGTCATGGCAACCCACGGCCATGGTAACAACAGTTGTTGGTTCAAGGAGTAAGGATATGGCACAAACTCAGCCAATAAAGTCCTTGCCTTGGATTGTTCTAACGGGGGCTGGCAGTGGAGGTTTCTTGTATCTGAGACCATGGAAGGCAAAGTATGTGGCACAAGTGTTTATATTGTCCACCAAATTCTAACTAAATAATCCTGATATATTCTTACCGTCAGATTACCTCTATCAAAGCCCATTGCCTCACTGATTAGATTTATGTTTAGCAGATGCTCAACAAATGTTTGTTAAATGACTCTCTCCTGTTTGCATATACGTGATTTATCTCTAAAGGAAATACTGAAAACTGGATACAGACAAATACGATTTCTGGCCACAGTTGATATTACATCATATCTTGCTATCATTTGACAATAGGAATGGGTTCACTTGGGTCATTTAAACCTTTGGAGCAAAGAACCATCCTTCACATGCATCTTGAGGGGAAAATGCATGCGTTTATCCTCAGCTTAAAACCTAGAGACTGAAAACTAAGCTACACTTTGCCAGAGCTCAAATCTCCCCTTTAATGTGAAAAATCTTTTTGTATGTGACCCTTTAGAACTAAAATGGCAGAAGCCATTACAGAAAGTAAAACAGGGATTTTTTTTTCATTTGTTTATTACACAAAAGAGAGAAAACAACTTAGCTAAGTTGGGAAATAACTTATCTGAAATGAAAAAAAATGCAGGCTCCAAACCTTGTTTAGTCTTTGAGTCACCAAGAATATAGCAACTCTATTGTGCATCCTGTCTTCCTCCACGGCCAGATCTATAAATTAGAAATAATATTATGTGTCCTGGCTACTCTCACTACAGCTTAATGAGATTACTTCTAGGAAACCTTTTGACTTCAAAAAAGTCAGGAAAATTCAAAGAACTTTTATATAAAAGGTTTCAATTTGATTAAAAAGTCCTCAATGCCTCCTTTGTGAGTCATGCATACTTCCTACCGACTTTTTATGTGTCTCTATTATCAGCATTAAATATATATTTTAGGTCTATTAAAGTAAGAAATTATTCTCTCAGCTCTCAGCCCAAGGTGACTTCTAATGACTATTTAGTTTTTATGATGATTTTTAAATTCACATTAATAATAGAAGAATCTAATGTTAAATTGAAGGTTATTAAATTTGGCCTCCTTTCAAGTTGTCTGAATGTTAGAAAGATCTTTTATCTTTTTTTAGCCATATCTTTCCTCAATTGCATAAGAATAAGGTTACACTTAATTATTATTTAGAATTTGCATAGCACATTTGTATAGTCAAAGACTTGAAGTTGTACCTTAGTTGAAATAGCCACGATTTGCTGCCTTCTTAACACCAAATGTAACATCCCCAAAATACGAATAATATTCACCCCTTACCCCAAGCTCTTCTTTCAGTCTCCCCCACCTCCTTTGATGGCAATTCCATTCTTTCAATTACTTGCATCAAAACTTTGAGGTCATCCTTGACTCCTTTCTTCCTCTCACACTTCCCGTTCAATCCATCAACACATCTTGCCATCTCTACCCTCAAAATATATCCCAAAATATGCCCCACCCTGGTCCTATTTGCTGTTATACCTCACTTTAATCATTGCAGCAGCCTGCTCACAGGTTTTCCTTCCCCCATGCCTGCCCCTTCAGTCTATTTTCTGCACAGCCATCAGAAAGATCCTGTTGAACAACTAAATTAGTTGTCTTCCCCTGCTTAACCACTTCCCTCCACCTACCATGGCTGCCCAACCACTCAGAGCAAAAGCCAAAATCCAGACAAGGAGTACAAGGACCTTTATGAACTTTCTAATCCAACCACCAGACCCACTTCTATTTCTTTGCAGCTTTGTTTTTTGAATGGTCTCTGCATTCCCTTCCCCCAGACATCTGCAAGGTCCGTTCCTTCACACTCTGTCTTCAGGTCTTATTCAAATGTCACTTTCTGAACGTGGCCTTCTTTGACAACTTTATCTAAAATTGTAACTCCTCATCCCAATACATCCTTCCCTCTTTCTGCCTTATTCGCCTATCCCCCTCAACACTATACATAATCCCTTGCTATACTTAAGGTAATCTGACATGTTGTTTACCATCTGTCTCTCTCCCAGCATATAAAACATTTTAAAACTTGGGAGTTGCAGGGAGGAGGGGGAGAGATTTTTATCCCTTCTATTCATTACTCTGTTTTCAAGGTCTGGCATGGAGAAGGGGCTTGATAAATACTAGTTGTCTAAAAAAAATATATGAAAGGAATTTCCAGGTGTCTTGATCATAACACCAGGGACAATTCTGCTTCTAAACGCCCAACTTGCCAGGCATAGTATTTTTTTTGTTTTGTTTTTTTTAAGTTGGCTTCATTCCCAGTGCAGAACCCAATGTGGGGCTTAAACTCATGACCTTGAGATCAAGACCTGAGCTGAGATCAAGAGTTGGATGCTTAACCGACTGAGCCACTCAGGTGCTCCCAGGTGTAGCAGTCTTTTCCTAGTGGACATTTCAGACTATGAGAAAAGAGTAGCAACCGTGGCCAAGGGGAGTTGGATGGCAAGGTGAGTGGCCCTCAGGCTTACACATGATCTCTCTCAGTGACTTTGAGTCTCTGTTATCTCGAACAAACCACAGCAGATTTTTAAAGAGGTATGAGAACCCACTCAGAACCATGCATGCAACTGGCCAGTGAAAACTTCTCAGAGGAAACTGGTTCCAGGACCAACTAAATGTATCCAATGACTATTGACTACAATGATTATTGACCCATCCCCTTCCCATAAAGGATGAGTCTGAAAAGTCTTTAGTCATCTTGAAGGTTATACAAATCAATGAGGCCCTGGTGGTAACAGAGAAAGACCCATAGTCCTTATACCAGGTGGCTGCTAACAGCTGACCTTTCCCATGCCAGATTACCAGATCTTCTGATTTTCTTCAAGAAAAGTCAGACTCTAGATTTTATATAAAATGCCTGAAATGTGAAAAGTTGGCCTCTCACTCAAATTTAAAACAACCACCACCACATACTGTGAGCCAAACAAAACAGCTTCTAACCACACTCAGCTGTGATTCAACTTCTGTGTTACAGGCTAATGAAAACTAAACCCAATTCTGAAAAGAGCAAACCCAAATAGCCAAACTTCTGCCTTCCTTAATCTTCTATTAAATTCCCTTCTCATAGAAAACAGTCTCCATGATGTCCATGCACAGGTCAGAAAGCTAGGCCAAAAGGAACTTGATACTCTTGTCTTAAAATTCATCATCTATGTGAGCATGTTCCACCTCTCAACTTGCTGGGCAGAGCAAGTGAAGAACCCACCCTGCCCCCAGGTGACATTCACTATCCCTTAGCAGGGCCTTAAAGTGTCTTTGGCATCCACGGTGGAGATGGCAGTGAAGATGTAATGGAGAACACTGAGAATGGCAGAGAAATTCTCACCAAATAGGAGAAAAGGAATTCTGTAGGTGCCAGAAAAGGAGGGAGTGGGGCAGCCCATTTTGTGTGTAAGGAACACAGTGTGAACTAAGAACTGAAGAGAACCGTTACCCAAATCATTCAGTAGACGGTGAGCCTCTCAAATCTGGGACTATATCTAACCCATCTTTGTGTTCATAGAGTTGACCACAGAACCTGAAACACAGTAAGGCACTCCAGCAGTTGCTGGAAAAAAGCAACAGTGTCTCTAGCATATGACAGCATAAGGGAAAGATCCTCGATCCGATCATAAATCAGTGGCCTCGAAACTTCTCCAGGAAACTTCAATGTGCAATTGAACACTTCACGGCAGCGGTGTGATTTGCAATTTCAGAATTGCAGACTTTCCTGTCTTTAAATTATCATAATAGAAGGAAGGGGAAATATGAAAAATTAAAACCTAGTGCCCATGCTTTATCAATTTTCAGAAGCACAAAAAAATCCAATCCCAATAGGAACAGGTAAAACAATGGAGAATCCACAGAGATATGGATAAAACTGTTTTACAGCACTGTTCCCCCAGACACATATTTTTTAAATGCAATGATTTTAGCAAGGGTTGGAGAACTGTTATTTGTTAGATGAAGAATATGTAATTAAACCCACCATTGTGAAAGAAAAGCTTTGTGAGTACTTTTTTTCCAATCTTCTATGGCTGGACTGGTAATTTTTTCCTGTCTCACACCTACTCAAAACCCAGGGGATCTGTCCTTGATGCCTGGCATGAATATAATTACAGTACAGTTCTCTAGTGCATAGTTTAATCACAGCAGACAACTATTGATTTGTGTGTAAATCAAAATACACATAATTTTCTCTCGTCTGGGAATTGTTAAAATGCATGACCAGACTAGGGTTTCATGTTTCAGATATGGCAACAGTGGAGGTGATGCTTGTTTTGCTTTGTATTTTTTTATTTTCCTTTCTCCTTTCCCCCCAAGAACTGAGATAAGCCCTTTCTGAGCAGGAAAGCTCCACTGACTTGTTCCAACAAATTCTCATTCGATTTCACACTGGGGTCACACACAATCAGAAGAAAGATGTAACCATGACTGTGGGGAGAGCAGGGGCGTGGGGGCTGCCTGCAAGAAAGCTCCCCCCTCTCCCTTGTCTCGCTGTTCCAGGGACTGTGCTGAAGCTGTCTTTCTTTTCTTTTATGGGTGAGGTAACTTCCCAGTACAAAAATCTTTATGTAATGATCTCAAAAGATTTTTTTTTCAGGTTTTTCTTTCAGTAGCAACAGTAATAGCACAAAGTATTCATTCCCTTCTTCTCCACACGAAACACTCCCTGACTGCTAAGAGACCTTATTTTATTTTATTTTTAATGTTTATTTATTTATTTTGAGAGAGAAAGAGAGCACGGGAGGGGCAGAGAGAAAAGGGGGGAGCAGGAAACAGAGAATCCCAAGCAGGCTCCATGCTGCGAGCACAGAGCCCAACTTGGGGCTTGAACTCATGAACTGTGACATCATGACCTGAGCCGAAACAAAGAGTTGGATGCTTAACAGACCGAGCCACCCAGGTGCCCCTCAGAGACCACATTTTAATGGAAATGGACAAAGTAGGCAAACAAGAAGTACCCAGCCAGGTACTATCCTGGCTCTGCCACAACATTGAGGAAGTCACATATCTTCTCTGGGCTCCGGATTTCTGGCTACAAAAATGGGACTGGGCATCACAGTGGTTTCCAAATTCTGTATCATGGAAGTCTGGGGTATAGAGATTGGAGAAGAATACATGGGTCCTTAGGATGCCATTTCCATCCTCACATTTCAGTCACAGCAGGTCAGTCCATATAGTCCAACAGATATGGACTATATACAGGGTAAGGGTTTCATAGCTATATCTGTCTTTTCCAGTTCTCACCTTCCATAATTCTGTGACTTCTGTCTCTGACAGGAGATAGCCTCAATTTCTAGCAGTGCAAGTGTTCATTAAAGCGGCCACCATATAAAATGGGAAACTGGTCTAGGTATGATGGTTTTCTTCAATATAATCACCTGTACCATCAAAAACATGAATTTTTTAGGCATTCATTTATACAGTGCCACGTGGGTTAGTTGGTACCCAAAAAGTTGGTAAGTTTTGTTTTCAACCTGAGAGACTGAATAATTTTACAGATTTTGGAAAGGAAAATTTTTTTAAATTTTTTTATTCAAGTATAATTAACATACAGTGTTATATTAGTTCCAAGTGTACAATATAATGATTCAACAATTCTATACATTACTCAGTGCTTATCAAGATAAGCGTACTCTGGGGCCCTTGGGTGGCTCAGTCAGTTGAGCATACAACTTTGGCTCAACTCACAATCTCATTCATGGTTTGTGAGTTCGAGCTCCACATCAGGCTCGCTGTTGTCAGCACGGAGCCCGCTTCAGATCATCTATCCCCCTCTCTATTACCCCCTCCCCCAACTTACATGCTCTTTCAAAATAAATAAACATTAAAAAAATGGTAAGTGTACTCTTAATCTCCTTTATCTATTTTGCCCATACTTTCACCCACCTCTCCCTTCTGATAACCACCAGTTTGTTCTCCATATTTAAGAGTCTGGACTTTTTTGTCTGTCTCTTTTTTTCTTTGCTTGCTCATTTCTTGGGTTTCTTAAATTCCACATGAGTGAAGTCATATGGTATTTGTCTTTGTATAACTTATTTCACTTAGCATTATACCCTCTAATTCCGTCCATGTTGTTGCAAATGGCAAGATGACATTCTTTCTTATGGCTGAGTAATATTCCATTGTGTATATACCACATCTTTATCCATTCATCTGCCAATGGACATGGGTTGCTTCCATATCTTGGCTATTGTAAATGCTGCAATAAACATAGGGATGCATATATTTTTTCAAATGAGTGGTTGTGTTTTCTTTGGGTAAAATGCCTAGTAGTGGAATTACTAGGTCATATGGTAATCTTTTTTTTAATTTTTGAGGAACCTCCATACTGTTTTCCATAGTGGCTGCACCAATTTGCATTCTTACTAACAGTACATGAGGATTCTCTTTTTTAGAAAGGAGAAATATTGATAATTCTGTTAATGTGATATAGCTAATAAGTAGCAGAGGCAGAAATGAAAATGGATAATTAATTTGAAAATGCTACTGTAACACAAACTATAATGATCAATAAACAAATGGTCTCATCTGGAACCATGGTTACTAGGGATGTTTGAGTGATCCCTGTAGAACCAAAGAGGGAAGTATCATAGCTGTATGAACATGAGTAACCATATTTCAGCATCCATTTCAAGTGGGAAGTGATTCTTCCCAGGAAAGGGGTCTAAATGCCAACCAGTACCACAGGCATAAGAAAGAACACTGAGCCCCCAGAACATAGAATATGAATTCCAAAAAGCAAGCAGCTCCTGGGGTAGGAGAGGAAATCAAGTTCAGGGTAGGAAAACAGAGGTGCAGCATTGCATAGCCACGGTCGGAATTTGCAATTCACACTGCAAGGGAGTAAAGGATTTCATAGAAATTAATTATGGAAGCCCAGTAATCAAAATGCACTTTTAGAATTATGTAAGCAAAGGTTAAGAATTAGCAAGAAAGATAATAAAGGTAAAAGAGGATCTCTTACGCCTGACCAAAAGAATGAAAAGAAATGGACCATATTATCATAGCCATACTAGCTGATGTAGGTCCCCTGTGAGAAGGAAAGTGAGATCAGTACCGGAATTAGCTCAAATCTTTTTTATATCCACCTACCTTGTTGAATAAACATTGTTACCAAGGCTAGAATGCAGTCCTTGAAAAACCAAGAAACTAGAGAATAAACGTCAGTCTACCCCTCCCTTTTCACTCAACTATTTTCCCCTAAATTTTTCTGTTTTCAAGCTGATTAGGCTAACAAACCGAGCAATTCAGTTTTCCTCTGACTCCCCAGATCAACACAATTCTTGATCTGCTGACATTTCCCAAAACAAAAAGCCTAAATGCCTTAAAACTAGAATAGAATGTGAAAAGATGACTCCTGCCAACATGAAACAGCCTGCTTATTCCAGAGTTTAGATAATTGTAAACGCTTTGATGGAGGGCTTGAGAATTCTGACAATCGTATATACAACCACAAATGATAAAACTGGATTTCTTCTCACATGTCTTGGAAATTCCTAAGAAAGGGTCCTATAGTTATTTAAACTCTATCATCCATCATGGGAGTTAAAAAAAAAATGTGTACCAGATAGCATTCAGTATCATAGTGTAGTTAATTAGCCTACTGGAAGAATATGTGATGTAAGAAAAATCACCTAAAAAGCAAGCAGTACATGGGTACTAGTCTGACTACAGATAAAAGTTCTGTGGCTCCTGGAACCAATTAAAGAGCATGCTATGAGGTCCATTTAAATCTAAAGTCACTTGGGATTGTTGTTAGTGCTGTTTGCCAAACATTTCTGGTTAACCCTACTGCCAAACATAGAATATAATTGATTACATTTTCTGGCCCCCTTATGGTGTGTTAAGCCATGTGACTACTTATAGCCAATGACTTATGAGCAGAGGGAAATAAGTCACTTCCAAAAAGGAGCATTTAGCTGTTAATACAAGACCTTTCTTGTCTGTCCGGCACAGTAACCAGAAATGTTTGTGATAGAGACTGCTCCATCTATTTAGACCCAAGAGTGACTCTGGTAAACAGAGCTCCCACTCCCAGGTGTGGAACACAAAGAACATATAACACAGGAGAGAAGTAAATCTTTGTTGTCTTAGGCTGCTGAGATTTGGGCCTGTTTGTTACTGCAGCATCATTTAGTCTATTCTCACAGATACAATGCCTCATAGGTTTAGATCTCCTCGATTCAGGAGTATGCACAAGAATAGAACAAAACAAGAAACTCCAAGAACTGAGCCAATCATCAAACTCCAAGAACCAAGCCAATCATCAAATCAAGGATTATGCTAGATTTTTCAGAGCGTCTCAGGCTGACTACCCTCACTTCTTAACCCCATATCCCTAAGCAGTACTCTCAAGCCAAAGGGATATAAAGCTTTGAATCCATTGTTCCATCAACTAAACTGCTTTTATGGGTTGGATTTACTCCCTGTCTTCTTTCCCCAAAATGTTTCAGACAATTAAACTACCAGAATAAAACAACAAAGCCTGCAAAGGGCCTTGAGGAACTTTAACATAAAAGTTCTTTGTAGCTTCCATAGGATAGCAAGTTTGACAAGTTAATTCCCTTTTCAGTACTAAAAATTGGCATATCACGTGAGACTATATTAGCACTGGGTATTTTTCCTCATAAAGCATTTATGTCAGGCTGTTCACAGCAGAATATTCAATAATCATTTGAGAAAATATTTCTTAAAGCAGGTGCACACATTTTGGTGGGGAGGGGAATTCCTTTCTTCTGCTGCTAATGGCACCTGGGTTGTCACAAGATCCCACCTCAAACAGCAGTTCTCTTTGACATTTCATCACGACCTTGGGGGGGTTCAGGATTTTTTACCCACTCTTTCCCCAGATCTGTGATTTCAAGTTAGTTCAAAGAACTCTGAGTGCCTTTCAGAAAAAGAAAAAGAAAGAAAAGAAAAATTTCTTGGATCAAAACAACACAAAACCCATCAAAGTAGAAACAGTTTGGGGCGCCTGGGTGGCTCAGTCGGTTGAGTGTCCGACTTCAGCTCAGGTCATGATCTCACAGTTCGTGAGTTCGAGCCCCGCGTTGGGATCTGTGATGACAGCTCAGAGCCTGGAGCCTGTTTCAGATTCTGTGTCTCCCTCTCTCTCTGCCCCTCCCCCGTTCATGCTCTGTCTCTCTCCGTCTCAAAAATAAATAAATGTTAAAAAAAAATTTTGTAAAAAGTAGAACACTTTGACAGAGACCACCATTACTATAAGAAAAATAAAATAAGAAACGCTGAAATGCTATTTTTTTTATCCTTCCCCCTTTTTTTTTTTAGCTGACAGAGTAAATGGAAACAATTTTAGCAAGATATTCAGGTAAACCTCTTATCCTCAGTAACCATAAGCATCAAAAAATGCTCTTTAAATGTAGCTGTTGGGATAGGATTTTATGTTTAGCTATTTCCCTCTGGTCCCCTCTTATGGCAGTAATATGTGTTTTAAATGCCGAAAACCTTTCTTAGAACCTAAAAATTCCCCTAGATTTCATGAATTAATTCAAATGGTAATCACAAGTGCAAATGAGTAATTGGTAACACAAGTACCCATCTGTGCAGGCAATTAACTGCCTAGAGCAAGTAATTGCCTGTTTTTACAAGAGCCTACTTAGAAACCTCAACTTAAGCATATATTTTTTGAATAATTCTGCCATAACACACAGCAAAACTTTTACTCAGGACAAATACTGTTAAACAAGCGGCCAAACACTCTATAATTTTTAGTTTCATAAAGATCATTCCTAAGAAGACACCCCATAGTAACTGATTTCAAAAGAGTCTCACTTGAAGACGCGCTCAGGGCATTTTCCAAGCAGAGAAGGCCATTTGTCTGGGACAACCTAGCAAGCTAATCCTCAGGATTGCTCTCTAAGCACCTTTAGGAGGTTTCTGAAAGTGTGAATAACTTTCTAATTAATTCATCCAGCAAGTATTCGTTGAGCATCTACCATATACAAAGTCTTATATCCTAAGCTCCATGCAGAATATGAAAATCAATTAGAACATGGTATCTTCTCTTAAGGAACTTTTAATCAATCAGGAAATAGAAGACTTGAAGTTTATTATCTAAGAAGCAAGTATGACTGGAATTCAAGGACTGTGAAAGTGTATCTGTTACTTTAACCAGGCCACACCTATCTGGCAAAACAGGCATGCGTTCTGGGTACAAATTACAATTGCAACAAGAAGTACCTTTGATCTGAGCCTTCACCAAGTTGTGTCACTGGCCCCTATCCCCACCCCCCAAATTGGCCAGCTCACCTTTCCTTTGCAAGGTCATCCACTCTCCTCCTTGGTCAATGCTTTTCTTCATCTGCTATTGACTTTGTTTCCCTCACATGCTGCCGAAAGCCTTGATTCATAGCTGGGTTTTGATCCTGTGCCAAGCTGCCGCTTCCTTACTATTGCCAAATGTCCTGTTCCTCTCATTACTGCCTCCTGCCTTTAAATACCATCTATATGCAAACAGCTCCCAAATTAAGGTTTTTAGCACCAACCTCTCCACTGAACGCCATAGTCATCTATCCAACTGCCTTGTCAGCATCTCCACGTAGTCACCCAATAGTCATGTCACATACACTGTTTCCTGAAACCGACCCAAACCTGCTCTTCATTACACTTCCCTGTCTCACTGATGGGCAGTTCCAAACTCGATGGTCATCCTCACCTCCTCTCTTCCTCTCACACCAGGCACACAACCCACCTGTTCATATTTTTGACTCAACCTTCAGATGGATCCAGATGCCTACCACTTCTCACATGCCTGCACTTACCACTCTGGTCCAAGCTGCCATCATTTTTTGTTGGATTACTGCAATCACCTCCCAACTAGGCCTCTTGCTTCTACCCAAATCCTTCTAGAGTAATTCTCCTACTCTGTCATCAGAGGGGTCCTTTTAAAAGTCAAATTATGTCACTCTTGATCAAAATCCTCAGTCAGCTTCCCATCTCAGCCAGAATCAAAGCAGAATTCCTTTCAAGAGTCTCCAAGATCCCTCATGATCAGCCCCACAACTCCATCTTTTATCATCTCCTGCACCAGTGCCACCCCCTAGTCACCATGATTCAGCAGATTCCTGGTTGCTCGTTGCACACACCAAGTGCACGCCTGTTCTCACTCGCTGGGATGCCTTTCCCTGCCTGTCTGTGGAGCTCATTCCCACACTTCTTTCAGGTGACCTAATCAGAGGCGTCTGCCCTGAGCTCCCGCCCATTACACACTTCTGAGCCCGTTATCCTGTGTTCTGTCTATAACCCTTCTTCTTTATGACATACATTTATTTTCTGACTCTCCTATTAGAATGTAAGCTCCTCGAGGGCTCAAGTTTTGTGCTGCTAAGTTTTCTGGCATTCTAAATAGTGCCTGCCACATAGCTTCATGTGTGAATGAATGAATGAATGAATGAACGAATGAACAGATGAGCATTCCAAGGGTGGAGGAAGCTCCGGTCCCCATTAGAATTACAATTCTTACAAGGCTTTCAAAAGGGTGTCCTTGCTCTCTCAGTTCTTCCCCGTCCTACAAAAAAAAAAAAAAATTTGAACAATATCTCCCAGATGGCCACACGTTGGAGAGTTAACTCTCAAAGATAGTAAACCAACGTGCTAGGATGAAGCCGAGGTTCCTCAAATCCCCTACCTCAGGTTGAATTCCTGGCCTTTGTAGGCTACTCTCCAAGAAGCTGAGGGAGCTCATTATATGTCTGTACCCCTCTGCTCTGGTGCCCACTCGACCACTCTCTTCCTTTCTCTCCTCAGCCATCCATCAGGTCTTTGTGGGAATAAGACCCCTGATCAACCTAAATCTCCTGCCTCAGGCCTCCCCTGGGAACCTCATCACACACATGAGAAGATAGAATGAAAAATGGTAACCTCTTTCACTCACCCTCACAACTACCCATCAACAAATTCAGGAAGCAACAACCTCGATTAACGCTGAGCTCAATATTTCAGATACTCCGCTTCCTCACTGGAAAAATGAAGCACTATCTTCATCGTTAAGTAATTACAAATGCTAAGAAAGAGTGACTAAGTGGATGGAAAAAACAGAAAGGGGTAAAAATCTTCAGAATCTAGCTGCTTAAAAAGAGTACAAATGAAAAGGAAACTCTCCCAGATGCTAAGAGGGTCTTTTTTTTAAATGTGTGTGAATATGTGTGTTAAATTGGCTACGCTTTGTCAAAATCAGGGTATCATTTCTAAAGATTTAATTTGATTTAGTCCATCATTTCTTTTTTTTTTTTTTTAAGTTTATTTATTTATTTTGAGGGAGAGAGTGTGTGCACAAGCAAGGGAGGGGCAGAGAGAGAGGGAAAGAGAGAATCCCAAGCAGGCCCCACACTGTCAGAGTGGAGCCAGAAGCAGGGCTCGAACCCATAAACCATGAGATCATGACCTGAGCTGAAACCAAGAGTCAGATGCTCAATCAACTGAGCCACCCAGGTGCCCCTATTCCATCATTTCTAAGGTGGAAAAGTTTGAACCAACATCAAATCTTTCAGAAAATACTGAATGAATTCAGTATATGACTTTCATGTCTCTTACATCCAACTTAATAAGCTTACTTTTAAAATTATGATTCAAAATTTTAATTAAATAGCCATGTCACTCTATACTTCCAAATCTGTACCAATAAAATCATTCTCTATATTTTTTTACAGTGTACTTACTTATTTTGAGAGAGAAAGAGTGTGAGTGGGGGAGGGGCAGAGAGAGCGAATCCCAAGGAAGAAGAGAATGATGGATGATAGAAGGATGAATTGTTAAAATGGACAAAGTTCTATAGCACAAGTTTCTCTTTTATAGCTTAAATACTGGCCCTTCTGCATGAAAAAAAAAAAAAAAGAACATGAATTTTTTTTCCTTATCATAAAACTTTCTCAAAATGGAAAAACAATCCTATGGAGGAAGAAAAAGAAGTAGGAGCCAATAGGAGGAGGTCCTTTTGCAATAAATAACCCTCTGCTTTCTGCTTCTAAGCTAGAAAATCAGATAGCTGCAATAAAAGCACAGTTACATGGGGAGCACTGAGCAGTCAAAGCACAGATTTTCCCCTTGAGTTCTGGCTCCACAAAAAGGACATTAAATAAAGTGCCACATGCTCACATTTTCATTTTAATTACCTTTTTAAAGTGCTAGGATTTTTGAGCCACATGGGACTCATGTACATTTTCAATCACACAGGATTCAATATTTTAAATCATTAAATTCTCATTACACCCTCCTGCAGTTCCTACACTACCCTAGCTATATTTAATAACATGTGTTTAAGTAACTTGCCTAAGAACATTTAAGAAGTTTAGTAAAAGGGAAAAACTGAGACCTGCAACAGTATTTCTGCATACTAGCTGAGTGACCTTGGAATCCAAATCTCTGTGGGCTCTTCTAAAAGGAGAAAGTTGGTCCGGAACATCACGGCATCTCTTCTAACCCCTAACAGGCAATGGTTCCCTATTCTTGATGTTAGGCTTGAACTTTTTATCTCTCTATTGTATTTCAATTTAAGACTCTCAAAATTCAACATCATTAGTTCTCTCCAAAGGCATCTTGAGGATAAGCCCCTGGAGTTTATATCCACCAAAACTCCCATCCATATAAGTGCTTATTTCTTTTACAATCTCTTAGAGGAAACTTTTGACATCAATGGAAATGGACACCTTCTCGGCCCACCCTATCCAATAACCCATTGCACAACCCCGCTGTTGTAGATTTAATGTTTACGTCCCCCAACACACACACACACACACACACACACACACACACACACACACACACAAATTCATATGCTAAAATCCTAATCCCAGTGTGATAGCATTAGGAGGTGGGCCTTTAAGGTCCTTAGGTCATGAGGGTAGAGCCCTCATGAATAGGATTGGTCCCCTTCAAAGAGAAGACACAGAGCTTACTCTCTCTCTGCTGTTGCCATGTGAGGACACAGCAAGAAGACGGCCATCTGTGATCCAGGAAGACAGCAGATCTGCCAGCACCTTGATCTTAATCTTCTCAGCCTCCAGAACCATAAGAAATAAAGGTTTGTTGTTTAAGCCACCCAGTCCATGATAATTGGTTAAAGCAGCCCTAAGACGCCTACCATTCTTTATATCACAGAGCCTTCTTTCACCTCTCAGATTTCACTGAACTAAACAATATTGATTCTTTTGTCTTTTCTCCATAGTTTGTTTTCCTACACTTTCATATGTCCTTCAACCTTCAAATTGTTCTTTTGTTTGTTTTTTATTTTATTTATTTTGAGAGAGAGAGAGAGAGAGAGAGAGAGAGAGAGAGAGAGAGCAGGAGCAGGGCAAGGGCAGAGAGAGAAGAAGAAAGAGAGAATCCCAAGCAGGCTCTGCACTGTCAGCGCTGAGCCTGATACAGGGCTTGAATCCACGAACCACAAGATCATGACCCAAGCTAAAAACAAGAGTCAGATGCTTAACTGACTAAGCCACCCTGGTGCCCCCAAATTGTTCATTTCTTTTTTTTTTTTAATTTTTTAAGTTTATTTATTTGTTTTGAGAGAGACAGAGACAGCATGAGCGGGGGAGGGTCACTGAGAGAGGGAGAGTGAGAATCCCAAGCAGGCTCCACACTGTCAGCACAGAGCCTGATGTGGGGCTTGAACCCATAAAACCGTGAGATCATGACCTGAACTAAAACCAAGTCGAATGCCTAGCCGACTGAGCCACCCAGCCGCCCCCAAATTGTTCATTTCTTAAAAGCTTCCTCAAGTGGCACAATAATAGGAAAGTCTGATTTATACTGTTTGAGTGAAAAATGCCCTTGTTCTTCCTGCATGCTAGGAATCTCTTTTTCACCCAATGTAAGTAAATGTGGTTGTTCTCTTTTAATTAGTCACACCCAGCTATATTATTGCCCCTTAGCCAGCTTATTTTAATATCTCTAACTCTCTGGTTACTCTTCCCTATAACCAATCGTTATCTATTCTCTACTGTTATGCCTTAACTTTCCTCCAGAAGTAAAATAACTTATATCCAACAATGATGGAACAAGGATCTGGCTGCAACTGTCCTACTATGAACTGTGCCTCCCCAACATTCATATGTTGAAGCCCTAATCCCCAGTATCACAGAATATATAGTTGGAAATAGGACCTTTAAAGAGATCATTTATATTCAATGAGGTCATTAGGATGAACCCTATCCAATATGTCCTTAAAAAGGAGGAAACGTGAACACAGGCATGTACAGAGGGAAAACCGTATGAAGACACAGGGAAACGAAAGCCATCTATATACCAAGGAGAGAGGCCTCAGAAGAAACCAACCCCACTAACACCTTGATCTTGGACTTCAAGCCTCCAGACTATAAAAAAAAAAAAAAAAAAACCAACTTGTGTTGTTTAAGCCACACAGTGTGTGTCGTTTTGTTATAGCAGCCCTAGAGAATCAACACAGGCCCTTCTCCTAGTTGTGACCTTAGAAAAGAGAATGATGTTACTCTGCCCTGTCTACCCACTGCTGCTGGAAAGAAGAGTAACTAGGGACTATGCCTCTCTCCTGCACACAAACAATATTGGTGGCCGACACAGAATGCCACCGTCCTCACCCTCATGCCTGGCCCTATTGATAGAGATCAGATTTCAGACTGCCATGAGCACACTCTTCCGTGAATTAAACTCAACCTGCAATGTTTTCCTTTATTTTCTTCTTCACAGTCAAATATTAACAGCCTCGTAAGTCTGAGGTAGGCAGCTAAATCGTCAAAGATTTTCCTGAAGAGAAATGGAACAAATTTTTTCTGACCACTTTTCACTTATCCTACCCCCAGTGGCCATTGTATGGCTTGTTTTCCCGAAGCTTATGTTCCAAGGGTCCAGCTCAGTAATACCCCAAGGAAAATCAGCCTCTTTGACAGGAACTTAATATTTGAGCCCGTTATCAAGACCAGAATATTTCTAAGGGGAGAGGCTTACTCATCAGGTTTTCACTAAACAGGTTAAGATTGACCTCTTCATTTTTCCATTCATTCACTTTTTCCAGAAACATTTATCAAGCACCTAGTGTGTGTAAGGCTACACATAGGGGCCAGGGCTACAAATGACAATAAATCACCAACATATCTAAGGAATCCACCAGGAAGTTAGATCTCGAAGATACCCAAGCAAAGGAACAAGGAATTATAGAAATAAAAATTTTAAGATTATGAGAGAAAAGGTTTCCAAAGACCAGATGTCTTATTTTTCCAGGAAATTTATAAGTTTAGAAAAATCAAAACAAACATATCACATTCCTTGGGCAGATATTCAGATGCGATGTGTAAACTAAAGTCATATGATGCCTCCCAAAGAGAGAGGATTTATGGATTTATTTTCCTCTGCCTCCTTCCCTCCCTGACAAATACGCCCATCCATTCCTTTGCAACTCCCCCAAACAGACACCATGTACATTCAGATAATGTTGCCAAATTATTTTACAAAATGTATTTTCACTTTGTTGAGCCTTCTAACACCAGGCAATCCTTGTTACGTTCTTTGAAACAAGTTTCCACTGGGCAGAGGGAGTAACTAAACACGCTGTGCTGTTAGCAGTTTCCGTCTCGTCTGGGCGAAGGGGAATGGAGGCGGCAGGGGCAGTTTCCATGGTGGGGGCACAGCCCAGAGGGAACAGTACCGCTTTTTCATGCCGCACTGTGAGAGAATCACGCAGACTGCTACAGGAAGAGGGAAGATCCTGAACCCACTCAAGAGAGCGCCTCAAGGGCAGTGGTGTTCTCTCTTCAGGCACGTGATCAGGAACAAAGGCATCTTTATTCATCTCTTTCTACTGCACTGCTTTGCTTTATATTCCTTATAAGCCGCTGAAAAAGACCATGAGCAGCCCTTTTAATCAGCTGTGGAAGAGATGAAAGGTTTCAGAAGAGAGAAGCTGTCATTTCTGAGAATGGTTTATTCACATTATAGAATCATCTTTAAAGAAAAGAACTGTACGGGACTGATCTTTTAATTATAGAGGGGTAAATGCATCTGTGAAATCCACCAATTTCACTTTGGATTAAATACTGTTTCCTTAAAGCCAGATATTTGGTAAACACAGATCTCAATTTCGAAATGCTTTTCTCCTTAATATACAACTTCAAGCTCACCCTTGTCCCCCCCCTCCACCCCACCCTCAAATCCCCACTGCTCTCTGAGAAACAGCAAGGAGAAAAATAACACAACTTTTTGGAGATGGGATTTGGGGGCCTTGGATGTGTTCCATGTGCTCCCAAGCAAGCTCTGGATTCTCAGACATCAGGTCAGTTCTCAATTATCTGCAAATAATTTTATGCTCAGTGTCGTGCAGGCTGCATTTTTTAATCCATCCAAAACTCCCATCGCATTTTCATCCAATTCATGAATCACAGCCCAGATACGACCAAAGAATACAAGTAAAAATCTTAAGAGTTTTTGGTGTACCTCCATGGTGCTGATGGACACAGATATTCAATAAATATTTATCGAATTGCAGTGACACCATTCACAGCTCTGGGGACTCCACCACCCCAAAATTCCAGATCACAGTTTCTTCTGGTTCAGCATAAATAACAAGCATTAAACAGTGCCTGGCCCCTAGCTAGTTGTATCTCTGTTGATTCATATTTTATATAGTTCCTCTTATGAAGACAGCCCAGAAGCAACTGTCCCATCCATGCACAGGTAGACCTTTTCCCAGGCCAGTTTTCCTTTCCCACTATTTCTGGATCTTGAGTCAACACTGTTACTTGGGGACTTCAGAGATTTTGCAAGTTCCCATCTCAGGAAATTCAATTTCCATTTGAAGGGAAAGGAAGGGGAGGGAAGGAGAAGGGAGGGGAGGGGAGGGGAGGGAAGGAAGCTAAAAGAAAAGACCCACCGTCTTGTCTTTTCTGTCAGTCTTTTGGTTACTTTTCATTGACATCCTACTCTAACAGGGGCATATTTACGTAACACTTCAATATCCCTCCTTTGTGTCATTCCTTAACTTTGAAATCCATAGAGATACTTTAACAGTTAGACAGATGGCTTCCCAAAGGTAGGTTGAGTCTTCCTAGTATTTAGCAAATTTTTATCCTGAAGCATTTTCATTTTGAATCTCTTGGCATCAGTTAACCTGTGTTTCCAAAAGTTGGTGCCAAGTTTTGGTTCCTCCTATTTGCAAAATCTTCTCTTGGGTCAACTGCTCCTGCCAGGGAGGGTCCAGGCGCTCAGAACAACACTTCTGGGTTGAGCTTCTCTTCTGTCCCAACATTACTGTTCATTATTCTCAGGTACTTCCTTGAGCAATCAGGAGCCGGGCTCCAGGAACCATCATCTCTTCAAAATAATCTCCCAACTAGCTTCCAGACAGATTTTCATCCAGTTTCTTTTTAAATCCTCTTCCAAAAAATTTTTGAGACTAACTCACCCAATTTTAATCTAAGTAAGGAGAGGAAGAAGTGCAGACAGTATTAAGAAATTTACTCTTGGGGCGCCTGGGTGGCGCAGTCGGTTGAGCGTCCGACTTCAGCCAGGTCACGATCTCGCGGTCCGTGAGTTCGAGCCCCGCGTCAGGCTCTGGGCTGATGGCTCAGAGCCTGGAGCCTGTTTCCGATTCTGTGTCTCCCTCTCTCTCTGCCCCTCCCCCGTTCATGCTCTGTCTATCTCTGTCCCAAAAAAAATAAATAAAAAAACGTTGAAAAAAAAAATTTAAAAGAAATTTACTCTTTACGATGGGAAAGCATAATTATCTCACATATTGTACCTTTTGTTTCTTCTGCACTTCCATACAGAGGCCAACTCTGGGCTGACATAGTCCTCTGTTCACTGAAAAGGTGGAATCATTTCACAGTCCCTGACTCATCCATTTCCATTCTCCCTGCTGCCAGGTAATGACCTACAAGGACCTCTCAGACAGGGAAAATGTCCCTAAGGTTGAGTGGACTCCATTGGCATAAGGGGGTTCACATTCAGCATCGCACATATTCTTAACATTATATTCTTACACTGTATTATATGCAGTTTTGTTTTCCCCTCTTACAAAGTCGCCTCCATAAGAGGATACTAGCTCTTTAAAGGAGGGACTCTGTTTCATCGAGCATGGTTTTCTCAGTGCCTAACACATAGTAGGCACTGATTGCTCAATAAGCAATCACTCGTTTCCACACACTGTTAGGTCACCAGGAACTCAGCAAGAGGACTGGAGATGAAGGGAAGGAGCTTAATAAACCTCATTCACAGGAATAACATTTAATAAGATAAAGTAATGTGAGAGTGTCCTCTGGAGTCATCAAAGGCAGAAAATCCAAAAACGGGCTGGAGAGTAAGAGGTATAGTAGAAGAGAGGGGGACCATGAGCCAGCTGCCAGCAATAAGGGATAAACAGCTTAAAACAAACAAACAAACAAACAAACATTGGTCTAAGACAAGATCAGACACTCAAATGTCATCCCAGCCCAGACATGGAGCGGCTAAAAAAGGTAAAGAACTGATTTAATCATTAAGGGTCACCTGTCCTTCCCATATTCCCCCACTCCACCCTACATCAAAAAGCTCCCTCCCCCCCAACCAGGATGGATGCATATTAGCTATTAGCCTCCTTCTTTTCCTTGTGTCTCTGTGAGCCTATCTGCCTTCCCCTCCCTTATAACTCCTTGGATATGCACTACTTGATTTTGATAGGGTTTTTCCTTATCTACCTCCATTCCCTTCTTTGAAAAACAAACCATTTGGAATGGCCTCTTTCTTACCACTCTCTTCATCAGCTGTACCATCACCACCTTTGTAATGGAGACTTAGGTCCATGCCCACAGCCATTTAAGCAGGCTCGATCTTTTTTTTTTTTTTTAAGTTTATTCATTTTGAGAGAGAGAGCAGGGGAGGGGAAAGAGAGAGCGGGAGATAGAATCCCAAGCAGGTTCCACATTGTCAGCACAGAGCCTGACGCGGGCCTCGAACTCACAAGCTGAGATCCTGACCTGAGCCAGGCGCCCCATTGCATTGCATTGCATTGATGTATGCTAGGGGTCAGGCAAAATAAAAATATAACAAAAACCCTGCACAATCCTGAGGTTATCTTAAAATGAGAGCCATTATTGGAAGGACTGTAGCATAAAAATATGTTGCCCTAGTGACAGCCGATCTCAGATCTGGATCTCAGCTCTACTGTAAGACTTTCAGCAAGTCACTGAACCTCTCTGAGCTCCAGTTTTCTTACCTATAAAAAGAAACAATAATACCACCTTCCTCACAGAGTTGCTGTGTGCTTTTAATTAGTCTGCTGTCTACATTACCTCCAATCACAAAATTGCCTTTGGTTCTTCCTTCACTAATCTCCAGCAGATCCACGAGATCCCTGGAACCATGGAGTGAATTCCACTAGCCTAAGGGAGATCCTAGCCCGGTTCTGTTGGTTAAACTATGTTTAAGTGTACTTGATTCTTAATCAATTCTTAACCTAATATCTTTTAGGAAAAGGATCTGCACTGATCTGTATGACTGATATATAGAGTGAGCATTTAGGTTTAGGAAGCCAATGGCTCCCAAACTGAGGACTGCACATATCATGGATCCCTCAAGGGCCACAAAGTCATATACTTACTGTGCTTCATGCAAAGACTGAATAAACAATGCCATACACACACATGCACACACAATGCCACAAACAAGTATATCCACATATATTCATAAATGTCCAGTACTATTATGTTTCAAATGTATATATAAATGCCATTGATTAATAAAATACAAGTTTATTTAAAAGCATAATTTATAGGGGCAGCTGGGTGGCTCAGTTGGTTAAGCGCTGACTTCAACTCAGGTCATGATCTTGCGGTTTATGAGTTAGAACCCCATGACAGCTCAGAGCCTGGAGCCTGCCTGGGATTCTGGGTCTCCCTCTCTCTCTGTCCCTCTCCCACTTCCGTGTGCACGCTCTCTCTGTCTCTCTCTTTCTCTCTCTCTCAAAAATAAACTTTAAAAAAATGTTTAAAAATTAATAAAAAATAAAAGCATAATTTTTAAGAGCTTAAAAGCTTTTAATTAATTAATTGTGCATTTTCTTGGTCAATACTTGCTAATACTACAAAATGCAGTGGCTCTAAATTTTTTAATCTATTAATATTTTATTAAATCTTGATATTATCAGTAATGTTTGATTGTTAATAATAATAGTCAACACTTATAATAAGTCAGGCATTGTTCTAATAACTTAACATATATTAACTCATTAATCCTCACAGGGACCCTGTGAGACAGAGCTATCATCATTTCCAATTTATGCGTTAGGAAACTGAGGCACAGAGAGGTTAAATAACTTGGCATGGAGCTAGTAAGAGGCAGAGATGAGATTCAAGCTCAGGCATTTTGGGCCAAGCTCTTCATGTTCACAATCCGTTTGGAGGTTGGCTATGCAAGAACACATTGATGCTACTATTTTCAAACAGAAAATTATTTGCAACCTTGACACTGATTTCATTTTCCATGAAAATGGGCATATTTCTCACTGGGTACAAACCAAAATGTGTGTGTGTGTACGCTCTGGCTTATATACAGGGACATATCCAAGAAATCTATGGTAACTGTCTTACAAAACAAACAAACAAACAAACTGATTCAAATAACAGGTTTTCCTCTGATGATCGTTTTGTCACTATCTTGTTGCTTTCATATTTCTCTGCCTCCATTAGGAAACTAGCTTTCCAATATTGCACTATTTGATTATTTGCTAAATTGGAAGGCAACAATACTGCAACAAGAAAAGCAACAACCACTCAGGAAGTTAAATGAAATAAAAATAGAATGACGCATTTCAACTTTTCACCTCTATGCTTGAGTTATATTCACACTCACACCCATGTTCCATTTCATTGATTGAACATTCAAGAACATTCATTGACTGTCTGCCATATACCAGGAATTATGTTTGGAGCTATAAATAGGTGAACAGAACTAAGAATGCACCAATCCTTTTAGACTACAGTCTAAAAGATGCCAGGCGGGCCATTCACTCAATTGATAACTACACTGCAAAGTAGAATGTTACAATACCATTAGAGGATAAAATTCTATACGTATTCTGAGCAGGGACAGATGATTCCAAGAGAACCAGTCAACTGATGGGAAGCTTCCCTATCAGCTCCCTTCCAAGGGCTTTCTCACCCTCCCAGAGCCACCTGGAATCCATATGCACATGGACCTTGGGACCACCTTTACTTCCTAGGACCAAGTCATTTCGAAGTTCAAAGATGATCCTCTTAACTCCATGTTCTCTGCTTATCCTTTACCACTTTCTTTAGCTTCTTTTTTTCTTTGATTTATTCAATCTTTTTGGTTTTCTTGTTTTCATCATTGTCCGTCTTAACATACACTATTTCCTAGGAATATCTCCTCTAGGTAACTAATGTCATGGTGTATTGATGCTTGGTAGTTACCATATCAGAAAGTGGTCTTTTCTAACCTTGTTTCCAAATTATGAGAATTTATGTTACTTCAACACTTCTAGGGTCGTGGGCATTAAATGCCCTATATTTATGCCTTAAAGCATGCGTTCTGTCCTTGTGAATCAGGATCTGAGTCAGAGATATTAGATAGGGCCAGGCACTTTAGAAAAAGTAAGGAATCTAAAGAAAGATTTGAAGAGAAGAAAGGCACAAATAATACAATCACAGGAAGTCCCATGACACAGAGAGATACAAAACATGGGCTCTTTGAGGCAATACAATACAGACAAATATCCACTTACAGTGAAGGGCTATTTCCTTCATAAATTCTAGAATTTTTGCTTTTCTCTAAGGACCCTAATACTCCTATTTATTCATTTGCAAACCTTCCATTTTGATGGAACCCCAGTCTTTTGAACTAAAAACATTTGGGCTAGCTTCATCCCCTAGGATATAAAAGTAAAGGTTACATTTAAAGTTGAGAGGAATTTTCCAGCTTAATTTTCTATGCCTTGTTTGAGAAGACAACATTGATGCCAATTCTTTTACAGATTGAGCAAGGTGTTCTCAGGAAGTAATTCTCATCGTACTTGGTACTAAGGGACAATGTGATCAAGTGAGAAGGTCACTTAGATCACAGATTTCTGTGTGCTAGATTGAGCTTTCTCAGTAGTTAGTATGATGCATGTTAAGTCATTTCACCTCTGGCTTCAGTTTTGTCTACACACAGAAGGCATTTTATAAATATTTATTGAGTGAATGAATTCATAATATTTACCCCCTCACAAAATGATCAGGAAGAGCTAGAGTAGAGTAGGCAAGAATCATGTCTGCTTTGTTTATCATTGCATTCCCTGACGTACTGCCATGTACACAGAATCTCATCAAAAACATAGTGAATTAATGAATAAATGCACAAAAAAATACATTTAATAAAAGTTGTCCTACTTTACAAAGTTACTGAGAATTTTTAGGTTCACAGGAAAGGCAAACTATGTTGAACATACTTACCACTGTATGTCCAAATGCCTACCCCTCCAGCATTTGTAGGTGTTCGATAATAGATATGTTAATGAATGTTCAATAAAAATAGATATAAAATGATTTCAAAAGGTACAAAGCACAATACCAACATGAAGTGTTACGAATCTCTTTCCCTCACACACCTATACCAACAACCTCTATAGAGAAAGGACTCCAAAGAAAGTGAGGAATAATGATTTAAAAGAGGATGATAGAGAACCTTCTGACTCACACCTGGCTCTCAGGTTGTAAATGGCCATGTGACAGAACTCAAAATATTCCAAGGATATGCAGTGACAGGGGTTACATTTCTTAGGAACATAATCAAAATGTTGTTCTGGGTGTATTGGCTATGGGATTTCCAGCTGCAAGCCAACAGGAAACTCTGACGTAAAATGGATTAAATCACAAAGAATATGTATTATCTCATTTAGAAAGAAGTCAAAGGTAGATGTAGACTAGCTTCAGGGTGAGTAAAATTTGGGATTTAATACCTTACCCGTTATTCCATTCTTTCAGCTCTGCGATCCACTGGGATGTCCTCAAATAGTTCCTTGTTGTCTGTCACATACCCAGGCTTTACTGAATGACACATCTAGTAGAGAAAGAAAAGGAGGGAATCTTTTCCTATGACTTGTTTTTATCTGCAAGGAAACCATTCTCAGAAGCGCCTCAGGAGAACAGTCCTCGCATCTCGTGGCGGGAACTATGTCACATGTCCATTCCAAAATTAATCACCATCAACGAAAATAAAACCATTAAAATTGGCTTAGAGCTGTCAGGATTTATCCCTGTAACTGAAGATAATGGCAGTCTTCCCTGAGTTTTATGAGAGTACCCCCAAGATGGCAGTAAGGAAGAAAGAGATGTGGGACCTTAGCAATTAGGTGGGCAGCGGTGTCTGCTAAAGGCAGAAATACTGTGCTTTCAAAATTATCAGTTAATGTATCTGATTAAGATTCTGTGGGTCTAGGACTTCAAAATACTGATTTTTTTTCTTCAGTAAGAATTCAGAGGAAGGGAGCTGGAAAACTAGTGGATAAAATTGCTCAAAATTTTATGTTTCCATCAATAACGTCTCCATTTTGAGACAAAATCCCAAACAGTAGCTCTCAAACATCAGTGCCCTTCATGCACAATAAAAAATACATTAAAATCACAACATTATACATAAACTTTCACTTCACAACCCTCAGTGAAAACACTTGTCCTTACTACCTGTGAGCATACTTATGTTTTCTATCCCACTCTATTTTGCTATTTTTTTAACTGGTCATCTCAACCTAGTAAATAAGTTTCAGGACGCAGTAATGGGCTGCAACCCACTGTTTGAAAAATATTGCTTATGCAAGCTTTGGAGATTCTCATTATTTTTTTTTATAAAGCACATGACATAGCATTATTTATTAAACAGTATTGTGATACTATTTCATCTAACCCCGTGAGGATCATTATTAGTCCCATTATATAGCTGATAAAACAGACTTAGCATGAGTGATTTGTCAGGATCATACCACCAGTGAGTACTAGGGGTGAAGTGGGGCACAGGGGTGGAAGGGGTATAATGTGGCAGACCTCAAATAAAGGTGTTCTGATTTTAAATAGGTGTTTTAAAAGAAAAGAAACACAGTATTTACTTCAGTAAAGTCTTTAGGCTTCTTCAAATGGTAGCTGTGAAAAATAAAAACATAATCGGCACACCAGCATAATAAAAAAAAAAATGGCCAAGTACAATCATTCATGGCTAATTACCTCCGCCAGACCAGAGAGTCATATAGTTCATCAGACAATCCATTATATCTAATTAAGGAAAATTAGTCTGAGACAACTCTGAAGCCTATTAGAGAAGGTTTTGTGCTAAGATTCCTAAAATGTTTTAGAGCAGATACAGCTTATGAACCATAAGAGGGTTCACAAAACCAGAACTCTGATCTGGAAAGATTAAAAACACTTGACCTGACCCAACTCTTTTCTCCCTCTAACTTCAGGGATGAGGTTGGCCCTAAAGGTCTTCTTTCATCCATCAAGGTGTCCTTTCTATACATCATTAAAGTTATTATTTGCACTATTAAATCCTTTGTAATTTACTTTTCTAGCCTAAGGTCAAAACCAGCTAAAGAACTGTCAGCCCAAAGACATAAAAATGAATGATGAGCTCTAGACTTCTCAGATTAGACAACTGGAGCACTTCAGGCCAAACGTACACTTGACACAACACAGAGATGGCTTCTCCAATCTTCTTTTTTTGTTTATTTGTTTATTTATTTGAGGGGGGGGGGAGAGAGACAGAGAGAGAGAACAACCTGGAGAGGGGCAGAGAGAAGGAGAGACAAAATCCCAAACAGGCATTGCGCTGTCAGCGCAGAGCCTGATGTGGGGCTCGAGCTCACTGTGAGATCGTGACCTGAGCAGAGATCGAGGGAGATGCTTAACCAACCACGCCACCCAGAAGCCCCTCCAATCTTCTTTAGAAGAAAAAAGAACACAGCTTTCCAGAGTTTTCCTTTGACTAGGGACAGACACTCAGTAAGGACTTGAAGTTTCCCCAGGTGAGGAAGCTAACCAGTGGAGGAAGTGGAGCAGCCTTGGGAAATGGAGAGGAAGGAGGAGCCGGGGATAAAGAATGGCAGGATCACTCAAACTTTGCTCTTGGTTGTCTGTGACAGATGGAAGAGCCAACAAGCCAACAATCGTGGTACAGAGGGCCCAGTGCACCACGATGAGCGGTGCCAAAGGAGCTGTTCAATCCGAGATGCCCTGTATGAAAAGTAAAGCACTGTCTTCACCTCAGAGGAGACTGTCAGACTCCCAAACCATGTTGGCCTCTTTTTCTAAGTAGCAATTTTGAGAAACCTGTGAAACCAGAAGGGCTGTGGGCCCAAAAGGCCATATTTTCAGAACGAAATATCAGAACTTGGGGTCCATGAAAGGTGTGTTCTTGTTTTGGTTTTGATTTACATCAATGTGGAAGGCTAAACAGGTTGCTCTGGTTGTGGATTTAATAAATCACTTCTATTGAATAGAATGAAATAAATAAAGCAGGTGCTGTTCCAGTAAATCCAGGATATACAACCTTCAGGAAATCAAAATGGTTAAAATATTTCAGACATATTTGAGAATATGGCAGAATCCTTACCCATACCCAAAAAAGAACAGTGCTCCAACAAGTTTATATTTGAGTTACAAAAATTTTATCTATATACAACTTTAGAAATTTTACTTCTGTGTGAAGGGAGAGATACCCATCCATGATTCTGTGAACTATCCTTGTCAACATCTCAATATAACCAGTTCCTCTAGCTCATCTGGGAAAGTCTGGGATTCCAAGAAAACCTAAGAGGAATTCAGGCTGCCTACTGGAAGGCAGAGAGCACATTAAGAGATGATCACGACTAGATTCATGAGACAGTGAAGCCAAGGACCAGAAAAGACACTCTACACTTCCAAGACAATCTGTGGTTCTCAGACTGGAACTAAGATGAAACCTCTTTTTCAGGTATCTTTGGCAAATAAGTTAACTTAGGAATAAGTAGAAGGACTCTATTCCCATGGGTGCCCAAAGGTAGGAGAGCTCTATGTCATGAATCGCCTTTGGGTCATCCTGTCAACATGATAACCAAGCACCAGTCGAGACAATTGGGATCATATCTGCCCTACAGTAGCTAGTGTTAGGAAAGGTATATAATATCCAAAGGAGATCTTGGTTTCTGTGGCCTTAGGAACAAGCAAGAATTTCATGACCTGGAACTGGGAGGGACAATAAATCAGAGAATTTCTCATAAACCTTCGGACACTCAGCAAATGTTGATACTGCTAGCAAACACGCACTGTAGTACAGGCAATATTATAATGTATTAATGCATTTAATCATCACCACTACCCTATCGGGAAGATAACCATTATTACACCCATTTTGATAAAGTTTACTAAGGTTAAATAAATTGCCCAAGTTCACAGAGCTGTGATAGAACAAGGAGCCCAACTCAGAAAGTCTGTCCACAGACCCCATGCTCTTATCCATAAACTTTATTGCATACTTCTACATCTACACATGTAGTATAAATATGTGTATATGTTTCTCTGTGTGTGTGCGTGCATGTGCACGTGTGTGTGTATGTGTGTGTGTGTACAATGATATCCAGTTTGTGCATTCTGTTGTAGAAACTAAATTGCTATAAGGTATATACTTTTAGCAGAAGTACTTGGGATTCATAAAAAGAATGGTAGGCATGATAGGAAACAAGAAATAACAAGGTCAAAGGATTGCCAAGCTTTTGGAGTGGATTAGAGAAAGTCCCCTACAGATTCAGCAGGTCTCCAGAAGATTCTGGCCAAAAAAACAGAGTGCTTTCCTCCAGAGAAGTTATTAATGTTAATAACCAGGAGCATGGAGGATAACTTTACTTGACCAGATTTTCCCCGCTGTATATTTCACTTAATGATGTGGATTAAGCTAAGGCATAAAAATGAACTTCAGCTTTGCTGAAATTAGATCACCAGTTTCCCTGCTGGCCCATATTTATTAATAGAGATCCAGCTGATGGCTGTGTGAGAAGGGGCCTCAATAAAGGATGTGGGGGTGGAGCAGACTGCTGAGTACCCGCGATGCTTCCCCCTCTTGTGTACTAGCGTTCCCTGCTTCAAAAACATAGACAAATGGAGCAAAAGGGCTCTAGATAAATCACCTGATTCTGTTTCATGCCTTCAGGGAGAGGGATTCTTAAACCAAAAAGATTGATAATTTTTTACTACACCTTTTGCATTTTCATGGACACAGGTCCCACTTGTCCTTTGGTGCCCCGTCTAAGTATTTTACAGCACTGACAGAAAAAGAAATTCTATTTCCTGCCCAAGTATAAACTTTAGTTTAAATTATAACCATTTCCTTTAAATGTTCCAAGAGCACAGAGAACTGTTGTGTGCCTCCTCATAGGAGTACCTATTACCGTAGGCAACATAATATTATTCCTTTGCACTTTTCTTCATTTTTTTAATTTTTTCTACATTTCTCAGGAACTTCTCTAAGCCTCCGATGTAGTTTTTACTCCATATTAAGATAACTTTAAAAATAATATTGAGATAATTCATTCTACCAGTGGAAAATCCAAGAAATACGGAAAAGCTCCAACATTTCTCAGAGCTAACAACTATACATATAAATAGTCTCGTGTGACTATGCACATATGTGCTTTTGCCACTATTTCCCCATATCACAAATTATTACTCTCTATTACAAAGTAGTAGTCTTCAACCCAAGTCTGCGCATGGACTTCAGAGAGTCCATGAATTCTATGAAATTACACACAAAATTTGGGTAGGTGCTTATGTGTCTTCTTCCCAAGAAGGGAGTTGATTGTTTCCACCATATTCTCAAAATGGTGCATGACCCAAAAACAGTTAAAAATTCTCATTTAGCAACAGGATTTGTAAAGACCACATAATATTCTACCATATTAACCAATCTTGTTATAGATTATACTACAATAAACACTTGTGTAACTAGATCTTTTCGTCCAGCTCCAACAATTTCTGAAGGGCAGAAGAAATTCTGAAATTAGAATCGCTCCAAGAATATTCACAGTTGAAGACGTTTAATACATGTTGTCAAACTGCCCTTTAGAAAGGTGGTATCTTTAGGGGTGCCTGGGTGGCTCAGTCAGTTGAGTGTCTGACTCTTGATTTTTGGCTCAGGTCATGATCCCAGGGTCATGGGATCAAGCTCTGCATCAGGCTCTGTGCTGAGCATGACCTCATCTTAACTTGATCGTCTGTAAAAATCCCATTTCCAAATAAGGTTACATCCATAAGTACCAGGGGTTAGGACTTCAGTGGTTTTGGCGAGACACAATTCAATCACAACAAGCAGATAGTGCAATACCCAGCACTCAGTCGGCACTCCATAGCCATGAATTCTTATTATATGCTCATGTTGTAGGATCATTATCTTACAGAGAAGACTAATTTGGTCTAGCACGAGAGGTTCTGGCAAGTCACTGTGACATAACCTCACTCTGAGGAAATATTAATCAGCCCCCTCATGCTTTTGACTCAGAATAATGACCCATGGGGGGGAAAGGCAGCTATGAAACCAAAACATTTGCCATCACTGCATACAAGTCATTTTATAGCCAAGAAAAGAGAGAAAAAGGCAAGGATTTATGTGAGGTCTTATAATTAGCTAAAGCCAAATCAGGACAAGAACCCCAAATTTCTCACTCCTGGCTCCTTTCCTCCTTCATACAAATCTATCTACATATATTCAAAATAATAAGTATGATTACAAACACATTTAAAAATATGTCTACTGGGGCACCTGGGTGGCTCAGCTGGTTAAGTGTCTGACTCGATCTCAGCTCAGATATTGATCTCAGGGTTGTGAGTTCAAGTCCCATGTGAGGCTCCATGCCCAGATGAAAAAATAATAATAATAAAAATAGATTGCTTATAGAGTATTTTGCTCCTAGATTAGTCTGAATGACTAAGCCCAAATAGAAAAAAAATTGACTGAAAAACACAAACTGCTACATAAATATAGTCAACTGATCTTAGACAAAGGAGCAAAGGCAATACCACGAAGCAAAGATAGTGTCTTCAACAAATAGTGCTAGAACAACTGGATGCAAAAAATGCAAAAAAAAAAAAATTGATATGCACACAGACCTTACACACTTCATAAAAATAAACTCAAAATACATTCTATTTCTAAATGTAAAATGCAAAGCTATAAAACTCCTAGAAGATAACACAGGAGCAAACCTAGATGGCCTTGGGTGTAGTGATGCCTTTTTGGATATAGCACCAAAGACACAAACCATAAAAGAAACAATTAATAAGCCAGACTTCATTAAAATTGAAACTTCTGTCTGCAAAAGACATTATCAAGAGAATTAGAAGACAAGCCACAGACTGGGAGAAAATGTTTGCAAAAGAAGCATCTGATAAAAGAGTGTTACCCAAAATATATAAAGAACTCTTAAAACTCAACAATAAAAATACAAATGCAATTTAAAAATGGGCCAAAGACCTTAATAGATACCTCATCAAAGAAAATAAACAGATGGCAAATAAGCATATGAAAAGATAGTCCACATCATTTGTCATCAGGGAAATGCAAATTAAAACAACGAGATACCAGTACCCACCTATTAGAATGGCCAAAATCTGGAACACTGACAACATCAAACACTGGCGAGTCTGGAACAACAGGAACTCTCATTGATTGCTGGTAAGAATGCAAAATAGTAACACTTCTTTAGAAGACAGTTTGGTGGTTTCTTAAAAAACAACATACTCTTACCATTTGATTCCGTAATCACACTTGCTGATATTTACCCAAAGGAGCTGAAAATCATGTCCACGCAAAAACCTGCACGTGGATGTTTATGGCAGCTTTATTCATAATTGCCAAAATGTGAAAGCAACCAAGAAGTCCTTCAGTAGGTGAATGGATAAACAAACGGCAGTACATCCAGACAAGAGGATTTTATTCAGTGCTAAAACAAAATGAGGTATCAAGCCACAAAAAGACATGGAGGAAATTTAAATGCATACTACTAAGTGGAAGAAACCAATTCAAAAAGGCTATATACTCTATGATTCCAACTATATGATATTCTGGAAAAGGTATAACTATGAAGACAATAAAAAGATCACTGGTTGCCCCAGGAGGGGGAGATAAATAAGGCAGTAAAAAATATTCTGTATATTATTATAATAATGGATATAGTCATTATACATTTGTCCAGACCCAAAGAATGTACAAAGCCAAGCGTGAACCCTAAGGTAAACATGGACTTTGAGTGATTATGATGTATCAATGTAGGTTCATCCTTGGTTAAAAAAGAAAATGGTGAGTGATGTTGACAATGGGGGAGGCTATGCATGTATGGAGGCAGGGAGTATATGGGAAATCTCTATACCTCCCTCTTAATTTGTTATAAACCTAAAACTTCTCTTTAAAAAAGTCTTATAAAAAAAACTGAGACAATTCTGGCCAAAATTAACTGCCTTGTTTAATGAAATCTAGTACTCCATCAATTGTAAGAAACACCACTATTTTATCTACCACCAAAAAAGAAAAATAACACTGCCAATTAATGTGTGATGTGCATTATAAGAAAGATACCTCTTAAATTCTGAAATATTAAAGTGTGAAAGTGTCTGAGTCTCAAAAGCCATGAACCGTGGTAACATAACCCCTCAGTCATTGGGCTAAACATGTCATTTATATACATTATCTTTCCTAGACCGGTTCAGTATAATGCAGCTTGATGGAAGGACAGGTAAGGTGGATTTTAAGACACTCCAATTTATTAGTCTAGATCCCTCAAGTGACCTAATTCATCCTCCTGATGTTTCTGTAAAACCAAACTTGTCTTTTATACCTCTAGGAGCAAGAAGTAACCGGTGGGAGAGAACATTCTGAGTCAAAGAGATGAGAGTAGAAAAGGAAGGAAAGCAAAGCGATTCTCTGTTAAAGCAGACATGTACAGCTAGAGGGAAGTGGGAGAATGACATTTCCTTCATAGATTCTCCAAAGGAAAATCACAAGGGATTCATCAACCAAGATCCAGACCCCAGACAACAGCTATAGAGGTATGATGAGCCCCCTGTGAGGATTAAGAACCTGCAAGGTTTGCTCTTGCCGTCTCTCTAGCCTGGCACAAGACCAGAGCCGTCTCTGGCTGGTATTTGCAAAGAACTGGTGAGGGGCCAGTTGGCTGCCAGGGACATGTTTCTGTACCATTTATCACACACAAATTGCTCTGCAGCTGGAAAAAAGAGTCATGATAGCTGCAGCCAATCAAGCCCAGCAATAGTAGCAGGCTTCCCTCCCTTTCTAGTCTCAACCCCTTCCTCAAGAGCAAACTGGCAAAAGCCCAGCAGTCATTGTGAGAAAGGGACCAAGGAGACCATGCAGACTATGGTTAAGCTAGTAGATAACTTGCCATCATGGTCATTCATTAAGTATTTATTCAACACCCACTATGTTCTAGGTCTTGGGGAAACAGTGGTAAACAAGACAGCACATACATTCTGGTATTTCTGATTTGGAATAATTTGTGCCCTGGGCTCTTCACATCTACTTCCAGTTGCAGGGAGGGAAACTGCCACATATTGTTCCTTTGTTCAGTCCCCTCAACTGGCTCACGTTCTCCCACCAGCTCACATTCTCCTACCCTCCCAGCCCCTTCCATAGGATCAGTCATGGGAATGCCAGCTCAGCAGAGTAGCCCAGGAAAACTAACAACCCAGCTAAGCGAAGAAGTCAGCATTTCATCATAACTTTGGAATATTTGGAAGTGACTCACAGAAGAAAAAGGAAGGAGGACAGATAAGAGGGGTATGGTTGAGGTTAACAAGAAACAGTACAGCCTCACAGCCCCCAACCATGCGCTGAATAAGTTTACTGCAATTTTCTTGGGAGGATAAACACTGCCGGCCATTCAAGCTGACAGTGGGAGCCGGACGGTTGACATTTACAACAATGCTCAATGCAAATCAAGGCACTTGGCCCCAGAAATGGAATTTCATAGATTTATCCTTTGAAAGGCCATTTCTCTGACTAGTCTGGGTCAGCAGTTAAGCTGAAAGAGAAATATTTCTATTATTTGGCAGATTTTTCCAAAGCATCTAGTTCATCAGGCAAGAGAGGCCTTTAAAAAGTCTGATTCTGGTGTGGTCGTCAGGCAAACAGAATGAGAAAACATCAAAGAAATCCCATTTCCAGAAATGATTCAAACAAACACTTCCTCTGCAGTCCCTAGTGTTCCAAGCACAGGGGGTGGACCTTGCAGTCCAGGTGTCCTGGCACCTTTCCAGTCTGCAAATATCTGCAAATAACATGCTCTGATAACTCTTGTGGCTTCACCTTGAATAAGCAAAACTTTCCATGCATGCCACTGTCACTTATTATTGCAGAAACGGATTAAAACCCAGAGCCATACACTAGTTGGGTGACCTTGAAAAAAGCCATAATCAAAGTCTCAGTGCGTTGCACCTGCTGTTCCCTCCACCTATGTAAATGTAAGCCCCACAATAATCAGTAATTCCCAGATGCACTGTGTTTTATTTTCCTTAGAGCACTTAATATTTGAAATTATCTCACTTATTTTTGCTTGTTTATCACAGTTGGCTTCCTGAGATCAGAGACACTAACCGCCTTATTCATCTCTGAGTCCTTGGTACTTAAAAAGAATGCCTGGTACCTAGTAGATAATAAATACCAATAAATATTTGTTATGTAAATAAATAAAAGGTGTTCAAATTATTTGAATCAGAGTTCTATAATAATAATAATAAATTATTATATAATAATTATAATTATCATATATTATATATTAATATTATCTATATTACATATTAATATTAATATTATACATTATGTATCAATATATTAATTATATTGTATATTAATATAATATATAATATAATTAATATATTATATATTAATATAATAATGTAACTATTAAGCAGGCTAGTTCTATTATTATTATTAATATTAATATTATTATTATTATTATAGAAAATACCTGCCTTGTAGGATTCTTTTAAAGATCAAGCAAGATTCGGTTAACAAAAGCAGAGCCTGGCACATTGTAAGATGATCCATAAATATTAACACAAAAAAAAATTAACATTCCTAATTCCACAAAGCCCTTTTTCTCAGATAAACTTCAGAAATAAAAATTCTAAAATAATTCATACTCAGATACGATTAACTAATAATGGCTCAATATATGATCTTTATAATATTCTAAGCTACCATCCACTGAAAATGCATTATAAATTCAATAAAACTTCGTTGGGGAAAAAGAACACTGTAATATATTCATCACTTGTGATGCATACCAATTTCAAAAATCAAGAAAAGTGAGAAAGTTTTTTTTTTTTAAATCTGGTATCACATCTCCCTGGGAAAAGTAAAGCTAGGTTTTAGGCCAGATGAATAACTCTCTACTAGTACAGTTGCAGGTAGTGAAATGGGTGGTGGGAGAGTTAGTGGGGAGGGAGTCTATCCCACCTTGAATTACACAGTACCATCGATGCTAGGTCCTGGCCCAGGTTTGGAGTGTGAGCAATTGTTCTTGCATTTAGACAAGGAAATAAGCAAAATAATGAGCACATGTACTGCCGACTCTCAATTCGCTTCAGTAACTAGGGTCAGGATACGCTTGACTAGTCAAATACCCTGAGAAATCAGATTACTAAAAGGCAGCGGCTGGAAAATAAAGGACAGACCGAGTGGACACCCTCCTTTTACCATGTGAGGACAAAGAGGAGCTAGATTCTCTTTCATTAAGTACGATCAGATTCACCTACTCTGTAATGGAAATATTGTGGGTTTTGTATTTTTTTATTTTTTATAGTTACCATGCTGTATATTACATCCAGGACTTATTTATAACTGGAAGTGTGTACCTTTGAACTTCGTTTACCTTCACTGGTTTTAATTTTATCCCCTGCAGGGTTAATGACCAAATACCAGGATGACAAGAAAACAAGAGACCTAGATATTCCAGGAGCTTAACAGTCAAGACACAGCTGACCCATCCCCCTCTCCCTCACGAGTGTCCAGTTTCTTCTACTGAATGAAAAGCACTAGGGACCCACCCATAGCATTTCATGTGCCTCCTCTTTTCCCACTTTCTCACTAACCACGGTTAGCAACAGTGAGAGTTCAAAGGTCTTAGAATAAAGGCTGAGATCCTGGAGGGAGAAGACAGGAGGCATTTTCCCGCTAAAGCCATATCTCTGATGTCCATACTTGAGGTGAATTGCTCCCATAACGATATGTTCATTTATTTTTCTTTTCAGACCTGAACATAAAATAGGAGTTAGACTGGCAGACAACATATTCAAGAGGTCCAGACCAAGCATACGGGGATGCCCTCTTGTTCGTTGGGAGCTGGTGTGATCACCAGCAAGTCAAGACCTTCCTCTTGCATTTCTTTGTCCTACTTCTCAAATAACAGATTGGGGGCAGTTAGAGGAGGCAGAGGAGGGGCAAGAATAAGGACAAAATTAAAAGGTCTGTTTCCAAATGGAACATCAATATATTTTCTTAGGCCACCTGCCAGCTCCTGAGCCTGGGGAGCCATTACATTGTCTGAGAGGAAGAAGTGGGCTAGTTCTAGAATAGAAAAAAATAAAAACAGCTTCAATGAGCATTACTCACCGACCTGTCTAAAGACGGACCCCTCAAGGTCAGGCAGAATTTCCAAAGCTGTGAATCCATACAAGAGGCACTATTTCCAAGGAAGGCAAAACCCAAGGTCAGATGGAAAAATAGCCTCAGTTACATTGGGGTTTCTTTTGTTTTGTTTTCCTTTGTTTTGTTTTCCCTAAAAGGAGTCTATAAATCAATTGGCTTCTTTGTGCCTTCCCCTGTACAATACGGGGCAGACTGCCCAAAGGGGAAAAAACCTCCATCCTTGTCAGACTAAAGAGCAGCTTGGGTCTGGGCAGGGACCAGAGAAGGGACAGCCATGTGTGGCACTCACAGCGTTTCCACCCATTCCAGTACCAGCTCTGTGCCCTCAGCAGCAATTTGAGATGAGCTTCCCAGCAAGGCCAGCCTTGCCTCTGCTGCCCTCCTCTCCAGCTGTGAACACCAGCCCCAGATGCATTTCCTCTAACACAACCCCACTGTGGAGAACCCCATACAGATAACCAGATGATCAGATAAACACATCAGGGAGTCACCCATCCTGTTCCCTGCAAACAAGACGCCTGAGTGGCTGCAAAAGGAACAGAGGATATCACCAGGGGGTTTACTCTTTAAGTTTTGCTCTGCCTTTGACCACACATACCCAACACAACTGAAAACCCTGACTCACATAAAGTTGTGTTTGTTCCAAGGCTCTTTGGAATGAGTAAAAGCCCCTCCCATCTCCACGGACAACCATTTCAGTACATTCCCACACCTTCCCAATACAATACAAAAGGATTTTTTTTTAAATAAGCCGATGACCTCTTTACAAATGTGATCAGCTAGCTGTTAATTTGGAGCAGTAGAGAGCTAACTGTATAAGCCACTGGCTCAGTGTTAATACAGTTGGTACAAATAGATATTTAAACTATTTATTTTAACCTTGTTATCTATTAAATTTTTACTTCTGGTCAGGTAAAGGAGTTGCTCTAGAAACATAAGCTCAGGGGCGCCTGGGTGGCTCAGTCGGTTGGGCGTCCGACTTCAGCTCAGGTCACGATCTCGCGGTCTGTGAGTTCCAGCCCCACGTCGGGCTCTGGGCTGATGGCTCGGAGCCTGCAGCCTGCTTCCGATTCTGTGTCTCCCTCTCTTTCTGCCCCTCCCCCGTTCATGCTCTGTCTCTCTCTGTCTCAAAAATAAATAAACGTTAAAAAAATTAAAAAAAAAAAAAAAAAAAGAAACATAAGCTCAGTGACTGAGTGATTTAAGATCTTACAAAGATCACATTTGCAACTTTAAATTAAACCAAGAAGGTACGAATACCTACAATCAATAGCTTCGAACTCCACAGACCTACTGTAAGAAAGCACTTCACTCTACACCCTGATGTGTGCACTCACAGGCATGTGTGGCTGAAATAGAAGTTCCACAAAATAGTACTCACTCTTGATATTCTCCATTCCATTTTTTCCTTCTAAAACAATGCTGCTGCAAGTTGAAAGCCACTCTATTGAGTTGACAAACCCCTCATGGGTTGAGGACAGCATTTTTTTAAACTTGGCTTTAAATTATACCCAGAAAACAATACTAACAGCCCCTTCTCTATTTCTCCACTATCTAATGCTTTCTCACTAAAAGCACAAACATCCATATATGCTCAGAAATGCATCGTTCAGAGTGTTGGTGAGAGAAAGGGTAAGGGATGGGGAAATTTTTGTTTTTAGATAGTACAAACCAGAAAGTATCAGATGAAAACTTTCAGGGGGACTGATGAAATGTCTCTAAAACTACCCCCACAGTTGCTTATAATGTCACATTCAACCAGTAGGCCCTTAGTCCCTCCCATGGACCAGACCAGGTGCCATGGGAGGCCCATGGAGGGGAGACTAGAGGGGGCAGTAATGGAACTTTTTGCTGCTTGCATATTCCCCACCAGATAGACGCTGGGGGCAGAAGAATCAGCCCAGGCCAAGATGCCTCTCTACTCTCACCTCCAGGAGAGGCATGCTCAGGAATGCAAGCCTATGCTCCTGGTGACTGCTACACAAACAACTGAGCTCTCTTCCCCTTCCCTGTATACAGCTAGGGAAGACATACCCCTAGAATAGAGGAGCGTTATTCATCTGACAGAAAGCAGAGAAGGGAAGCTGTTTATATTCAGGAGTCTAAATTTTACTATTAATTGTTAAATATTCATATCTTGGCAGGGATAAAGAGTTATAAAGAGTTCCCAGCCCTACCTTTCTCCTTCCATTTCCTCTTTTCATGGGAAAGAAGGGAGAGTTGGAACAGTAAAGAGAAAAAGGAGGAGAAAGCAGGGGTGGGGGAGGAAGGAAGAGAGAAGGAAGGAAGGATGGAAGAAAGAAGGGATGGAGGGAGGGAGATCTCAATTCACTTAAACTCAGAAAATCTTTTCTTGTACCTTTACAGTGCATCTTTCAAGGAAGGCTACATGGGGCCAAAAGTATTTGTGGAGTCTTAGCTGGGTCTTTATGAAAGCACAAAAAAAAAAAAAAAAAAAAAAAAAAATCACACATGTACCAGGGTGTGATGTGAAATGTGTGAAACTAACAGAATTTATACTGAAGTGTAAAATGCATCCTCAGTGCCTTTGTAGAAGTGATGAGAAGTAATCAGTAAAAGGTATAAAGGTCACCCAACCATTACTGTTTTGCCTCAAATAGGCCCTGTGGATCTCCTACTACTTGAGTCATTGTCATGGGTCACCCACCCCATTGGCTCAGTTTCTGCCTCTTCTTTCAGTCGATCCAAATGTCCTAAAGCAGCCACAGCTAACATTTAGAGTTAATCATTTCTTTTCCAAAACGACTCTGTGTTGTTTGGGGTGGGGGTAGGAGGCCCAGGAGGCGTGGAGGAAAGCAGTAATTTAGCACGGATGGCAAGCAAAGACTACCAATATTTTTTAGAGACTGAAACAAAGTGAACTCATCAGACTTTCTCTTAATGCCATCTTGATGCTCTCAAAGATCTCCCTTCAACTGACTGCTCTGTTTCTGTTGCCAGCTTACCTGTTAGCAGACCCTCACCACCAGGCAGGCCATGTTTTCAAGCCAATCATGAGGAAAGCGCTTAACTTGAGCCGAGTCTAAGATAAGTGTTGTACTCCAACACCCCGCCCCCGTTTTGATCCTGAAGATATGACTTAATGTTTTATAGGTTATCAGCAGGGCCCACTTCATTGAAATTTCTTCTCTCAGCAGGAATCCAAATTTACATAAGGTCACATTCAGAATTCCCTGATGTCAGCAAGCTAAATGAAAGTGTGTGTCTGTGTGTGTGTGCGCGCATGTGTGTGTGTTTGTGTGTGTGTGTGTGTGTGTGTGTGTGTGTGTGAGAGAGAGAGAGAGAGAGAGAGAGAGAGAGAGAGAGAGGCTCATTTAAAACTTCAGCCTGGGAAGAGGTTAGAGTGGGAGAGACCCAAAGCATAAGAGACACTTAAAAACTGAGAACAAACTGAGGGTTGATGGGGGGTGGGAGGGAAGGGAGGGTGGGTGATGGGTATTGAGGAGGGCACCTTTTGGGATGAGCACTGGGTGTTGTATGGAAACCAATTTGACAATAGATTTCATATATTGAAAAAAAATAAAATAAATTAAAAAAAAAAAAGAAAAAAAAGGAAAACTTCAGCTTGGGGTAGAAATGAAGCTACACAGCCCTCCCTAGAAGTAAAACCATTCTCTGTAGTGGAAATTAGCTTGATGATAAGGAAAATATATAAGTGACATCCGCCTTGCCATAGAAGGAGGGCATCACCAGCATGGCATTCGTCATCTCCCAGAGGACCTTCCTAGGTTAGGTTTTCTCTGAGAAAAGTCATGTCACAAATGTGTACTAGGAGTCAGAAGAACTGGACTTCAGAACACCGGCTTTGCCCTTTACTAACTTTGTGACTTTGAACACATAAGTAAACCTCTCTGCCCTCTTCCCTCAAACACACAGGAGCACACACACATGAAATCTTACTTTAAAATGCCAGTACTTGATGAGATGATCTCAAAACTGATTTCCACTTACAACATTCTATTCTAAAAACAGGAATCAGTTTAACCCGACAAATAATGTGTTGGCTAAAAATCTCCAGGGGCACCTGGGTGGCTCAGTTGGTTAAGCGTCCCAACTCTTGATTTCAGATCAGGTCATGATCTCACAGTTTGTGAGTTCAAGCCCCGCGTCGGGCTCTGCACTGATGGGGTGCAGCCTGCTTGGGATTCTCCTTCCCTCTCTCTCTTCCCCTCCCCCGATCTCAAAATAAACAAACTTTTAAAAAATAAAATGAAAATAAAAATTTCCAAATTGCCAGAGTCCCCCTAACACATAACAAATGCTCCCTGCATTTGGGATGGAGGTTAATTTCACTGCAAGGCTTCCAAGCCAGGGTCGTTCGTTCCTTTTTTTCCAGTCAATGAAATGTTTTGAACATCTGCTGCATACCAAGCACTGTCCTGAGCATAAGTGAGCCTCAGACAGAGAGGGAAACAGATTTCAAAACCAGCAGCTCTAAAAAGAGGTGGGAAATAGCAAGAGGGAAAGAGAAAAGAGAAGGAAGAGAAAAGGAATATGTTAGCACACTCCTTCCAGCACAGGGTCCTGACGTTTTTCACATAAACGTCTATGAAGTTATAGGACACTAAGTGCTGAAAGGGAACTAGATGAACATGTACTTGTTGGGTTTTGTTTTAACAGACTTTATTCTTTAGAGCACTTTCAGGTTCACAACAGAACTGAGTGGAAAGCACAGATTTCCCACATACCTGCTGCCCCCAAACCCCCACGACCTCCCACACTGTCAACATCGCTGCACCCAACTGGTACGTTTGTTACAATGAACTTACATTGACGCAGCGTTGTACTTATTTTTTCAACTGATGGAATTCACATATAACACTGATAATCAAACCATAAAACCACCTTTTAAGCTTTAGCATGCTTGACTAATCTGTTTCTTTCTTTCTAATCCAACTCCTCAACCCTTAAGGAACCAGAAAGGACAGAAATAAGACCCAACCTGCTTCTGAAAGTCTGGTGATGATCTGGTGAACCTTGGAGGTTTACAGCCAGGGGAAGGAAATTCCCTTTGGCCACTGGAGCAACTGTTAGCAGTGGGGACTGCTCTTGGAGAGAATGGCTAACCTGGGCATTCTTCCCCCCAACTCCTCGCCCCTCTCCCTCGCAACACAATATTATTCTAGCTTATAATGCCTCCACAAGCTCTCCTTTTGCCGAGGAGGGTGGGGAATATTTCTAAGTATCCTTTTAGACCCTTTATAATCCTAATTTAGGCCATGCCCCCAAGGCGGGAACAAATAGTGCAGAGACTCTCCGACTTGGGAGGTAACACAGCTCCCACTGAGGGATGTCATAAACTCTTTGGGGAATGCTTTTCCAGACTACATAGGACTTCTACCCAGACCACCACCACGAGTCAGATTCAGATACACCTCTTCCTCTCTTGTACCACCTTCTTCTCTTGAGAATCACTGCCCTTGGGAAGCCAAGAAGTTACGCAGAGTGCACTGACGTGGTGTGACAGGGTAAGTATTTCTGTGTTAGAAGATCACCGTCCACAATACAAATGTACAGAACTAAAACAAGTTAACATACCGTCCCAATTATTTTTCTGCTTATCCTAACCAAAATGCTTTAATTAAAACTAGGTCTAGATAATAAACCACACACAGAAAATAACATAATAATCATGTTCTGATATGATAAATATGCTGTTTAGGCCTCTAAATGTATGGAAAATTAGCTCCTATTCTAGGAGTCAAGAAACAATATGAGCTTATTATATGGTTAATAAAAAGATTTTTTTGTTAGATTCCACCTACATGTAAGAACTTTGCTTTATTCATCAGGGATAATTTCAGCCAGGAATTCTATCTATGGGCACCACCAAATTACAGAAGAGGAAAAGAAAGGCATACGAAATATGCCCAGTCTTCTTTCAAATTCTAGTTTACAATTCCACCTGTCCCTTCCCTGCTCTGCCTAGCATTCCTGTCCACTGGGCAGGCAGACAGGGGGTCAGGGAGACCCACTTGGGGGACAGCAACTGCTGTCATGATCTGAGCATAGAGATCAGATCTGAGTCCAAGACAGGAGAGTAGATTCTAGTCTCAGATGGATTATAAGCTTTGCGACACTAGTTAAGTCTTCATTCCTTTCAGTGCAGGATTCTCATCTATAAAAAAGAAGGTACTATATGATCTCTGCGGTTCCTTTCAGTCTCATAATGCCACGATCTGGGGGTTTGGTGAAACCAATCCAACTGATACAATCATTGGGGCTTTTCATAATAAGGAATCTTCTAGAAAATTACTTACAGTCAAGAAATATGTAGGTATACCATCTCAAGCAACTAGTTACAAGCATATTCTACCTACAGGTCTAGTTTTGAGCATCAGTCCCTTCTTAGGAGCAAGTAAATGATCACTACTCAATTTGGGGGTAATCAGCTTTTCAATCCTGTCCTGTTTCCTGGTTCACCATCAGTCATGTCTCTGTGTATCTTTAAAGGACGTTCAGTGACTGCATTCTTCAATATCTTCCTGAAAGGGCTCCATTACAGTTACAAAATTTTGACAGCTCTTTTCCTTTGTTCCATGCTGCTCTTTTCCTGTCTGTTTTCTTATGTATGCTCTTCCTATACTTGTGCATCCTGTGCATAGCATTAAGTTCGCTGTGCCTACATATTTTCTCTTCTAGCAGACTTTCATGCAGTGGACTTGGGCTCAAGACATTGCAGTGACTGTCCCCAAAACTTCACTTCCCAGGGCGCCTAGGAGGCTCAGTCAGTTGAGCGTCTGACTTTGGCTCAGGCCATCTCATAGTTCATGGGTTCGAGCCCCACGTCAGGCTCTGTGCTGACAGCTCAGAGCCTGGAGCCTGCTTTGGATTCTGCGTCTCCCTGTCTCTCTGCTCCTCCCCTGCTCATTCTCATTCTCTCTCTCTCTCTCTCTCTCAAAAATAAAACAACATTAAAATTTTTTTTAAAAAAAGACTTCACTTCTCTGCACTGCCTGCCCACTCCCATCCACCCTCACACATATATGTCTCCAATCCCGTAAGTAAGGATCTCAGACTACATGATCTTCATATCATTGATCACTCCCTAACTTAGCTCAGATACCAGGAATTGAAGGACGTGAGCCTCAACCCAATCCACAGACATGTTATATCTGCCCCCACCATGCTTTAACATCCACAAACATATCCAGATATCTGCTCTTAAAACCCTGGGCCCCAAGTGCATTGCAACAATCAATAGAGGCTGAACATAAATGAGAACATGCACTCCAGCTCACACCGATGCCCAGTCCAGGAACAGTTACCATTTATTATCCCATTTGGACTACTGCCTTCCCATAGCTAGCCCCATCTACACTCCACCCGGTCACTAAAGGCATTTCAAGATGCCACCCCAGGTCTCCATGATGGCAGGAGTTTTAAATTTACCTCAGAAAACTAAATGTGGTCTAGGCAGAGCAAAGCTGCTTTTCTGGAAAAATGTTACCAGAAAGACCCTAAAGAACTTGGGACCCAAAGTTTCCTGATCCTTTCACATTTCAATAATCTTCACACATGAAATCTACCCTTTACTTACAATATGGGCTTTACTGGATTGGAAGAGACATCTCCCTTTTCTACACACAGAAGTTAGGAAATGATAATAACAGCAAAGGAAGGGGGAAGAAGTGGAAAAAGAAACAATACTAGAGAATTTATAATTTCAGAAACAAAGATTCATCATATTTGGGGAAAATGACATGAAACTCTGAAGTAAAGCCATTAAAACATGGTCTCTATCCTTTAGTTTTTAACATAAAACAAACCCAGGGTCAATACGGGCAAGTTTATTTCCCTTTCCTCATTCTCAAATCAATTCAAATGAAAGTTTATATTCACTAGGCACAGGACTAGCATGTATTTCTACTCCTTCCTCATGGGCCTCAAAGACATCGCTAATGGACTAGGACCCCATTCTATGCTGAACCTGGTAAGTCTTCTAGTTCTTCTCAGTGTGAGGTGCTGGGCAATCCTGGATCTGGCTGGCAAGATGAAGCTGCTTCTCCATCTGGTGCTGTAAGCCTCTTCGCACCTTCTGTACACTAAGGAATAACTCTCTAAGATGTGTCTGAGTAGGGATATGGTAGAGGGGAACGTTTGGGGGAAATTAGTAAGAAATGTCAAGTGAGGAAGACAAGATACGCTTTCCCTGCACCAAGTACAGAAGAAACAAACCTTTTCTCAGGGGATTTTATATAAATTATCTCACTAAACTCTCAAAACAATCCTATGGGCTGTATTCTTACAACCATTAATCAGATGGAGACATCGAGGTTACCCAATTAATAAGTAGCACAAATCTCAGCATGTAGCTATGTCATTCTGAAATCAGCCTAGAATATAGGTGGCCAGCTGGTCCTACCAGCCCATAGATATGGGCAGTTTGGCTCATACAATTTTTTTTAATATTTATCTATTTATTTTGAGAGAGAGAGCATGACGCACGCATGCACAGGGGAGAGGCAGAGAAAGAGGGAGGCAAGAGGATCCCAAGCCAGGCACTGTCAGCATACGGGCTCTGCACTGACTGCACATGGGAGCTTGATCTCACAAACCAAGAGATCGTGAGCTGAGCCGAAATCCAGAGTTGGCAGCTTAACCTACTGAGTCACCCAGGTGCCCCGGCTCTCACCATTTTTTTTTTATGTGGTGCTACGTTTAAATGTGATATATTTCCTCTAAGATGTCAGAGTTCCCATGTGGTTTGAAAACTGAGAAGACCACATGGCAACAATTGACTGGAGCTAAAGTAGAGCAGCTAGCTTCATTAGATGGAAACTGCTCCTTTTTCCAGTCTGCCTCAACCTCCAGCCCCCCAAGCGTGCGTGCACATGCACACACATATGCACATGCGCGCGCGCGCACACACACACACACACACACACACAATCACACACTGCACTCCATGAAATGCACGCACAGTAAGTACAATGGCTTCATTCACTATGCAAACAGCCTGTCCCTAGCCACAGAACACATCTTTGCTCTTTGCTTATCCTGGACCTTAATCCCAGAGTGGCCACACTTTCTACTTCATTGTCCACCAACCTCCTACCTGAAGTAACTCTTCTCACACATTCTCACTCCTTTTCAAAGTTCTCTTTTCTTAAACTAGCACTGTTGGCTTCTACAATAGTTGACTTTCCTCCCTGGTCCTTCATGATAATAGCAGGCCTTCAAGGGGCTGCATAAAGGCCAGAAGACTCACCGTCAAATTCCTGTGAAACTAAAATCATGCATATTGACTGACAGGAATTTAACACTTTAATGGCACCATTAATTTCTATTTTTCCACAATCACGTTCATTGCTATTTACCTATTTTATCATTTTGTATACTCCAGGCCCAGAAAACAGCAAGTGAAACAACCTACACAAAAGAAGAATCCAGAGAATATTTTTTCCTCCTAAATTAGCAGACATGGCATATTAAATACTAAAAATGGTCTAAAAACAAAGCAGTGTTCAATAAAAATCTCTGTGTTTATGTTCACTCCTCTGCACTAATTCCTACCTTCATTATACTATCCTATTCAGAAAGATGATCTGAAAAGTTAACAATAAAATGTATCATCCAAGACATTATCCTTGCATAAGCTTTGAAAGCACAGCTTGATATGCAAAGATACTTTACAAAGAGAAAAAAATGTGCTATATTAACTTACAAGAAAAATCTGGATTGCTGTGTATCAGGTGTTAGTAGGAAGGAAGGCTAGATGGAAAGGTCAATAGTGGGCAGAACTATTTATCGCTAAATTATCTGGGTAGCAGCCTTACGAATGATTGTTTGAGTAATCCATTAGTGACTGGTCTTGATCTCAAACTGCGTTACAAGGAATTCTGCTCATTGGCTAGTAATGCTCTAGCAACGTCCTAACGTGTTTACTCAGATATGTTAAATCACTCAAAAGTAATTAGCAGGCCTAAAAGACTCAGTCCTGGGAGTCATACTAGTTACGTGATACAGCCATGCCATATTTTCCATGTTAACAAATTCTTTTCCATTGCATCCAGCTGAAGGTATGGCCTCCTTTAATGTTTGTGACCCATGTAGTAGAGGCAAGACCGTTGCTGAAACAAGTTCCGATGATCAAAATCTTAGACATCAAGTCCCTGGGCCTCCCAGAAGCTCCAAATTTTCTTACTGTGTGTGCCTCTGCCTCCGGATGTCACAAAACACTGCTGGCTCTCTTACCCCTTAACTACTATTGCTTTAAATGCATTTAAGGAAGCTGACTAAAATTAACCTTGTAACATTTGTTAAAGTGAATTAAATGTTTTAAGTGAATGCATGAATCTGTCAATATTATCAGAAAAGCAAAGAAAACTGGAACTCATTAGAAATTTTTAAAAGAATCCTTCCTAGAGACACTAATGAATGCTCACTTCATCTGGTCTCATGAATAAAACTTCAAGGTCACACAAGAGAAGTGTCTGATTATTAGACAACCACTTTACCACATTAGTGGAGTCAAACTAAATTCTCAGTACGAAAGCCCTTTTTCTACCTTTCAGAATACATACAATACCAATTTGTGACGGATTCTGCTATGAGATGGTGCTCTGTCTAACATTGGGAGAATGAGTTCTCTTCTCCTGAGCGCACACTGACTGACTGAAGGATTGGGCTGAGGAGAGAGATGTTCAAAAGCACAGGAAATGATGAAAGTAATTCAGCCCAGGATTTGAGATATTCCAAAAGTAACCTACAATGGAGATAATCTACACAAAGAATAAATATGAACAAATTACTGAAAACAACTAACTTCAAACTCAGCAATCTCTATCAGATTCTGGTATGGCAAATGGTTGGCGGAAAGCTATGTTTTTGGCCACGTTATCAGTGAAGGAAGTTGGTAGTACTAAAAACAAAATTCACAAAACTATTTTGGCTTCAGTTGGAACAAAAACAACATGCTCTTTTAAGGAACTGATATTGTAGAGACTTGATGATAATTCTAGGAAATGAACATGAGATAATGTTTTCAAAATAGCCCCATGACAATGTCAATGAGTAATTTCAGTTCTTATCACCATATTATGTAGCTCATGAGCAGTACTGATACTGAGGCAAGGAAAGGTGTTAGAATGTTTAAAAAAAAAAAATTAATGCCTTCCCCCTTCCTCCCTCCGAGGAAAACAGCTGATGAACAGCCACTGCTGATGGATAAAAGCCTAACACTGCTCAGTCATGGGGAAAAAAAACATCTGAAAATGGGTTTCGCTATTTCTCATCATACACTGAACCAAATATCTCAATCCAGTATCCATCAATATACATATGTCCAGCTTCATCATCAAAAGAAAAGTTATGGAAAATAGAGCCCTAGATCATTTAAGCTAGAAAAGGCTTTAAAAATCATCTGGCTTGTGCCCACTGACAGACACCCAGAGATATTACATAACCTTCCTCAATTACACAGCACATGAATTACAGTCACATCTCCAGAACCAGGTCCTTTGCTTTCTCCTCCTCCTGGTTCTATTTCTCTTCTTCTTGTAAAAACAATATGGATCAAGAGATCAGGGAGATTTGCAGAAGCCCTATTGCAATTCTGCACAAGTACAAAACACTACACACCCTGGGTCCAATTTTCTCACCTTCCATTCACTTCTAACACAGTGTAACTCTCTCTGGGACACTTTTCCACCCCCACCTGCTTCACATCTTTGCTGACAGTTTCTCCTACCCCCAAGCCAGATAGAGTTAGAAACTCCCTTTGGCTCAGTTCCTATAGCCAGAGTAATTTATTACCATGCTGTATTTTCACCAACTGATAACCTTTCTATCTCTTACCACACCCACAACACTACGATTTCCTGGGAGCAGTGATTTCAGCTTACTTATCTTTGTGGATGCTATTATACCTACTCTTAGCAAAGATCAATAATTGATTATTGAATAAAAAAAATGTTACCAAATTTTTGCCTCTGTGAACATTAGGAATAAGCAAACTAACGTGATAATATAGGATAATACATGAATACTATATAAATATTTTTTCAAATTGCAGAAGATCCATGGTTCAGTGTTATACAATTTCTATAATTAAAAAAAGAAAAGAAAACATGGGCCGCTTTGGTGGCTCAGTCAGTTAAGCATCTGACCCTTGATTTCAGCTTAGGTCATGATCTCACAGTTAGTGAGATCAAGCCCAGCGTGAGCTCTGTGCTGTCAGCATGGAGGCTGCTTGGAATGCTCTGTCTCCTCTCTCTCAAAGTAAATAAATAAATATTAAAAAAGAAAAGAAAAGAAAAGAAAAGAAAAGAAAAGAAAAGAAAAGAAAAGAAAAGAAAAGAAAAGAAAAGAAAAGAAAAGAAAAGAAAAGAAAAGAAAAGAAAAGAAACAAAAGAAAAGGGCCTGCTAATTCTCAGATACATATATAGCAAATTGTGCCCATGGTTTAAAATTCAAATTAATCTCTCTTCTCTCTCACTGGCCTCTCTGCCCTCTGCCTCAAATATTCACACACACCCCCCCCCCCCCCCCCCCCCCGCCGACCAGTTGTCCCCTACCCATCTGTATTCAAGGCTCAGCTCAAACATTAGGCCCACACAGTTCTTTGCTCAACCCCCTGGTGACACCAGGGCCCTTTATCACAGCCTCTTCTGAAGTCTGTAAGCATTTTATCTGAACTTCTTTATGATTGTATTATACTTATTTAAATGGATATTTTATCTCCTCTGCCTCACTAAGCAACCTGAGGAAAGGACTCTATCTTTGTACTCTGAAGATGTCTAACATAGAACTTTGCCCTTGGCAGATCCTTGGTAAACAGCTTCTGAATTGCTAAAACAGGGAGTTTGCATTCCCTTCTTAAAGATGGCAAGCTGTAAACAGAAAAAATTTACCTACAAAATGAGGGGGGGGGTGATCGTTTCCAACTGGAACCTACCACAACTTGGGAAGCCACCTGTGTGAGCACTAGCCAAGACTTTGGTTTATCTCAGACAGATCAATAGGTGAAAGAGGACAAGGTGGAACAGTGAGTCTATCAAGATGCATTTTCTGGGGCACCTGGGTGGCTCAGTCTGTTAAGCACCTGGCTCTTGATTTCAGCTGAGGTCACGATCTCACCATTGTGAGATTGAGGCCCACGTGGGTTCTGCACTGATGCTGTGGAGCCTGCTTGGGATCCTCTCTCTCTGCCCCTCCCCTTCTCTCTCTCTTTCTCAAATAAATAAATCTTAAAAAAAAAAAAAAAAGATGCATTTTCTGAAGCAGATAGATAGAAAGGCTCCCTAACTTGGGCTAGAGGTCAAAGAAGACTTCCAAGAAGAGGTAACCCATGATCTGAGGCTCAAAGGTTAAGTTAAACAAAGAGAAGAAAGGGCATTCTAATAAAGGGGGCTGATTAGTTTTTAACTGTCCTTAACTTTTAGAATACATACAGTATTCACAGATGAAATGATATAATGCCAAGGGTTTGCTTCAAAATAATCTGGGGGGTCAGGCAAGCATCTGGCTATTGATTTTGGCTTTGGTCACAATCTCATGGTTCATGGGATCAAACCCTGCGTCGGGCTCTGTGCTGACAGCGTGATGCCTGCTTGGGATTGTCTCTCTCTCCCTCTTTCTCTGCCCCTCCCCCACTCATTCTCTTTCTTTCTCTCTGTCAAAAATAAACTTTTAAATAAATAAATAAATAAATAAATAAATAAATATCTGGGGTGAGAGAGGCCAGAGATGAAACAAGATTGATCACAAACTAAGTAATAGATATATGAAGGTTTATGATACTATGCTATTTTTATGTATATTTGAAATTTTCCATAATGAAAAAAATTTTTAAGCCTGAAGAAAAAACAAAGCAATTATGGAAAATGAAAGAGATAACCACAGACATATAGAAAGATTACTATTCAGCCATGCAAGCCTGCCTGAAGCCGAAGACAATACATTTGTTGTGACAAAGTTGCATGACTATTTTCCCATCAGCACTCACGAGCTTGATGAAAAAGTGGAAGGAAAGAAAATGCACTAATACAGGGAAAGGATCTGGAAGGATATGCCAACAGAAAGAGGTGCAAGGAATGTGACGGTATTCTCTAGAGAAAAATCGAAGCATTAAGCCATCATCCTGTCCAGGCTGGACAGGAAGGGATGTGAACATATGGCAGAGACTGACAGACTGGGAGAGAAAAGGAACTACAGGAAATACATGGAAATACATGGCTGGAAAATGGGGGTAAAAAAGCTGGAAGGACAGGAGGCTGTAGTCAGCAAGCTAGTCTATGGGGTTTTAAGATTTCAGTACTGGGCGATGACAAGGTCAAGTGTAATTGTAAATGCCCATGAAGTGCCTATGTAAAATGATGACTGAAGTGGAATGGAGGTGAAAATCAAATCGAATTAAAGCAGTTATGAAATTGTGAGGCTTGGATGCTGGGGGGGTCCTAATGAAGCCCTAAGATCTCCCATAAAGATGAGGCTAGGTTATAAATTCCATTAAGAGACAAGGATTATGTCTCTCTCTCATTTTTTAGTTAATATACACACATCTAGTACACTGTTTGGCAAAGAACACATGTTCCCAAACGGTTGTTGAATGCATGAATGGAAGGACTGTGTCACTAATGCCTTAACGTCAAGCCCTCAAGTCTCCATTTACTGCTGGTTGGCTGAATCGTTGGGAGTGAGAAGAAGGGATGGGGGGGAACAAATGAATGAATAGGCAGCAAAGCAGGATAGGCAACAGAGCAAAAGAAATATTAAAAAAAAAAAGAATCCCTGAGAAACTCAAGAGTTTACTTTATTAGTCATTTATACCTGAACTAATGTATGAGCTACAACTGAATTAATAACTGCCTTTGAGTGAGAGAAGGTTATTTTAAGGGAGGGGAAAACAAGAGAGGATTGTTTGGCTACTGCCCTGTCCAGAAGCCATTTTGGTGGGAAGACTGGGCCAGGCCTAAGTGGGAGCTGTTCTGGATTACACCTGCCTGAGGTCACCTCTGGTTCAGAAGCCAGTGGGCAGTGCAAGGAAACCTGGCTTCTAGGAACCCCTTTTAATGCCATAAAAGAAAAGAATCAACTCTTCACCCTGAAGTGGACTGTCTGCCCAGAAACCTCAGGAACAAATTAGAACTTCTGAGACTACAGTAGGGTCTTATAATTGAGAACATAAGCTACTACCATTCATTCACCAAATTCATTTGTTCAACAAATACTGAGAGAACAATTAAACTTGAAGAAATTATTTATAAAATGCAAAAAAAAAAAAAAAAGAAACTTAAAATTAAAAAGTAGAGACTGAGGCTCCAAGGTAGCTCAGTTGGTTAAGCATCCAACTCTTGATTTCAGCTCAGGTAATGATCCCAGGGTTGTAGGATTGAGTCCGTGCTAAGCTCGGAGCCTGCTTAAGATTCATTCTCTCTCTCTCTTTCTCTCTCTCTCTCTCTCTCTCTCTCTCTCCTGCCCCCCTTCCTCTCTTCCTCTCTCCCGCTCCCCTGCTCATGATCTTTCTCTCTAAAACAAAGTTTAAGGGTGATGGGCATTGAGGAGGGCACCTGTTGGGATGAGCACTGGGTATTGGTATGGAAACCAATTTGACAATAAATTATATATAAATTAATTAATTAATTAATTAAATTTTAAAAATAGAGACTAAGTTTATATATAAATTTTTTTTAAGTTTATTCATTTATTTTGCGGGCAGGGACAGAGACAGAGGGAGAGCAGGCTCTGTGCTGTAAGCATGGAGCCCAACACAGGGCTCAGTCCCACAAACTGTGAAATCATTCCCTGGGTCGAAATCAAGAGTCAGACGCTTAACCAACCGACTGAGCCACCCACGTGTCCCTACACATAAAATTCTCAATTAACGACAAACAATTGAATGAGTTTACGACCGGCCAGTTACCAGGCCATGTGCTTTACATAAAGTTTCATGTCACCATCATAGCAGTCTTGACCCAGCTACTATTAGGATTCCTATTTATAGAAGAAATAAATGACTTGCCCAAGACCACACAGCTAGTCTGAAACCGAGCCAGGTCTAGCTGACACTAATGCACATGCCCCTAACCTGACTCTAAACCACTTTATTAAACCCTGGGAAAGACATTGTAGGGTGTAAATATAACTTCATCTAGACAGACAAGAAGGCATGAAATACTAGTGGTGGAAGGTCTGAGCCTTTCAGGAGTTAGGAATGTAAGATAGAGGAACTTATACTATCTCTCTGGTCTCTGCTCTTACCTTCCTGCAATTCCTAGGTCCAACAGAGAAAGGAAGGGGGGGTGGGGGGTTGGGGAAGGTGCTAAGGGGTAGACAAAATCCTCCCAGAGATCATTTAGGCTATCAAAGAACAGGACTAAAAAGGGAGGAACTCCAAAGTCTTCGAGTCCCTATTTTCTTGTGAATGAAAGAGACTAGTATGTAAATAAGAGCTTTGCATAAGCCAGACATTCTTTCAAGTCCAGTTTATCTACAGTATGAGTCACTTCCTTTTTAAAGCAGGAATTAAAAGAGATAGAGGCACATAATCATTACCCAGCACAAACCTTCTTAATGGACCTTTTATTCTCATGCAAATGGAAAAAAGGTAAAGGGCTCCTCCTTGGTGACACAACAGCAACCTCATTTTGCATATAGTATACAGACACTTTGACCAGTTAACATCCTGATTCAGCGGAAAGATATGAACAAGTGAGATGAACAGGCAGATGAGATGACAGAAGGGAAGCCACAGGTCCAGCTGGGTTAACCCACACCACAAAGGATTCTGAATAATAAGAACTCTTTGAATGACTCAGGTAAGATTTATCTCCTCCAAAAGGAAGTTTAACCCCCAAGTTATCTAGCAAAGATACTCATAAACCTTTGGAGGAAGTCTCAGAGCAGCCCAAGGCCAGAAAATGGAAACGGAAACAAGCTATCTGCACATCCACTGAGGGCTCTGCACAGGGACTTGACCTTTCAGTTGAAAAACAAATAGAGCTATATCCTGGGATGGCCCAAAAGTGGACAGGTTAAGTGACTGGCCTCTTCCCCATCCCAATGCCCACTCCAGGTCTTGTCTAGCCCCAGCCCCAGCCCCAGCCCCTATAATAGGTTTATCAGGGGCCATTCAGTATTCAGGAGTTAAAGATTGTATTTGAAGAGCAAAGCACGGAGTAAGAAAACAGGTAAGTAGAAACTGAAGCACATTCTCATTGCCAGGGGAATTCCAGGGGCCTAATTCATTCTTCCTATATACCCTGCATGTGAAAATAATGCCCAGCAAGCCTCAGGCTCACCCAGCCCCTCCAGGGTCCACATTTACTAATGCTCAAAACCAACGGCCCCCAGCACCAAAGTTTAAAGGTCTTAAACAGAACGAAATTTTATTGAGCATCTATTATGCACTAAGCACTGTGCTACGGGCCAAGTTTACAACAACAAACAAAATAGATAATTTCTCTGTTCTCATGAATCTGTGATCTAATGGGAGAGACTAACAGGTTGACTGTTGTTCTGATGTAACACGCTAAGTGCTATAAAAGGTGGGAAAGTTTCTTATGGAAACTCAAGGAGGGAAGGGAGTCTTCTCAGAGGACGTAATGTCCAAGCTGAGACCTAAAAGATGAGTGAGAGTAAAGGACATATGCAAGAAAAAGAGTTAGCTTTCACTGGGTACACAAAGGAGTCAGAAAGCCATAAAAGATACAAACCCATTTCACTTAAGAAAAGGGTATTTTCTCGTTCAGTGTCCTGTCAATCAATCCCCCTTGTGCATTACAAGGAAAATCCCAGCCTTTGACTCTAAACAGGAATTTTCCTTTACTTTGCTCATCTGGTTATTTGCAAGCCTGCAGTAAACAGTACTTAGGTGATTACATTTCTGAGTATTGGAAAGGTTTCTCCATCCCTAGAATTCTTTCTGACTTACTCATTAATGTTTTCTTAATGTACTGTTAAAACTAGATATGTGATTATTTCTTATACAAAATAAATAAACGCAAGTATATAGGAACAACAAATAGTGAGTCCTAAGATACCAGAGGCAGAATTATGAAAAACAGCAGCTAACACTTACTAAATGCTTACACTGCACCGGGCAGTTTTGCTAAGTTCCTTATGCATGCTAAGTCAATATACTCACATGACAGTGAGTTCCACTGATATCTGTATTTGATACATGGGTTTACTGAGGCACAGAGAGTTTAAGCACCTTTGCCAAGGTCATACAGCTAGCAGTGCAGAGTCAGCATTTGAACTCAGGCAGTATCCAAAGCCCATGAGATTATCTGCAATGCTACCCAGTCAGGACAAAGTGGGAACAAGATTTGCCTCACAATTTTGCCTCTGGCCAATTGTGGATTATGGGCTGGAGTTGAACTGCAAATCTTTCTACTAGATAGAAAGACCAAGCAACACAAACTATTCTGTGTTCCACCTGTTAAATCCTGAAGGCTGAAAATTCCTTAAATGTCCCTACCCCTCCACAAATGCTTTGAGCTATTGTTATTTACTTTGAGACCCACTCTATTCTTTTACAGTTTGAGCAACTTCTGGTCACTGGGGCTGTCACTGCAGGATGAATACGATTACATTAGATTCACCAGGTTCCAGACCCAAGAGCTTGCTTAACCTGCTTTTCTGAGGAAAACTAAAAACACTCTTCAGTCATTCCTATGTCCTGGAGGAATTAAGTTGGCCAGTTGTACTGTGGGAAAGTCATCTTCAAATAATCCCTGTACAACGTGAAACAATGACTTCAAGGAAAAGCTAAAAAAAAATTTTTTTTTTCATTTAGTACAAAGTGCTCTAATTTCATCTGCCTACCCACAGGAAAATGGAGCCAGTTGATTTATTTTCTAAAGGTACCAGTTACAGGCCATATGCCATTACATGAACAAAATGCTACTCAGCTATTTCATTGAAGGAATGGGAACTATATAAGTCATCTCTATCATTATTCTTCTCTTTAAAATTGAGTATCATTTTGGGGCACCTAGGTGGCTCAGTTGGTTAAGCGTCTGACTTCAGCTCAGGTCATGACCTCATGGCTCGTGAGTTCAAGCCCCACATCGGGCTCTGTGCTGACAGCTCAGAGCCTGAAGCCTGCTTCAGATTCTCTCTCTCCCTCTCTCCCTGCCCCTCCCCCATTCACTCTCTGTCTCTCTGCTCTTCAAAAATAAATAAACATTAAAAAAATTTTAGGGGCACCTGGGTGGCTCAGTCGGTTGAACATCCGACTTTGGCTTGGGTCATAATCTCACGTTCATGGGTTCAAGCCCCATGTCAGGTTCTGTGCTGACAGCTCAGAGCCTGGAGCCTGCTTTGGATTCTGTGTCTCCCTCTCTCTCTGCCCCTCCCCTGCTTGCACTCTGTCTCCCTCTGACTCTCAAAAAATAAAACATTAAAAAAAATTTTTTTAACTTAAAAAAATTGAGTATCATTTCATTTTGTATTTTATTTTGTTTTTTTATACTTTGTTTTTAAAGTGTATTCTTTAATCCCTATCACCTACTTCACCCATCCGAGTTTCATTTTATTAATTAAAAAAAGGAATTTGGGGGGAAAGATTTTAAGAATACTTATCAGTTTGTTTTTGACTGCAACAGATACCCTCTCTTTTTTGTTCAGAAAGTTCCTGAACAAGGGACACCTGGGTGGCTCAGTCAGGTGGGCATCCGACTTCGGCTCAGGTCATGATCTCACGGTTCATGGGTTCGAGCCCCCTGTCGGGCTCTGCGCTGACAGCTCAGAGCCTGGAGCCTGCTTCTGATTCTGTGTCTCCTTCTCTCTCTGCCCCTCCCCCACTCACACTCTGTCTCTCTCTATTGCTCAAAAATAAGTAAATGTAAAAAAAAATTTTTTTTTTAAAGAAAGTTGCTGAACAAAAGAGAAACAGAGGCTTCCCTGGCTGATCTAGCCTTATGGATTAACTTTGGGCCCCTATGAGTCTTTATTCTTTTCTGCTTATTCAGCTAGGAGTATCTATCACTGTCATAATCGTGCTTTTTAAAACAGTAGTTATCAAAAGAAACCAAAAACAGCCTGACCAACTCTTTTGTGTCGAGGGGTCAATAGTTCCCAGAACATCATTTCTATTTTCCCCAAATTAATCAAAGCTGGATGAGAAGCCTGAGTGAAGAATTACATAAACAGTGCTTGTTTAAGATAAGCTAACCTATTGAAATAACTGCTGCAGAACTTCACAGTAGAGATAAGCAGCTCTGAAGGCTGGTAGGGAAGATGGCAGTCACCCATTATCAATTGGTTTGATAACTGACAGACAAAAAAACAAAACAAAAAACCACACACACAAAAAAAACAAAAAAAAAAAAAAACCCCACTGAACAGGAAGAAAACATTAATAACCTGGAGGGTAGGGGTGGTTCTAGAAATTGATTTCAACAATTTCAAAACGCAGTTTTTTTGTTGTTAATTTGAAGACATTTTATTAAGATCAAAAGCTTCTCATTACATTTATTTATAATGCCTTACTAGTCAAAAAGGAACCAAATAATAAACATCTGTATCTTTAGGGATCTTTAAACAACAGTTAAAAACAGTTTCGTGAATCTGAGAAGTTTAGGTGTGTCCACTTTTAATTATTGTAATTTAGATGCCTGCAAACATACAATGCCAAGAATATCACCCTTAAAAAATATGAATAATTGGGGGCACCTGGGTGGCTCAGTCGGTTGAGCATCCGACTTCGGCTCAGGTGATGATCTCACGGTTGGTGAGTTCCAGTCCTGCGTCGGGCTCTGTGCTGACAGCTCAGAGCCTGGAGCCTGCTTTGGATTCTGTGTCTCCCTCTCCCTCTCTCTCTGCCCCTCCCCTGCTCATGCTCTGTCTCTCTCTGTCTCAAAATAAATAAAACATTAAAAAAAAATGTTTTTGGGGCGCCTGGGTGGCACAGTCGGTTAAGCGTCCGACTTCAGCCAGGTCACGATCTCGCGGTCCGTGAGTTCGAGCCCCGCGTCAGGCTCTGGGCTGATGGCTCAGAGCCTGGAGCCTGTTTCCGATTCTGTGTCTCCCTCTCTCTCTGCCCCTCCCCCGTTCATGCTCTGTCTCTCTCTGTCCCAAAAATAAATAAACGTTGAAAAAAAAAAATTAAAAAAAAAAAAATGTTTTTACTATGAATAACTGTCACACTGGTTAGTACAATCCTGTTTAAAAATTCACATCTCAATTCTTTTTATTTTTTAACTAATTCTAATTTACAAATCATAGGAGTGTAGAACTTCCTTCTTGCTCTTAGATTTTTTTAACATATTGACCTACGAAAATTAAGCATTCCCTCCTGTGAAATGTTGACTGATACTCCATCTTGGAAATAAGATGCTAATGGAATAGTACAATGAGGAGCAGATACCCCAATTTTAAACAAAGACCATACCATATTTATGAATGAACACTGCTTTCTAAAAGAAACAACCCATATGTTATTTTCTATCATTCCCCAACACCCACAATAAGAAAAAAAAATTCCTGGCAGTCCATTTACACAGACCTGATAGCAAGAATTTAAGTATTTAACTACAGAATGAGTATTCGAAAGAAAAATAATCTGTGTGTATAAAGATCACTGGTACTTTTATTCTGATTTTAAATATCGGACATTAAGCTAAACATTTGGAGTTCATTTGTCAGGAGTTTTATTTCCAGCTACCAGATAGGTTCATATAACGAGTATTTCCTTGCTGAGTATCAGGTATTTATTTCTATAAAGGGATCTTACCTGCTTGAATGGAAGACACAGATAGAATTGCTACAGTCCCAGATATGTGTATCTATTTGCTTTTAAAGTGGCACAGTTTCTCCTGCCTATTTTTCTTTGCAAGCAATTAAACCTATTTGAGATCATTCTACAGCTCCAAAATTTCAAAGATGCAACTGTATCACACCAAAAAGCAGTTGAATTTAAGTGCCTCATTATTCAGGGACAAGGGGTCAAATTCATTCAGGCAATGAACAACTAATTCTGACTGGATTTAACTGTTTATGGCTCAGTATATTTTCTTTTTTAAAGAGCTGGCTTTCTTTGAAACCAGTTCAGTCTTTTTCTCCCCCAAACCATTTTCATGGGTAGATGAAATTTTCAACACAAAAGCCAGCAAAAACTGTATACATACAAGACCTCTTCATTTCAAGTTAGTACTGACCTACATTAAACATTGATTCTCCTTTTTAGGTAAAATTCCTGGATTGCTCTGAAGAAATCTCATTCACCGTAACTTCCTTTAAGAACAAGGACAGGTTCAGGGGTGCCTGGGTGGCTCAGTTGGTTAGGCGTCCAACTGTGGCTCAGGTCATGATCTCACAGTTGGTGAGTTTAAGCCCCGCATCGGGCCCTGTGCTGACAGCTCAGAGGCTGGAGCCTGCTTTGCATTCTGTGTCTCCCTCTCTCTCTCTGCCCCTCCCCAACTTGTGCTCTGTCTCTCAAAAATAAAATAAATATAAAACATTTTTTTAAATAAAAAAGGAATGAGGACAGATTTTGCACACTGATTTAAATCAGGAAATAATTTTGTTGGAGGTTTAAAGATGCTTTTGAAGAATACAGGTGGAATTGCACATGAGGCTTCTACAAAAATAAATGTTGGTAAAATCTTGACTCTATTCCTTAGTAATCAAAGAGCAGAAGAGAAGTTATTACGGGAAATCTTATTCAGAAAACAATCAGAGATCAAACTCCACTGTCAAAGAGTGATTTTTTTAATAGTTAAAACATGACTCACACAAATATAGAACAAACACATGTTAACTCATATTCAACTCGTGGATGAGGAAGCCAACACAATGGAAGCATTTGGGGACCTGGTATATATGCAAATTTGTAAAAGAGAATGTAGGAATAAAACTGCTAGGTTAAATACAATATTGGTTGATGTCCTACCCGGACAATGAAAACCATCTTTGGGGTTATCTTTTCTACCAGACATAACACTACAAATCAACATGTAACCTCACAGAGTCTGGGCCTTGTTGGTGGTAAATAGTATACCAAACAAAAGGTATTTTTCCTTGAATAATTATATAATCCTTGGTGGCCTTTTAAACATTTCCCCAAATGTGATATTGATAGAACATCCTGTCCTCTTTTTCCCTTATTTTCAAGTTTGGGATTGTTTTTCTTGACACCTCTAAAATTGTGCTTAAAACAAATAAAAATGTACTACACAAAGGGGTGCCTGGGTGGCCCAGTCAGTTAAGCGTCCAACTTCAGCTCAAGTCATGGATCTCACGGTACCTGAGTTCAAGCCCCACATCGGGCTCTTTGCTGTCAGCATACAGCCCGCTTTGGATCCACCACTCTCCCCCCCCCCCCCCCCCCCCCCCGGCCCCAGTCTCTCTCTCAAAAATTGATAAACAGTTTTTTTTAATGTACTATATGAAGAGCCATTACTGAAAAAAGCAATTCCCAAATCTGGGAACCTGAAATTTCTGGAAATTAACTTTGTACCTTCTCACCCCTGATTTGCAACAATGATTCTTTAACTCAGGAGCCCCTGTGATTGCCTCCCTTTGTTCTCTCCCTCTCCTAGAAAAAAACCTGCCAAGTTACCCACAAAGCCATCAGGTTCTCTTCCCTGCACACTGGCACAACAGCTCTCCTATTTTTGGAAAAACTACCACACTTTGCCATACTAGCATCCAACCTTTACCTGAGAGAAAAACACTTCTTTTTAACCTAAGTTAAACATAAGAGCTGGTCAACCCTCTTGGCTTTTTCATCCGCTAATGACTGCTGGAAAGACAAGACTATTCTCCAAACAAAATGATCACTGTACCTTCAACTTCCTCCTAGTGCTTATTTCCCAATTCCCAATTCTCTTCTAGGTGCCTTTGAAATATTCCTGGGCCTGATAGGTTAAAATGCTCTCCTAAAACTCCAACAAACATTGACCCCGGGGCCAAGTGTTCCCACAGATACTGAAAGAAATGAGGTTACATTTTTCCTTTGCCTATTCTGGCCTCCCGTCAGAGTAAAAGATTAGATTTTAGAAGTAAACAGACATGCAAGACCCAAAGGCTCAGGAGAGAATGTAAATGAAAAATAAGTAGTTGCAAAAAACAAGTAAGTGCTCTGGGCTAAGGATCTGTCATTTGTTAAATGTGTTGGATTTGTTTGTGTGTTTTCACGATGCTTCTGCTCCCCGGCAGGAACCCATCACACCACACTAGGAAGCTAGAGGCCCCCGCCTCGGGCACAAACTCACAAATGCATCCCACAAAGACCAAACTGGAAGGGAAGGTCTAGAATGTAAATGTCTCATTAGCCTGGGCCTGGGCTCACTGCCCAGCTCCGAATGGGTTCCCAGTGACTTCTTTTAGGCACCGGGCCAGGACTTATTTTTATGTTAGATCTTGAAGGAATTTATTCAGTTCCCACAAACCCTGTGGTACTGTGAAAACTTGAGATTCATCAGTGCAGACTCCAAAAGAAGTATGAGCAGGAGAGTGGCCAGAAAGAGAGAGAAAGACAAAATGCCAAAAACACACTTAATGAGGTAGAGAGTGGTGCTCCTTTTGGTCAGAACAATCCAAGTTTTGATCTGCCAGTCAATCTCCGGAGCTAATTCCCACACCAGCTTGAAATAATTAGCTACCCCAGCCCTCCAGAGGAAAACCTCCAGTATAGAAAGAGGGCTTTGAAGGGGCAGAGGGCCACGGACAGGGAACTTGCATTGGCTGATCGCTCACCACGTTCCCAGCCCCACACCTGGTGCTTCAGTTAATTTAGTCTCCAAAACACCCCCATGAAGAAGGACAAGAAACAAGAATGCTGTAGCTAATGTGCCATCTCTCTTCAACTTTTGGCCAGACTTGAGTTGAACACCAAGGACCAAGTTCATGGTCATACTACCCGCCAGGGGAAGGCTGACAGGTTAGCTGGAGTGCAGTAGCCAGACCTCTTGGGTCAGCAGGCAGGAAGCCTCTGCACAGGAGGAAAGACAGCATACGACAGGGAGCCCATTGGTGATTTTAAATCAGAAAGGAAGCCCATGGGTGATTTTAAAGCAGAAAGGAAGTTATGTTTTTCCACACATGCTAACAAAACTCTCACCTGTGAACCTAACAAGCCAGGGCTATTGACAGGAGCGATGCATTTAGAGCCCTTTTTACTGCTCTCCATTCCCAATGGAAGTGATGACCTTCAACATTTACCCATTCATTCATCTATCCAAGATGTTTCTTGAGAGGCTGCTTAGCTATTCCTAAACTTGGTAAGCGTCCCTTACACGCTCACAAAGTGAGGATATTAACCCTTTGCACGTATCTGCTTTGCACTAGATATCGTTGTAGGACCCAAGCGTCAGTGAACAAGACAGCACCAATGACAAAAAGATTCACTTGTCTTCATTATTAAAGTAATATTTGCTTATTAGAGAAAAATTACAAAAGGGAGAGAAACTGAAGGGTGGTATCACCTGAATCCTCCCAACCAATCCCAATTTTATGGGCTACATATATAATATTACATATAATAATAAAATATACAGTATATTAATATGTATTACCAATGCTATAATTCTCCCTTTCAATCTATTTTCAGTGTATATGAATTCATACTATTTGTCCTAAAATGATACTATACTGTACATAATACTGTGTCATAACCGTTTTCACTTGCCATATTATTGGCCATATTTCTATATGTTACAGTCTGATTAGAGGCTAATTTCTACATTTCAAAAGTAGAACTAGGAGTGGGGTTTTTTTGGGTTTGTTTGTTTGTTTTACAAACTATAACCAGTGGTCTAGACTCAATACATTATGAGGAAAACAAAAAGGACGACTAGATGGACGCCCAAGTCATCCTCACCCACAGTTGCTAGCTGGGGGAGGAAGTGCTCCCAGTGACCATAGGGAGGCAGGTGGGCAGTGTCCTGGTAGCTGCACGGCACCGGCAGCCCTAGTTCATAGCCCTGGGTTCTGCTGGGCCAGGCAGGGGAGGGACAGCAGTTCCGTCAGTGGGTGTAACAACAACACACAGTCCAGAATGCTTGACCCTTGCATCAGGCTCCCCAGGGAGGGAGGCCAAAACTGACCCGGGTGTGGTCAGGACTTTTATGGAGAACAGCAGGGCCAGTGAGGGCCACCTGGCCCATGCATAAGTAACCTACAATTTCTTCCTCATTATGTATTACTAAGCGCCAATCATGTCCTTATTATTCAACTTAGCACTTGCCTAAATTCAACCTGTTGCCCTTTGGAAAAACTGTAAAACTTAAGGTCTAAGTCTTTAATAGTTTAAGAGAAGTCTGACGTCCAAGGAAAGAAAGGCTCCTTTCAAGATGGGATTTGCCTGTGAGCACCAGGCCCCACACAAAGGGGAATTATTCCTCCAGGTGCCAAACACGCATCATTTTTAATGTCTATCTTTTATTCCATTGTATCAGCATATCAAAGTTTATTTTATCAATCATCTTTTTTTGAAGAAAATGTTTTATCTTCCAGTGTTTTACTATAACATTCCTGCAATGAACATCTGCTTGCTAAATTTTTGCTCACTTGCTTTATTATGGCCTTATGATAAATTCTTCTAAGTAGAATTGTCAACTCAAAAGGTAGATACAATTTTGACTTTTGCACTGAAATCACAAAATTTTTCCCTCAGAGAAGTTTTGCCAATCTTTATTCTCACTAGCCTTGTGTGGAGGTATTTACTTCCCAATAACTTTTTCTACATTTAGTAATACCATAAAATAAAATTGTTAATTTGATACATGAAAAATAATTTTACTGTTTTCCTTTGTATTCCTTTATTACTAATGAGGTTGAATGCTTGTTTGCTGTTCACTTCTTTTGTGGATTAGCTATTCATATACTTTGTAAGTGTTCTTTATACAGTAAGGATATTAACCCTTTGCATGAATCTACTTTACAAAGAATGAGTTTTCATAACTTACATACTGCATATGTATGGTTTTTGTCCTGCCATGTAAGTCATTTAAGTGATTCCTTTCTTCCCTCATTGGCTGCATTTATGACTTTCCTAAACATATTTCTAAAAGACCCTATCATTTTGAAAAAGCTGAGTATATAATCCACAACACAGAGGAGTCACAGGGTGGCAACAAGCAATCCTTTTCAATTCTTCATATTTTAGTCTCATGTTTTTCACTTGTTTGACTACAGTGGAAATAAGATATTTTACAGTGTATTCAGTATTCCTCCTGTGGGTATATTTACAAATATACATAAGTATGTAAGTAAACATATATAATATACAATATATATATAATAGAAACCAAACTTTTATAAAACAATACTATTCTTAATACCACCTTGTTTACTGCTTTTTTCCTTTTTTCTTGGGCTAGCTGAGACCTAATTAAATTGAGTCCATGAACCATTAATAAGATCCAAGCCACAACTGGAGAAACACTATAATAATTGAAGATGATCTGGTTCTAGGAAGAGATATAGGCATGAGTCTTCCCCTATAAGACTCATTCTTATATTTTTGGAGTCCAATTAATTAACAGTAATGATTATTATTATCAAAGCATTCTTGAGTGCTTACTATGTGCTTATTAAGTGTTTTACATACAAACCCTCCCAACTTTTCAATAAGGTAAGGATTGTTATTGTACCCATTTGACAGATACGGAAACTGAGGAAGAGAGATTAAGAAATTTGTGCAAGTTCATATGGCTAGTACATGATAGAACCAAATTTTGAAATAAGCAGCCCAATTCTAGAAACTCTTGTTTTCAATTCCTGTGGACTTCCGCTCACTCTCCTTCAGCTGGATGTGAGAAGGTAGATTCTTAAAGGTAGAAGAAAACTACTTGCAAAGTTTAGCAGCAAAACTTCAGAAACTTTTGATGGTTCTCATAAGACACTGGGAGAGAGAAACTTAATGGTTCTAATTGGCCCAAAGACACTGACAGAAGGAGACCGGGGAAAAGTGAGAGGACAGCCAGTTTCCACGAACAGAGTAGCTGTGGACAGTGTGTAGAAAGCCTGTTGTGTTTCCAAATCTTTTCTCTCCCTGCCCAAGAAAGACCAGGTAGAAGAAACGCGAAGCCCATATAAACCAAGTGCGGAGGGAATATTAGAACATCAGGGCTGGTTTATCTGTCAGACACTAGACAGAAATCTGAACTGAAACTCCATCCTAAACACACATATGCAGATTCTGTCTATGCTCTTTCTTAAAAACACAGAGTCTATAATCTTTATTGGAATGTATAGGCCAGGGTAGAGGGAAAGGGAGTTCAAGTCTGAATTCGCAAATAGGAACAGCAACAAAATCTACTCTGTGAAAAACGTGTTCCTCCCGATGCTAATTGAGGCATCAACACCTTGCTGCCCTAGCCTTCACGGAGTCCAGAATTTGGGTTTTCCTAGGTCCCCCACCACAATCCTCTTTTTCTTTCCTTTGACCCTTTATTATTTGTGCTTAAGTCCAAGACTGAGCTTGTTCTACTGAGAAGGGGGATTTGGTTTGGTGGCAAAAGAGCACTGAGGAAGTGGCAGGGAGCCCTCATCATGCAAGTCTTTAAAAACGGACTCCGTGATTCAAGCCAGCATTTAATAACAGCACAACCAGGAAGTCCTTTTTTTAGATCTAATCTGCACCCATCTTGCTGCAATTTCTAAATAAGCTTTGGCCTCCCACTTCAGCCCCAGAGTGCTGGATGCCCAGGGAATGTTCAAAACAGTAACTGAGTGCACACCAAGCCCAGGAGAGTTCGTTAATTTGCATACAATGCATCGAGATCCTCAGATAAAAGATGCCCCGTTTGTAGGAAGCCTCGCTAATTTTTTTCTCATAGATAAGTCCTATAAGCAAACTCCTGCTAATAGTAATTGGAGAGACTTCATTACAAAAGAATTCCTATTCAGAAAAGAAAAAATGCAGCTCATTTACTTATTTTATTGTTGGACAGACGTGTACAATGGATTTTATCTAAAAACTCAGGGCACTGAGCTCCTGCTGAGATAAAGTAGGAACAATGCTGAGATAAATCAGGAGCAACGCTTTCAAATCCTCTGCACCAGAGGAAAATGTGCTCCAGCTTCCCAGGTGCTGGTCAGAGGTGGGCGGACTGGGTTTGTAGTTGCATATTAACTCCCTGACCTCCGCTAGATAGCCAGGTGACAGCTGCAGTGAGGTTTCTTTGAAGTGTGACATTCTTGCGGCACTTCAAAGGGCCCTGGCCTCTGAGGTAGGTATGTTTGCCTACCACACCTGGTACCTGCCAACCCACCGTAGCAGCTGGCCCACAGGAAGCTCCTAAGAACCAGCCCGGGAGCTCTCTAATCAAGTACATCTAAAAGGGCACCAGAGAGAACTGGGCCCTGAGACCAATCAAAAGCTTTGAGCCCTGTCCTTTCCCCAGGAAAAAAAAAAAATATCTCCTCCACCCAGGTCAGGTCTTCACAGCTCAGAAAGCAGCCAAGTATGGAATTCTGACTGGAAAATGCTCTTTGTGGAAAGTGAACCTTACTCACCCAGAGAAGAGGTCTGAGCAGGGAGGCTTAAGTTAAAAATGAAAAGTGAGCAGAATGTTAAGGCTGTAAACCACTGGGAAAGGTAGGTGTGAAACAACCACAGCGACGGAAGACGACTGGCCAAAAGGAGGACACAGAGGTCAGATCTAGAAGAGAAAAATAACCCTGGCTTCAATACAGGTGGATTAAAAGGCACCGAACACATACAGTATGCCTCACTCCCCTGCCAGTCACCTGAAGCGGTCACCTCTCTGTGGCCCTGCTGAGTAACAGGAATTACCGGGTCCCTACTCTGAACGGACCAGTGCTATGAAGGTGACAGAACACAATAGTCCTCAAAGAAATTTACAGTCTGGTGGAGATCAGCAGCTATAGACATCCTTGCCAGGCATTCAGCCTCTAAGAACAGACACGTTGAGTTTGAATCGGAGCCGTTCTATTTGCTCAACTGAGAGACACTGGCCAAATGGCCTTGACTTCCTGTCTCAGTTCCACCCTCGGAGAGTAGTTGTGAGGATCAAAGGAGCAAAGGCACTACAAAGACCGGCATTCAGCAACAGCTTGACATGTAATAGTCGATATTATTTCTGCTATTGCAGGGGAGAAGGTAAGAAGGCGGGCTGTGGTCCCACAAAAGCTGCCCTATCCAGCTTACAGTTCACATCGACTGGTAAAGGGCGGTACACTAGTATCTCCTCATCCACAGGGGATACGTTCCCAGATTCCCTGTTCCCTGCTGGATGGCTGAAACCACAGATGGTACCGAACCCTACACACTATGTTTATCCTAGATGTACTCTAAATTAGGCACAGTAAGAGATTAAGAGCAATAAGTAATAAATAAAACAATTATAATATACTGTAATAAAAGGTATCTGAATAAGGTCCCTCCCTCTCTTTTCCTCTGTCTCAATATCTTATTATACTGTACTTACCTTTCTTCTCAAAATATGAGATGCTAAAATGCCCATATGAGAGGAGCCTGGGTGGCTCAGTCATTGAGAATCCGACTTTGGCTCAGGTTATGATCTCGTGGTTCGTGGGTTTGAGCCCCGCGTTGGGCTCTGTGCTGACAGCTCAAAGCCTGCAGCCTGCTTTGGATTCTGTGACCCCCCCCCACCCCCACCCCGCCCTGCCCCGCTCCGTTCTCTCTGCCCCTCCCCTGCTCACGCTCTGTTTCTCTCACTCAAAAATGAATAAAACATTTAAAAAAATTTTTTTTTAAATAAATAAAATGCCCATATGATGAGGCGCAGCCGGTGAACGACCGAGGCATTGCGACATAGCGTTAGACTGCTATTGACCTTCTGATGATTCGTCAGAAGGACCATGAGCTTCCAGCCTGTAGGTAACGGACACGTTGGAAAGCGAAACTGCGGATAAGGGAGAACTACTAGATCTGCACTCACGACTCACTTGTTTACGGGCGGGGGAAGGGGGAAGGGCCTACACCAACCAGCTGCCTGTGGTCAAGCCGAAAATGCTGCGAACGTGCGTTAACAGGAGTCCCCCATGTAATTTTCCTACTACATCCGGCCTAGAGGCCGGTGCTGCAGACCCCACCCTGGCGAGGCGCAGCAGAGGGTTAGGGAGGAGTGCGCGTACTAATCCCAGCCCACTACATACACAGTGCTCAGCCCCTGGGCTCGTGACAATTCGAAGAGATGGTAAATGTGATGCTCTTAGCAGACAGAGTAACTGGCATATATTAAGGCCTCCATGTCTGTAGCTCTTAAGATACAGGCATGGCCCCTGGAACAGCAAATGCTTATTTTTCATCAACGTATCTCTTCCTAACACTGAACTAGCCCATCCACATAATGAAAGATAACTTGTGGATGAGAGAAGACAAAAGCAGACAGGGCCATGCTTAGCTTTGCATCCTTACGTGTATTACTGAGTACTAGAAAGAGCATTGCTTTGGAATTCAAATATACTGAGTTTGAATCCTGACTTGACAACATGCTAACCAAGTTACTTAGCCTCTCTCTGTCTCAGTTTTCCCACCTATAAAATGGAAAGAAGGATTGTAAAAATCAGACATAATGTATATGAAATATCCAGCCCAATGCCTGGCGTGCCCTGGCTAATAACATACATTGATGGCACCAACTTTCTCTATTGGTTCTTGTTTATACTTTTATAGATTCCGTTTTAGCAAGTGCTTTGTAAATTGCAAAGGCCATGAATATTGGCTGTAAAAGTAGCATAGGATCACTTGCAAGCAAACATCATAGTTTTTCACCAGAAAGAGTGAGTGCACATAAGTGTTAGAAAACCCAATGTGTCAGCTTATCAGTCATGCTTCCCACAGGTAACATCACAAGTAAGTCCCATCCCTTACAGAATGGAAAAATAGAAGGAATTTAATTAACACACACGCTTCCCTTTTTCCCACTGTCTTACCCCATGACTTTCTTTGTCTCCATTACCAACCAGGCAATGCCTTCCAGGCCTTTCACACACACACACACACACGCACACACACACACACACACGCACACACACACCTGCATTCTTGGATCTAGTCCCCCTCTTCTATACATAGATGGTCGTATTAGGCCCACTGTGGTGGAAATGGCCTGAACTTTGAGGCTGGACACATCACTGACTTCCTAAAGACCAGTCTCCCTTTCAAACTGAGCCAGTTTTACTCAGACCCACTCCGGCCCATTCTACCTTCTTTCCCAAGACCAAAGCATGCACGGTCTCTCACCTAAACCTCTTAAAACACTCCAGACTCCACAGCACTGCAGTTTTCCTCTGTCCATTCTCTCGGTGGCTGCCACAGGAATCTATACCTGGTATTTAACTGCCTCCCCCGTGGAAAAACAACCCCATGCTGGGACTATGAATGCAATTAATATTATTGCTTCTGCTACCACTGTAATGAAAGCTCGTCTTTATTAAAGCACTGTGCTAAGGGTCATTGATACAATAGATTTCTATTACTTTCAACTGTACAGTAAGTGTTATTTTTCCAATTTTGCAAATAAGAAAACTGACACGGAGTTTGGGTAGCCTGCCCAAGGCCATAAAGCTAAAATATAACAGCTCTGGCATTTCAAGCAGATTATTCATTCATATATCCATCTATTCGTTCCCTCAACATTAGACAAATAGTTATTGAGTATGTACTCTGTGCCAGGAATAGAGCCAGGTGTATCACCAAAGGTGATGCCATCCCTGCCCTATAGGGATTTGTCTTCCGTCTGACACCAAATCCTGTTCCTTAACCACTAAATGTATTGCCTCCCAAAGAAGAGACTAAAGAATTGTCCTGTTATCGTATAGTTTACCCTAATCTGACTAACCTGGAGACTATAGCCTGATGTTCCAAATCACCACTCTTCACAAGTAAAAGGAAGAACTTCTACCTAGTTCTGGGATATTTACACCATATTCTTGATGTGCCTCCCTAGAAGGCTGAGACCTCTACATTCAAGCTCTGCACAATTTGAATACAGCACTAGAAGTGAACATCGATAAATGTGGTCATTCACAGTTGACTACCCTCCTTTTCCAGCACAAGGGTCCATCCTGCCTGATGGAAGGCATTTCTAACAGATACTTCATTTCTTTGTCAGGCTGGTTTGCCTCACTTCTGGGATTGTTTCTATATGTGCCTCCCATGTCCAGCCAGGCCAGACAGGGAGGCTCCTAGTTAGTATTTTAGTGTGATTTTAGAAACACTGAGAAGCTAACTACAGTCTCCTCCTCCAGGGCCTCTGCACTGTACATCATTAGGAAATAGAGAATATAACACAACAGGTGCCCCTAGGATGGGAAACTCCCCCACAAAACACTATTAATTCCTTACATACCTCGGATGTATCAGCTTTTCCTTTCATGCTTAGTAAAGATATTTTAAATGAAAATATTCTGCTAACAGGTCCTATTCACACTAAGAGTCCATTTTTTCCCCGGCAACACTTGGGGGTGGGGTGGGAGTGGTAGGGAAATGGGGGTGGAATTCCTTGGGGCAGCCAGGATTGAAGGAGAATTTGGAACATAGGGAAAAAGTACTAAGGACACGGAGGACAGATACTGGCCACATCTTCCTCTCTATACCAAATTTGGGCCTCATTTTCAAAATCATAAGAATGTCAAACCAAGGGTAAAGCAAGTTGAAATATAAGACCCTGCTTTCTATCTCTACTCTTCACTCAAAACATGTGCCTGTAGATAAAAGTATGACACATTTTAGAGGAAAAACATATAATTTCCGTACCAAACCATCATTTATTTTTTCGTTTTCAGAAGATTTACTGTAATGTTCTGACATGCGTATCATTTTAAGGAGACAACTCAAGTTTCAGAAAGAGGCATCCCACATAAACGTCCATAAGAAAATATAGCCTGTCTTCCACAAATAAGAAGGGTTTCACTTAATATTCATTAGAGTCTGGCTTCCTTTCAGCCCATAAATCTTGAAAACCAATTCTGGCCCCCTGCATACTGTTTTCATTGGTTAACTCGCTTTTTCTTTCCCTTGACACTTTATAGTTGGTGTTTAAATGGGAAGTGAGCTGGTTTTGCCAGTGGGGGTTTCTGGTTTGGTTTTACAAGAAAACACAGAACAAAATCCTCAAAGAGTTACAACAGGTGTTCCATTTTCTCCTCATAGTGAAAGAGCACATTGTGTAGCAATGACAAGGGAATGAAAAAGGTAAGACAATGAAGTACCCCACCTAGCAGGATGGGAAATCTGAGATGTGGCTGACTGGCAGCTTCTCAACAGCTGCCATGTTTTACATCATTATGGATGCCCTCGGTCTATCGGTCCCCCCTTTAAACAAATCGCCAATGCTAAGGACACAAACTTGAAAATAAATGTCCAAATTCTCAAACTGGAGTGTGTGTGTGCGTGTGTGTGTGTGTGTGTGTGTGTGTGTGTGTGTGTGTGTGTGTGTGAGAGAGTTTGGGGCGGGGGCAGGTGGTGGCAAAGGAATTCTTAACAGATAAGCTATTTTGAGAATATATATCATATTTCCCTTTTTGCTCACATGACAGGTAGGGACTAAGAATACTCTATGTAGCCTAATAACCAACCAAATCAAGTTCCCATCAAACAAGAGAGGGGGAACAGCCAAAGATTTGAGCATAAAGGACACTATATGTTAGAACCAACCTTGACAATATGTGAGTGATACCCTCTCTTGTGCTTAATTTTCAGATAGTTCTTTAACTAAGGGAAATAATAAAAAGAGAAATGATAATGACAGCTAAGATTTATCAGTTGTTTAATACAAATCAGGCACTGTTCTTTTTTTTTTTTTAATTTTTTTTTTCAACATTTATTTATTTTTGGGACAGAGAGAGAGACAGAGCATGAACGGGGGAGGGGCAGAGAGAGAGGGAGACACAGAATCGGAAACAGGCTCCAGGCTCTGAGCCATCAGCCCAGAGCCTGACGCGGGGCTCGAACTCCCGGACCGCGAGATCGTGACCTGGCTGAAGTCGGACGCTTAACCGACTGCGCCACCCAGGCGCCCCTAAATCAGGCACTGTTCTAAACACTTTACTTAGAGTAATTCATTGAATCCTGATAACAACCCTATTATATTTGTGAGGAAACTGAGGTCTGGGAGTGAAGTGACTGGTTCATGGTCACACCATGAACAAGGAATGAGCCAGGATGAAATAACTAAAGAGGAAAGTCTTTGCACCAGACCAAAGACTAGGTATAAACTAGGTATCATGGTTAATATTGGCTACCCTCTTGGTCAGTGTTCTCTGCCGTTAGGGGTGGGAAACACAGGTGATTTGGTCATCCAGCGAATCTTAAAAGGTCTTCAGAAATGTTTCATCTAGTCCAATACTTCCAGCTACTCTGACCACACTAACCACTAATTATAGAAAGTGCCCAATAAACTTGTTCTATGTTCCTGTTAGCACTTCAGTGCTCTAAATGTGTTACTCATGTAAGCTTCTCATAAACCCACTGGGAGGTAGGTACCATTATGATCTCATTTACAGATGTGGAAACTGAGGAATGATGAAGCTTAAAACTATCCCACATTTAGACAAGGGTGTCTGGTTTTCCCAGGATTCTAACCTGGGCTCTTCTAGGTTCAGAACTCAGGGAAAGAACACACCTGTTTTGTTCACCGTTCGTTCACATACCTAGAACACATGTATGTTGAATGACAATCAATGATTGATGTCCAGTAACATTTGTTGAACTGAATTGATATTATCAGACATGAACCTGGATACTCAAAGACCCTCTCATTTCCTGAGTACACATAAATTGTCACTCCTTTTGCAGCCACAATGTCTCAAACTAAGAAATAATGACAAGGAAAGAAATTCTATGCTCCTACCTATCAGGCTCTTATATACTCTGTTTTCTCACTGCTTGTTGGAACCCCGCTTGTTTTTTCAAAGCCTAGCATTCCTTTCTCTGGAAGACGTGCCTGGTCACTGCAACAAACACACTTACTTGGTCCCTCCTGCGTGCTCTACAGCCAGGACTCTTCAAGCATTCAGATGCATCCAAACCACCTGGGAATCCTGTTATTAGACAAATTTGGATTCAGTTGGGCTGGGATGAGGGATGGGATTCTATATTTTTAACAAGCCAGTGATGCAATTCTTGCCCATGCACCACACTGAGTATAGCAAAGCTCTACATCAGTCCATTGGTTATAAGGGTTGGTGATAGCCTCGCTCATCCTTGGTAGACTGTGAGTTCCAGGTGGGCAACAGCTCCTTCTTATTTGTCTTTAGGTCTTGCACAACATTATACTTTAATTGTTTTGAAGCAATCCTGAAATTAGAGGTTCCTAATCACAATCCTATGAGATCTGGAGAACCAATGTTATTATCCTGATGAGGAAAACTGGGGCTTGGGGAACTTGAAAAGCTTGCCCAGAGTCACCAAGTTATCCCAAGCTCTTGCCCATGGTCAGATTTTCAGGTTTTTTGTTTTTTTTTTTTTAATTTTTTTTTCAACATTTATTTATTTTTGGGACAGAGAGAGACAGAGCATGAACGGGGGAGGGGCAGAGAGAGAGGGAGACACAGAATCGGAAACAGGCTCCAGGCTCCGAGCCATCAGCCCAGAGCCTGACGCGGGGCTCGAACTCACGGACCGCGAGATCGTGACCTGGCTGAAGTCGGACGCTTAACCGACTGCGCCACCCAGGCGCCCCAGATTTTCAGGTTTAATTAGCTCAGGTCCTGCCTTGTGAGCCTGCCATCATTCTTAGCAGTACGGCATGGGGAAGTGGATGTGGGCAGGCACAATGACTGAGAAACACTTGGCAGTTGGGGAGCAAGACTCATAGGTACTACTGCACAGGACAGTCCAGCACAGTAAAGAATCGTCTCACCCAAAATGCCATGAAGGGAAACTCATGGAAAACATTTAGTGTACATTCAATCACTAAGATTATGCTCATATCTTGGCTTGAATCTTCCATCAGCAGAGAGGCAGCACAGCTAGTAGTTAGGAGGCTGCTCTGGGATTTAGGATCCGCCCCTGTTGGCTCTATGACCATGGCCAGCTTAGTTCACCCCTTCTCTGTCCCTTCCTCTGCAAAGTGAAGATGCCAATGATAGTATCTACTTTACCAGATGGCAGGAAGTTTGAAATCAGAAATTGCATATAAAGTACACAATGAGTTCTCAATAACCATTAGCCATTTCATTGTTACTATCACATTTTTTGTTCGACATGTTGTTCATTTCAAACACAGTAATGGTTTGAATGGTTAGTCATGTCCCATCTAAACACAGGAACCGCCATTTTGTCAAAGCCAGCATGGCTCATGAGGGAACATTTATCTTCAGAGCCTGATTTGGATCCTGTCCCCCTCCACACACACACTCCCTTTGTCAAGCACCACTGTTCTGTATCTCCCTGGATGCCCAGGACTCCATTTCAGCCCAAAATAGGGTTAAATATACGGATGGCACCTGACCTCCCAGAGCTGAGTGCCTTTTTTTTCTCTTCCTTTAGCAAAACTCACGTGGTATATTCCTCTGAAACTGCTGTTACATGATCATAATACACTCCCAGGAAACTTACCTGTATTTTGGCAGGAGCCCTATACAGATACAATATCTCACTCAAAGAAAAAATTTTAAAGGTGCTAGGAGGTGGTACTGTTGCTCACTAATGTATGAGCCCTCTTTCTGGAAAGCTCTTTTCTCTTCCGACATTTAATGAACTCTTACTCATATTTTAATCTCACATATCATGTACTCTATGAGGTTTTCCTGTCTCCAGCCCCCGACCCATTAAAGGGCCAGATCCTCTCCTCTGTGGTTCTATTACAATCAGCACATGACTCCACTGTATTGTATTGTTATTATCCCACTTTTCCACTTCCATACTCAGCATAAGTGTCTGCCCACCCCACCACTTCCAAGCTCATCCTTCCTCTGGCTTATCTGGGGAAATCGGGGGGCACAGACTGCACCCCACTTCCACATTCCTGCTCGTTTTTAGTTGCCTCTGAGGCACTGGGTAACAGTCCCCAATTCCTGCAACTTGATTATGCACAGCAGAAAGCTCTTTAAATTTCCAGACCACAGCCCCACTCTTGGAGGAGAGGAGATCCACTATACAAAGGAGGAGTGCAAGCCCAATTTCTAAGAATAGAGCCATCACATCTGGGTAAATTATGTCAATGTCCCAGTGTGTGAAAATGGTGATGGTCATATTTGTTCCAAAAGCAATGTTTACCTTCCTCTTGCCCTTTCTTGTCCAGTCCCCAGTCCGAACCATGCATGGGTCCCCATCCAAACTAGGCCAGGAGTTACTTGAAGGCAGGGACTGCACCACATTCATCTTTATATGGTGCCTCGTGCAAAAGGTAGTGAGGAGGAAGAGGACTTGGACTCCAAGCCCTTCGACAACCTCCCTGCCACACCTCTTTGGCAACCATCCCCCAAGTGTGGGAAATTCTGGCCTCCTGGAAACTTCTACTTGCCAGACCCTGAAGCAACCTGAAAGATGAGCTGTGCCAAAAAGAAAAGAAGACACATTAAAACATGCTTTACATTTAAACTTTGATTTACCTCTTTTTATGCAGTCCCAAGTGTGTGTGTGTGTGTGTGTGTGTGTGTGTGTGTGTGTGTGTATCATGCAATTCCTATGACATGACATGCCCATACTTTACAATGGTGACGTTTACAGTCACAGTTTTGAGTTCCTCTTTAACAATGGAGCAAGCACTGAATTACAGCTTGCAATGTACAGTATTTGGTTGGAATAACTATGGTGCTTATTTGAAACAAATGGAGATGATTTGGGAATTAAGGTCAGGAAGAATAGTCTTTAGTTCTATTCCATCATAAATCACATATTGCTGTGTATTTAAAAGAACAGGATATAAAAAGCAGTATTTTGCACTGAGCATTTTTATCTCAAATATCACTGATATTTTCAGTCTGAATCTCCATGAAGTTCAAGTCTCTACTAGACAGCCTGTGGGGGTAAAGGGAAGTGGCTTTCAAATCAGGCAGACCTGGGTTCAAATACTGACCGTACTACTTTCTTTATGTATGGCTTTGTACACAGGGCTTCCCTGGTACAGAATTCTGGGTCGTACCAACCTGAAATATTCTAATTTTGTAAGTCTGAGGTGTGGCCTGACAACCTACTCTATAATCCACTTCCCAACTTTCCATTTTGAAATAATTTTAGACTCACCAAAAAGCTGCAAAAAAAATGGTAGAGTTTCCAAATATCCTTTACTCAGCTTCCCCTAATCTTAATATCTTACATAACCATAATACAATGATCAACATTAAGAAATGAACTGATATAATGCTGTACTTACTTGGAGTGACACTTATTTGGTTTTCACCAATATTTCCACCAATATCCTTTTTTCCCAGGATTCTGTCTTGCATTGGGTTGCCATGTCCCCTCAGCCTCCTCCAAGATAGGACAAACCTTCAGTCTGTCCTAGATTTTCATGACCTTGACACTTTTGAAGAGTAAAGGTAGATAATTTATACGAGGTTGCTCAATTTGTGTTTGTCTGATATTTTCTCATGAGGAGACTGATGTTATACCTTTTCAACAAGAATACCACAGAAGTGAAGTTCCCTTTTCAGTGCATCATACCAGGGGTACAAGATATCATTAGATATCATTACTGGTGATGTTAACCCTGATCGCTCAGTTGAAATGGTGCCTGCTAGGCTACTATTAATTCTATTAATAGTAAAGTTGTTATTTTTCCATTTTTAATTAATGAATATCTTGAGGGAGATACTTTGAAACTACAAATATTGTGTTTGCCCTCAAACTTCCATGTACTGAAACCTGCAACAATTATTACCGTGGTGTTCTAATGGTGATTTTCTATTTCCCTCACCCCTTTTACTTTTGTTAATTGGAATCCTCTGTTCCTTCTCCTCAATTTATTTATTCAATTATTTATTGATGTCATGATGGAATCAGGGATATTTTATTCTGAGTTTTAATCTAAGACTAACACTACTTATTTTGCTTTTCAAGATAACCTCATTGTTTAAAAAACTGGTAAGGGAACCACAGACTTGGTCTAACTCTGTTTTCCCATCAGTAAAATGAAAGTGATAATAATGCTCCCCTTAAAACATTGTTGTAAAGATTAATAATGTCATGCACATAAAGCCCTCAGCTTATTTTTTAGCATATACAGTAAACTCTTAACATATATTAGCTATATGGTCACTATAGTCAGTACATAAATATATTTGTCAGATACAGAGGGGAGCCAGTGACATAATGAAGTATCTATCATCAGCTGTGGGACGGATGTCAGGAAGACAAATCAGACAGAAATTCCATTTTGAAGTCAGAGGCACAGGACCAGCTGCTACTAACCAGGCATTGATATTGGGAAAGTCACTTCCCCATCTGGAATACAATTCCTCATGGGTAAACATCAGAGGGGTGTCCGATTCTAACACTGTGTGATACTAAACTGTATCAAAAATGTGGAAAGATGTGATAACTCCCACTATGTCAGGAAACAAATCAGTAATGCTCCTACAATGACTTAGAGAAGGGACTAATTCACAAAAACAGAATTCAAGAATTTTCTGCCAGAGTAGAAACAGAAACGAGAAAAAGCGAAGAAAAGGACACATGCGACTCTTTTCTTGTCAGGCCAGTATTTCAGTGTTCTAGTAAAATTCTCATGATTTCTCTGTGTCTGAGTGTTACACATGGCATTGTGGTTGTGTTTTTTTTTTTTTTTTTTTTTTTGGTCATTCCTACGGATCACAAACATAAGCAACTCTTTTCTTGTAATTATACTTGTAATAACATAATTGTGAGGTTTTTTAATATTTATTTTTCAGAGAGAGAGAGAGAGAGAGAGAGAGAGCATGAGCAGGGAAGGGGCAGAGAGAGAGGGAGAAAGAGGGAGAGAGAATTCCAAGCAGGCTCCACACGGTCAGCGCAGAGCCCAATGCGAGGCTCAAACTCAAGAACCATGAGATCGTGACCTGAGCCAACACCAAGAGTCAGACGCCTAACCGACTGAGCCACCCAGGTTTCCCATGTGTTTTAAAAGTTTACTGAACACTGAAAACTTTTAAAGATGAAATAAATTGTGCCTGTTCATTTGTGTACCACCAGAGTCTGAGACCGTGCCTGTCACTAAGTGTGCGCTCAAAAATGTTTGTTGTTGATTAAATGTTTGTTGATTAAATGAATAAAATCAAGAATGAACAAAGTATTCAACACACATATTACAAAAGAAGGATAAACATTTCGTAAAATGATGACAACAATACGACCAATTCAAAGGAGTTGCAGAGTAGAGCCAGGGGGAGGGTGAAAAACCATCCCTCATCTCACACAGGTTAAAAATTCCCAGAGACGTGTTGAAAGGGGAGCTGCCACCACTGCTCTCTCTCCAACTTCCTCTTCTGAAAAAAAATGGCCTTTAACACTGGGCACCAAACCTCATGGGATGAATGAAAGCCAATGGCCCAAGGTCATGGTGTCTGTGACAGGCTCTGAGCCTTGTTCAGGTTCCACATTTAGTGTGACTCAGATGTTACTCCCTCCCAAAGTTAAGGACATGGATTTGAACAATTCGTAAGCACCTCTGAAAATAACTTCAACATGCTCTGTTAATGCCACCTCCAGACATACTCCAAAATTAAATCCCTGCCTTGTTTGTTTTCCCAACACCTGCTCCTTGACTGACCAAAATGTTTCACACAAGCATTTAACCTGCCCTCCACTCGTGGGGAAACACTGGCTACAGGAATCACAATGGAGAACAACTGCCTTATAGACAAGACATAAAGTCCTGCTGGTGCTTCTGGGACCACCTCCTAGATAAGGTCAAGGATGGACAGGCAGCGAGTAGCCTTAGACAGTGAGTAGCACCATAGCACATTCCATGTTGTCTTCACCGTCTTTCAGTTAGATTCTCTCACGTTACACTTACGATGCCTACCACAGCCTACCGGCCACTATCTGTGCTTCCTGACATCACTGGTCTGGCCACCTCTGTCACCTGGTACCTGCTACACGTAGGTGAAGGGGGTAAAAACGTTAAAAAATAAACAATAATCACCATCATTATTATTATCCCATAGTGTTATTCACATTTAATAAGATAATGGACTCAAAATTAGGGGTACAATAAGCAGTGATTTTCCTTCCCTCATCCACAAACCTGCCTGAGCCAATGGGGGAAGTGAAGGAAGACAGGAAGTGAAAATGGTTACGAATCAGGTTTTAGGTCCCATTCCCACTTCTCTTTTTTTCTAGTTCAGCAGAGAATATGACAGACCAACGAAGGCCAAGGAATCCTTGTGAGGAATGGCAATTAAGAGTGTGATGCAATATTCCCACAACAGGAAGCAAACTGGGGGAGAATCCAGGACCAGTAAATGGGTCCTTTTCATGCCCAAGTGCTGCAGATTTTAGACCTTGCCAGGCTACTTCTCAGGGAAGCGAAAGAGGGGGACCATGTATGGGGAGAAGAGGAGTGTTCCTATTCCCATCACAAAGTTGTTTAATTCTACTTGTAGCTCAGGAACCAGAACACAGGACAGAGACCACTGAAAGTTTCATGTTTGTTTCACCTCTCCACTGTCATTATTGTAAACACGTGTGGTGGTAGGAACATTGTTTGCTCATGGCACAGTGAACACGGATAAGCAGTCCTGCAGAATCTGGGGGTGAGGGAGAGAAGAGTATGTGTGCACAACTGCAGCTGGTGTCATCCCATGGTCATTGCTTAATACAAACGAATAATACAGTGCCACCAGTAGACGATAGAAGAGATATTACCTTAGAAAATAACCACCTTGCATACATAGGTGGTAAGAAAACCAAGGAAGTGATTACTGCAAAAGTCAGGATAGTGGTTACCTCTGAAAAGGAGGGAGGGGGTGTGGTCTAGAAGGTAAACAAAGGAGGGGCTTATGGGCTGGCGACTTCCATTTCTTGATTGAGGGCTGTTCATTTTATAATTATTCATTGTACTATACATTTATGCTTTCTGTTTGCATCTTCTATTTCATAATTTTTAAAGGTTAAAAAAAAGAGAGAAAATAATATCCCTCCCATCATTGAGAAAGAAAAACAAAACTGTTTACTGCGGAGCTTAGCTCTAGGTAATTTAAACATCTTCCTCAGTGGACATACATGTTCCTCCCATAGATTATTTTCAGGGAGAGAAAGAAGAGGGTATATTTTTAAGGAGTCGCAGGTAGACTGCTGTAAGCACTCCAGAATAGGTGACTTACCAGAGACTGTTTTAATACTGGGGTATGTTTGGGATATATTTTTAAAAGTCCAATTATTGGGGCGCCTGGGTGGCGCAGTCGGTTAAGCGTCCGACTTCAGCCAGGTCACGATCTTGCGGTCCGTGAGTTCGAGCCCTGCGTCAGGCTCTGGGCTGATGGCTCAGAGCCTGGAGCTTGTTTCCGATTCTGTGTCTCCCTCTCTCTCTGCCCCTCCCCCGTTCATGCTCTGTCTCTCTCTGTCCCAAAAATAAATAAACGTTGAAAAAAAAATAAAAATAAAAAAATAAAAGTCCAATTATTCTAGAGTTAGAATTCAGTGGGACTCCACAAGATACCAGGAAGTTCTCCAAGGGGTAGGCAGCATGCATAAGTCAGAGTCATCAGAAACAAAGAAAGGGGATACAAATGGGCTTATGAAATCATCAGAAAAAAATACAAAAATTTTAAGGAGATATTAAGAACTCAGTTCCTCCAATTCAGGGCTTGGCGGAGCCTGGGGGCCTGCATGTGAAGAAAATCCCTCCTGTGTTTGGCATCTGTGTGACTCACCCAGAAAACCATCCACTGCGTACAGCAAAGAGGAAATGAATCATGGAAGCTTCTGACCTTTGCCCTTGTCATCTTGGTACAGGGAAACCACCCACAGACAGTCTCAACAGAGCTGGAGACAGGGCAGTCAAACAAGGCACATGAAAAATGATGCAAATCAATTGGCAGAAGAGACCAAGATAACCAAGTTAGGAGAATGCAGCTCAGGGGTTGAGAATACAGGGCAAGCACTGAGTTTTCTGAGAAAACTTAGCGCTTCAACTGGCATCTGGAACAGTCTGGCAGTATCCACCGGTGTGTTGTCTTAAGCAGTTATCTGAACACCTTCCACCATTAGCTGGGTGTGGGTGGAGGAGCTGCATAGAGGGGAGCGATGACCCAGTGCCCCTTGGAATCTGCATCCTATGTTTGGTATTTGGAGAATCTGCTTGGCTTGCTTCAAGGAAGTGAACCAAACTCATACAAGTATGAAAGTTGGGATGAATTTGACAGAATCATTTACATTTAAGCAGATGGGAGCCCAGTGTCTGCTTCAGAGAGGCAGAGTACAATAACCAGTAGAGGAGTCCCAACACAATCTGAAGAGTTCTCTACAGCCATAGTCCAACATTCAGGTTGTGATTTTAATTTTAAACAAAATCAGAATGGCTTCAAAATGCTAACCTGAAAGCTAAATATAGTTCAGCCAAAAGCATCTACAGAGTAGAAAGCTAACATCCAGGAGGAGAAGGAAAATCTCTAACTGCCTACATTACTGAACACAAGTGCTTTTGCAACAGCCTCTCCGCTCACCATCAATGGCCAGGAAATTGGTAAGCACTTGCTGGGCTGCAGAGTTCCAAGGCATTTCCCTCCACTCCAAGGTGAGCTTTCTAAATGCAATTTCTCTCCTTACATGGGTCTACAAATAGTACAGCGCCCTATATACCTTATTACAAAACAGTATACCATCCCTCAAAGAAATTACCCAGGCCTTTGCCCTCATAATGAACTTGGCTAAGAAACCTTGCCCTTGCTGGTTAGGAGAGTGGGAATTAGGTGTTCGTATGCCACACAGCTTAATTCAGAGCTCTGATCTGTGTTTGGTAACTCAAGTTGCAGAGGACGTTAAAAAACAACAGATGATGTTCTAGTCATAGCTCAAGAACGCAGGTTGGGGCTGACCTTAGAACCTTTCCTTTCCCTTCCATCCCCACTTCCCTCTCTTTTATAGTCTCTAACATTATCCTACTTTGTTAAATTAGAGAAAGGGGTTTAGTCATTTCCAGGTAGACAGGCAGGCTTTATTGGTCCGCACCCGATTATTGCCCTCAGCATTTACGGATGAAATGGAGGTGATTCAGTCTTCCCTCACAAGCACAGAATTACAGTATGATCCTTGGAGCACTGCTAAATGATTTACATATAATTGGTATCAGGGTGTCCTGGTAATATTTTCCCACCCCCTTTACGAACTTCCACATCCATCCCTAGCCATATTTTCAGCTAATGAACTAGTCTATTTTCTGTGACTATAGCAATCATTTTTTTTAAACGGCTATCATCCATTCAATATTTACTGTATGCTAGGTACTCTGCTAAAGGTTTCACAGACATTAATCCTTTTAATCTTCATAGTAACCACAGCATATAGGTGCTACTTTTATCCCTACTTTATAGATGGGAAACTATAAGTTAGAGCAATTGTGTCACTTGCCCCAAATCAAGCCAGTTGGTGAAGGAACCAAGCTTTAAGCCTAGAGCTGCCCCACTTCACAATCTGAGATCTTCTTCACTAACACACTGTATGGGCCCTATAAGGCTAGGGAAAGAAGAAACGAGTGAATTGTATTTGTTACCACATTGATTATGGTCACCTTTCCCTTACATTCAGGTATGCAATCATACTAGGCAGTAGAGGGAAAACATAATGAAGTCTCATTTCCATGTGGACATCCCACCTGTCATCTGCACATTTTCTATATTTCTTTCTTATGTGTAAGAAATGAGAAAGGACGAAATCCAGCATCAGAATTGCTGGCAGTCTGATTTCCCTATTCCTTGACAATGGGGAATTTGACCTTTCTGAAAAGATGATCTTTCAAGCTTGACCAATAAAAGCCCATCAGAAACACCTCATCAAGCACACATTGAAAGAGACCAATTGAGATCAGCCTGTCATTTGGAATTCATCTTCTGACCTTCTGCTGGGAACAACAGTAAAGATAATACAAATCACTCTCTCATCTTCTACCTTCATTCCTAACTTGAACTAACCTATCAACAATGTACTGAGCGTCTGTCAGATGGGTTAGGATTATAACAGTCATTGTGTAGCAATCATGGAAGAATTAAACAGTCTGTCTTTAATGAGTACATGTTCCCCATAGCTTGGCATTTCATAGCTATTTAGTCTGGTGCTGATGTACAGTTCAGAACGGTTGGTTTCTGATTCAGAAACTCACTATGCTCAAAACAATATATTTTTTAAATGTAGTAGATTAAAGATTCAGGATTTCTCTTGGTGAATCAGGGTTCTGACTCCAGGAATAGAGGAAGGACATTGCAAAGACAACTCAACTTTTAGATTTCAAATGAGTATCACAGAAGTTGGACAGTTTCCAGGGAAACTAAACTCTTTGGGAGACGGAAAAGGAATCATCTTGATTCTCATCTGCTGATTTAATTTAAACCCCATATCATACCAGGAAGTTTTGTCCTTAGGAACACGTGTTGTAGAATCAGACAGATCTGGTATAAGCCCTGATTTCCCATACTTACCGTCTCTAACTTGGGCCAGCCATTTAACCTTTCCGAGGATCTGGGCTGTGAGAACTAAATGCATCTTCTATGTACAAGACTGGCACAGAATAAGAGCTCAGTACACGACAGCTTTACAAAAATGAAATTCAATGGGGCCCCTGGGTGGCTCAGCCGGTTAAGCGTCCGACTCAGTTCAGGTCATGGTCTCACAGCTCGTGGGTTGGAGCCCCGCATCCGGCTCTGTGCTGACAGCTCAGAGCCTGGAGCCTGCTTCCGATTCCATCTCTCCCTCTCTCTGCCCCTCCCCCACTTGCAGTCTGCCTCTCTCTCTCTCTCAAAAATTAAATAAACATTTAAAAAAATTTTTTAAGTGAAATTCACATTGCATTTTTCCAGTCAACCAATTTGAAAACTTCAGATGCCAGAGACAGGATGGTCTGTGCAAGATAAGGCCTTGCAGCACAAGAAAGACTCACCACAAAAATACTGGCTACAGAGAAGATTTTGTTAAAGAATTTCCAAGAATTTCACCCATATTACACTCCCTGTGGACCTGAAAGGGGGAACCCATTGGAGATACCAGTGGATGAAGATTGAAAAGTTGCCCTTAACTGAGCAGCAGAGTGAGAATTTGTCCAGATAATAGACAATAACTGGCATCAGAGAAAAAGGCTTTTGAATTCAAACCCAGCAAATTGGCATAAAGAGAGGGTCAGACAAAGGGGGCCCGGTACCATGTGGAACTGGAGTCTGAGTTCCAGTTAACCCAGAGTCATTAAACAACTTAAACCAAATGACTCGAACCATATAGATCTCTTATATTTAGATCTCTGGATCAAATAACTTCTTCGCAAAATAAAATCAGTGGGAAACTTTCAAGTGGAGTTTGATAATCTTGCAATGAAATATTAATGGCAATTGTTACATATTTTATCTCAGCTGGCAATCGTATCATGGACTTGGCATGGGGAGAATCACCAAAACTTGCCCAAATTAAGTTTCATTATTGGGATGTATAATTGATTTCTGGATGAAACTGAGAAAACCACAAGTAACATAATGAGGGTTAAAAAAAAAAAAACAAAAACCTCCATTCTGAGCCTTATTGATTAGAGTCAGATAGAACAAAAATGTAAACCAAATCTCAGTATATAACAAGTCCAGAGACATAAAATGGGGGAGGAGGAAGGGAGAGAATAAGTAACAAAAAACGAGCCAAAGAGACAATTGCCAAGTATCTCACAGCATCTACAGAGAAGGGGAGGAGCAAACGTAGAAGCTGACAGGAAAAGATTGAAGAAGGACAGTGTGGGAAAATGTGAAAGTGCCTCGAGGAGGAGCCAAGTTTTAGTGGGTGGGCAAGATGAAATGATAACATCTGCTGCCGCCTAAGCCCTGAAAGGAAGAATCAGGAGTCTCCTGAAGACCTTGAAGAAAGGAGAGGGCTCTCGGAGGCAGGGTGGAGGACATGCCATGTGAGCTCCTCACCTGTCACAGCAATGGGAGAAAGACTGTGGCTGTGAACAACAACAACATAATAAAGCCTTGTCTCACCTCTCCACAGAGAGTTTTTTTTTCTCTCCTCAGGTGATCTATACGGAGACTGAGTTCCACATATTTCTTTCACAGCTACTCTATGCGGAGGGCAAGCGGCAAGAACAGGCTCACCTGGCCATACTACAGAACGCTGAGGCAGGGTAACCGAGAGGTGGTGGCATGGAGTGACTCAGCCAGGTCTTGGCAGCTGGAAGCGCGGAGATGTGATATTCAGCTCAGCTCTTCCATCTGTCGTCTGAGGGCTCTGGTGGCCTGTCTTCCCCTGGGATTCAAGAGATTGCCACATACTAGCAGCTGCCTGTCGCTCTCAGCTCCCTAAGACAGCCACAACCCCCGGTGAAGTCCCCAATAGCAGGGCTATGAACTTCATCTTATTCTAAACAGCCTTCCTTGTTTTCCTTTCCCTATTCACTTGGGTCAAAGGATCCAATTCCAGATTTCGCTGTTTGAAAAGACACCTCTAACTGCCGACTTGACATTTCGGATCTCTCATAGACATCTCCCAGTGAACACATCAATAATGCACTCATGATCCTCCCCTCCCCTGCTCCAGAACAATCCTGCTCCACCTGAAATCACCCCAGTGATTTGAATGGCAGTGGCGTCTTCCCCAGTTCCCTCTCTTTCGCTTGCACCCCGCACCTAGTCCATCAGCCAACACTATTGATTTACCATCAGAATATACCCAGACACGCACCCCTTCTCAGCACCTCCATTATCCCCCACCGGGAGTTTTGAGATAGCCTCCTAACTGGTTTCCGTGCTCCTACCATTGTTCTCCTTCATATAACACAGCAGATACACTGGGTCTTTTAAACTTTAAGAAAGGTGACAACATCTCTCTGCCCAGACTCTCCAGTGATGACCAGTGTCAGCTGCACTGAAAGCTAACATTCTTACAGTGACCAAAAAGGCCCTGCACACTCTGGCCCCCGGTGCCTTTCCTCCTTCCTGTATTTCTACTATCTGCAGTCCTCACTCCAGGCCATCCCCTGGCCCCCTTTCACACCTCCAAATATGCTAAGTATACCTAGAGTTGTCAGATTTAATACATAAAAACACTACAATGTCATTCTTAATAGAAGTATGCCCCAAATATTTCATGGCACATACTTATATTTAAAAATTATGTGTTATTTAACTGAAATTCACACTTCATGTATTTTCTCTGGCAAGCCCAGGCGTACCCCCACCTCAAGCCCTTTATACTACCTGTCACTGCTGCCTGGAATGCCCTTCCTCTGATATTTGTGTGGCTGGCTCCTTCATCTACTTCAATCTTTTACTCAGATGTAAAAGATTGGAAAGGCTGGCCCTAGTCACATGAAAAGCCATAATCTGGTTCTTCCCAGAACTTCTTTATTTTTTTCCTCTAAAACATAATTTATATGATTTACTCGGTCTCCCCCCAACTAGAATCTAAACTCTATGAAGGTAAGGTGGGTTTTTCATTGCTTTTCTGCTTTGTTCACTGCCATGTCTCTAACACCTAGAACATTACCTGAAACCCAGTAGACCATCAATGAATGTTTGTTGAAAGAATGAACAAACCTCTTAAAGCTGTCAATAACAAAACAGCCAACAACGAATTGCCACTGATTCAAGAACTTTTATAGTCTACCCTCCATCCATTTTGAGATTACTGAAGAAGCCCACCTCATCCTTTCCCAACAGTGCCACCCCAGAATAAATCACCTTTCTTGGCTACCCACAATTGGGACTGTCTCGTTTGATGTCGGTTTTAAATATGAAAACTCCAACCTTCACAATATATAATGCATTAGCTTACTTTGCTTAGTACTTTAGAGCTCACAAAACACCTTCACTACATGAACTCCTTTTGAAGTCTTAAATGAAGTAGAATCAGACTCATGAGGACCAAATAGTTTCACAAGGGGAAAATTTGGTTTTCATCATAATAATTACGTTTGCAAAGACAGTAATACCCAACCAAACCCAAAAGAATTCAGCACGATTTCTGCTATATTCACTCTGCTGAATATGTTCTCTTTAGAATCTGGTTGAAACTGTTAATGTTGTGATAAATAATTTATGAAAGGGGCACCTGCATGGCTCAGTCAGTTGAGCGTCGGGCTCTTGATTTGGGCTCAGGTCATGATCTCACGGTTCATGGGTTCGAGCCCTGCATCAGGCTCTGCACTGACAGTGTGGAGCCTGCTTGATATTCTCTCTCTCCCTCTCTCTGCCTCTCCCCGGCTCGTGCACTTTCTCTCCCTCTCTAAATAAGTAAACATTAAAAATAACTTATGAAAATATATTTTCAGTAGATAACACCTTGACTTTGTATGTGCGTGTGTTGCATGTGTGGTTTTAAGAAACTAATAACCTGCATCACCCATCCTGAATAATGCAAGTCCCATTAATCATTAAGCTTGTGAAGGTTTTATAATCATCAAAGTCTCTTCAGCGTTTACGTTAGAGCATGAGAAAAATATACATTGCCATGTGCTTCGGGGTGAGCAATGCACAGCCCCTCTAATTTTCAACTGGAGGCAGAAAAGGTATTTAGAAACTTCACACACTGCAAACCAGTCTTCTTGAGTCTTTCTGGAAAAGGCTGATGAACACAGGTGTTCAGCTGCATTAAGGTAGCCTTAATGAAGCCGTGGTCCCCAGCCTCAGCTACACTTTCAAATTGCGTGGGGAGTGTTCAAAATCACTTACTAATCCCTTGATCCCATCCCAGAGTATCTAATATAATTGATCCAGAGGGTAGCCTGAAGCCTGGATCCTGGGAGTTTTAAAAGCTCCACAGGAGAGCCTAAGAAACAGCTAAGGTTGAGAACTTCTATTTAGAGTTTCCCAAAAATGCAGAGTGGAAGTAAGCCCCTTTTGGTTTCCAGGAAGAAGCCACATTTCCAGGTTTTAAAAGCTCATCTCCAGATTAGAGTGAAGTAGATGAGTCTCATGAAGGGGGGTGGGAAAACCGCTCAGATTTTATCTAAAATCAATGTGTACTGTTTGAGGGGAAAAAAATTATCTAAGCTTTAATATAAACAAGGGAAGTTTCAGTTCAGCAACCCTGGGAAACTCCCCAATTTAACGTAGCCTTTCAACGACTCTCACGTGCCATAACTGTGGCAGCAGAAATAATAACTGACAATGTGCTCTTTATTCACACCAAACACGCCAGTGGACTTCAAAAGAAAATCAACATTTACAGTTTAATTACTGTTTATTCCCTATATTCAAATCAGCTTTCTTTGGCTGCCCCCTTCTAAATACTCAGAAGGGGATTTAATCATCTGATCTAATTCTTCCAAAGAATAGAAAGTTATCATTATGACAGCACAATGAAAAAAATCATTAAACAAATAAATGCAAAAGAAACTGGCTGAGGGATAACCACACTGGGTATTTTTTAAAGCCTCCGTAAGATAAAACAGTTCATGTTTTGAAAAACAATAATTTAGGGGTTAAAAAGCCCAATTCCTCTTTCTTAACTGAGTTTCAACTTATCATGTCTACGCTAACAGAATGAAATACATCAATGAAAAATATTAGCTCTTAAAGTCAATGCGGTACCATCTACACCTGTGCTATCCAACAGAAATATAATGCAAGCCACTTAATGTAATTCAAGTTTCCTGGCAGGTGTATTAGAACTACACGGGAAGGGGGTGCCTGGGTGGCTCAGTCGGTTAAGCATCCGACTTCGGCTCAGGTCATGATCTCACGGTTCGTGGGTTCAAGCCCTTTGTCAGGCTCTGTGCCGCCAGCGTGGAGCCTGGAGCCTGCTTCGGATTCTGTGTCTCCCTCTCTCACTGCCCCTCCCCCTCTTGCGCTCTGTCTCTCTCAAATATAAACATTAAAAATATATATATAGAATCCCGTATATATTTTATATTCATGGCATGTCTCAATGCAGAGTAGCCACATCTCAAATGCTCCATAGCCACATGTGAGTAGGTACTAGAGAGGGTAGGTCTCCATCAACACATAGCCTGAAAATTAAAGTGAGTATTTTCCCTTCCAGTCTTTCCTTTTTGGCAAAGCACCTTTAGCTGTGCTAAACAGAAAGCTGGGCTTCATGACAAATGACCCATGCTGAGCACTTTCTACCCTTTAAACTTTTTGTGTGGCTTTGCTGGAAATGGAAACTATAACTTGGCCCTTTTCTGCACTGTTATAGTTCCTGTTAGCTTTTCATTCACCAAAAAGAATGAATCTGACTAAGCCTGGTTCTCAGTTACCCCTGAAAATTAATAGCAATTCTCTCCAACATATGACCTATCCATGTAGACACAGTTGTTTTAACACCTTCTTTCCCTTTGTTAGTAATATTTGTTGATTAGGCTAGAATGGCTCACTCTACCTTTATTAACTGCAGTAAACCGGATTTTGCAATTTTATTACAAGATCCTGACAATAGAGCCTCTTAAATAGTCCAAGGGACTATCATTGTAGACAATGTTTTTACAACTTAATGTTTTTACAATAAGTTAAGCTTATTCTTAACTTTCAATGACCTATCCAACTTGCTCAAATTTAACCCAAGTCACCTTCCCATAATATCTAGAAGAGATCCAGGCAATCTTTACCTAGGCCTCTCTCCACACACTCTTTGAAGTTACGTTATTTCTTAATCACCCTTCAGCCATTGGTAAATACGCTGCCTTCTCCAAATCAAACAAAAGGTCTCCGTGTTCTCCAGCTAGTAGATGATGTCAGAAGAAAAAAGTGAAGGAAACATTTATATTTATGCCACAAGTCAACACATTGTGACCCTCGTCTCAGCCTTCAAGAAAAGCAAGTCAGATAACTAGCTACGGCACAGTTTGCCACAGGAGTGGATTTCAAGAATTGTTATCAGTTTTGTCATTTACTGAGATCACCGGAGTATAGTCATTGTGCACTGTGCAAATATAATTTGCCTTCTTTGCAATGGCTTCAATTTTGCATGCACAAAGCTTTGCATTTTAAAGAATCTTTGCACATAGCAGAGCCCTTTAAGAGGGATAGAGAATTCTGAAGGCTCAAGGACATATTTTTTTTTTCTCATCTTTTCTCAAGAATACAATCTCATCACTGGAAAGGATTTACATTTTGACATATGCAATGCACGTACAACCAGAATGAGAATCTGCCATGGATGCCTATTACTTATACACCCAACCTGAACTCCCTCCATAGCCTGACCTCACACAACCCGTCATTTGGTCACACAATTTGCTTTTATATAATCTTCCCTCTAACCAGGATGGTTTCTCTACTACCCCTCACCCAATCCCTTTACTCCATTCAGCCCCACCACCACATACTTATTCCTGCCTGCATGCCATTACGCATTGTTTTCCATACACCTAGAATCCCCTCAATGCCCAGGTGAACTCATAAATACGAACCAGTGAAGGTACTAACTTTAGACCTTATCACTTCTAGATTTGGGCATTCGAGGCTAAAATTCACGAGACTCCTTAATCCCCTATCGTAGTAATCATTGCCTGGCTTGACAAATATAATCTAATGAGCTAGGATTCACACAGGAATGCTTCACTGAAACGAAAGAGACACATTTTATTCTCACCCACACTTTATAAGGAAAGGAGATACTTAATCAAGAAAAAACTGGTTGCATACACATGTAATTTTTTATGAAATGTCTGGGGTTTTTAAATTGCAATAAGGCACACCAGCATGAAATTTACCCTCTTAACTATTTCTAAGTGTTCAGTTCAGTGGCATAAGGTACAATCATATCGCAACCATTGCCACCATCCATCTCCAGAACTTTTTCTTCTTCTCAAACTGAAACTCTATACCCATTAAATAATTAACTCCCCATTTCTCCCATTCTACTTTCTGTCTCTATGAATGTGACTACTCTGGGTACCTCATATAGGTAGACCATGCAATACTGTCGTTCCGTGTCTGGCATTTTTCATTTGGCATAATGTCTTCAAGTTTTACCATGTTGTAGCATGTATCACAATTTCCTTCCTTAAGACTGAATAATAGTCCATTGTCTGTATACACCACGTTTTCTTTATCTGTCGATGGACAAACTATCAAAGGAAAAGGCTTATTTGCTCTTTGAAGCTTCCTCTTAACCTCTGCTTCCCATCTCATCTCATGGCAAAGTAGAAGTCCCCTAATTTATTCACACACACACACACACACACACACACACACACAGAAGTTTCTGTAGCAACTTGGTACTAAAAGTTCACAAAGGGGACCTGGGTATCTCAGTTGGTTGAGCATCTGGCTTCAGCTCAGGTCATGATCTTGCAGTTCATGAGTTTGAGACCCACATTGGGCTTGCCGCTGTCAGTACAGAGCCCACTTCAGATCCCCCCCTCCCCCTCCCCCAGGTGCTCGCTCTCTTTCTCTCAAAAATAAATAAAAACATTTTTTAAAAAGTTCACAAACAGGCCTTTTGAACATTTGGAGAATATTTCCTTTCCCAGCCCCAGCTATCTCCTACCCCGATCAATCTTGCATCTGCTAACAATGAACTGAGTTTTGTTTTCAATCTTAGCCATACTGACTGCTTCTCACTCAGTTCGGATATAGGACTAGGATTTTCTGAAATCCTTATTGGTGACAGAAATTAAGTCTCATGTAAAAAAGTCACTAAAGTCCTATAAAGGGAGCTCTTAAATACCTGTCCTGACCACTTCTCATTTACAGTCATCTCTCCTTTAACTCACATCTTTGTAGTAGTATTATTATTAACAGCAATATTTTAGGGTTTTCCATGGCATGCGGTGCTTAATTCTATTCCATATTATCATTCTCTTGATTTGTGCCTTTTCATTTTGTCTTCCCGGCTATAGCATAAATGCCTTCAAAGCAGGTTCTGGATCTTCCATTTCTTTTTATTCCCTGTCTATACCTTAACACAGCACTCATTTGTTGGCCCAAAGAAAATATTGTGTGACCCTCTAATTGCCTGAGGTTCACGGTGGCTCACACTGTGGTTCTCAAGAACACATTGAGCAAGAATCTCTTTCTACATAGGTTCAAATGAATCACAGTTGAATTTCACACTTTCTTCAAATATTCTGACTCACTAACTCAGATATCTAACCATTGATCTGACCACACTCGGCGACAAAGCAAGGGCGCCGGTGAGGCGTGCTTCTTGCTGTCTTACACCTTGGGTGTGCTGCGTTCCTGGAATTACTTAAATACATTTCACCCTGTCTTGGAAACACCAGACAACAAGCAACCAGTAAGTGGGCAACCGTGGAGAGGGGAGGTACTTGAAGGCACTACAAGTAATTCTTCTGGGAGGGACCAAGCTTTAAGTGAGTAGCAAGTTTTTAATAAGTCCACTTCATGAGCAAGAAAAGAGGCCACGGATGCCAAAACACATAATGGCTTAAGTGTATACCTTCCTTGGCATAATCTACTTGCCCTCCGTGTGGTGAGGCAGCCCATCATAAATGGAAACAGAGGAGGAGGACGACGACAATGAAAACAGGTGACAACAGTGATTATAGCAACTACTAACCTAGCACCAAGCAATGTGCTAAGTCACTTTTTCATAACCCCCCTGCAACTCAGGTATTATGATATTTATGTTACAAGTGAGGCTGTTTAGATTAAATACCATACCCACTTACCTAGCTACTCTCCTAGTATTTATTTCTGAATCTACTGGACTTCAAACTCTGTGTCACATATTTTATCAGTCAGACTAGGCCAGAGGGGGCAGCAGGAATGTGCTCTAACTTATACTTTTCCTTGGAAGAAAAGTTAGTGCTGATCTAATATCCTTGACCACTCCACCTAATGGCCTGGTATCTCAAAAGTTTGCCTGAAGTACCGTGAGAATATCGCCTCACCCTACCATGACTACATATCATCCAAACCAGGTTTCTATTATCTGTGACAAATGTTAAACCGATTGGGTCACCAAGTAAATGAGCACTAACTGGGACTACCCAGGGAAAACTAAGATCTATCTACGTGCTGATAATAGTATGGTATATTAAGTGCTAACTACCGGAAGTATCAGATATCTGTAGTATTTTTACAGCCAGGTCAACTGAACTATCATTTACATCCGAGTAAAAATTGACTTTATGTAGGCATACAGTTCTATATACTTGGGCAGTCACGTTGTTTTAACTGCCATCACAGTCAAGATTTAGAACAGTTTGGGGTGACTGTGTGGCTCAGTCGGTTAAGCATCGGACTCCTGATTTCAGCTCAGGTCATGATCTCATGGTTTGTGGGTTCAAGCCTCATCTCAGGCTCCGTACTGCCAGTGCAGAGCCTGCTTGGGATTCTCTCTCTCTCATTCTCTCTGCCCCTCCTCTGCTCTTTGTATCTCTCAAAATAAATAAGTAAACTTAAAAAAAAGTAGAATACTTGACACAAAATGTATGTAGTTAATCCTATCCTTGACCCTAGTCTGGCCCTACAGTTTTGCTTACCCCAAGTGTTATGTTGAAGGAATTATATACGGTTGTTTTTGAATTTGGCTTCTGTCACATAATACATTCAAGATCCATCCATGTTGTTGTGTGGACCAGTAGTCAATTCTTTTTTCTTGAGTGGGCTGCATAGAACAGGGGTACTTGGATTTGTTCACTATCCATCAATGGATAGACATTTGGTTGTCTCCAGTTTGGGGCAATTATGAGTAAAGCTGCCTGGTAAACATTCACGTACAGGTCTTTGTGTGCATGTATGCCATCACTTCTCTTGTGTAAATACCTAGGAGCAGGAATGCTGGATCATATGGTAAATGTAAGGTTAACTTATAAGAAACTGCCAACCCATGTTTCAAAACACAAAATACTTTTTGTATTCCCACCAGCAATGGATGATGTTCCATGAACTCCACGTTCTTGACAGCCCCTGGAATCTTCAGCATTTTTGAAGCCGTTCAGAAAGTACCTCAGTGATGTTTTAATTTTCATTTCCCTGATTACTAATGATGTTGAATATCTTTTCATGTGTTTACCTGTCATGTGTATATCTTCACTGGTAAAATGTCAATTTAAATCTTTAGCCCATTTTTTTCTTGAAAGACTTTATTGTTTGTTCTTATTGTTAAGTAGCGAGTGTCATATATTCTATTCTGAATTCTATTCTAAAAATTCTGAAGTATTTTTAGGGGTTAAAAAATGTATAAGTGTGATCTTCTTCACAACGGTGTGAATATGCTTAACACCCCGGAATTGTACACTTATAAAAATGGTTACCTACCACATAGGGTTCTTAGAATGTCTTAAGGGCGTGCAAAGTTCTCTACGGCTGGCACCTAATAAATGCCCTCAGAAGCGACCTGTTATTTTATCACTTCTTCCAACCTTGTAATATATATCTTACTATTTCAACTTCTTTAACTTGTTATTTTAAACAAATTTTAGACTTATAAAAGTCACTAAAATAGTATAGAGAATCTTCTTATATCCCTCACCCTGCTTCCCCTAATGTTAATACCTTTTATAACTATGGTAAAGTTATCAAAAATGGGAAATTATCATTGGCACAATGCTATTCACTGAAAAATAAGCCTTATTTAAATGTCACCAATTTCCCTACTAATGTCCTTTTTCTGGGCCAGCATCAATCCGGAATCCCACATCGCATTTCATCATCATGTCTCCTTGGTCTCCTGTGACTGTTCCTCAGTGTTCCCTATCTTTCATGACCTGGACACTTTTGAAGGGTACTTGTCAATCATTTTGTAGAAGGTCCCTCATGTCTCCAGCACACAGGAGACATGGTGCTGTGTCCCTTCTCAGTGCAGCCTATTAATTATGGTCTCAGTTTTCGGGGTGAAGATTCTAAGGCTCATAGGAGGGTACACAGCTGATGAGTGGTAAAACTCAGACGTAAAAACAGGAATTTGTTTTTGACTCTTTCTGCGTCTGTACAGGGCGGGGGCAGGAGACATTTGGAACTGGATTTTGTGGAAGCCAGTGAGGAAGGCCAGTGCTAAACCCACGAATTAGGGCTCTGTTTTGCAGAGATTGGGTCACTATGAAAAGATCTCTAGCAAGGCAGGAAGATTGTTTTGTGGGGAGATTAACCTGACCACAGTATAAAATATGGATTGGAAAAGTATGGGGCTAGTGGCAAGTGAATCAGTAAGCCTTTATCCAATGAGACAGCCCAAATACGGGTGAGAAAGGGATTTCTCCAGGTATGGTCCAAGAAGCAGTGACAGCAGAACCATCACTGGGCTTTTTTTTTTTTTTTTTTCCTGAGAGAGAAAGAGTGTGGGAGTGGGGGAGAGGGGCAGAGGGAGAGAGAGACAGAGACAGAGAAAATCTCAAGCAAGCCCTATGCTCAGTGTGGAGCCCAACATGGAGCTCAATCCCACAACCGTGGGGTCATTACCTAGGCTGAAATCAAGAGTCAGACGCTCAACTGATTGAGCCACCCAGGCATCCCCATCACTGGGCTTCTTAATTTTATTTGATCATTTAAAAAAAAAAAACTTGGGGCTCCTGGGTGGCTCAGTCAGTTAAGTGTCTGACTTCAGCTCAGGTCATGATCTCACAGTTTCTGAGATGGAGCCCTGCGTCGACCTCTGCACTGACAGCACAGGGCCCGCTTGAGATTCTCTCTCTCTCTCCTCTCTAAGCCCCTCCCCTACTCTCACTCTCTCTCTCTCTCAGAATAAATAAACTTAAAAATAATTAATTAATTAAAAAACAAAACTCAGTTATTAGCTCACAGTTCTGGATGTCATAAGTCTGGTTTAGCTGGGTTCATTGCTTAGGGTCCCAGAAGGCTAACACCAAGAGGTTAGCCAGGCTGAGTTCTAACTTGGAGGTTCTGAGGAAGAATCCACTCCGAAACCTCACTCAGATTGTTGGAAGAATTCAATTCCTTATGGTACTAGGGCTGAGTCCCCGTTTCATTGCTGGCTGTCGGTTAAGGAATACGGGGCTTTTTAAAAATGTAGACACTGGGGCCACACAAGAGACCTCTGTTGAACCAGAATCTCTGAGCATGGGGCCCTAGTAATTACCTTTTAAACATGTTCTCCAGGTAATTCTTATGCACATTAAATGATTTAAATTACGAATATAAGAAAACAGAAGATTAGCTAAATCAAGAAGCAGTGAAGTTTTCTGTAGAACGCCAGACAATTATTATTTTACGCTTTTCGGGCCATACGGTCCCTGTCACCCAAACCAGCCACATAATTTGGGGGGCCCAGCGAAAACGGGAAATGCAGAGGCCCTTGTTCAAAAATTCTTAATGACTTCAAGATGGCCACCACAGAGCATTAAATCAAGCACCGGACGCTGGGAAGCCCAGGGCCCGGTGTGACTGTGCACCCCGCACGCCCACGAAGCTAGTAGCCCTCTCTGTAGCAGCTCCTACTCCCCAGCTCTTCGTCGCTGCCCTTGGAATGCAGACGCAGCTGTAGACAACAAGAAGATGAACGGGCAGGTGGCGGCAGGGTTGACTCAAGGGCTGTACCTGAGCAAGTCTGCCCGCCACGGAGATAGATTGTTAGCATGACGGAAGTGAAATGTTCAGAACGCTAGTGAAAAGCTGATAAAGAGAATACAGAATAAAATGAAATTGCATATGTGCTGAATAAGGACAATTTCACACAGGGGTTAGTTTAGCTAGATCACTCTTGAAGTGAATTTTATTTATATTGATAGCCTTACTTAATGAAAGAGAAGGAACAGGTTGCACTGAATGGGGAAAGAAACAGGGGAGCTTAGACACCAAATAGAAAACATCCTGTAGTTCTGGATTTTTCTGACACAAGCCTTGTTCCTGGCTGATCTATCATCTGCACACCATAATGCAGTTAAAATCTATTTCAAAGGAATCCGTGATCTGTTAAATTCTACACGAGTATCCAAAAAAGTGAGGACACTGTGTGTTTGAGTCAGAAATCAGATTACAGCAATAACCTAAAGACAATTTAGAATTCCATTGAAATTGGAAAAAGAAATAGCAACTTCCACCTGGAAATACCTAATCAGCTTTTTTCCTGATGTAACAGCCCGACTACAGTGCTATGGGTGTTGTACTGTGTCTTGCTTCTTATGTCTCCTACCATGTAGCCCCTCAGGCCTTAGCCTCTCTCTCCACTAATAAAATATGAACCATGTTTAAAAACCAAGATAGAATATCTAAAAGTGATAACATTTACAAAAAGCCTATAGCTCAGATACATGGTAGGTGCTCAAAAAAATGTTTGCTATACTCGATTGATGAAATTATACAAAACCAAGAATTAAAAGAAAAACCCTATTAGTTCATCAGAGGAGGGGAAACAAATGCTGGCATGTTTTCCAGTCTTAATTGTTCTGGTGCCCGTGGCCATGACTGTTGGAGGAAAACATATGCAGCACAGCTGCAAATGCAAACCTGATTACCTCTAAATTAATAACATGTAACAGGCAACACTTGCAGCTGTGAGAGAGAGGAAGCCAAAGAGAACCCCAGTGCAATACGATCTTCCTAACATTTGTAACTGTTTGTTTTATTGTAAATATCTTTAAATAATTATAATAAAAATCTCTGAAGGGGGGGGGAAGCACAACAAAAGCAATAAAACTCACCGCTGCCATTTCCTTGCTCTTGACCAGCCACTTAGGATAATCATCATCTGAGGCCCGGCTGGTTTTCTTTCTTGAGCTGCTGGCTCTGAGGACCTTCCATTACCTAAAGGGATCACAAAAGGAAAGACTGCAAGGACCTCTTGGTGGTCAAGGAGCTAGCATTTCCAGTCTTTACACATCAAACACAGGAAGTTGGACAAGAAAAATCACAGCTGTGAGTTTCTGCTTAAAGTTTATTTTTCAAGAGCAAAACTAATGTACCATGTAATGGGGAGACTCGGGGAGCGGGGATGGGAAAACTTTGGGCAAAGCACACATATACTTCAGCAAGAGACAGCAGTTTTTTCAACGTGCACTAAGAGGAAGAAAAAGAAAGAAGTGTGTAGGTAACTTAGAGTCTGAACTATCTTGGGTTTGGCCTGAATGAAGGCTAACACCTAAGTTATGAAGATCTATTAGTACATTCATCAATAAGACTTTTGTTACATTCAGGTTCAAGTAATCCTGATGTTCACCACCCTGTGTAAGAACCTTTTAGGGATCTGAAAAACATCTAGAGTCCCCATGCTTGACCTAGAAGCTTTAACTCCATTTTTGTTGGGGAAGCAAGACCTGTTCTTATAAAATCGGGGAGGATTGAATACTAACTGATTTGGTAGAGACTCTAAATGCTATGGGATTGAGAAAGAGAAGAGGAGTGGGCAAAATATGACTGTAAGTAAATTATTTCACCTCTCTGGGTTCAGATCGCTCATCCAGAAAATGGATATAATAATGCTTACCTCATTGGGTTGTTGTACATGTACGTGAATGAAAAAGTGTCTGGCATCTAATAAGCCTATAAGTGTTAGTTGAATCTGAATCTGCAGCAAATGTAGGGAGAGTCTGGTAGGGAGGATCATGGGTCTGTGAACATGGCAACGAGGACCCCGGGCCAACATGAGCAGAGAATTTGTATTGGGTTATACCATGAAATTCAAGGGCAGTGGCAATTGTACAGCCAGCAAGAGTGCTCTTTAGTTGATCATGAAGTCAGGAGAACTCACAGTGGCTGCCGGGTCTTCTTCTAACTCCTCATCTCCCTGGGGGCAGGTAAACCACATTCCCAGACTCCCTTGTAGCTAGGTGTGGCCACGTGACTGAGAACCAGCCAACAAAAACTGGGTAGAAATAATGTGTTCCACTTCAAGACCCAGACCATAAAAACCTGTTACACGTCTCCTTCCTTACCCTTTTCCTCTTCCCGCTGACTTGAATGGCACCCCCAGAGTAACTTGAAATGGATGTGTTCGAGACGCCAGAACCCCTGTCTACCTAAGTCCCTCCAGCCTCATTGCATCCGAGACCATTACAGGAAAAAAAAAAAGTCATTATGCTGACTCTTTTAGGTCTTTTTGTTACCACGGTTAGAATAATAATCCTAATTAATCTAGTTAGAGAGCTGTATGATAAAAGCAGTGCTTTCACAAAATGGCATGCCTGGGACTAAAGAAGAAACAATAAAATAAGAACTACCACTTACTGATACCAACAAATGCTTTACACGATCATCATCATCATCACTTACATAGTGCTAATTGTGTGTATCTCAGCACTTGATGTATATTGTGTTTATTAACTAACTTTAATTCTCTGAACTCTGTTAGGTGGATACTACTATTATCCACATCATCCACACTTCACAGATGGATAAAACTGAGGCATAAAGTATTTAAATAATTTGCCCAAGATCCCGTAACTGTAGATAAGATCTCATTTGGCTCTTCCAACAGCTAACTCTATGAGATAGGTATTATCACCCTCGTTTTGCAGATGAGAAACCGACACTGGAAAGGCCAGAGTATGTCTGAGGACACCGTCAGGAAGGTGGAGATGCTGTGCTCAGCACCCAAGAACTTTCGGAGCCTGTCCGTTCACCCTCTTCCCCCAGAGAGTCAGGGAATCAGCTCGGAGTCTTCTTGAGAACTGAAGAGGCTAGAGGGAAGACTTTATTTACACCTTACTGCCAGAGCTAATTATTCAGTGGATTAATCTACCTCTCCTCTATCTTTCATTAGATTTAGTCCTTACTGCTTTTCAGTTAAATAAATAACAAGCTTGAATTGCTGGGCAAATCCCACACAAGTTACACTGTCTGCAGGGTCCTGAGGCTTCTTTTTAGCTTTCTCCTAGGAGAAGGGCTATAAATGAGACCACAGGCAACAGATTAATAGAGTGATGGTTTGATTAACAAATCCTTAAAAGCTACTTTATAGTAAATTGCAAGTTTTTTTTTTTATTTGCCAGAAGATTGGTGCCAACGCCACAAAAGCATGTTGCAGCCAGGCAGGATGAAAATGCCCCCACCCCCAGCTGCCCTTCCAGGGGTGAACTGAGACCACACAAGGCCAAGTGGGAAGTTTGTCTTCCACTCCCGTCTTTTTCTATACCTGCCCCTCCTCCTCAGCTGTCACTCTCTACCCCTATCCATGCCCTTTGTTCTGCACTGAAATCAGATGGACTCAGTCAGTCATTTTCAGTCACCCTGATTACACATGCAGTAATCTGTTACACAGAGTAACTGAATGCATTTCAACCCATTATTTCAATGGCATTTGTATTTTATAAGGCATTTATCTATGTCTAATTTAAGGGCAAAATCCATGGTTTGCTATGAACTGAATGTCATGTTTTCTCGTGACGGGTGAAGAACTGGTTACCTGAAAAGCCTCTGCCAGACTCTCCTAGTGACATTCATTCACTCATTCATTCATTCATTCATTCATTTATCTATCAGTGAGTTCACTTGGGGCAGAGACTTGTGTCTTACTCAGGTTTTTAACACAGACCTTATCAAAGTTCCTAGCAAGTAGGAAATATTCAATTAATGTTTGTTGAATAAATGAAATCATGAAATGTTGATTCCTTCAAGGATTATTCAATATTTATTTCATATGCATTGAATGAATAAATTAAAGGACAGATGACACAGTAGAATCCCACAATAGTGGTTTCTTGTTTCCCAAGTATTCTCAAACACACACATGCACACACACATGTTCAAATATACACAAATACCATAAGCATATACACACACCATCACCACCATCATCTACACCCAGTTTCCCAAGGATTGGCTCAGAAATAGCTACCAGGGACCACTGTTTGGGGCAAATGGTGACAAAAGCCACTAGTCCTTGTCACTAAATCCTTCAGAGGCAACCAAAATAGGACCCTCCCCCCCCCCACCGTTGCCCCCTTTACTGGTAGCAGAGAGGAGCTCATTCCTGTATCCCGCCAGGCCTCACGTCAGGCCAACTCAATTGCTGCTCAAGATTCTCAGGTGCAGATTTGGTGTTTTCACTGCACTGAAGTTCCCTCTAGTTAGTATGGAAAGTCTTGCTAACCCTTACTTCTGTCATCCTGAATTACATACTATTACCATCTCTCTTACCCTACCTCTGGTAATGGAGTCTCTAAAAAGATGCTGTGAAACCCCACTGCTGTAGTATCCTTCACAGGAAAACTAATGATATCCTTCATCAATAAAAATAACGTGAGTAACAGATGGTACTTGTTGGCTTTACTAGGTGGTAAGGCTTCACGTGCACCTCCTCGTTTAATCCTTCAGATCGATCTTTGAGGTAGGCATTACTACTACACCCCTGTTACTGTTATTTTCCCTTTTGCATACATGAGAAACTGAGTCATAGATGCATGAAATTGCCCGGGATCACACAATGGAGGAGTTGGGACTGAAACCCATGAACTCTAACGACAAAGTAAATGTTCTTACCAATATGGCAGTTATTCTGAACGTGCCAATCATCTGGATATCAGCATGGATATTGGAAAGACCCTAGTTTGAATCCTGATGGTGCTACTATGTGTTTTGGGTAAGTTCCTTCACCCCTCTGTTTCCTCATCTATAAAGTTCAGATAACAATAACTAATTTACAGTTTACTGGCACACTCAGAAGAGATATGGAACATGAGGCATCTTACCATGGAGTCTGGCACTGGGAATGGATCAATAACTGTTTCTTTTGTTTTTCACATCCCACAGTTTGTAGCCTTCATTCAATGACTATATGTCAGAGAAAAATATGTTCAATCCTCCATGTGTGTCCCCAAAATAGGAAAGTAGATCATCTCGACGTGCTGGACACATCGATTGACTTAAAAAATAAAAACAGGGCACCTAGGTGGCTCAATTAGTTGAGTGTCTGACTTTGGCTCAGGTCATGATCTCACAGTTCGGCTCATGAGTCCAAGCCCCACATCGGGCTCACTGCTCTCAGCACAGAGTGTGCTTGGGATCCTCTGTCCCCCTCTCTCTGCTGCTCCCCCACTTATACTCTCTCAAAAATAATTAAAACATTAAAAAAAATAAACAGAGCTAGAACAAATAATCCTGAAATTTGTATGGAACCAGAAAAGACCCCAAATAGCCAAAGCAATCTTGAAAAAGAAAACCAAAGCAGGAGGCATCACAATCCTGGACTTCAAGCTATACTACAAAGCTGTAATCATCAAGACAGTATGGTGCTGGCACAAGAACAGACACTCAGATCAATGGAGCGGAATAGAGAACCCAGAAATTGACCCACAAACGTATGACCAACTAATCTTTGACAAAGCAGGAAAGAATATCCAGTGGAATAAAGACAGTCTCTTCAGCAAGTGGTGCTGGGAAAACTGGACAGGGACATGCAGAAGAATGAACTTGGACCACTTTCTTACACCATACACAAAAATAAATTCAAAATGGATGAAAGACCTAAATGTAAGGAAGCCATCAAAATCCTAGAGGAGAAAGCAGGCAAAAACCTCTTTGATCTTGGCCGCAGCAATGTCTTACTCAACACATCTCCGGAGGCAAGGGAAACAAGCAAAAATGAACTACTGGGACTTCATCAAAATAAAAAGCTTCTGCACAGTGAAGGAAACAATCAGCAAAACTAAAAGGCAACCGACAGAATGGGAGAAGATATTTGCAAACGACATATCAGATAAAGGATTAGTATCCAAAATCTACAAAGAATTTATCAAACCCAAAAAACAATCCAGTGAAGAAATGGGCAAAAGACATGAATAGACACTTCTCCAAAGAAGACATCCAGATGGCCAACCGACACATAAAAAAATGCTCCACATCACTCATCATCAGGGAAATACAAATCAAAACCACAATGAGATACCACCTTACACCTGTCAGAATGGCTAACATTAACAACTTGGGCAACAACAGATGTTGGCGAGGATGCAGAGAAAGAGGATCTCTTTTGCATTGCTGGTGGGAATGCAAACTGGTGCAGCCACTCTGGAAAACAGTATGGAGGTTCCTCAGAAAACTAAAAATAGAACTACCCTATGATCCAGCAATTACACTACTAGGCATTTATCCACAGGATACAGGTGTGCTGTTTCGAAGGGACACATGCACCCCCATGTTTATAGCAGCACTATCAACAATAGCCAAAGTATGGAAAGAGCCCAAATGCCCAGCGATGGATGAATGGATAAAGAAGATGTGGTATATATATGCAATGGAGTATTACTTGGCAATCAAAAAGTATGAAATCTTGCCATTTGCAACTACGTGGATGGAACTGGAGGGTATTATGCTAAGCGAAATTAGTCAGTCAGAAACAGACAAATATCATATGACTCCACTCATATGAGGACTTTAAGAGAAAAAACAGATGAACATAAGGGAAGGGAAACAAAAATCATATAAAAACAGGAAGGGGGACAAAACATAAGAGACTCTTAAATATGGAGAACAAACAGAGGGTGGCTGGAGGGGTTGTGGGAGGGGGAATGGTCTAAATGGGTAAGGAGCATTAAGGAATCTACTCCTGAAATCATTATTGCACTATATGCTGACTAATTTGGATGTAAATTTAAAAAAAGTAAAATTAAAAAAAAACACTAAAAAATAAAATAAATAAAAACAAAAACAAATTTTTCTATCACGTTGGAAGCACAGGGCAAATAGTCGTTACCAGACATCTGCAGAAAAGCAGGGATGGAGCTGTGTGTTTGCCCTTCACAGAGAGCCCACCATGCTGGTTAACCACACCCCACTTGGAGGTTTTTATTCAACTGGGCACTCTTGTGCTTCTCAGCTAGAGTGAGGCACTCAGTGTGAGAATCATCAAAGCTATGGACTCCCCCAACAAAATGTATTGGCACATGATGTATCACAAGCTAATGATCTCAGACTCTTCACAGACATGGTCTAGAGTAGTAAATGTTTCCTGTCCACTTATTAAAGAGCCCAGAAATTTTGGATAAGTGTGAAGTGACATAAAAGAGTTGCATCTATATAGAAGCAGAGTCGAGGAAGATTATGTCAGATAGTAAAATAATTAAAACAGTTGATACTTCATTCTTAGGTTTCATTAATTGTTTACCTAAAAGTAGAGGGTTTTTTTGTGTGTGTGTTGGGGGGGGGGGGATTGTTTTGCTTACCCTGTTACCTCTAGGTTTTTAATCTAGCCTACACAGCCAACTGACCCAATTCTCAACATCATGTAGAAGTTTAGAAACAGTCAGGACTAACACTTGCTTAAATACAATATAGTTTCTTGGCTGAAATACAGATCACTTGTGAAACAGGAGTGAATTTCAAGTAAACAAATGCAAACAAAAATATCAGTCTATTCAAACCTCCCTTCCCTGACTGAGATTCTCATTTAACTAAATTGATATATAGCAGCACTCAACTGCATTAAGAACCATGGTTTGAAAAAAAAATTCTATGATAGAAGGGTGATCACAAAATGTGTGTATTCACAATGTTTAATCCAATACCCAGCATATGGTAAGCACTCACTGACCAGTCACTACTTTAAAATACTTGTGAAAGTAGTAGAAAGGTAATATTAATAATAATAACAGGATTTATTCCTGTCTGCCAAGCACTAAAATACATTCATTTATATATATTTATAATTTCAAAATGAGCCCTATCTATGGATCAGGAATGATTTATCCCATTGTACAGATGAAAAAATAGGTCCAGTAAGCTCTCAAGGCTGCTGAGTGATAGAGCAGAGTTTTGGCTCTAGGCTTATCTAATCCCAAAGCTCATGTATGCCTTGCTTTGTGAGGCCAGGCGGTGCTGAGCAGGATTAACTGGGAGATCAGCAAGGTCAGGTGTGTCAAGACTGTGACCACCAGAAACTCACCCTGTGTGGACATCAAATGAGATCCAGTAACCATCTTGGCCTCCTTGTCCCCTTTTCTCATGCCTCCGCCATCACTCTTCTTTCTAGCTCCAGGAAAATCTAGCTGAAAGATGGAATACACTGGGTGGTGTGTTTGGGGGGCTGGAGGCAGGGCTTAAACGTGGCCACGGGTAACAGACATGTATGTTTGCTTGGTTAAAGTCAGAATGTCCTGGCAGAAGGGGTGTATGAGTTGGCAAAACCAGGAGGGCATTTCTCTGTCTGCTGAGTAGCATATGTTCACTTATACAAATTGCTATTCTTTGAAGTTCTTCTGCTGTGTTTACAGTTATGCCCCAGTCATTAGCCAACAGGGACTTGGGGAGTAGAGTGTTCTGGGAATACTTCCTGTCAGGTTTTTCCCAGCCTTTCTTTGGAATGCCTCTGCAATCCACTTTGCAACTCTGGGGGTGGTCCAATGTGCCCAAAGGGATTCTGCCTTGTATTACTCAAAAGGATTCCCAGCACTCAACCTCAAAAAAACCTCAGGGCCTAATAAGACCTCATTGAAATCGTCTCTGTTTTTGCGTAAAAACACAAGTCTGGCCTGGTCTCTACAAGTCATCCATAAAGAATTATTTTGCTACTTTTTAAATTATATGTCATTGTCGGGTACTAATTTGTATGCTTATTTTGGAAACTGCAAAATGAGACAGGCTACCAAGAGTCCTCTATCTGTGTGGGGAAGCCCTTAGCTACCCAGGAGAAACAGCAAAGGGACTTCGGTCTTGACAGTCAGACACTTGGTAGACTGGGATTAACACTCCTGAGCAAATGCTGCCCTGATTTCCTGGAAGAGCAGGAGGGACATAAGAAAGATAAAGTGATTTTCCAGGGCCACCCAGGAGGAAGCAACTAAGGGCAGGTCCTGTGTGGGGACCTCTGCTGAGGGCACTTTGCAATTAACACACATGCTGGGGTCACAAATGACACCTGGCCCAGGCCAGGCAGGCCTCTCAAAGCTCCTCAGTGGACAAGGGTATAAAATGAAAAAGCCAGACTCAACTCCAGGATCTCAAAGGCCCTGTGGTCACTGGAGGGACAAACCGAGACGGCCTTCACAGAGGACAAGGCAGCAGTCACACTGATAATTGCTTTGACTAAACGGTTAACACCAAGCATTCAGCGAACTGTCTAGACCTTCTAGGGAAAAAAGGTGAGGAGGCAAAGGTGAGTGGGTCATACCAAATGCCACTGTCAGTCCTGTCCACGCATTTATCTCCATGGTCAGGGGGCCTGGGGACATTTGGATTTCTTAACCATACCATAATACTCATGGAGACTGGATCAGCCCCTTTCCTGTTTGTGCCACCCATGTTTACCTCCCACCCGCAGGTTTCACACAGCCCCATTCTTTTCTCTGCCATTTGCGATTCTGATGCTCCATTGAACCCCATTTCCATCCCCAGCTACTTTCCTTCACTGGTGATGTGCTATTACACAATTTGCACATGCTCACCACCAGGGAAAGTGGAGCTGCTCCATTCCTAGAATCCTTAGCTTCTCAGGACCAGGTATTCCATGAGAGAGGCCTTCTAGAAAGCACCCTCATGTTAAGTGGTTGGATGTGCACTGATCATGTGGCAAGGAGTGGGCAGGAGTCAAAAAGGAAGGTCCCCATCCACATAGTAGGCAGATTGTTTAGATGTCAAATGCAGGGACCTTGGAGAGATGAGATTGCAGGCAGACCAAGGTGGGGGCGGAGAGGGGAGTACAGATTGCAACTCTTGGAAAGATGCTCACTTCTGGGCAACATAACCACCTGCCATAAAGGGCACAGATGGAATCAGGTAAAAATGTGAGAGCCTCATTACTCTTCTAGGCTATTCACCCTTAATCTTCTCTCTGTAAGAGCTGGAATTTGCATCTGTGCTCAAAATCCTTCCCCTTTCTGCTTCCTGGCAAAGCCTGTCTTGCTGTTTACATCTTTGCCCTCTCTGTAACTTGCACATTCCCTGGAAAACTAGTCATCCTAAGAACACGTCTTCCACACGCTCACACTTCCTCCCAATGGGAGATAGAGGGGGCCTCTTATGACAAGGAGGTGCCTCTCACACCTGAAGAGCAACATGGATTCCAAAGCCTTTGACCAGCAGACTGAGGGAGGCAGCTCTGCTCTGAGGCTCTGCAGAGTCTCTAAAAGCAAATGAGACACAAAGCTGGGAGGAGAAGGTCAGGGTAGCTCCTCCTTCTGTGCTCCCACACTGAGCCTCAGCTCCATCCTGCCTTCACTTCCCGGGGCCCTGAGGATTTGGATGGGGCCCAGTAATCCCCCAGAAATGAGGCAGGAGCTGGAAGAAACCAACCTAAGGGGTCTCATAGTAGTATCATTATTTCCAGAGCACCCACAGAGGTGGAATGCAGTCAGATGGGAGAAGCAGAGAAGGACAGGCTGCAGGCAGACCTTAGGAGAGCATCATTTCTGTGATATGGCAGAGAACCCCAAAATGCTTATTTAAAAAAAAGAGTGGGGGGAGAAGCAAGAGGGCCAGAAGAGGCTTTGATAAATTACTAAAAACTCAAATGAAAGCAAGGGATGGTGAGAACAGGGTGAAGGCAGAGTGGTGAATGGGTCAGGTCTTGAGTCCTCATAACCTTCTCTAGATTTTAGCTCCTTTCCACTTGTGTTCAGTGCAGGTGCCCTCACCCCACTGGCTGGACAGACAGTCCTCCTAAGCCTTTGCTTGACTCATGAATTATGTGTCTTCCTCAGATAAGGCCAAAGGTTCAGTCTTGGCAAGGTGGGGGTTTCTGGGATGACAAGATGTTCTCATTAATTCCCCAGGAAGTCATGCCTGTCATTGCAGTTGGGAGACAAGGCTTCCATTCCATTCCTTATAAAGACATGTTTTTTTCTTTAATAAATGCTACATGAAACTAGTCTTTATGTTTTTTCCCCTTGATCCACAACCCCATCATTCCATAAATAAAGTGATAACTCCAAAGCACACAGACTGCTTAGCAGGGTGGTCTGGGAAGAGAATCCGCAGACTGTGTGATGACCTCTGACACCACACTCTTCTCTGGAAAGCCATACTGGTCACACTGCTGCCCTCTGCCAAGCTCTTCTTTCCCCAGAAAAAGGTGTGCCCAGCTGTGCTTGGTCACCCCCATTCCTGATAAGTCTGAAGGGCTGGAAGTCGGCCTCCCACTGTGAAAGGAACAGGACTTCTGAGGTCTCCCAGATCTGTGTAATTGCCTTCTGATCTTGGGAACTTATTTAACTTCTATAAGCTTCTATTTTCTTATCAGAAAAGGGGATAACAATACCTACCTAGTAGCACTGTTAAGATAAAGGACCTGTCATAAAGTAAATGCAGGGAAAAAATAGAAACTACTATTGTTAGATTTTTATTATTTCCTCAATCATTACTCTGTCTGGTTACATTATTGAAGGTAAACACTTCTCACTAGAGTGTTCAGGTAATAGAGGATTTAGCTCAAATTAATTTCCTGCCTGAATCAAATCTTTCAGAAGTACCCATTTTCATTTCAGGCCATGGTGTAGAAAATCATTCTAGATCATGGTAGGTGCATTCTTGCTCTAGGGAATAATTGGGCACTTGGGTCACAGAGCATCTTTCATCATTCTGGTCAGCGGGTCTCATTATACAGCTGGGTTTTCATCAGATAGGCATTGAAGAAGGTTGAGATGAAGGATTGGGCTGTCAAAACAACAACAACAAAACCCTACAAAGTAGCGTGTCTTTTGTAGATTCCTTCTCTTTCCTAAAGGAAGGAGGAGGGAAAAGCACAGAATAAAGACAGATGGTTTTGAAAGTTGATAGAGGTTTTTGCTGTCTGTGCCTCCAGTGGATTGAAATAAAGAGGTCATGAGCTGGGGATGCTCTTTGGCATACGCTGGAGACAAGCTCTTCTTAGATGTTTTGCCTGAATAGACACAGCCTTCCCAGCAGGGAAAGAGGTATTTGGCATTGTATGTAAACATACTAGATGAACAGAAGAGACTGTATTTTGAACTATAGGTATAAGCTATAAACCCTTTCCTTTCCTGTCTCTCCCAATGCACAGAATTGACATAAAATCTCTCTCTTTTATTTGGGTATAAAATAGGTATAATGCATTACGTACTAAAAAAGAAGCACTAGGTTGGGTTAGTAACATACTTATTGATCGCTTTTACTAATCATGTACTGCTATACAAAGCAGTTTTACATATATTATTTTAATCTTCATAACAGCCTTATAGAACAGGTTTCATTATTCCCATTTTACAGGTAGGAAACTGAAGTTCAAGAACATTAGGTGATTTGTGCAAAGTCACACAGCTTATGAGAGGCAGAGCTAGGAGTAGAACCCAGGTGCTCCAAATTCAAAGCTTTGCCTTTTCATAAAAAGGAAATCGAGTCTAGAAGTAACTAATAATTGTAAAATATTATCATTGAAAGGGAGCAACTGAAGACAAATCTTTAGGCAAAATCATTTGCTTAGTATCACACAGCTCATTAGCAGCAAAGCCAAGTCTAGAATCCAGGATTCTTTGTACTACTCTGCTGACCCTTGAAGGAACTCCTTAAAGAATAAGAAATTCTCGGGGCTTCTGGGTGCCTCAGTCAGTTGGGCATCTGACTTCAGTTTGGGTCATGATCTCACAGTTCGTGGGTTCAAGCCCCACGTTGGGCTTTGCTCTAACAGCACGGAGCCTGCTTGGGATTCTGTGTCTCTTTCTGTCTCTGCTCATTCCCCACTCATGTTCTCTCTTTCTCTCTCTTAAAACTAAATAAAATTTTAAAAAAGGATAAGAAGTTCTCAAGATGTAATAAACTCTTATTGAGCATGAATGAAAACCATTCATGTCTTCTCCTGTTTCCCTGATTAGGATCTTGTCATGGAAACTATAAATGGTGGTGGACATGAGGTCTCTAAAAGGGCTGGCTGCTGTAAAATCACCAAGCACCATTCTTTAGAGCTCCAGACTCCTCTGAGAAACTTAGATCTTTCTTGTATCTCTTATGTCTCTAGGACTCTGACACGAAGGCATGGAAAGTGACTACATTTGTTTTAAAAATCAAATGTAAAAAAGAACCAATTAAACATCATTACAACACTACCATATTTGAAAAAAAAATGTAAGATCTTAGAAGGAATTGTAGCAATACGTAAAAGACTACATGTTGATGTTTCTAAGCAACACCCTCCCCACCCACCCCTGTCTGCCAGAGATCTGGCTTATATTTTCATGGCAGTACAGCACATGAGCATGGTTTTCATAGGGCTTAACCACAAAGACAATAGAGTTAGATGCTTGAATGACAATCTTGGTCCCACTCTTTGCTGGCAAATGTCTTCAACTCCTAATCCTCAGTTTCTCAACTCCTAACTGGAAGGTGATAAGAACCATGGCTGAGAAGGCATCTGGGTGACTCAGTTGGGTAAGTGTCCGACTCTTGATTTCGGCTCAGGTCATGATTTCACAATTCGTGGCACTGAGCCCCCCATCGGGCTTCAAGGTAGTGCAGAGCCTGCTTAGGATTCTCTTTCTAACTCTCTCTCTGCCCCTCCCTGGCTCTCTCTCTCTCTCTTTCTCTCTCTCAAAGTAAATAAACTTAAAAAAAAAAAAAGAAGAAGAACCATGGTTGAAACTGCTAGTTCTCTTCCCCAAAATCATTCTTTCCCCTCTTTCTTGCTGAAAGAACTTTAGTGGGGATGGCAATGTGCCTTGAATGAATACCTTTGTGGCCTTCCTTGCAACTTTGGATGGAAAATAAGATGTAAGTGAAAGTTGTCATATGGGGATTCCAAAATTTCTCTAAAAAGAAATACTTATCTGGAAGGTGTTCCTTTTGATCTGCTCCCCATTTCTCTTCTTGCCTAGAACCCAAATAATGTGTCTGGAACTTCAGCAACCGTCTTGGATCATGAGGATATAAGCCCTCTACCAACTGGGTGGTGGAAGAGAAAGAAAAAGGAGCCTGGTTCCATGATGGTCAAGAAATCACTATACCAGCCCTAACCACCCACCTCCAGATTTCTTTTAGATAAAGGAGAAGTGAATCTTTAAATCTTAATGTGCTTATTTAGAGACACTTGTTGTATACAGTCAAATCTAATGCTGATCGAAGTATCTACATCAAAGACCTTTATACTAAATAAATAAGATAATTCATACAAAGCATGTAGTGTCGGGCCTGACATTTAGTAATTACCCAGTAAATGTTAGTTGCTGCTACTGCTATTACTAATGCTCCATTAACTATGATTAGTACTAGACCACCAATCGCATTGTCTTATCTTCCCCGTGCTTCAGATGCAATTTTCTTGAGAGCAAACCTTATATTATATTTCCATTTGTATCCCCCATAGGCCTGCCAGCTAGGCCCTGCACGCAAATTTTCTTAAAGCCATCTTCTACTTCAGTTTATTTTTTAGCTAAATCAGCTGAGGAGAATCCAGCTTATCAATCATTGATAACAAAACCTGGAGCAAAAGGTCCAATTTTTATATAGGTGTCTGTATTTCCTAATTCTCGTTTTAAAGTATGTATTGTCTTCTTTACATGTGAATTAGCTACCGGTTTCATTGAGGTGTGTTGTTAACAAAACATTATCTTTATTTACCAAAAAAATGGCAAAAAATCATGGCAAGTCTGCCTGTTGGACCCCAAAACCATCTGCCACGCCCCTTCACCCATGTCTAGCAATCTCACTGTTATTGTAGCTATTGTTTATTGAGCACTAACTATGAACTTGGCATGAGGCTAAGCCTTTTATGTACCTTGTCTGAATCAACTGCTGATATCAGTCCTGTGGGAGAAAGTATGATTGCCTTCACCCCTTCCTGTAGTTTAGTATAATGAATGTCAGCTTTCCAAACTCAAGCCTAATTACAGAAGATGTTTCTTAAAAGATTTGAGCCTATAGAAAACTCACAGAAGTTTCCCTTTCTTCTGTATTTACGTCCGTTTTTGGAGACTTATGTAGAGAAGAAACAGTTTTCAAAAGAGAGAAGGAGGCTTAATTCATTTCCTTTTTCCTCCAAAATAAACTCTATTTTTTAAAACTGAGGTTCATAATCACTTGTTAGAAACAAACCAAACCCTTAAGGGTCCGTAGGAACTTTACATCCTGAGTAAAAGAGAAATATTCATGATACTTGAGGAAAGCATGAATTAAGGAAGGCTTTAGAAAAATATCTTCCTTCCCCATCCATTTTCTTGCAAGATCTCCTCGCTCCCCAGGCATGCCTGCGTCCACCCTTACAATTCACAGCCCTCCATTCCACACCTGGCTCTTTTCCATATTTCTAATTCAGACACACTCTTTGTCTCTTGTGCCTTTTCTGCATGTTAGCTTCCATGCAATAACTTTGAAGTAAGAATACTGATTTTCTGTGTCAAGTTAAACGCATACAAAATAAGCCGATACCCTGATTATGACACTGGCATCGTCATAAATTTGGGGGCACCAAGGACCAGCTGATCCTGCAAAAACTACTCTGCGGACCGATGTGACACAGACACGCTGTTCAACTCGATACTGTTTTGAAAAGCCACGTTGAAATCAAAGTGTTTTCCCAGGCTCTTGAAGTGCCCGGGTCAAGAATGCTGACAATCTGCTGTCAGAGAGCGGCTGTCAGCATCCTCCTATCAAGCCCTTCCAGTCATCACTTGCAGAAGGACAAACAGGCAGCCCGCTGCCTTGTGACAAGCTCTGTGACTCCGGGAGGGAGCCAAGTGCTATGAATGAAGCCCTCTAAAAGGTCATTTTATGTAAGAGGAAATAACGGCGTCACCCAGGGCGCATACACAACTTTTCAATCAAAAACCTTTTTACTGGATGCTGAAGTAGTATACTTGTTAACGATCCCTCTTCTTTTCTCTCCCCAATCCTCTCACTAAAAGGTAGGATTCTGAAATCTCTAAGTTATCTGGTTTCGGTATTTAATGTCCTATGTTAGGTCAGACACTCTTACTTATGATTGAACTTGGGGCTATGTGGATTACACTCACCTAGTTCCCTAAAAGGGCAGCGACAAGTCTTGCCATTCTACCTATTAGGATTTCACGGATGCCCAAGGATCCATCACCCTCAGCAAACTTTTCAGGGAGTATTGCTTCTGACACCTACACGGCCAGGCTAGAAAAACCAGTCAGCTACCTCCTCAAGTAACTGTATAAACATTCAAATCACTTCAACATTCTCAGCTTCGCAGATAATTTCAAGACCTCAGGGGTGACTAGTAATACTGGAAACATTCCATGAATAGTTCAGAAGTCGTATGATAAAATAAATTCCAAATAGCTTTTTAACCCAATGTCTAAATAAATGATTTTCAATAAATTAAATATATACATAAAACATATTATGTATATATACCTTTTGGGAATTTTCCTCTTGCTTAAGGTTTCTGTTAACCCATATGGATTATATTTGAAAGGTTTAAGTCACAACTCACTTTTTAAAATTGTGGAATTAAATTAAATGTTTATTTTCAATATCTATAAACTTCTTAAGATGGTCTATGTAATGTAAACAAAAATGTGTACTTTTGGGGGGAAAAGATATGACGTCTGAATTCTTCAAGTGACGATCCACAAGAAGGACAACACCTTGAATTTACATAAATTATCTTCCATACCTCACAAAGTAGTGGTACAGTGGGAAAAGCATTAATTAAGAATCAGGGAAGTTGGGTGCCTGGGTGGCTCAGTGGTTAAACTCAGGTCATGATCTCAACGTTGGTGAGCTCAAGCCTGGCATCTCTCTCTGTTCCCTTTCCCCTCTCTCTCATTGCCCCTCAAAAAAAAAAAAAAATCAGGGAACTGGATTCTAATCTGACATTGACTTTAACTGGCTGTGTGACCGTGGGCAGGTCATTGACCCCTCTTAGCTTCATTTTTTCATCTGCAAAAAAGGGAAAGATTAAGGAGACTGTCTAAACTCCTAAAATTCCATTTTCCCCCCTGGTCTCAAACTCACCTCTCCTCTAGGAGAGGTATTATTGCCTACCACTGTATAGAAGGCAAATACAAAGGAGGGTCCACTAGCTATTGAGACAGCCATGCAGCTTCCAGTAGCTGCCGGGCCCTTTTTCTAGGCGTCAGGATCTAACTAGAACTTCTGGCAATATTTACAATTATTGAATAGTGAGCCTCTGCCTTGTAGAAGGATCACATTCACTCTCACACAACTCATATATTGATATCGACCTTAAGAGTCTCCTTTGTTGGGGCGCCTGGGTGGTTCAGTCGGTTAAGCAGCCAACTTCTGCTCAGGTCATGATCTCGCAGTTGGTGAGTTCGAGCCCGGCATCGGGCTCTGTGCTGACAGCTCAGAGCTTGGAGCCTGCTTCAGATTCTGTGTCTCCCTCTCTCTCTCTGCCCCACCCCAACTCACACCCAGTCTCTGTCTCCCTCCCTCTCTCTCTCTCAAAAATAATCATTAAAAAAAAAAAGAGTCTCCTTTGTTGTCACAAAGGGTACAGGGTTGTCACTAAGGGTACAGTTACTGAGACCTAGCCATTCCCTCCAGTGGTGGTGTTAGAACAGGGAAACAGGAAATTGCTGAGGGATCTGTCTCTACCACAGACCACTGCTTTGTAATACGAGTTCAGGCAGGGTGGGGCTAAACCTCAAAGCTCGGAGGAAGTTAAGTCTGCCCAGTACTGTTTCAGATGTCACATTCCACAACAAAAAACTGACCGACCTGCCTTCATTAGCCATGAAAGTTACCAGCAAGAAAAGTGAACCACATACACACACACACACACACACACACACACACACACACACGTGCACATAAATAATGGGAATTACTTAGAAGGATCATTAAAGGTAGGTATGCGTTGACAACTGCAGCCAAGCTTTGTAGAAATGAGCATTTCTTCAACAGTGAAAAACTAGAAAGAGAATATACCTAAAACTATTACAAGTTTGGCTGCCTTGACTGTGATTAGTCACAAAGCCGGTCTGCTCTTTTGAGGTGATGAGTCAGCCCTGACGGAGTCAAGCTGCACTACTTGGTAGAATTTGCTACAGCAACGTTCAAAATAATTGCAAAATAACTGACCTGTGTGAACTATGAGCGTCGGGCGAGAGCCAGCGGAGGACAATGACATAATTAAAACGTTGGGCCTCCTCAAGAGTCATTTCCTGTTTCTTTCTGCACAACAGTCGAATACTCATTCATCAGGCTGTGTGGCCCTACGGGATGGCAGTCCGTGTTTGCTCACTCTCTTATAAATGACTCTGGCAGGGTTTTGAGAGTATGCAACATAACCACATGGACTATTTTTCAAGTTTTCATTTCTGGAGTCTAAGCAAACATCAAATGCTTCAGGTAAATGCCCTGGCAGGGAATAAGCCACTTCCACATCTACTCTATCTCAGAGCAGTTAATTGTGACCTATCAGGTAACAAAGTGGACCTCCCTCTGTCCTCAGGTGCTAACGATCTCTTCAAACTAAAGTCAGATTCAAAACAACCCTTCTCAGACCAAGGAGACCTGCCTACATCCCCAATCCACCCACATCCCTGAAATCTCCAAAGTCCTCTGGCCCCCACCTATGCCATCTTTGAGACCCAGACTCACTTTGTAGGCAATCAGGACCCAGGATCTAGAACACTCACACCATGACACTTGTTTGCCTTTCTATGTGGCAAGAGTTTCCAACAAGGTTCTGAAAAAGAAGCAAAGCAAGTAATAACACCTGTTCAATGGCCAGTGAGTTCATTCCTCAGGTTTTCCTCTGTCAATAATTCTGGATAGTCGTAATATTATGTTCACATGATTCTTTTGACTCTAAGTATAAATTTGGCTCAAATTCTATAAAAAGAAACCTAAGAATTACTTGATGCTATTTTTTTTTTTAGTTGCAATAACCTTCTACTTCTTAAATCTAAATTATCTGGATTGGAAAACACATATGTGTATTATATATATATATATATATATATATATATATATATATATACATTTAATATCTATAGGTATAACAGATTTATAGACATAATATCTAATCTCTCTTAAAATGGTATCCAGATAGTAACAATGTTTTCATTTGCATAAAACTTTGCTGTAAGTAAAGTGGTTAAGTGATGGCTCTGGGACTCGAACTCATGCAGATTTCACTTACACTTCATAGTGTGTCCATAATATCTCCTCAAGGGCAGGGCTACTATTCCAACTTAAAATGAGCAGACTAGGGCTCAGAAAGATGAAATGAGCTGCCTAATGTCCCATGACTGAACAGAGTCAGAACTAGAATCCACGTCCTTGCTCTTTTCAATATGATGAACACGTGAAGATATTTATTGCAGCAATATTGATAATAGCATACAAACAGGAACTAATGGGGCACCTGGGTGGCTCAATCGGTTGAGCATCTGACTCTTGATTATGGCTCAGGTCATGATCTCATGGTTCGTGGGTTGAGCCCCAAGTCGGGCTACGCATTGACAGCATGGAACCTGCTTGGGATTCTTTCTCCCTTTCTCTCTGCCCCTCCCCCACTCATGCAAGTGCACTCTCTCTCTCTCTCTCTCTCTTTCTCAAAATAAATAAATAAACTTTAAAAAGGAAAACAGGAACTCACTAGATGACAGTAGGAAAATTGATGAAATAATATATCAAAACAATGGGATACTATGTTGCCATATGACTTTAAATAATAATAATTAGGATGACAGTTACCATGCTTATTTGTTGAATGCTTACTTTGTGACAGGAATAGCAATAGCCCTTTACGTGAACCACCTAGTATTGGGTTCACAACTCTGCGAGACAGGTACTATCATTGTCTGCATTTCACACATGAAAACTGAAGCTAAAATAAATTACTTGCCAAAGGGGACTCAACTAATAAGAACGAGACAATCTGATTCTAAAGCATGGTTTCTCAACTTTGGCACTGTTGACATTTTGAGCTAAATAATTCTTTGTTGTGAAGGTCTGTACTGAGCACTGTGAACACTGATACCCAACCAGTTGTGAAAACCAAAGGGTTTTGAAAACAGTTCTGGAAAACCACCAGTTGTGAAAACCAAAAATGTCTCCAAATATTGTTAAATGTCTCCTGGGGAACGAAATCTCCCCAGGTTGAGAGCTTCCACTCTAAAGCATAGGCCTAACCATTATGTTATGTATATACATTTATAAATATATTATATACATACATATATAAATATGTGTTTTCATACATTCTTCCTATATATCTTAATGCACAGACATAGTCATAGATGGGGTTCCCTGAGAAATAGGTTCTGAGACTCTCAGATTTGATTGCAGGAGATTTTGGGGGGAAGAAGGAGAGGGGGGTCAGGCTTCCTGGGAACCTCAGCTGTGAGGAAACAATGGAAACAAGATTCGGCAGAGGGGGAGTTGAACTGCAGTGCAAATTCACTGTTGAGACAGGCCCCAACAATTCTATAGGGGTACACCCAGGTGGCTCAGTTGGGTGAGTGTCCAACTCTTGATTTGAGTTCAGGTCATGATCCCAGGGTCTCAGGATAGAGTCCCATGCTGAGAATGGAGCCTGCTTAACATTCCCTCTCTCTCTCCTCTCTCTCTCTCTCTCTCTCTCTCTCTGCCCCTCCCTCCCTGTTCCTGCACACTCTCTCTCAAGAAAAAATTTTAAACATTAAAAAAATAAACACCAAAAACCAATTCTATAGGGAGCTATAGAATTTTCAGAGAAAGTTGCCTTCAAGCTAATCACTAGGTACCATTTCTCATCCTCTGGGGGGCTATGGAAAATCCAACACATATTCATTAGCATTCTGGAAGCTAGTTGTTTCATCAAAAGATCTTAGGGAATTACTATCTTCTTTATTAAAAACTCCCAGGTAATTTTTCATTTATTTTTTTTTTCAACGTTTTTATTTATTTTTGGGACAGAGAGAGACAGAGCATGAACGGGGGAGGGGCAGAGAGAGAGGGAGACACAGAATCGGAAACAGGCTCCAGGCTCTGAGCCATCAGCCCAGAGCCCGACGCGGGGCTCGAACTCACGGACCGCGAGATCGTGACCTGGCTGAAGTCGGACGCTTAACCGACTGCGCCACCCAGGCGCCCCCCAGGTAATTTTTCAAAAAGAATTCCCAACCTTGAAAACGGTCCTTTCCTTCCCAGAATGGCCATGGCCTTCATAACAGCCAAGGCCTTTAGAACTTTTCTCCTAGGGGGACCACACTGTATGCACCACGTAAGGCCGCCAAAAGATGCACAGATTGGTCATCTCCATAGATACTTTATTTGAAATGGAATGCATTTTGAAAATATGAAAAATAAATCACATCTCTCCAAAATCATTTGAGACATATTTATACAAACTATGACCACACTATTGAGTTCACAAATGGGATACTTCCTAAAGCATTTGGTACCTGGTGATGCTTGGTTTTCAGAAGCTGACATCTGCATATTCTAAGACTTTAAGCACAAGATCGACAGCGGCATGTAACGGACCATCGCGTCCTCTTCTCAAAATAAATACAGTGATCTCGAAGAACCACCTATTATTAAAATCTTCCTCAAAGCCTAACTGATCACCGACAGGTCGGCTGAAGAGCAGGCTGGGGAAGGTCTCACAGCTTTTCTGCTTTTCTGCGGATGTTTCCAGAGCCCTTCCGCTGCCCTCACTGGACAATAATGCCCTGGCAGTAAAACCCTGTTGGCTCCTATCCTCCATTCGGCAAATGTCCTGCCAACAAAGTCACAGACCACTTTGTCATCCAATCTCCTGTAAATCTAGATTGGCTGCTCAACACCGCAGATGAAAAAGTCACCCTTCGAATTGTGTCAAGAATTTAGAAAACAGTTCTTTAAAACCCATTCACCAGAATCCCACAATTAATACATCTTAGGTTGCTTTAAGTGAACAGGTATATTTCTCTCGGGAGAATCGCTGATATACTCAATATCAAGCTCTGTAATCCCCAAATTTAAATATGATTCTGCTGCTGAAGGCAGTTTATTGGTAAAGCAAAAGCAAATTAGTTTGACCCAACGAAGAGAGAAGGGATGTTCATAGGCCTGGTTTCACCTACAGAGCTCTGGGATCCATGGGATTGCTGGCTCCAGCTTCACTCAAGCCTCAGACCCTCTTCTCAGCCTGCAAATGATTGGAGCCAAGCTAAAACCAAGTCGCTTTCCCCGGGGAACAGAAAACAAGCCAGTGTGCTCCCACCCACACACTGGCAACAGGCTCGCGGAGCGTCAGATTTAAAGTGAGGGGTCTGTAGGAGAAATTCAGCATTAGTACACCAGAGCAGGAAGGAGTTAAAGCAGGCCTTTGGGTTTAAGCCAGATTTCCTCACGGTGTTTACGTGGAAAGGGATCTCCTTTAAGCAATGAGTTGAGGTTGAGTTTTTTGTTGTTGTTTAAACCTCCATTGGAAAAAAACATGTGAAGTGAAATTATACAGTTAGTTTGGTTTCTGCCATGATGAGAGAATCCCAACTTCCTCTATGACGAAAATGTTCATTTTGAAAGGGTCCTTTATAACCGTTTACGCCCTGACCTCAGCACTCCCTGTAGGACATACGCAGATAGATCTACGTGCATTTCTGCTAAGAAAGTATGTCTAAGGAGCTTCGTCATGAGGCTTAGCCTGCCCAGTATTACTTGTTCTTGGGGAACGACAAGAAAGCAAGTGAAGGAAGCACTGTGTGAGGCAAGAGAAACCACCTCCTGGATACTGGGAGTTACATATTTTTTCCTTCTTTCATTAATTTGTCTCCACAAATAGTTACTGGGCTCGCTGTGTACAAGGCCTCGGTGTCAACCCAAGTTCAAGGACAAAAGTTCAGTTTCCAGATGGGGACATTCCTTTTAGTTTTTCCAACTTTTTACATTGTGTTTATTTAAGGGGTGCGTCTTCTATGGACCTGCCCCTTCCCCTTTCCTTGTCTTGGATTGAAAGAATCATTTTTACCTTTTTCCATGAAGGTGATTTGTCAGGCCTCAGAATACCTTAAGTGGTTTGTATCGTTTTCTTAGAGAATATGGTAGAATTCTGCCACTGCAAATCACATTAAGTGATTTGCATTTGTGTTTTGTTTTGGTAAGCGTGCTTTTTTTGTTGTTGTTATTCTGAAAAAATTATTCAGCCACAATCATTTCAAAGTGTCAAACAACAAAAAACATCCTATTCCTCTCCTTCCTAATTTCTGAGGTTTCACAGGTAAATGCTAAGAGGGGTTCAGACTAGAGAGCCACTAAGAGGGCCAACTCAATGTAAATATCACAGCAGACCAAGGAATAAGGGCTGTGGAAAGACAAGATAAGGAACCATGATTCTGGTGGCCCCGTTAACAACCATAGCCATTGTGGTGGGGGAGGGGAGGGAATGCCAGAGGAACCCAGCAGCCGGGAGGGAGCCCGGGCAGATTTTTTTTCAACAATACTACCTGGCCTATATGTGATCTAACAACGTAACAAATGTCTTTTAAAAGCCCACGTGAATCTCAATTTTTAAAATATTTGGTATGGACTTTACTATTTTTATAGCACAAAACTTGACATAAAAAACTGCGGTTTAATTGGGGGTTATATGATCTGCATGTATTGAAATGACAGTACAAAGAGGCATTCTCTAAAAATGCACAGCAGTAGTTTCTCAGAAGCCAAATCACACTTAAGAACTCTTCAGATTTGCTGAGTTGCCTGTATCCTGTATATATAAAATCTTTACAGCGTATTTTCACAACCGTGCCTTAGCCACTGAAAGCGAGAGCCCAATTCAGTTCTGCTTGCCATTTGCCTGACTTGTAGTCTTGCCCCACAACTTTTCAGATTCGGGTTGTGATCTCAAAGTTTCATCATTTCAATATTGTGCTAAACAGGAATCTGATCTTGAGACTCCTTTCTAGATGGAAGGAGAATAAAGACATCTCTAGCATAACATTCTATTTTCATTTCTTGACCACATAACATAGCAATCGCCTAATCCTGACCATTCCAATTTGGGTGCTGGAAAAATACTGATCAAGACTTTGCAGAAAAGGCAATGGGAAACAGAGACTGTCAGTAAAGCCATGCAGATAGGAAGTGATTTTCAGCCCCAGGAAGATTTGGTATCAACTATGCTCTTTTTAAGCTTAAGTAGCATCTGCCCTTGTGGATTCTGACCATCCTTTTGATTTGACACAGAGGAGGGCTTGTTCTACCTTTAAAAGCACATCCTCCCCCCTCCACCCCGCCCCTCAGACTCCTGAACAAGTGGCTGCTAAAACAAGACTGGGTTGTTTTCTCACTGAAAATCCAGTGTTTATCCTGTCCTTCCTTTTTCAATTTCTGAGTTTAGCTAACCTAACTACAAAACATAGAACCCTCAAATTTCTCACAGAGCCATGAAAAGTAAAACAGTGAGTTTCTCTGATCAACGTTATTTTCAGTATGAATACCTAAAAGCAATGACCCCTGGTCCTTTGAAATTTTTACAAACTGTATTTTAAGCTATGAGATTCTAGGGTGTATTTCTAGACCCTAGGGTAAAAGGGTCAGAAAATGTGGTTCAAGCGGAGCGTGCGAAGATCTTGGAGAAGGGTAATCTCTTGTGTGGATAAGAGCACAAATGTTCTCTTAAGCAAGCTTAATGGTTTTCTTTCCCCCGCACTGTGTTTTTTGAAAGGAAACACCTAAGGCAGTCATACTCAGAAACCATGGAAATCTCCTTACTAAGCCCTTCAAACGGATGATGCAAGCAAAGCTTTTCCCACATTACACCCAGCCCTACCGTACATTCAAGATATGCTCATCCTGCTGTCACCTTGGGTTATGGTTTAAATATTTGGAATTAGATATCACTACTATGAATTTCCTTTTAGAAAAGCAGTTAGATTTTCATAATTACACAATTTTGAACACTTAGCTTTCTTAAACTTCTACAGAAAATATATGTCTAAAGAAAAAATCTCAAAAAAAAAATGAAGTAATATCAGAGTTTAATTTCAACCACCTGGCATAACAATGAAAGTGTCAGACCTTCTGAAAATGCCTAGGAATAACGAATGAGTTCTTAATGGTTTTCCCCTCCACCCCGCCCTTCTACTTTTTTCTTTTCCAGGATTAGAACTTACTAGGGAATAGGTTTTTGAAAATAAAAGTTGCTCTTTTGGAAAACGGCCTACATTCAGAAATGTCTTAAAACAAGCATTAAAAAAACTAATAAATAATCATAAATCAAAATACATTAAAATAAAATTACAGTACATCATCGCTCCTAGAAGGTCTACCATACTGGAAGAGCCTTTCAAAGGTTCATAAATAAAGCCTTCTGGACTGAAACCGTCTCCTGCATTGTGATGAAGAGTATGCAGAAAACTAAGAGGAATCTCAAGTTATCAGTCGGGTGAGGTCCAAACTACTCGATCTCGTGCAGGGCGGGGAGACTTTTGTTTTCGATTCAAGTGAAGACAATAGACAGGTGTTCGTCCCACTTCAAGTCCTCAAAACCTGGAAAGAAATGACAGGCAATGAAGTAAGTGGCTCAGAATCCTCCACCACCCAGTTCTCTTCGGGCCAGTCCGGTGCACAGAGCGTGCTCGGAAAGACACCGGGGTCTCTCCCTCGAGTGCCCAGACACAGCGAAGCGGCGCACGTGGGAAGCGACGGAGGGAGCCCGCGGCGTGGCTGGGAAGCGCACCACGGACCCCCGCGCGGGCCAGGGTCGGGAGGAGGCCGGTCCGAGAGGCCTCCCAGCCTGGCCCGAGTTCCCCATCCTCCCCTCTCTGCCCGGCCTTTCCAGGCTCCAGCTTGCTTCCCTTCTTTCCACATCTGCAGAAACTTGTAATAATTTCTCATTTGCCTCTTCAAGCGCCAAACCCGTGACTTAGGTTTCCTACTCCTCCGCACAAGACCTACTCCCCCCGCCCGCCCCGAGACCTACTCCTCGGAAAGGCCCCGAATAGCCCGCGTTGCCGGGACCTTACCTTGTCTGGCCCGGGTGCTGCCCCCTTCAGGCAGAGTTGGAGGTGCTGCGGAGGAGCCGGTGGCCGTGCGGCTGCGAGAGCGGCTGCGAGAGCGGTTGTGAGAGCGGTTGTTGGTGCGAGTGCGGTAGTTGGTGCGGGTGCGGGTGAGGGTGCGGATGCGGATATGGGTGGAGCGGCTGGGGCTGGGGCTTGGGTTGGGGCTGCGGCTGAGATTGTGTCTGGGGCTGGGGCTGAGGCTGAGGCTGGGGCTGGGGCTGGGGTTGGGGTTGGGGCTGCGGCTGCGGGGGCTGCTGCTGGACCAGGTGCTGCTGCTTCTGCCGCGTGGACTTGACCGCCAGGATAGCCTGACGGTTCTTGTACTGCACCATCTGCAGCGTGATCTCGGCGTTCCAGCCCTGGTCCTGCGGGCACCGAAAGTCGATCTCCTTGCCCTCGGCCATCACCACAGTGAAGTACATATACTTGCCCTTGCGCTCCACGCAGTCCACGGTCTTCATGTTGGAAAAGTGCAATTCCTTGAGCTTGACCGGCGGCTCGAGGCTGGCCACGGCGGGCCCTCCGGGTTGGGACGGTTCGGCCGGCCCCTGCCCGGGCTGTTGCTGTTGCTGCTGCTGCTGGTGTTGGAGCTGCTTGGGAGGGATGAGCAGCAGCCCCTCCTCAGTGAGGATGCAGCACTTTTTCTTCCAGAGCTGCAGCAACCCGTCGCTGCGCTTCTCCAACACACCCTCCTTCAGCGCTTTGCAGCCGCTGCTCTCCAACATCCTCCCGGCATAGGGAGGTGCGCCGATTGGCTCGGCCTCTCCACTTCCAGCCGCCCGGGCCGGGGGCAGCAGCAGCAGCCGCGCGCCGTCCTCGCCCCAGCGGCTCCCGCGGCCGCCTGCCCGGAGCGCGCAGAGAAGGCTAACGCGCAGGAAGCAGAGCGACGGCGGCGGAGGCGGATCGGGGTCCGGGCAGGAGGGCAGCCGCGTCCTGATGCGCCACAAGGTCCCGGAGCAGCGAGCCTCCGGGCCTCTGCCGTCCTCTTGCGAGCGCTCACTGAAAGGCACTGGCCGGGCCCCCTCGCGGCGCTTTTGAATGGGCCATCCCCCCCACCCCCGAGTGACACCCAGCGGAAAAGGCGGCTCCTGGCGCCCGCACCGCGGGGGAAAGCCCAGCTCGCAAAGGCGCTCTGCCGCCGGCGCACGCCTCATTAACTTGGGGCCTTTCCAAAGCGGGCCGCGTCCACGCCCCCCGCATCTCTTGCTCCGCCTCCCGCCGCCCACTCTCTTCCGCGCTTGTTCCCTGCGCTGGCTGCAGGGACTCCAGCCCCGGAAACTCCTCGTCTGTGCGTAGGGCGACGGCCCTGGGCGCCCCAGCTGCCCGGCGACGAATGCCGACACCCAGAGGGCGCCGAGAGGCCATCCTCCGTCCCGCCTATCCCGGCCGGCGGGGCTCTGTGCTAACAGCCTCAGAAAATGAACATAGGGCTGCGAGGGTGGGTACGGCTACCAGACAGTGCCTGGAATGCCGAGCTGTCTCGCTGCCCTCGGGGACCAAACCCAGGCATTCGCGATGAGCCTGGAGATCTCGCAAAGCCAGTGTCCGCGGGAGGAGGCTGGGGATAAGGCTCGCGAGCCGCGGAGTCCCGCGGAAGTGTGAGTCCCCCGGACCCTACGTAAACAGCTCAGGGCACAAAGGCCCCAGAGGACACGCTGTCTTCACACTCCTATTTGCTCACAGTCATTAACTAGCTCTTCTTGGAGCAGAGAGGGCGATCAAGGCCATTGCGCTACGTATGTCCGGTTTGGAAGGGTTAGAGAAGGGGGACTCACTTCACAGGACGTCTGGCCTTCCTTTTCTCGACCCGGGACCTCCGGCACTAGCCAATCTTTATCCGGGACACAAGCTCTCCGGATTTCTTCTTGACCCATCCGTACGGCCTGCAACACCTCACAACATTAACTCAACTCCAGTTACAAATCCGGGAAATGTCCAGGGCTGAGACACCTCACACTTTAAGATACAGCTTAGCGCTCCAAACAGCCGGTTGGCCTCCACGGGTCTCTCTCTTTGGGAACGCCTAACGGGCCAGATCTGTTTTTGCAATCTCACTTATCTGTGACCTGGGGGAGGTAATGCTGTACTCGCCCGTAGCTCCCTCCTACTACACTCATTTTTAAAAAAATTCTATAGAAATTCTGGAAAACAAAACAAAATAGAGCACAAACCGAAACCAAACCTCTTGATGGGGAAATTCATCCATTAAGTAAACAGACCCAACTGTGAATCGACCCTGAGGATACAAAGAAGAAACACACGAAGAAATGAGGAATGGACAAACCCGAGTTGGCCAAAGTAAGAGGAAAAGACTGCTCCTTGTGCCCAAGAAAGGCGGGAGGAGTTAGCTCATCAGCTAGTTTCCTATGGCTGAAACAAAGAATTCAACAAGGGAAGAAATGAGAGATGAGCTTGTGGGAGGAAGAGTCAAATCCTTTATGTCATGCGAAAAAATTCCAACTGAATCCCAAGGTAATTGAAAACACAGGATAACTTTTAAACACGGGAGGGTCCTGAATCTTAACGTAAGAAACAGTGTCTGAGCAAATGAGACAATTCCGGCACCGTCCTTAGTCCCACTCAATTGCATTTGGCAGGTTCTCAGCGCCTTCCAATTGTTAATGGAGAAAGGCAAGTATTTGAATCATATAAAGATTTCTAGTAAGATTGTTTAAAAATGAACGATTCCGTGTACCAGTGACAAACCCTGCACCTCACAGCTCGCTTCTCTGCCTGCCTTCGCAGGACAAGTGAACATTCCAGGGAATTTCTACATGACCAGCTGTTCATCTTTTTAACAGAATGTCATTCTTCTGCTCATTTGGGAAGGATAGTGTGCAATTCAGAGTCTCTGAGAGAAGGTGTAGTTGAGGAAGACGTTTCATGTGGAGAAATGATACAATACAAACCTTGGGTAAAAAACTAAGATGTAATCTTGAAGTGGCAAGCCATTTTCTTAGGAGAAGGGATATTTGGTGTCATCTAACCTTTCACAGCTAATCAGGATGGGGCAGATGCATTCTGAATTACTTCAAAATGTCTGAAAACCAGCATGGTTTTCAAAAGCACTTACTTTAACTAGATACCTTACCACTCCATTTCCAGCTGGGTATTTCACAATTATTTAGTCAGTCTACAATGTGCCTTCTCTGACCACAGTGCATCGATTATTGGAAATCGCAAGTGTGTAGGAATCTTGGAGCTCAGTGACAACTTTGCTTAGTTTACTTCAAAAGTCACTACCAATTCACAAAATGGCCCCCTTGGCCATTTTTTAAAAAGACCATGAAATAAATTCACACACACATACAAAAATAAATTACAGGAAATAACTGTAACCCAAATACCGCAACTTTAGCCATAGATATAATGAGACTCTACAACTGTCACAAGTTACTAAAGTTGAGAAAGCACACTAATGAAATCATTGCTTTGGTAACCAATTTGAAATGGCAGATTCAAACTGTCTACATCAGGTTGTACATCAGCAACACCTGACCCAGTTGATGATTTTCCCCTCTTGGATAGCTCTTCACCTGGCTTCCAGGACATTGCTCTAGTTTCCCTTCTACCTCCCTGGTCACTGTCTCCGGATCCTCTGCAGCTTCCTCCTCTTCCCCCATCTTTTAGTCTTAGAGTGCTCTGGAGCACAGTCCCTGCTTCTCCTTATCTCTACTCACTTATTGGTCTCGACCACTCTCATCATTTTCAGTGACATGCCAGACTCCCCAATCTGTATCCAACTACTTGTTGCTAAAGAAGAAAACAAAGGCCACCACACTTAAAAAAAGTAATAATACTAACATGCCAGGCAAGAGAACAAATACTGGTGAACACATTCACGAGAGTTTACTAGAAGGAAGAGTCTAAGGGGCTTTTTAGGCCATAGAAAGTAGGGTTCACAGAGCTTTTGCTAATAAAAAAAAAAAAAAAAAAGAAAAATCTCTCTTTGGGTAGGATGAAGTCCACCATAGGTTTATATACAACTGGTTAAAACAAATTCCTGGATGGAACTGATTCAGCAAGGATCTGGGGTTAAAGCCATGGTGTGTTTTTTAATTGTTTTGTTTCATTTAAAAATTTTTTAATGTTTTATTTAAGACAGATAGAGACAGAGCACGAGTGGGGATGGGGCAGAGAGGGAGGGAGACCCAGAATCAGAAGCAGGCTCCAGGCTCTGAGCTGTCAGCACAAAGCCCAATGCGGGGCTCGAACTCACGAACCGTGAGATCATGACCTGGGCTGAAGTCAGACGCTCAACCGACCGAGCCACCCAGGTGCCCCTATTTTGCTTCATTTTTAAAGCCTTCAGTTTTGATATGTTCAGGCCATGGTTACTATAAATTGAATTTTTTTTTTGTTTTTACTCTTCTGTACAGTATCATTTGGATGTCTAGTAAAGGACTCAAATATATGTCCTCCCAAACTTGTCTCCTCACCCTGATCTGCTCTACCTGCAGCCCTTTTCTCAGCTGATGGCAATTCCACCAGTACAGTGGCTCAGGCCAAAACCCTTGAAGCAGTATAGCCCTTAAAAGTTGAGAGGCCCTTATCCAGAGCCCTGAGCTTTAGACGAGTCAAAATGACATGCGTATCTGGAGTTCATACTCATTTTAGACCAACTCCAGGTACTCAGGATCCCAAATACCCTGCCTAAATGGCCTCAACTATTGCAGAGAATGTATTACATCACCAGTGTGTGTGCACTGGTGTGTTAAAGGGGTGGACGGATTTTGAACATGCAGGCTAGTATATCGAAACAGATGTGTAGGAGGCCCCTTGCCACACAATTCACAGACAGGGATAGGAAGAGAAGGAAGGACTGAGGATCTGCTCTACTCTCAAGTAATGTTGTGGCACTGGACTTTAATAAATCAGACCTGGCTTTTCAGGTGCTTATGTAGATATAATTGTCAAGATATGTGCATTGAATATATTTTCATTCAGTGAAGCTTTTAAGTATTTAACCATTTGTGTCTCCATTGCAGTCTCGCCCCAGGACTGCAAATATATAGAAGCGTGCCTCCCTTGTAGTATATCCTTCACTCATGTGGATTGATACTCAATCCACAAATTTAGTCAGGAAATTCCATCAACTAGGCCTTCAAACTATATACTCTGTCCATATCTCTCCACTTCTTTCATTACTGTCTTATAGTTTTCAACAAAGCAGTCAGGGTCATCTCACTTCCTCCAAGTCTGCTCAAGTATCATCTCAATGAGGCCTATACTATCACTCTAAAATTGCCACCACCCCATTCCCCTTAATTTTCTCCACAGTATGTATTATCTCCTAACATCTACTGAATAATTTATTATGCCTATAACTTCAGTTCCCCTTCCTATAGAATGTAAGTTCTTCAATAGAGCAAGGATCATTGTTTTAATGTGTCTCAATCACCTCATACAATTCTTGGCAAATAGGAGCTCAGTATATGTACAATTTAAACTGAATCAGAAGCCCCTATCTGTCCTAAAAAGAAAATCAGGGGTGCCTGGGTGGCTCAGTCGGTTAAGTGTCTGACTTTGGCTGAGGTTGTGATCTCATGGTTCGTGGGTTCCAGCCCCGTATCGGGCTCTCTGCTGATAGCTCAAAACCTGGAGCCTGCTTCGGATTCTGTCTCCCTCTCTTAAATAAACAAACAAACAAACAAACAAACAAATAAAACATTAAAAAAGAAATATAAAAGGAAAATCAAGCTCTTCAAAGGCTTGTAACGGATTTTTCATAATGCATCACTTCAAAAGCTTTCAAACTGTAAAAGACTTTATGGAAAATTTTCCAAAACTTTCCATACCAATATGTACTTGGTATAATCTTTTAAAATGGGTAACTACTACACACACTGGGCCTCTCTCTAGATCTTCCATGCTTTTATATTCTATAGGTGCTATCTAGAAGTCCTACAAACTTTTCTGAGCAACATGCAATTTAACATTATGAGAGGTATTCATACAAACTGTCATCCTACTGGTTTCTAATAAGAGTAATCAAAAAGAGGGAAAAATAATGGAACGGAGTTGTAGCAGTTTCTCCTATTTGGCATATAGCCAACTACTTGTTTAAAAGTCCATTAGGGGCACCTGGGTGGCTCAGTTGGTTAAGCGTCCGACTTCGCTCAGGTCATCATCTCACAGTTCGTGGGTTCAAGCCCCGCATTGGGCTCTGTGCTGACAGCTTGGAGCCTGGAGCCTGCTGCAGATACTGTGTCTCTCTCTCTCTGCCCCTTCCCCGCTCACACTCTGTCTCTGTCTCTCAAACATAAACAAACATTTAAAAAAATTAAAAAAAAAAAGTCCATTAATCGATATTGACTTAAAGCCATTTAACAGAACTTGGTAATTTAATAACAAAAACTACTTACTTTCACTTACAACTTGATTACAAAGTTATAAAATCTATGAACTTCCTAATTTACAACACACAGTAGACTCAGCAATGATTAAAGATTTAGATACAGCAAAGTTCAAGTATCTTTCAAAAAACAGCTAAAAGTTCAATGATCTATGAAAATGTCTGGTCACTCTAACACCTGAAGGTCTTACACTGTAATTTAACACTTTTTAGCCATTCAGTTCATTTTAAGATACTACTCAGCAGAAATCCTTTATTGAAGACTCTAATCTCCAAAATGCAGTTGGAAATGTTAAGTATTCTCAATTAGATACAGGACTATCCAGACTTCATGGGTGCATCTGCCTACCTTCCTTTTTCAGCTTCTTAGTTGATGAACTGATGCCTCCTAGTGATCAATTTGTATAACACAGCTTAGAACAAGTGGGAATTTGAAAAGGGTGTTTGGTGCCCTATATACAAGGGTTTTAAAAACTATTACAACCCATTTGTGGTTAAAACATTGCCAATCAGCTGTCTCTGTCCTTTCTGCCAATAGCCCAATTCAGGTTTTTCCTCTCATCTACTCTCGTAATAGCCTAACCACTTGAATCTATACCATTCCTGATGTTACATCGCTACTAGTTCCATTCCTAGAATGATAGAAAACTTTTAATCGCCTCCCACTGTACAGAACATTCCAACTCCTTACCCTGGCATGGAAAGCCAGGCTTTCTTAGACTAAGTCCTACCTGCCTTTACAATTTAGTTTCCTTCCAATCAACCCTACATTAGGTCGTCACTTACTCGTGCCGTCTTACTTCACCAAGTCTTTTCCAACCTCGTCAAGTCCTTTGCTCTCCAAAGTCCAATTCAAATCCCACATCTTAGATTTCTTTAGGCTGAGTTGATTCCTTCCTAATCAGATCCCTCTACTTGTAATCAGTAGCTAACATCTCGAGTGTTTTTAAATTGGACCTAGTAGCACAATGGATCATGCTAGAGGTTGGTGATGGTGCTGATTGACAGCACTGGCACCAAAGGACTCTAAAAGTTAGATCTGGTGGAAAATGTATTATTCAAAATAGAGAAGGCAGGCTGAAGACACTATTGACGAGGTCCAACAAATAACTGAGTTCAGGACTAATTTACTTATTTTAGCTTTGAAGCGACGAATGAAAATATGAGTGGATGACATGGAGCAGGGATCCAGCTCTCCTTTTTACCCTGAATCCAGAATGTAGGAGATATTAAATCTGAGCAGAGAGGGAAGTAGCCCAATGAACTCTAAGAGGATATGATAAACTTGCTTGGGTACTGTAAATACTGTCAGAAAACTGCTACTACTCAAAAGTATCGATACTCTAGCCTTCAGGGTGGTAGTAGGGAAGCCTCAGGTACTCTAATGATTGACAGTGAGAGCACTGGCGAACTTGTTTTAAATTTACTTTAAGCATTGCCCTAGCTGAATAGCATTCAAGTCTCTACCCTCCATTAGCACCTAATATCCTTTCCAAAGTCTGCTTCTATTCAAAGGAGGTAAACGCTCTTGTTCGCAACTCAAAATATTTATCTCAGTCACTTGGACTAGATTCCGAAGATGACTCCTTCTTTTGCAGTCTTCTATTACAACACAGCACATAGTCTGAGAGAATATTCAATTTGACCATTATCGATTATCCATTAAAAAAACACATTTAGTAAATGAGCAAAGGCCTTTGTTGGGCATTAGAGGAAAAGAGAAGCAGTATAGATGATGCTTTCCAAAAATTGAAGGATTAAGGAAAACGGATATGATAAACTTGAGTGCTGTAAATGGCAGGGTTACTTTAGAAGAGGAACTCAGGCTATAGGCCAAGACTTGGAGGGCAGAGGTTGTGTCACAGAGGACAGGACTGACAGGATAACCGACGGAAGACAGGTGAGTGAAAGAGATGAAATGAATTCTGTGGGGTAGCCAAGCCCCCCAAAATGGAGGTGCTTTTACCAGACAGAACCCAAGAAATCTTTTTATGGCAAGCTTTCACATTGCCATTAAACCTAAAAGCAACCTCATGGTTGGAGGAAAACAAAATTGCTACCCAACTCCTAACTACATGAGAAACTACATTTGAGTTTTTAACAGGTCAGAATCTAGATCATCAATAGTTTTTTTTTTTTTTCCAACGTTTTTTATTTATTTTTGGGACAGAGAGAGACAGAGCATGAACGGGGGAGGGGCAGAGAGAGAGGGAGACACAGAATCGGAAACAGGCTCCAGGCTCTGAGCCATCAGCCCAGAGCCCGACGCGGGGCTCGAACTCACGGACCGCGAGATCATGACCTGGCTGAAGTCGGACGCTTAACCGACTGCGCCACCCAGGCGCCCCATCAATAGTTTTTTTTAATGAGATCCCATTTACACTTCTGCGAAAGTCATTGTCTCAACCTCATTTGTGTACCCAGTTCCAAGGAAAGCATCATGTGAGATCAAGTGAAAAGCCTCAGATGAAGTATAGGACTCTGGTCAGAACGCAATTCTTTGGACTGTATTCCTAAATGTTAACCTTACCAGGGCCCATTTACCTATGTAGTAGTTACTTGCCTCATGTGCTCAGGATATACATGATCAAACAATCCTTTTCTAAACCTGAAACTCTTTGGTGTATGTGACCAATGTGGCTATCTTAACCTCCCTCCTCCCAATTCCTCACAAACTCAGCTTTGGCTCTAGATGTCCAGGTCTACCCTATTTACCAGTCTCCCTCTGGAGCTCTAAACCAGGAATCACAGGCTCTTTTTTTTTTTTTTTGAAGATAACTGCCGAAAATCTTTTGCCTACTTTAGCCCCATTGCTGCCTGAAACCTGGACATGATGGATAAGAGCCTCAGAAGCCATTTCAGCCAATAAAACAATAAAACAAACAAAAAAGATGGAAGCCATATGCCAAGGACAGGAAAGCAGAAGCCCTCATGAGAGCTATGAAGCTCCCAAAGCAGCCCCAGCGTCTATGTTTACACCTAGGAGAAAACGCTGTTTAACTCTCATTGCATTTGGTTTGTTGTTTGACCAACATGTCTATGCAAACCAGGTACATATCTGAATGCTGTTTAAAATTAAGTCTGGATTAATCTCTGAAGTACATATCCTGAAATCTCCAGCTTAATTAAAGTGCTATATAACCACTAGTGCACACATAATACCTGCAAGGAAGCCAGTGAAAGCTTCTCAGTGTGGGTAGGAGCATAGACAGAGGCCAAACAAGTGGACATCAATTACTGGCTCCAAAATAGCCCAATGGTGAGAACTTGTTAAAGTTACTTAACCATCCTCAATCAAGTATAAAGAGTAAATAAAGCATTATTTCTATTATCTTGGTTTTGGATCTTTCAAAAATGGGTTAAGATTTATGCTATAAAAACAGTCGCACCTAGTTTTAAAACAGTATAGCAATGTTCTTCTCTGAACTCCTCACAATATATTACACCTAACCTTTAGAAATCTATACTTAATAGTCACCTTATACTTGCCATTTAAGGTTTCTTTACTCATCAACCTTGACGATTTTATAATTAAGAATAAGCTAATTATGGGGCACCTGGGTGGCTCAGTCGGTTAAGCATCCGACTTTGGCTCAAGTCATGATCTCACAGCTCGTGAGTTTGAGCCCCGTATTGGGCTGTGTGCTCCAGGTCCAAGCCTGGAGGCTGCGAGTTCTGGGTCTCCCCTCCCTCTACGCCTCCCCCACTCACACCCTGTCCCTCTCTCAAAAATTAAAAAAAACATTTTTTTCTTTTTAAAAGAACTAATTATGTGTATGTTTGGGAACCTCAATTATCAAAAATAAAGTCAAATGATAAAAGATTCTAATATGATAGAATAAAACATTCTTTCTCCATTAACAGGCATACAGTATGTAATTTAAACTTTCTAGGTTTCTGGTCATTTTGGAAAACTGTTGTAGCCAACTCTATTTTCAAAACATTAAAAAAAAAAACAAAACCATGGCCATTAAAAGATTTGTTCATTTACTCAAAATCTTATCATTCTTCCAGCAAGGTGTAGAGTCCCCTTCCAGAATTAAACCTGGGTGGATTTGTGACTGATTCTATAACCAATAGCGTACAGAAGTGATGACCTCCCAGACTAGATCATAAAAAAGATGCAACTCTTGGAACCCAGGTATGGTACCAGAAAGCAGTGATCCGGCCACATCCCAGCTGAGGGCTCATCCAGCATCAACCACCTGCACCTGTGCATGAAGAGCCTTCAGATGATTCCAGTCGCTATCCTTCAAAAGCTGCCCCTAATGTTGCTCAGTACAGCAGACATGAACTATCAAGCAGAGTCAACAAAATAAATCTCAATGTTTAAAGTTTTGAGAGTGGTTTGTTATGCAGTACTAGGTAACTGCAACTACCGGTACTCTCCAGGATCTCCTAAAACCCAACCCAACACAACCCAACTTTGTCTATTTTCTCAATATAAGCCACCCAGCATGTAGGAATTTCACTAAAAAGGAACTTGGGAGTATCTTGATTGACTTAGGGAGACTGAACTAATGAGAACCCATCATTATCTTGCTATATGACCTCATACAATAGAATGGCTTGGTATAATGGAAAAGCGTCCTGATAAATCCTACTTGATCTACATGTACAAAAACTTACTGTACACCTACCATCTTCCAGGCCCAGTACTACAAGTTGGGAAATTCAACAGTGAGCACGCACCCCTAAATTTCTCAAACTGGGAGAACCAATTCAGAACTGAAGGACAACCACAGTAGGTATTAAATCAATGCAAAGAGACTCTACGTTGAGTAAGATACATGCACAAGACTAGTGCCACGAAAAAGGTGAAAGAAAAGGTAGCCAAGCAGGGCTGACAGACTGTGCAAATGCAGGTTACATAGGCTGGGCTGTTGATATCGAAGTTATCCTAAAGGTTGTAGGCCCACTCACCAAGCCAAGTGAATAGCAAGGAGTTTTTGCTTTTAGTTTTGAAACTTATATTGACTAGCTTAACTGAAGTCTAAAATCACATCTGATTTCAAAACAGACACCTGTCTCATTGTCCACCTTTAGGTCCTCTGTTGCAATGTCCAGAGTCCCAGGTAAAAGTCAGGGCTGAACAGTGACAACTTGGGTGTTTTGGAGCATTATCTAAATACTATCAAGACTCCATAAATTTTACCCTAGTTTCTGGATGCAGGCCAAGGCAAAAAAATCAGCATATGAAAACAAAATATAGGTAATGAGATTTTTTAAAAACCTAGCTGATTTCAGAAAACAAATTTTCTATTTTAATTTTTACATCGAAAATTTTAAAACGGGGGAATAGGTTTATTGTCTATCATCCAGTCTTAGCCTCCCTGTTCTTTTGTAAACCAAGTAGGGCCCTTCTTAGCCAAGAGCCATTTTGCCTTTAGAAAAACAAAACCACATCAACTATTTCTAAAATTAAATGCCAAAAATCAATGTAAAAGGTGATCCCAACTGTAAGTCCTAGATTTTCTTGTTTAGGAAGAAAATTTACTAAATGCTTATTACATACGTATCTATATGTAGATAGACACCGAGCACTCCAAGCACAAACATGTTATTAGTGCTCACCACAATCTTCACAAATCAAAACAATGAAGCTGGCTGAAGAGTGATAGATGAACCTCAAAGCCTGTATTTAACCATTCTACTACCCAATTTAAAACTATTTTATTCCTACATTTATTTAAAAATGAGTCACTAGATTAGGGGCTTATAAGGCTTTACTCTAAAGTTAGATCTTTTCCATTTTTATCCATAGTTTCTTATTCCTACAAAGCAACCTCACCTACAATTCTCATTCCTAGGTCCACCTATTTGATGACGGTAGTTACAAATATGGACTGGAGAAAGGGTAGGAAAAAATACTGTGTTGGAATACCTTACAAGTATTCAGTATGCATTCAGTTTTTAAATCTATTTTCACTGGCCAAAACAAATTTTACTGCACAGTAACATTTCCTGATTTTGATTACTTGTACTGTGATTCTGCAAGAATGTCTTCATACTGAGAAGATAACAGCATTTGGAGGATGTAAAGGACAGGATGTCTACAAACTGTCAAATAGTTTAGGAAAAAATGTGTATACGTGTGCGTAAGAATATGGAGCTATGTAGCAAAATCAATAAATGGTGATGTAAGAATACACAAGAATTCTTTCAACTATATTTTCAGAGTGAGAGTTGCACGATCTATCATGTCTTAAACACTGCCTTAATGGAAAGGTCATCCTCACTTGGAAGTACTCAACAGGTGGTTTTTAGTGTTTTTAAATCGCTTAAAAGGACTTCTATGGCCCAGTCTTCCATGGCTTGGCCCCTTGTTATCTCCATCCATTCTTTCAACACCTTGAATGTGCCCTAGATTGTCCTATTTCAGGACCTTCAGTGTATTTCCTCCAGTACCTTCCCCTGAACTGCTCTGCTCAAAGGCTCCTTGTCTCACTACACAAATGAAATCCCAGCTAAAAGCTGTCACGTTAAGTTTTGAGTCTTCTGGTAGAAACTTTACCACTCCATGAAAAATGTGTAAGAGCCACAATTGCTTAACTTCATTATGAATACCAATACCATTAAACTCTTGATATGAGGTCTGTCAACTTCTGGCACTTCCATTTTTGGTCATTTATCTCCATTTCCTTCTTCTTGGCTTAAGTTTAAAATACACGAAGAACTAAAAACTACTTTTAACAAACATCTTCTCCTGAATTTCAAAATAATAAAACAAGCAGTTAAGAAATCTACAAAAGCTACAAATTCTCAATTTCCAAAATGAAAATTAAGCAACTGGATTAATGACTTATTTCCTGCTGGCAATTTATTATTTCTAAATTGTTATGCTCCACTTCTCATCTATTTTACACTTAGTCAATACCTTAATTTTTTAACGGAAAAACCTAAAAGTACAGAATGTCAAATGGAAGAAACACAAGATACAAAGTGTATTGTATTTTTTTAAATATAATTAATACATCAATTAAAAATTTCTCATGGATAAACACTCATCCTTAAAGTAATTTCACACTCCAAAGATGTTTCCATTTCTCACAAGTCACATAAGTGATCCCTAAATTAGTCCAAGAACTTGGCTTTTCCCAAGTTATATTCTGATACCTGGATTTTTAAACCAGTATACAAAATCACCACTATACATCTATAAGTTAGTTAATTTCACCATTATCATTTACATTTACTTTTCAGCTATGAGACTTAGTGCTTTAAGTAGTAAATTACCTAAATTATGAACACATATTTTCAAAACAAAATCCAGTTCACAATTACGAAGTGTGTGTGTGTGTGTGTGTGTGTGTGTGTGTATATATATATATATATATACACACACACACACATACAGTGCAGAAGATTAAAACAACTAAAGTAGCTTATGATTTCTCTTTCCTAAGGTTCCTATTAAGAACATATGCTTCTTCTAACCTATCCACTTACTCTATACATTTAAAATTAACATTTGGCTTGACTTAGTCAAAAATATAGACTAAAATTTTTATAAGACTAACCCATAAAAATGGACTCAAATTCTAAACCAAGCCCTGAAATCAAGCATTCAAAGGATATCTGAATATTAGTTTAATATTTCTGCATTGTATAAGGTTTTTAAACAATGATTCAAAGTTTTATTTTTATTTTTAATAATGGAAATGGCCTACAACTCAGATAAACTCAGATAAACTCAAATAAATTCATACTGACAAGCAGCAGCAATAAGAACAGTTAATTCAATTATCGTAGGGGCCTTATCATATACCAATCAGTATCATTAACCTATTCACAGAATAATGAAAATGTTTCTATCAAAGCTAGTATCTCCCCCCTTTCAGGTTTGTTATTGAATGAGCTAAAAAGGAAATAGAGGTAGAATCCCATTTTTCTTAAGTATTACTCTGTAAGCCAGTTCCACACTATTAAGAAATACTAATAACTGCTTCAGTGAACTAGAGAAAAGAATTCTGAAAAATTACATAAATTTAACTTTCAGACATCCGTGTTAAACTAAAAAACTAAGTGATTTATGAAACTGTTGTTTACTTACCATATTTTGAATGACCATAAAATGACAAAAACAATTTTCTAAGTATTATATATATATATAAGATTTTGCCATTTCTAGACAGGAAAAATAGAACTTCTTGGTAATCAGTGCCTGAGCCAGGGGAAACTATAAACTGAAACTGTAAGGACAAAATTCAAAGTGTCTCAAAAATGTCTGTAGTTAACTAAGGGTAAAAACCTTTCTAGTCGTCCAATAACAAACTCCATTTAGCAAGGCTTGGGAGGTTGCTCTTGAAATAAACAAATTCACAGGTCATCCTGGCCTAAGCACAGAATAGCATACTCTAAACATCTCTACTCTCTGCTCTTCCAAAAAAAGTATATATAAATATATTCATATTTTTAAAAACCACCCAAAATATCACCAGTACATTTTATAAAATTAAATGCAAATTTTATTAAGGATTTCAAATTACAGATTTCAAATTTCTAGAATGGAATAGAACCATTTTGGAACTGGAGAGATGGCGTAGATGAACACTGATACCCCTTGCAATGCCAACTTTAATGAGAAAACAATTCCTCTGCAAACCACATCCCCTTTATATAACAAGATGAAATCATATCTGCCCCTTCACTTTGGCAATAGCTATTACCTAAAGGAGTGAAAGAAAAAAAAAAATAGTGGTTTTGCTACTTAAGTTCATTAAAAATGGGATTCTATCTTTAGATTAAAATTGGCTGAGTTCAGAAAAGGCTGTGATCAGATGAGCTATGGGTACAAAAAAAAATTCAGCAAGGAATGTCTAATTAAAGCAACCAAAAGCATTTTGAAAATAAAGAGGAAAAACACAGGATGTTTTCATGGCATTTTTTTCTCCTACAAACTATTGCAACTGGTTAAGGATTTCCAGTAGTTAATTAAATTCTCAGGAGAGGAATGAATAGTATTATACAAATAACAAAATGTATTCACATTCCAAGATCTTAATACTAGATTTTCAAAAAGGAAGCTCTGTCACCTCTAAAAACAAACTCAATATAGTTTTATTAAGAGCAGGAACTCTAGGCCATCCTCTAGTCATAATCCATTTAATCCACCCTCACTGTCAAAGCTTTTAGGCTTGTCACAAAAAATTAACAGTAATTAGCCTGAGGTATTTTAAATGTGGCTCTGTAAGTCTCAAATTTAATGGCATCTTCCTCCCTAAAAATGGTCTTCTTTCTACTTCAGTCCCATGATCTCTGTAGTATTTCACTACAATATGGTCATAAACTAAAATACCTAAAAGCAATCGTTGGACCTTTTGAAAGAGTTGTTCATCCATCCACTTATATTAAGACAGGAGCCACACAAAGATCTGTAATAGTGTTTGTTGCCTGACCAGATCCAGAATAGAGGTACTTAAACCTTTGTTTTCCAGTTGAATTATCAAACCCTGGTATGAATAAAACGTGAATATTATACTTGTGGTACAAATAGGTTCATATTTTTGAGCTTTTAATGAGATTGAGAAACATTTCATAAAACTTAACTTAATATGCCTTAACATATCTGTGAGGTAGTTAGGTAAACAGTACTACCCATTTTAATACACAGTAAACAGAAGCATGGGTAAATGACATACTCATACTTTAAGCAGTAAGAATTGGAATTAACTATAGAGGCATGGGGCCTTCTCTCTAGTTCTAACCAAATGAAATAAAATTTTAATCTTTTAATCTTTTTTTTTAAAAAAACATTACATCATTTAAGATTTTCTCTTTCTTTTCTATCCTCTCATATTAGCAGATGTAGTACCTCTCCCAAAGTTGACACTCTCTTCTTCCATAATATGGTAAGCTGGGTACAATGCTTATTAATCCAAGCTAGGCCTCTGTTTCTACCTGAATTAGTACAAAATTAAGACATTATCTTGTGAGAACTAAAATTATATGACATTTTTATTTTAGGCTGCAAAAACAAAAACAAGCAAACAAACAAATAACAACAAAAAAACTTGAAATAGGCTTGTCAAATGATGTAAATTCATCCTTTCCAGGGAAGCGGAAGGTAGACCCTACCATAAAGAAAAGATGCTGAGTTAATGGAGGTTAAATTTAAAAGTACAGTTAAAATAATGAGGCTTAACTTTTGAAAATAGGTTTTATTCACCTCCCTATAGTAACCAATAACCACACTATGAGTTAGGTTTCTTTACTGTGGTTTCCTTACTAGGTATCTCTAGCTATGTCACCTAGAATACAAAATCCATTAATAATCTAAGTTATCAGTTGTGGTCTTACTGGAAATTCTTAACCATATTTGTCTTGACAAGTTCTGTTTTTTGTTTTTTAAATGATGAATTGTCTTAGTCTAAGTCACTGCATTTCTGCAACAAAGTAATGAAAGGCACAGCTAGTGCAAGCAAACTTAAACCCAATTCGATTACCAGCTGAAAAAATATTTTGGTTCTTCAGGGAAAAAAAATAAGCGAATCAAAAAAACTGTTCTTTTATAACAGGGCTGTTCACTTTCATAGCTATAATCTAAATTCTTTGTTACATGATAAAAATTACTCCAGAAGAACCAAACCATGTAGTGATGAATGAACATGCATGAAAGAATTTATGCAATCGATAGAGCTGGCAGAAAAACTACAGTTAAAATGCTAAGTAGAACAAATTGGTCTTTAAAATTATCAGTTCCTTTCCTTTAAAAAAAAGTACTGAGTCTACCAAGAAAATACAAAAACATAAGGCTGTAAGAAAATAATAGTTGTGTTTAGGCTATTACAGTGCAGGTTATCCTCAAGGCCACATACATCCTGCTTCACTGCTGCTTGCACTCTGCTGGGTTTTGATCCTTCTGTTAAAGGAAAACAACAAGTCAATCTATCTTTTTCTACCTGCTTCAGTTAATTTTCAACAGTAATTAAACTACCTTAATTATATTATCTCACTGTTCTACCAAAATTTGTGCCAAATTAAAGAAATAGTATATAGCAATGATGGAAAGTTATTTATTCAAATATCAGCAAGTCACAAAAATGCTAAAATAAAGCCCAAATTTTACATTGTAGAATGAATTCCATAAAATAAAACACACTAAGCCATAATCTTAGAAAATAAAATAACCAAGCAATTTATGTTAGTCATATTATCAGTATTTTCCTTCTTATAGATCAATTATTGTTAAATCCTAATTCCATTAATATTAACTTTCAAGAGTAATTCATACCTATTAGAATATTTAAGATTATTTTTAACTACCCCCTCTCTTACCTGCTCACTAAAATATCTTCTGGATATTTTACAGAATTTAGCAAATGAGTGAATACATTTAACAGAAACCTTAAGTTTCAAATGAATCCTGATAAGGTACTTTGTATTTTGGGGGAGACAATGGGCTTTACTAGCCCTGATATGACAAATTCTCAGTAACAGATTGGGACTCTCAGAAAAAAGGTGGTTGGGAGAATCTAACACAGTACTGCTTCCCTATTCCCAAGCACTTTTGCATCCAGGTTACTTAAAAACTGACCTTTGTTTATAACCTATCCTTTGGAGGAAAAACAACCTAAGAACACTAATAAGTAATTTTAAATGCTTTAAAATTGTGAAGAAGAAAAAAAAAAAAAGCCCAACATAAAGTGCATTAGAAGTAGAATCTTAGGGTTTATTTAGCCTGAAACTATGAAAAATAGAAAGTCAGAACCAAAAATAAAAGTTTCTTAGGAAAGGTACACTGGCATATCATGTACTATTGAAATACCAGTGAAGATTAAAAAAAAAAATGTATGTATGTATATATATATATCTCCAGTCAATAAGACTTACAAAATAAACTTTATATTAAGAAACATCAACTCTTATGTAATTTGCCTTAAATTTAATAGAAAGCAGCACTAATTTTGCTCACCTTTGAGTCATAGTCTGGATCATTTTCCTCATCTCCTTCTTCTTCCCCTTCCTATATTAAAGTTCAAAATGCATCCATGAAGTAGGTACACAGTAGGAAGAAATGGCTCATAATGTATGGAGAAATTTTAATACAAGTTACTCTATAGGTCAAAAGATTTTCATGATTACAGAGTTTGGTGACAATGCAATTTAATTTGAAAGCTTCTAATATGAAAAATTTCCCAACACAACTTGAGACATCCAGAGAGCTTTTATTGAAAAGATTTACTGCAGCCAACGTTGAAAAAGTTTACTGCAGCTTTTGACTTCTTCAAAGAGCTGATAACCCTGCAGCAGAACAGAATTATTTGAAATAAAAAAAATGTTCTGAGTTTTGCAATTTATTTATTGAAACCTTATACATACATTGTTTGGCTGTAGAATTCTAAAACCGTATTTTTTTCCAAAAAGTTTTTATCCCGTATCACAGAGTAATGATTATAGCAAAGGAATACATAAGTCACTCAATTCGCTTCTCAATGTGTTAAACAGAATTATTTGCTCATTTGGTAAACATTACCTCATCCGCTTCTTCACCTTCTTCATCATACTAAAAAGGGAAAAAAGGATGAAGTGTGAATGTAGCTAACAAACATTTGAGAGTAGCATTACTTACAGCCATCACTGTCTCCACTAAGATCTAAAAAGAGGAAAATACTTTCCCTAAGGTGACTAATTACAAATTACATAGCTGTAGGAATCAGTTCAGTGCCATTATCTAAATCTGACGATCTAAAAAATTAAAGAACACAGTACAATCGTGGGTGTGGTCAGACAACTATTATTATAAATATTACCTGCCTGTACTTATGTGAACACATTGCACAAAAAGGACCTAAAGCCTACTGGAATGATTGTCATTTAGCAATAAAGATATCCAAAATATTTGAGGGGAGCCTAATTTTACCTTAATTGTTGTTTAATACTCCTTTGGATAAAAATTCTATGTTTCCTAATATTTTTATGTTAAGTAATAAAAAACATCTTAGGCATGTTTTTTGTTTGGTCAAAGACAAGGGAATTATAGACCTCCAACAATGACCAAACACAATAAAGTTTTACTAATTTGGAGAAGTCTAAGATCCTAGGAGGACATATTTAAAGCAATTCAGGAAAGTTATCTAGAGGACATCAGTAATTAGCCTTTGAATTATTCTGTCTTTTAAAAAATCACAACTATTCATTAAACTTCTCATCAATTGTGACAATCACACCCTCACCAAATTATTTCACTGCAGGATTCAGATTCACTCACATCATCATCATCGTCTTCAATAGCTTCTCCAGTAAAGTATAACACTGATCTTGGGATTATACGCTCACGTAAAAAGTGACCAATTTCAAAGTCTGCAGCAAGGATAGCTTCAGCATCATCATCCTTTAAAAACAAAACAAAAACAAGCACAAAATTTAATAACTGCTATTTAATTAGGCACATGCAAGACTCTTGAGTTTAAATCCTACGAAGCAACACTCAACTTCACTTTTCGTCATTTTAAAATTAGCTTCTGTGTGTGATTCAGTAGTCATCTACATATACCTTAGGTCTACAGTTTTTAATAAAAAGAAAGGTAAGCAATGCAGTGTACATACTCAGACAAATTTGGGAAATAAAAATTAGAATTGGTTATTGTTTAGTTTTTTTCTGGCTTAAAATTAAAATATAAAAGCAACTTTGTTATGGGACTGTAATTTTCCTTTTAAAATATTAATTACTGAAAACACCCAACGGAATAATACTAAGATACTAAGAATCTAAGGATTTATAACATTAGGTGTATGACACATAATGAAACAACATGGAGAATCACTACACACTTCCTAAAAGTAGTACCCTAGCAGGTATATAATGCCAAATGAGAAAGAATCCTACTTAATAAATACAAAGTCGATCCAGGATTTCTATTTAATGACAAAGCACAACACAAAATTGGTGCTGACATTCTTCAAAATTAAAATAATTCCATTAAAGTTCTACGATACCAAACAATGAATAAACATTCCATGAATGTTCATTTTGATTCATCAACATAATCCACTATAATGAACATCCAAAAACACACAAAAGGGCCAGTGGACTTTGAAGTAAAGACTTCTAATCACAGGTGGTAGTCTATCTGTAATTACTCAAGATTGTTTTGTTACCATCAATATTTGGAAATAGAAATTAAAAAAAAAAAAATCACTTGAACACAAACTCCAACCCATTTGCTGACATGAAAATAGCATGAAACTATCTCAATGCTCACAGGTAGGTCTTTCAACCTAAAATTCGGGTGCTGCTTTACAGCCCCCTTTTTTGTCCTATAAAAGGTATTTTGAGCCAAGCCACTTACTACTCTTTTCAGGCAGAAATACTTGCCTTTTACACATCTGGTCCAAACCTTGGCTGAAACCATTCTAATTCGAAAGTATTCAAAATAAAACATACTTTCTAATTCCATATGTATAAAACTATTTAAACTGAGTTAATTTAAGTTCAAAGATCTGGCCAACAGAAGAGCAAATTCACAACATACTTAGCCTACCCTGCCTGTATAGACCTCTCAGAGGTTGTTCCTCTTTCTAGGCCATACACAGGCACAATCATAGCTCTTGGCATATAGTCACATAATACATGGCCACAGTAAGAAACCATATTTCCACTGGAATAACACAGAAAGAGTTCTGACCAGAATGGTTAGGAGTTTAGTAAACAGTACAAATGGTTTAATACCTTCTAGTTTCAATAAGAAAACTACAATCTTAACAACTTGAATCCCCTACACAATATTTGCAAGTCTCAAAAGAAAAGAAAGCCTTTAGCCTTTCCATTTTTCAGTGGAAGCACTATAAGCATTTTGAATGAAATAATTTCAGATGCATAATGGTCTTTTCCATGCACTGCAAGCCTCATAACAAAATTCAAGTAGCAACTATCCAACTCCCCACGTTTGAGAACCAATTCTCTAATTTCATATGTAATTAACAATTCAATAAATAAATAACAATTTAACTTACCAGGTCTCCACTCTCGGGAACTGCAAAATTGAGAAAAGAAATTCAAGTGAGTAAGAAATTAAAGAAAGCTTGTAATAAAACAACCATCAATACCCAAACTAAAACACTGTTTACCTTCAGGAGGGGCAAAAAAATTAAAGAAAGAGTCGTTGGAAACTGTTTTGGTCACAGTACGAACTGTCCCACGTCCCTTGTGTTTCTGCTTCTTCTTAATGGTTTTCAAAGTGACATTCTTTCCTTTTTTCCAATCTATCTGGCACCTTGCAAAACAAAGGAGGAAAAAAAAAATCTATCGCAATTAATGTATTACATTTAATTGATAGAAGAACTATGATTTATCTAATTAAATATTATATTTAATTACAAATTCTAGAGGGGAAAAATTGGCTCAAACGTTTTTAGTAGCATATAAAGAGAAAATTTTATTTCAACAAATTTTTTCAATAAGATATTGACAATTAGCACAAATTCACAGTACAATAAATTTAAACATGCACTCCTTTGGACAACTATCTGCAATACCAAAAGCCAAGGAGAATTCTAGGAAAATAGGTAAGCTCTTCCCAGAAAACATTTTACTGAAATGTTTAGTGATAAACTATGTATGTCTCTATGTATCACACACACACTAGGAAATACCAAGCATCACAAATTCTAAGTAAAATAAAGAGATAAATTCTGTGAAAGTAGTAAAATTAAACTCACCCTGTACAACCCATAATTTCTGGTCCATCAAAAGAAAAGGGATCAGAGTCATCTGGTTCTGACCTCATCCTGTATGTCTTTGTCAACACTTCATTTGTGAAATATTCATTGGGTTCAAAGTGAAATTCTAAGACAAAACTCTTAAAAAAAAATAAAAAAATAAAAACTAATGAAATTCCTACATCATAAATATCAGTGCTTTAGTAAATAAAACTTAATCTGTTGATTTGTATAAACATATAAACTTCTAGGTGATAATACTTTTCCCACTCTGGGAAAGGGTCAGATAAACCCCAAATTCTGTTTAAAAAGCAAAACAAGGTACAAAATAAAACTGGATAAAACCTAGTTCAGCTTATAACTTCTATTTAGTAACATGTTTACAAAACAGGTTAAAACAGCTGAATAAACTGACCAAATACTCCCTTCTTCCATCCCCACGAAGAGGACTTTAAATCTTACTCTAACCTGAATTTGACAGATGAAAAAGCCCAACTGGACCACACACAATAAAAGAATCTATAGCCTGTAGCAGCTCTGCCCATACTTCACATAATCCTGTTGGTTTTGGGGGAAGTGAGGGCCCTTTAACATCTTCTGTTTTATGTAATTCTCAGACACATGCCATTTATCTTCATTCATTTATTATTTGAGACAGAGACAGAGAGAGAGAGAGAGAGAAACCGTGCACATGAGACCAAGTGGAAAAGAGAAGCGGGGGGGGGGAGGGGGGGGAGAGAAAGAGAGAGAGAGAGACAGAAGAGAAGGAGAATGGGGTAGAGGGGGAGATAGAAATAATCCCAAACAGGATCCATGCTCAGCTCAGAGCCCAACGTGGCGCTCAATCCTACAACCCTGGGATCATGACCTGAGCCAAAATCAAGAGTCAGATGCTCAACTAACTGAACCACCCAGATGTCCCCCAGACACATGCCTTTTAATGTGAAGTATTTTTTTAAATTCTGTTACCTTGCTATTATTTTTTACCTACTTTTAATCTAGTATCAAAGATTTACGAGATTTCAACAATAGTTTTGTGATCAGAGGGAGGAAAAGAAATAAACGCTGCATTTCAATTATCAACATCCAAACATTTATTTCCTACCAACAATTAAGAGTACCAAGTATAAGTTTTAACTTCTTTCTCACCCCCATCTCTAAGCTTTGAGTACCACCTCTTTTCAGAAACTTCCGTATATCTACCTATAAACATCTAATGTTACAAGACTGAAACTATTTCAAAGTTCTTTTACCATGGGCTGGCCAGCATCTGAGAACTTCACTTTAATATCTTTTAAGTGCTTCAGAATAGGTTCATCATGTTCCTGCAAATTAGGAAAATATTAAAATGAATATCTAACATGGCATTTTAGGATTAGTGTTGTTACTGGACAAAAACACTTAGCTAACTAAGACATTTATAGGGAGGTTTTACATAACAATTGTGAACCATAAGACCTACTCTCCAGATTATGGCTTATACTAAAGCTAGTTTACTTACAAGCTCTACTTATTTCTACTGCCATTGGTAGAAAAAAAGTGACTCGACAGAAAACTACATCATCATCATCATCATCATCATCATCATCAGACTGAATAGGCTAAAGAATACAAAACCAAGTCTTAGGCATGTTTGCTTTAAAAACGCTTCCTTTTCCAGCAGCTTCTTTTTCCTTTCATTCTGCTGGGTCGTTTTCTACTTCGCCAAAGTAGAATGAAGTAGTCATTGTTCCAAGATTTCTTTTTCTTGACGTTAACTTCCAACAATCACACTACATGGCAACAAATACTACCACTCAGGTGGTAGTGGCTCAAGAAATGCTTCTGATTAAGACAGGAAAAGTTTCCCAGAGAAGGAGACATTTAGGTTGGTTTCCCAGAAAAAGTGACAACTGTAAGAGTTAAAGATCTGTATGTTATTCTTTTAAAATGCAAGTGTTCCTTGGAATATTTGTTTCAGACTGAGAAAGTCATTTTGGGTAAGACAAATGGAATTTTAAGTCTCCTCCTTCCTATCTCCAATACCAAGCACCTAAACACAGAAGGCACAAGACTGTAACAAAACATTGCTCAATGATAAATAATTGTCAAAGGGACCATTTCATTATCTAATTTTTGAAAATGAATTAAAATTTATTTGATTACATTCATCAAAGACACATTTCCCTTCTACAGATAACACAGGTTTCAGAAGACCACAACCATTCCATAAAGGTCAATAACGGAGAGACTAGTGTCATCACAGCCATTTACACTTCAAAAGTAAACTGGTGTTATCATAAATAAAATTACCTGAACCATATCACTGAGCAAGTCAACATTCTTAAAAACGGTCAACCAGAATTCAGGAATTCCCTTGGGGTCTTCTTTTTCTTCATCTTTTTTCTCATCTTCAATCTTGGCTTTTTCTTTCAGCTCCTCCTTGATAAATGACAGCATACATTACTGAATACCTATATCAGACCTCTGATAAAATATTACCCATCCCCTTAACTTACATCCAGTGGTGAAGTACAGAAACCAAAATATCTTCAATCACCAATTGTAACTTTCAATCAAATTATAAGTACTGGTCCAATTGTATAAACACTGCTGTTTACCATACCAAACCTTACTTCTATAAATATTGCTAATTACCATACTCCTCCAAAAAAGAGAACCACTAGGAGAGAACCTTATTATAAACCATAGGGAAATAGTTTTAGAGAAAAAAATTTTAAAGCTTCAGGGGATAAGTAAATAAATAAATACCTTACCCAATGCCTCACCCCTTGGTGTTCTTGACCAAAACACTATATTTGCTTTATCAACCAACATTAAAACAGCAATGTTGGAGAAACAGGGTCATGTAACAGAACACTGCATTTGTGTCACAACCCTGCCATTTATTAGCTGTAGGCAGGTCACTTAGAAGCTTCCATTTCAGGGGTGCCTGGGAGGTTCCTCTTGATTTCAGCTCAGGTCATGATCTCGCGGTCATGGGATAAGCCCTGTGTGGAGCCTGCTTGGGAATTCTCTCCCCCCCCCCTTCCCCTCCCCGCACATGCGTGCACACGCTCTCTCTCAAAATAAACATATAAACTTAAAAAAAAAAAAAAAGCCTCCATTTCATCACTTGAAAAGAACAATCCTTTGCATGTCATCATGAAGTTCAAAGGAGAATTTTATATGAATCTATAAAACTTAAATACTATAAAAATGTAAGGGAAAATGAATTTGGAAGATGAATTTGGGTACAGATGGTGCCAGGTCTAACAGTGGCTCATCTGCACTCACTATCTATCTTACAATAAAATATTTTCAAGGGATAAAAACACAAAGTTGGTACCAACCGAAATTTCATCCTCCTCATCTGGTTTCCATTCACATTCCTCTTCTGTAGGTTCATAAATTGCATTAATGATCTCAAATCGCTAAAATGATTTAAAAAGAAAAGCTTACATAAAAACACTGATATCCAAGGCAGAAACTAGCTCTTTCTTGTTAAAGATGCTTATAGTTTTAATGAATGCATACCACAACCTGAATTGCTATAATTGATTTCCCAAATACCTCTTAATAACCATCTGGCTGAGAGGCCTAAAGACTTAACCACCTGCAAGTTTGTTTATATTTCCAGAGCTTTATTATAATGTCATATTTCAGATAAATAATAGAAAGCATTACCTTATCAAATAGAGGCTGATAGAGAACAGCATACTTTCTTTCAAGATCATGAACTTCCTCATAGAATTTGGCTTCTATCTGTGCACATTTAACTTGAAGGTTTTTGAGAGCATTCACTCGTCTCTTAACTACCCTAGGCAAGCTGAAAGGTTGGAATGCACCAGTTACACAGCATCATAGTAAAATACAAGTCATACTTCTATCATATTGAAAATAAAGCATAAAAGTCAGTGAATGATAGTTTCCTAGTTGAAGCAAAAGGTATACTCTAACTAAAATAAATACATGGACTTCTTGACTGAAATATTTCAAAAATGAACATTTAAATAGATACAGTAAGTTGATAAGAGAAAGTAAATCGTATCAACCCTAAATCTTTCATTATAATCAAGTTCAGCAGTAGACTTGTCAATGCTGGCATCTATGCTGTAAAACAGACTATTTTTTAAGTTCAAAAGTCATGGGCTGATCATCTTAACTCTGAGAATAATGACAGTAACCTTGATTTTAAAAAGAAAAAAAAAAAAGTATGTGTATCTCACCCATACCAGCTATTTTTAGGGAAAAGGAGAACATATGTATATTAGAAAAAAGGATGGTATCCTACACTATTATTTCTTATTTTAGTCTCTGTATTTAATTTGGAATTTGAAATTTTATTAAAAATATGACTGTTATGTTCCATGAAGGGACTTTTAGTAAGATATAATTCATATATCATACAATTTACTATGGGGTGGGTATAAGCCTCCCGAAGTATGATTAAACTTAGGAATCCCCTACTACCCAAAACATTTCACTCAAAATTTATCTAACTTCAGGGAATCTGTACAAAAGATCCAGAATCCAGATTAGAATTTCCTGCCATAGGCAGATTGTTGTAACTCAAACAATTCTCTTACTTAACCACTATTTTAGTTATGTTAATCAGAAGTAGAAAACAAATTATCTACAGATACCATTTTTTTATATCTTACAATTAAAAGTAAAAAGCTTAATGTTTAGTCAAGGCAGTGAAATAGCATGGTGTGCTGCCCACCCCCACAGCCTATCTTAAAGAAATAAAAAACAAAAAAAAAAATTCAACCCTAGAAACTTTAGAACTAAGAAGGAAACAACTATTTCAGGCACTTGCACGCACACACACCATGGGCAACTTCTGAGACTAACAACTGCACAGGGTGAACTGCAACCTAGAAAAAGGAGGAAATGGCCAGAATGGGTAGCAGTGAGGACAGGCTAGAAGAAAGCTTTTTAAATTCTGCACTTTCCTTAGAACAGTCAGTGCCTGTCCCCTTCACCCTTCACAGAGCCCAGTGCCAACATTTTTAGGAGCTGATAAAAGCTGGACTGGCTGAAAGCTTACAAGCATTCATTCCTCCACCCCTCCACTCCAGGTACTCTTTCCAAAGCAGCCAAAAACAATTGCCTAGAATTGACAGCCAACTTTTGAGTCTAAGTTAACTGGAGCTCTCCTTAGGTTCATCCCATCCCCTCACCTCAAACTCCATGGGACTATCACAAACCAAAGCTTGATCTTTAATAATGATTACCGAGGAGTAACTGTTATCAGCCAATGAGCCTAAGCTCTAAGTCCAAATAACTAAACACTTGAGGAGTACAATCTCTAATGAAAGAATGAAATATTTATCATCTGAAGCCGTATTATTAGACAGAACAATGTAAATGTATTTAAGGAAATGAGGGAAGAAACAAGACCAAGAAATCTAAAAGTGGAAATATTAAGTATGAAAAATATAGTAGCTAAATTATATAACCAACAAATAGGATAAACTGGATAGGTTCAAGTGAAAGAAGTCCAGTAAAGTTGAAAAGGTCTCCAGAAGGCAGCAGGAAAGACATACAGTTATGATTTGGACGACAAAAGTAACAACAGCTAAAAGACAGAAGGGAGGTGGATAGCTCAAGAAATGAATAATAAATTTCTCAGAGTCAAAGTAATATGGAACTCCTCACTCTCACCCCTAAACAGGTTAATGAAATTTATGAATATCAAAGACCAAAGAAAATTCTAAATGTATTCAATGAAAAAGCAAATAACATATGAAGAAAAAGGAATCAGACCGACATCAGGCTTCAAAAGAAAACACCATATACAAGAAATGCATTTTTAAGATATTTAAGAATTCTGAACTTACAATTTTATAAACCAAACTATTATTCAGATATAAAACAAAATAAAAACTTTTTATGAGGCTTATCAGGCTTCAGGAAATATGCCACAGATACTCGTTACATTCATTAAAAGTAATTTTTGAAAAAGTTAAAAAAAAACAACTCGGGAACACTATATAAGATATGGGCAGCCAAATATCTTGGTAAATTTTACTGATGTTTTAATGAACAAAAAGAGGACTAGAAGATGTATATTTATAAACAATACAGACATTGGTAAATTTAAGAAATCAATAGGGGTATTAGGTTTTGAGCCTCTTTACCATAATAACAAAAAGTAGAATGCAGTAACTTTGAAGCCAGCAGAAGACAACCAGAATTATTTAATGGAAAGCAGAAAAAGAGGAAAAAGAAAGTACGATAAATTATAAAATAAAATAATAGCAATTAAGTCCAAAAACAATACCACCTTCAAGAAATGCAAAGAGTTTGAAACCACTAATAACGAAGCGAGCAAACTTTTTACTAGAGATAAGATACAAGGATGGAAAAAGACATGCCAGGCAAAGGAAGGAAGGAAGGAAGAAAGAGAAAGAAAGCAAGCTGGAATAGCTATCTTAATATCAGACAAAACTGAATTCATAACAACAACAACAACAAAAATAACACAAAATACAAAAGAGGACATTTTAGTCTTGTAAACTAGAACAGAAGGACAAGATGTATACGTCACAAACATATAGCTAATAATACAGCTTCAAAATATACTAATCCACAACCAATAGAGATTAAATAGAAAATTTTAACACATCCTTCCCAGAAACTGTTAGTTCAGGCAGATAATCAATAAGCAGAAATAAAGAGAACTTGAACACCACAATTAATAAATTTGCACTACTAATTCCAGCATATAGATCTTCACTCTACATTCATAGAACATTTATTAAAACAAAGTATTAAGACCATAAAAGATTTAAAAAAAAAATCAATTCAAGCATTCAATTCAAGAAACTGGAAAGAGGAAAAGAGCAAATTCAAATAAGAAGGGTTCTCAAACCCCTAAGGCCAAAGTCCATTTTTAGAAGAGTTCTACCAACTGTTCAACGAACAGTTAATTCCTATCTTATTCAAATTGCTTTGAAAACAAGGAAAAAAGTAAAAGCAGCTGTGTCTATTTCATTAAGCAATCGAAATCTTCACTCTAAAACCAGGGCTTGGAATTACCATCCCATTGAAAGTTTCTGTATTGTACATACATACATATGTACATACACACCCAAGTTCAATTCACTAATGAATAACGACCTTACATAAAATTATTAAACTAAACTCAACAGTGTAGGTTTATTCCAAGAAAGTAAGGTGAGTTCAGTATCTGAAATATATTTCCAAACTGTATTTAATATGACTTAATAGATTCAAAGAAAAAGTCAAAAGACCATCTGAATACAGAAAAAAAGGTCACAAAAAATCCTACGTAGACACCAAATGTAATGGAGAGATTTTATATCCATTCCAGACTGGAAATAAGACAAAGATGCTCATGTTTAATGCTAACATTTAACACAGTACTACAAGTCCTGGCCAATACTGTAATGAAAGAAAAATAAACGTGGTGTGACATAACACAAAAGATTAGAGCTAAAACTGCCATTACTTGCAGACAGGATCTTTTGCCTATGGGAGGAGAACAAAGAACAAAGAACAAATTACTACCAAAGTGTAGCAAGATTTCTGGATACAAGATCAACAGCAAATAAATAAATAAAAATAAATCAATAGCACTCTTCTTGACATCAACAGCTAACATGGAGATACAATAAAAGATACTACATTCACAAAAGCAACACAACTAAAGTACACAGGAATTAACCAAGAATAGACTTTGAAAAAAAAAATTTAGAGTAAGAGAATATGATCTCAATAAATACAAAGATGTGGATGAGACAACGTACCATTAAAAGGATAATTCCCTACCATGTTAATATGTACACTCAATGTAACTCTTATCAAAAATTTTAGTGTGTTGAGAGGGGCTGTTTTCTGTTGTTTTATGAAAATCCCTAGAAACTTACTAGCATCCATATGTGGGATGAAGGTCTACATACTGTTAAGCCAATCTTAAGAGTGTGTTCCATAGGGAATGAGGGGGAGGGGAAAGGGTGGAAGAAGATACTACAGGGAGAAAGATTAAATCATCACCCTGCTAGATATTAAAACATACTAAAAAGCCATATTAATTAAAACCAGTATTAATTAAAACAGAAGAGTGCTGTTCAAAGACACACACAGATGTTTATAAGAAACTGGTATGTAATAAAGGTGGTATCACAAATAAATGGGCGAAAAATCAACTGTTCATGGTGAAGTGTGATAAAAACAAGCTCATCAAAACAAAACAAAAAAACAAAAAAACCTGAATGCCTAGCTAAATACAAAGGTGAACTCTAGAGGGATTATTAAAGACCTAAAGATGAAAGGCAAAACTAGTCAATAGGAACTACAGAAGGAACTAGGAAGGACTTGTTAAAACTTGAAAAGAATGAGCCACAGGTCAAAACCTTAAAATATAAAAATTAAGGATTTCGGTTTAATGGAGAATGCTAAGGATAAAGTTAATAGAAATGACACGAAAGATTTACAAGTCTAAAACTGATGACAGATTAACACCTAGAATACACAGAAACTCCTGGAAAAGACAGTAAACCCCAATAGGAAAATGGACAGAGGGAACAACAAATGAGCAACCTAAAAAGCTCACAATCATGAAAAAAAGCTCAAAACTCAGTAGACAACAGAAAATACAAACAAAACAAAATATGCCCGTACCTCTTCGATTGGTAAAAAACAAAACACCCATAAAGGTGAATGATACCAACTGCTGGCAGGGACACAAGGATAGAGCAACCTTCAATGCACTGGCTCTAGAAAGCAAGCTAGAAGTATTTAAAGTTTGCATACCTCATATAACAATCCCTATGAGGTAACTACATAACCCAAAATAATTCTTACACAGTTCTTTAGGAGGGCATGCACAAAGATGACCATTACAATGGAATTTGTGTTGATGGAGCTTGGAGGCAATCTAGATATCCATCAAAGAATAAGCGTATAATAGAACATGGTGGACACAAATCACCGCAAGTGACAACATTTAGAAGCTAGAAACTACTGACTAGAGATTACATACAGAAAGCAATGTGGATGGATCCTAAAACCATAAAGCCAAGTATAAAAAAACAATTATAAGCAAAATAAGATACATGTGCTATTGTTAATGATTTATAGGACCAGTGAAATAAATAAGAAATCATTATTTCTTGTAATCCTGTGCACTTCTAGCAAACCTCCAAACAAATCTCAGAAATGGTTAAGATCTGTGTATTTCCTGTGGAGAAGAGTCAAACTTTGAAAAGACCAACTCTAAATTGGTGGTACTCGGCAAAATTTTAAACTCCCAATAATCCTATAATAGATACTAACAGACATTAGCTTTCCACTATTACTAATGTAAGTCCTAGATGGTCTTAAAAATAGGTACACTTGCAATGTTGATTATAGAAGGATAAATAAGGACTATGGAAAAGAAGAACTTGTACCTTTCAATGTATCCTGTTGGTGTTTCTACCAGACCATCAAGTCTTTCTTGAAGGGCTGCAAGAATCTGAGGATTTTGCATCATCTGAACAGTCAGCTGACGCGCTTTAAAAAAAAAAAAAAAAAAAAAAAAAAAAAAAAAAAAAGGGCATCGAAAGGATTTTATGAAAATGTATTATGCTATTTTAATAGGACAATCCAATCATGAAGTTTTCCTGACTAGCCCATAAATCATTGGTCTGAACAGAGATGGGCAGCAAGCGGAGGAAAATCCACTCTAGGAAAAGTTCAGATTCCTAATGATCTAATACATCACCATCTCTCAAGGCCATTGCTACAACTCCTGTGAATAATATCCTTTCTCTTCCTACTACATTGCGTTTCACACACCTTCCGTTTTTGAGAAGCTCAAAGCTTCATCCGGATGCCTATCTATGACTGTAGATAATGCTTTGAAGCAGACAACACACACTATTAGAAAACTGCAAATACAGTTTCAATCCTGGGACAAAGACTGTGGAGCGAGTAACCTAAATGTTTTGTTTGATGCTTAATAGTATAGTGTGCTTGTGTATGTCTGAATAGAGAATGTTAACAGTTGAAACAATCAAGGTTGTAACTAAAGCCAAACAAAACATGATTCATTAATGGTGTCTAAAATCATACTTAAACCAAAAATACCAGATTTAGGTGAAACAAGTTATTTTGCTATATCCTCTCTTCTTCATAAACAGACATTACACAAAATTGATATTAGCCTTCCCAGTTGTGTTTTTAAAGGTCAATTCCTAATACTAATTTGATTATTGGATGATGTCCAGTTGTGATAACCAACATGCCTTTAGAAATGTCAATACGGGCCACTAAGGATACAGACCTATATATCTTTCGAGAAAATGTTGTAAGATGAAAGCTGAAACTAACGTGCAGTGGTCTTTTCACAATTAACCTCCATCTGGCTTAACAATGAAAAGTTGAGTCATCTGGTACTTCAATATTCTTGGCCCATACCCACAGGGCATAACCTGCAGGCATAACCTCCGCTACCATTGCTACTCCTCTTCCTTCTAGAATTACTTGCTCAAGAAAACTGTGATTGATTTTTGTTTACATTTAATACTTATCTCTTTTTTGGTTGTTTGGTTGAAATGGGTTTAAAAAAGACTGACATACAACTATAGGTTTTCTACTATTAAATACTGAACATTTTCAAATCACTCTAAGCTAGTGTTGTTTTTTTAGAAGTACCACCAAAAACAACCTGTAACATTTCTAAATTCAGACAAAACTCCTGGGCAGCTGTCTGACACAGTTAGGCCATGTCACTGCAGCAGCAAGAGGGTACACAGAGTGACTTCTGATGGGTCACTAACTGTATCTATACCTTCCCCTCCCTTACTACCATTCCATCTCAACCCCTCTCTTCCCCTCCTTTCTTCCCCACCCGAATATACACATACAAACTGTTATTGAACTAGAGGTATGGGCTATGTGGGTAAGGCAAACAAGGATCCAAAAGGGAACAGTATTTGTTAGTACCCTCTAGAAGACATGTGCCAGCAATCACTGGCTCCTGAAGTAATTTAAAATAATACCTTTGATTTTTGTTTCTTCACCAGTTTCTTCTTCTTCTACTTCTTCAACATCATCCAAATCTTGATCAAGTTCAGACTGTTCTTTGCTACAATATCATAGTATCACACCAAGGTTCAAATGTACCAATTACCAAAAAATAAATAAAAAATTATAGAAAAACTTCAATTTATTTTCTAGGTTAATATGCCTCTTTCAAAAATATGAAATAGGAAATTCAAAAGGTAATTCAGTTCTCTAACTTCATATGTAAACAAGCACAAACTGGAAGTACATAAAATTTCATTTAAAAGCACATGGTCAAATATAAAGTTTGTATTGCACACTTTTTTTTAAGATTTTACTTTTAAGTAATCTCTACACCCATCCTGGGGTTCGAACTCACAACCTGAGATCAAAAGTCGCATGCTCTACCAACTGGGCCAGCGAGGCATCCCTCTATTTCAAGCTTTAAAAAGGTGGTTTAGTAGGTTTTGGTACAGGCAATGAGAGGTCAGGAAGTATGTGCTCTCTACCCAATATCCACTGATATCACTGAATAACAGCACCCTGATTTTATAGGACACGGCAATACACCAAGCTTTAAAATCCTACATTTCTCAGCCTACCTCTTAGCTAGGTGGGTTATGTGGCTCTGTTTGGGCAATGAGTTAAAAAGTTGTATAGAACTTTAAGTAAGCCTCCTACATAGGATGGTAGACAGCTGGGAGGCCTCATCTTGCTGCCTCCCTAGAATAGGGATGTGATGACTAGAGTTCCAACAGCCATGTTGGACCATGAGGCATCCTAGAGAGAGAATAAAAGTCAACAGAATGAGGGAATTTAGAAGAATAAGGAAGTGGATCCTTGACGGCTATGGAGCAATCCCATCAGCCTGTACTCATTATCTTTGGACTTTCCTCCTTTTTCTTTACTTCACAGTAGAGATGGGCAAAAAGTTAAAGAGAAGACCAGAGTCTACTGCATGCTTGGAGCAAAGCCAGGAGGATGGCACCATTGAAAGAAAAGGAAAAAGTAGGAAGATAAAATTCTCCCCATTTCATCTTAAAAACCTAGTTTTTGAACATGCAATTTCAACAGGAATTAAAAAGGGAAATAAGGATATCTAAGTTAATGTATAGGTCTTCATATAATTCCTTGTGTGATTTTACATTTTAATATCTGGTTTAGAGATTTAGTTACTTTCATGTTTAGAAACAGCATTTGGAAAATTAATTTTCATATAGAGACAAATATAGAAAAGGTCAACTGTGTTCTGCCAGCAAGATTTATGTTCCTGTAACTAAGGAAAAAATTCCAGCCTTCTCATCAAATATACAGATTATTCTGAAATTATACAGATTATTCTGAAATTATCTTTTATTATAAACTTCAACATACTCAGACTTAAGATCACTAAAGACCACAAAACTATTCCTCCAGTGTGATTTTATTAATTTACTGAACATCTACATTTTAAGGCTTTAAACCAGGGGTCCACAAACATGGGTCAAATACAGCCCATTATTTTTGTAAATAAAACGTTACCAGAACACAACCACATTAATTCGTTTACGCATGGTCTATGGCTGCTTTCACGCTACAACAGCAGAGTTGAGTAACTACAACTAGACCATATGGCCCAAGGGGCCTAAATATTTATAAATTAGGTCCTTTGCAGAGAAAGTTTGCTGACGCCTGCTTTAATTCTCCTTTCCTCCCATCCTCCTAGGGCTCACAAGCATCCAAAATTAAATAAGGGGATGGTGGGGTATCAAGCTGTCACAACCAATTTCTTTTTTTTTTTTTTTAAGTTTAAAACAGAATGAGGGTTGCAAGGTTAAGATGGCAGATTGCACATACTCCTCTGATCTTAATCCTCCCCAAATCCCTACTACAATTATGATAAAGGGGTTTTAAAACAAAAAAATACATTGAAGGACAAGGAGACAAGAGCAGCAACTTCACTGAGAAATGAAATCCTTAAGTTAGCAATAGGAAAAGCTGAAAACCAGCCCAAACACAGAATCTTAAAAAGGACACTTCTAGAACTAGAGCTGGGAGACTGACAGTGGAGAAAATAGGGAGAACTAAACAAAAACAGGTAAGTAATTAAATCCCCAGATCCTCCCCTTCTATCTAGCAGAAGCATGGCAGTTTCTTCTCTGGAAAGGGTTAAGCTGAGAGCTCAGCCTCCAAAACCACAGGTACAGCTAAGAGTATCTCAGATATAGGACTGTATCACTCTAGAATGCTGAATGTAGCAACCCTTCCCTAGCAACCTTTCCCTAATTTGGGTTCCACAACACTGAAAGCCAAATCTTTACCCAGACACTCTTCACTGGGGTATCTGACCAGCCCAGAAATAAAAAAAAAAACAAAAAAACAAAAACACATCATCCTGATAATGCGGATTCTTACAACAAACGCCTACCCTGATGATCTTACATTACAATCTAAATTAAAAGCCTCCCCCACGCCAAGAGTCAAATTTTCCAAACAACTTTTTTTTAAACCTCCCTCAATTGCATGTTCTCCCCACCCCAGTCTTAGCAGACAATCAAGTATTATCTCCTATTTGAGAAAGGCTCTAACATGGAGACAAAAACAAATAGGGGAAAGAAAAATTTAGGAGTAAACATACTATAAAGAGGAAAAACATCCAGAGAAAAGATATGACAATCCAGAAAAAAGATATTACAATCAATGAAATAGGAACAAGATGCTATAAAAACAGGAACAGAGAGCAAAGACACTCCTGAAAACTAAAATAACAGAAATTTAGAAACTCAATTCAAGAGTTGAAAGATAAAGTTTCTTCAGCTTTGCCCAGAAAGAAGAGCAAAGAGATAAAGATGGAAAATAAGACAAAAGATAATTAGAAGAAGCAGTTCAACAATACAACATAATAGAAGCTCCAGAAAGAGAAAACAGAAACAAGACAATCAACAAAGTAAGTCGAGAATATTCCCCAGAACTGAAAGCCATCAAGTTGCCAGACTGAAAGGGTCCACCAGTGAATGCCTAACACGAGAAATTAAAAAAATAGATATAACAATCTGAAAATTTCAGAACTCTGAAGCCAGCGTAGCTTCCAGAAATAAATATATATGTATATATTTAAGACAAAAAGTGTCACATTACAATGATCAAGAATTGACTTTGAACTTCAACACAGCAATACTGGAAGCAAAGTAACAATGGAGCAATGCCTTCAAATTTCTGAAGAAACAGGATTCTCAAATCAGAATTCTATACTCAAACTATCAAACGTAAGGATAAAATAGTTATTTTCAGTCATGTCAGATCTCAAAATAATTTACTTCCTTTGTACTTGTCCAAGAAAGTACTAAAGAACCAAAAGAAAACAACATGGGATACAGCAAACAGCAAACCTGAGAGAAGGAACCAAAGGAAAGGAACAAAACCCCAGGAAGATAATAAAATAGATCCACAATGACAACTGTATAACCAAGGTTAAGCAATTCAAATTGGAGCAGGGCAATACAGGAGGGCAATCACTTTGAAAGCCATTATCACTAAAATACCTGCTGCCATTCTTTTTATGTGTGGAAGGACTGGCCAGATTCTTAAATGTACTTGAATCTGATGCCCTTGTGCTAAATTTTCTGCCTTCCTACCTCCATGATCTGCTGCCTGCACCTTGTGGATATATCATCATAGCATATGTCCTCCATCCAGAAGTGTACAGTTTTAATCCATTGCTAAGTTATGGGAAATCATAAGCAACAAATAGTGCAGTTCACCCATTCTCCCTTACCATATTTCTTCAAGATACCCATCCACACTAGAACCCTGCCAGAAGCCAACTTCATTAAACCTGTTTCTAGAGTGAACGGCCTTGCCCAATGAAGTCTTGAGGAAACTTGAAGCCAGAGTATGACCCAGATAATCTTTTTGCTTTTTGTTTTCCTACCTTGGAAACTTCAACTAGTAGTAGTAATATTGCTTTTCTCTTGCAGCTAAGTTTGTGACTGCTTTTCAGATTTTCAAAATTAAACACTGATTAAGAACGTGTAGGTGTTAAAAATTAAACTGGTTAAGAATGCATAGGTGTTAAAAATCTAAAGAAAAACAAAGAAATGAATTAGACAAAAGCCAAGACAGTATTTACATGTCTGGAAAGGTGGGAGGATGCAATTGAGAAGATGGATACTGGGTTTCTTCTAATAGTAATGTTGTACTTTTAAAAACTTGAATGTAAATATCCTATTATTCTTAAACTCTATGCATACATTTTATAAACTTTTTATCTTGTATGTAGGATACATTACACTGTAAAGTAAAATCTCTGGGAAATACATGCATGGTAAAAATGAATTTCGTAAGTATTTCTGATTCATTATTGTGCTCAGCACTTTCCTAAGAATAAACACTAGCAAATGGTTTACCGTATTTATGACAATGATTATATATACTCTATTTTGTCTTAGATATGCCATACCCCACTTTTATAATAGCAGATATTACCATACATTTGCATAACGTTATTAATACTGCTGTTAACCATACCACAGTACAAAGTGAAGCCTATCTCTGGAAAAGGAGAAAAAAAACAAAAAACCAATTATCTGGCACTTACTTGTCAATGTCTGCCATGTTGTAAGAACTCCAAGTATCTATGGAGAGAAAGGTCAATGTTAACAATACCAACAACAAAATATATATATACACACACACACACACACACACACACACACACACACACACACACACACACACACACATATGCCAAAATCTGCCACCACCTATTGTACTAATTATGCCCTCCTGGAGATCTCTTTTAAAAGTTTAATAATTCTTGTATCAAATGTCAGCCCTTTAAACAACTTAATGGCAGTTATAAAGCCCTGAGTCCCAACCTATATTAAGTAAACCTTTCCCATCCCTTCAAATGCACCTCATGTCTTATCACTGGTAACCACCATACCCCCAAGGCTATCCTGGATATGCTGGCATATTGTCAACAAACTCTTGGTTACCTGATGTCAACACTGTTAGAACTAATCAGGGCATATCCTAAATTCTTTCTTACTATAGATAAGTACTGTATTAACTTAGAGAATATGGGTTTTAGAAAAATAAAACTTAAGGTAAAATGTGTTATATTCAGGCAGAAAAATGGCTGAATGCCAGAGGTAATGCACAAATTACAAAAAAATAATCTAAACCAAGCTTAGGATCCCACATTAAAATCAAGTTTTTAATCTTTTAAAAATCAAACCACAGACTTTAACTCTCAAAATGCTACAAGACATGATTCCTCATATCAGCATGTTTTATATGCTTATTACTTACAGAGTTAAGAAGAGTTATTGATTTTAGCAGTCAAGTCTTAATATCTGGAGTATTATTACTGATCTAATATTCAGACTTTAAACAAGTTATGAAGAAAATATTTCTTCCTAATAATGTATCCTACTCTAGTTTTTGTTTTAAATAATTTCTACTAGCATTAATATATTTCTCTAGTGATGCTGGGTAATTAGCCAACATTAACAAAATACTTAGCAAACAATAATGAAGAAATACTAATTCAAAAAGAAAAATATAGAATATTAGTCAAAGAAATACAAGTGGGATTCTAGTTTGTCTATCAAATCAGCAAAGATTTTCTTTTAATGCAGGGAAAATGGTGGCGAATATATGCATTTTTTTATGTTTATTTTTGAGAGAGCAAACGAGCAAGCGAGCGAGAGAGACACCAGGCTCAAACTCATGAACCACAAGTTCATGACCTGAACTGGAGGCTTAACCAACTGAGCCACTCAGGAGCCCTGTGAATATGCATTCTTAAATGTGGCTAGTGTTACCATGAACTATTTTCTTTCTGGAGAGTAATTTGGCCATAGGAATATAAAAAACCTTAAAATATCCATCTCCAGCCTTAATTTGAGACCCTAACATGAAAAAAAAACCTATGAACCTAAGGGCCTGTGCTTTTCATGCTGGCCTAGAAGGTTCTTCCACAACTTCGGTTAACACATCCTTTGGCTCTTAGCTCAAAGTTTAATGCTTCAGAGAGACTTCTCCAACCTGTACATTCTGGCTAAATAATTTCTTGGTTGTACAAACTCCTATAAAGCTCTATTTCTTTCCATCATAAAATGCCTTGGAGCGCCTGGGTGGCATCCAACTTTGGCTCAGGTTATGATCTCACGGTTTGTGAGTTCGAGCCCCGTGTCTGTGCTGACAGCTCAGAGCCTGGAGCCTGCTTCAGATTCTATGTCTCCCTTCTCTCTGCCCCTCCCATGCTCATGCTCTGTCTCCCTCAGTTTCTCAATAATAAACATTAAAAAATAATTTTTTTTTAAATAAAATGTCTCGTTTGTAATTACAGATTAGTGTTATTATTTGACTAACGTCTATCTCTCCCAACTAACCAGAGCACAAGATTCGCATTTAAGGGATTATATGTGCTTTTGCCAGTCACTGCATCCTTCAAGACAGCAAGCACATACAGCTTACAGGCACAGCAGCTGCAATCACTTACCTCATCAAAAATAAACTTAGTATTAGCATGGAATGTGCATACAATGAAACGCTCTGCAGCCAAACTGAAGCAGATATGAGCTGATATGGAAAGAGCATAGGGTGTATGGCAAAATCCAACCTGGACAGGAGAGTGTGTGTGTGTGTGTGTGTGCGCGCGCGCCCGCACATGTATTTATATGAATATGCATACTCTTGCACATAGTTTATGAATAAAACATTTCTGTAAAGATCTACCAGAAACCTAAGAGTAGTTACCTATTAAGACCAGGAGAAAATGAGAACTTATGTTTCATTCTCCATTACTTGCTTTTCCCATATACAAATACATTTTGCTAAAATTTTTGAACTTGCTGGGTTGAATATATAGCCTAATAAATCCAGCAATTACCAAGAATATGAAACTCCTCAAAACTTCTAAATTCAAATTTGTGTAACATTTTAACATGTACTCAGAAGAATGGCTACACTGCTTTGTGGAGTTACATTTAGAATTGTAACTCTTAAAATGAAATTCTTTTGATTCTTTATTAAAGATGATTCAAGACAGAACAGGATGGGGGCGCCTGGGTGGCGCAGTCGGTTAAGCGTCTGACTTCAGCCAGGTCACGATCTCGCGGTCCGTGAGTTCGAGCCCCGCGTCGGGCTCTGGGCTGATGGCTCAGAGCCTGGAGCCTGTTTCCGATTCTGTGTCTCCCTCTCTCTCTGTCCCTCCCCCGTTCATGCTCTGTCTCTCTCTGTCCCAAAAATAAATAAACGTTAAAAAAAAAAAAAAAAATTAAAAAAAAAAAAAAAAAAAAAAAGACAGAACAGGATGGCATTTACTTCTTCGGAGAGGCCTTCTCCAATCTGCCCACTCTAGCTAAATTAGATTTCTTGGTTGTACACATTCTTGTTTTTTAAAGCAGGCCTAATTTTGTACTCAGACCATTTGGGTTGACACCAGCTTCGTGAAAATCTAGCTCAGGCAAACAACTTCTGGTCTTATTCACCATCTCCAAAAAAATAGGAAAAAAAAATTGTTCCTTCACTGAACTGCTCTTATCAAGATGCAAATTCATAAATGACTTGTGTTTGGTATCCACTAAACACTCAATAAACACAAGCTACTTTTGAATTCTGTCCAGTTTTAATTATCTTAGCACAGGGTCAGTATTCTGCAAAATTAACTGCGGAGATGATTGTTAAAATGTACAGACTGACCAGTGAATGCACCGTGGTAACATAAGATGTTAACATTAAGGAAAACTGGGTAAGGGGCATACAGGAACTCTCGGGAGTATCTCTACAACTTTTTTGTAAATCTAAAATTACAAATAAGTTCATTTAAAAGAAAAAAGATTGATTCCCATGCCCAGATTCTGAACCAACAGGTCTGAGACCTTGGACCCAAAAATCTGCATTATAAACAAGAAACCCAGCTTCTGAGGCAGGTGGTTCTCATATAATCAGATCACATTGAAGAACACAGGTTTCAGTCAATACCTACATTAGTTTTTTCACTGCACTCAATATTAAATAATCAATGAGAATTTTATTTATCAGACATAAAATTGCTCTCTAAAAGATCTGAAGAATTTCCATTTCTAGTAGTGACAAGCTATATTTTGCAGACCAACTCTACCAATAAAAAATAATTGAAAGTACAGAATAAGTATCTATTGAAATCTTAAAATCAAGGAAAATTCCAATAAGACAGCAAGGAATTACTAACCCCAAACTAAAAGCAAAATGATAATCAGAAAAAGACCCTGAGAACAAATGCCAATCTCAAATCTGAATTTCAGTTTTAACTACTGACAGGTGAAATCAAAAGCCCTAGACCTATTCAAGATGGGAAGAAATCTTTATAGTAACCCTCCATATCAAGCAGATGCCCAAAAGTGCTGCATTATCAGGGATAATAAACCAGTTCTCTTGGACAAAAGCCCAGATTCACTTTATCAGTGTGGTCCCAAAACCTCAAGCCCTGAGCTTAAAGCGGTCTCTGCCTGATAGTGTTCCTAAGCACCCACATATCCAAATGTTAAGTGAAAGGCACCTTCATCCTAGACCTCAAATAATTCACACAAGTTTTCAAGAGCAGTAAGGGCAAGAGAAAAGAATACAACAGAAAGCTGTCCTTATAAAGACCTAAATGTTGTCAAAAGGACTGTAAACAAACTTATAACTATCATAGACAAATAACTAGGCTCAGTATCTGCAAAGAACGGCCATCTATTAAACATGATATGGCAAATTTGGCAAAGAACTAAATAGAACTTCTAGAAATAGAAATAATGGAAATCAAACTAAACGAACAGGTTTATCATCACTTATCATCAGAGAAATACAAATCAAAACCACAATGAGATACCACCTCACACCTGTCGGAATGGCTAAAATTAACAACTCAGGAAATAATTGCTGGTGATGATGAGGAGAAAGGGAAACCCTCTTGCACTGTTAGTGGGAATGCAAACTGGCACAGCCACTTTCGAAACCAGTATGGAGGATTCTCAAAAAGTTAAAAAATAGAACTACCCTACCACCTAGCAACTGCACTACTAGGATAAATACTGATTTGAAGGGGTACATGCACCCCAGTGTTTACAGCAGCACTATCAACAGCCAAATTATGGAAAGAGCCCATATGTCCATCGACTGATAAATGGATAAAGAAGGTGTGTACACACACACACACACACACACACACACACACAAAATGGAATATTACTCAGCCATCAAAAAGAATGAAATCTTGCAATTTGCAATGTGGATGGAGCTAGAGTGTACTATGCTAAGGAAAATAAATCAGTCAGAGAAAAATACTATATGATTTCATTCATATGTGGAATTTAAGAAATAAGTATAAACATAGGGGAAGGGAAGGAAAAATAAAACAAGATAAAAACGGAGAGGGAGGCAAACCATAAGAGACTCTTAACTATAGGGAACAAACTGAGGATTGCTGGAGGGAGAGTGAACTAAATGGGTGATGGACATTAAGGAGGGTACTTGTGAGGAGCACTGTGTGTTACATATAACTGATGAATCACTAAATTCTTCCCCTGAATACTACTACACTACACTATATGTTAACTTGAATTTAAATAAAATCTTGGGGAAAAAAATGGGGGGGAGGGGGGGAACAGGTTTATCAGTAGACAAAACCAAGCTAGAAAGATAATTGAGGGAAGCAAGCTTAGAAGAAATCTTCCAAAATATGGCAGACACTAAAGGATACAAAATACTGATGTTAAATGATATTTGAGAATACAATGAAGTCTACCAAATATTTAATACAAGCTCTAGGAGTAGAGAAGAGAATGCAGAAAACATTTGAAAAAATTAATAGGCAAGAATTTTCCAGAACTGATCAAAGACAGCCCTACAAATCCCAATCAGGATACATAAAAAAGAAACCCACACTTAGATACGTGAAAAAGCAAGACATTAAAGACAAAGGGGTCTTTTAGTCACCACAAAAGCACAAAGAGAAAACATTCAGATTAATTTTAAACCCACAAAAAGACAGCTGTCTTCTCTTCAATAGACACCAAAAGACAACAGAATCCTCAATTTGCTGAAAACAGCCAAGGATCTTAGAATATTATACCCAACTAAAACATCCTCTAAGAATGAAAGTGAAACAGATACTTTCTGGAAAAAACACCTCTAGCACTTTCACTAAGAACACTCTGTTAAGTATATTCTTCAGGCAGAAGGCAAGTGATCCCAAACAGATGTAATTTGCAAGAAGAAATAAGGAGTAAAAAGGATGATTGCATTTATCTAAATAAACATTTTCAAATACCACCACTGCCTAGTGTGTTAAAAATGAAAACTATCACAACACTAAGTTGGGGTGGGGAGAGGGTGGGGGTAATGGATTAAAGTATTCTTACGTCCCTCAGCAGGCATGCTATAATTTCCGGGATGACTTACAAAAAATTAGAAACCAAACATGCAATTTCCAAAGTAGAAGAAAAATAATTTAAATTTATACGTGTATTTTTATACCAACCTAAAAGAAAAAAAAGATAGTCTGGGCAAACGGAAAGCACATAAAAAATATTTAAACCTAAACATCATAATAATGTTCAATGTAAATCAACTAAAACTCCCATTAAAAACTGTCAGGGAGGATTTAAGAAAATCCAACTACATCGCATTTATAAGAAACACATCTATAACATAGGATATAGAGTTGCCAAGTAAAATATAATCCTAACCAAAAGGAAGCTGGTATCACTGCATTAACATCAAGAAAAATAAACTTCAAGGAATAGCATTACTAGAAATGAAAAGGTCACTCTAACAAAAGATTGAATGAATTCACTACCCAATATATGTAGTATTTGGAAGATCTCAATTGAAAGACATAGCTCATGATATCGTGACTGAAGGCAAATCTTAACCTGAGAACTTGTACACAAAGAAAATCTTCCACTGAACAAAGAGGGAAAACAAGTGAGTGAATTAGACCACTGATTATTTTGTGGTCTTGTAGTAGCTAGACGTCCAGAGACGTGTTATCAAATAACTTCTCACCATTCCAGAAAACTGGATTCTGAATTAAGTCCTCTTTACTTTCAGTAAGAGAGCTAACCTTTATGAAGCCTACTCTGTAAGGATTACAGGCTTCCCTTTACCTGCAGGTAGAATACTAAGCAACTTGCTCAGCAACAAATGTGACTCCCGAAACCCGTGCCCAGTCCACTATTCCAAAAACCAAAGTGCCTGCTCTATCAAAGCCTACGTTACATAGATTATACAGTAATATACTAGTTGTTATTCCTTTACAGAAAATGACTACTTCATGTGGAAACAGCCAATCACTAAAGATTACAAATGTCTGAAAGCAAGAGTTGAAGGGAACTGGTAATATCCCAAAGATAAGATTTCCCTTTACCTGAGACCTCACATCTCCCTCCAAATACACTTTAAACAAATCTATATTTAAGACACTGTTGTCCTATTAATACTATTTTTAGTGGTCCAGAGGCTCAATAACTTTATTTGACTCCAACACAATCTTATAGTTTGAGTACCATATTCTTTAGGCTCAGTTTTTCAATTCCGGGAGGTCAACAGCCGACTTAGAACGGACTTGTCTTTGAGACCCAAGCAAAAAGGACTTCTATTTGAGAACACCGCATACCTTCTGTCCAAGGAAGCTCATTATCTAGAGTATCATCTGATCGAACAGCAGAGAAACATACCTGGGCTGGACTAAAAACTTGCTAAAAATTCACCCAGCATTAATGAAACCAATTTATTTACATGGTGGGGGGAAATACACACACACACACACACACACACACACACACACACACACACACACACACACGGCAGACAAAAAGCTTAGGAGCCATCACTTTACTATATGAAAACAAATTTCATGTTGGATGACTCCATGACCATAAATACTGTAGCTTTTCTACTGGAGCAGAGTGGAACTTCAGCAAGTGTGCTTTATGAATTCCAAGCTGATATATAGCTAACAGTTTAAATCAAGGGAACCCACTTTAAAAACCAATACAAAAGCCTCATAAGTCATCACTGCTCGGTTATGTAACCTTGGATAAGATCTTTGACTGCTCTGTACTTCAGTTTCCACATTAAAATGTTGATACTACCTACCTCTAGGATCATTAAATTAGTTAATAATACACAGAGTAATTTGTGCCGTTACATTATTTATCCCTGTTGTGTTCTTCTGTACCCTCTTTACCTTAGAAAATTAAACGTAATAGGTAATTAAATGTAATTAATAAGCTCTTCAAAATTACAGCCCCCTTCCCCAATAAAAGTCAAAATGTACAAAATTTCTGAACAAGTAAAAATGTATCAAAGTGTGTAGCAGTAAAAGTGCAGTGTTGGTAACCAAAAGTACAGGGACCACTTTCTATGGCAAGTGCAATAATGTGATCTAGTGGTCTCATATCAATGTACTAAATAACTTACAAGGATGGGCAAAAGCAACAACGTTCACCTTCTAACCCCTACTCTGCCCAACAAGGAGAACTTATTCAGATGAAATTGGTATGAAATGGCGTTTAATATTACTATTAAACAGGTCTTCCATAAAAAGAATGTTATAAATACCGTCCCCCACTTTTTCTTTGTAGCCTTCATCACAATTCAACATTGTATATCTATGACTCTTTTTCTCATGTGTTAAGATATTATGTCCACATAGATGCTAAAATATTTACTCTAGGAATCAAATAAAAACAATTACAGCTTTGATCAGACTTGAGAATCTGAATAGACTGATCATCAGTTTTCAAAACTGATCAGGATTCATCCTAATCTTATTTTCATTAACATTTCAAATTTATAACCAAAAAATGAGCAAAGTCTTAGTTCATTTTGACTTCTTCATACCTTAAAGTCAAATAGATTTTGCCTCTTTTAGCCCCTTTTCCTACAAAAGATCTGTTTTTTACATTTTTTTAATGTTTATTTTTGAGGGGGGGGGGGGAGACAGCGTGCGAGCAGGGGAGGCGCAGAGAGATGGAGACACAGAATCCGAAGCAGGCTGCAGGCTCTGAGCTGTCAGTACAGAGCCCAACGCAGGGCTTGAACTCATGAACCACGAGATCATGAGACCTGAGCCAAAGTCAGACAATTAACCGACTGAGCCACCCAGGTGCGCCCCAAAGGGCTGTTTTTAATGTAATCTGGGGAGTTGAGAATCCAATCAGTTACCTGGACACAATAATGAGCAATAGCATTTTGGGTTAAATTAATTCCGGACAAGTGTTGGGTTTGAGTTGTTTTTTTAATCTCTAGAGAACAAGAACAGTCATGTGCCACATTTAGCATTAGCTTAATATTGTCAATAAGTCCAATATCAAAAATAAGTATTTTGCAACAGATAAAATTACACATTTTTCAAACTGATAGGAATTTAAAATTACATTTATCAAATTAACACAATGTTGACCTGATATGATAATCCATAAAGTCAAGCTTTCATAACAAATGTTTAGTTCCATCTATCCTCCAAAGGACCAGTCGTACTAGAAGTAAATTGCCCATTTTAATTTTGACCATTAATTTGAACTCTTAATTTTTAAAAAATTGTTATGAATTTGAACAACTTCAAACAAGCATGAGACTTAGTCCCAGATGGTAACTGGAAAGCTTATTTACCTCCCAATAGTTTGAAACAAGTTACTCTATAGGTAAGGTTTCCCCCCTTATCCAAAGGTACAATGTTACTACTTCCTAAGTAAAATAAGTACAAGAGTGTTAATGTAACCTGACAAGAGAACAGGACTTAAATATTAGTCTTAAAAGGTATTTTGATGCTAACTATTTTCAAAAAACAGCAAATTTTGTTTTGTAGCTCTTCTGAAACCAGGCAAAGTGTTACGAGCTTTTAAAGTGCAGTCATTACAGAACCAGTTACTAATCATTTATCAGGCAGTGAGGATCTAAACTAGGGGCTTCTTGAGCCGGATTCATTCTTTATGTGCTCTGAAAGCCTAGACCTCCCAGACAGACCGCATTCCCCGCCTCCTTTCACTGCCTCCATTTATGGGAAGTTGAGGCATAGACAAGACAGCAAGCTACTAACTTGGCCCATTTAAGTTTACATTAATGCCTCCTTTCCACCCCATACTTCCTCCACCTCCCCATACACCTTAAAAACAACACAGCTAGATAAGTAACCTATTTTGGGAACTTCAATAAAGGAACTAATTTGTAAGAATGCAAAAGAAGTCCTAACAGAATTAAGAAGAGTGCAGGCCAAATCGTTTATTTCCATCTTAGAACCGTTTACAGGATTAGATTAATTAGGATAAATTCTCCCCTAATATGAAACCGTGGTCAAGACACCCATCCAAATTCTAAGTGTACTGGAGGTACACACACACAAAATTTTTGATAATAACAGCTACCATGAACCCTCTACATGCGTTAATTCTTTAAGATCCTAGCAGTGGAGGCCCTACTTCATCATCCATCACCTACCACACCAATAAAAAGATAAAGACCAAAGATCAGCAGGTAGAAGTTTGAAAGCCAAGGGCTGCCGGACTTATTTACTCACTATTAGTTCCCACATCCCACCACCTCCCGACAGCTCTCCGGAAAGTTAAGGACAAGCCACCCGGGGGTCTCCAATCGAGCCCAGGCGGCGGCCACGTGTCGAGGGAAGCCGCCCGGGGTTTCCCCTCCCAGCACAGTCGCCGCCTCCAGTGGGCGGAGAGCCCAGCAGCCTCGCAGCCTCCCCGCCCCCTCCGGGCCTCGTCCCTTCACATCCCCTCCCTCCCATCGGAATTCGCAGCCTCCGCCGTTCTTTCCATCCCCCAGCGGCCTCCCTCCGGGGATTATTTTTGAGGAAGCGGGGGAGTCGAGGAGGCGGTGGGCTCAGCACTCGAACCCGGCCGGCCCGCCGGCCGTCGCCCGGCCCCCAGCGGCACGGCCGCCGCTCAGAGCGCCTGAGCGAGACCGCGGCCTCGCTCCCGTCCGCGCGCAGAAGCCGGTGGGGCTCAGGGGGCCGCGGCGCAGCCCAGCGCTGCCCTCGGGCTTCCCAGGCCGCACCGACCCCCGCGCCTCCCCGGCCGCCCCCGAGCGTAGCGCCGGCCGCTCCGGAGGCCCTCGCGGGCTACGGGCTACCAAACTCTGCGGACCGCTCGGGCTCCGGCCTCACGGGACGACCCGGGAGGCCCCAGAGGCCAGCGGCCCCCCGCTGTCGGCTCCGCGTCCCTCCCCTCCGCGCAGGCCGCCGGACCACTTCTGCGCCCCCCCTTTCCCTTTCAGGCCCCCATCCGTTACCGGTGGTTAGCACGGGGAGCCAGGCGGCCGGAGCTGCGCAGGCAGTGACTCAGGGCGGCGGCGGGAGGAGCAGGAGGCGGCGCCGCGAGCAGATGGCGCTAAAAAAGACCCGAGAGCCCGCCGCTCGCGCTCATATACAATTAGCGTCAGCACGTAGGGCCCGCTCCGCCGCCCCCCCAGGCCTCGCCGTCTCTTAGCAACGCGGGCGGGAGGCGGGCCCAGGACGGGTTGCCTAGCAACAGATCTGTCCTTCTTCCCCGACGACCTCCGCACCCTCCGCGGCTCGCTCGGGGTCCCCGGCTGCCCGCCTCCGCCCCCTGCCGCGCGCCGCGCCCTCTCTCTTCTCCCCGCCGCGCTGGGAGAGAACCCGCAACGCCTTCGGCTGCTGGGAAGGGCCGTGACCCGCACGCTAGCCCCTGGCGCGCCTCGCTTTCCTCGGCCCGTTGCAGGGCCAGCTGCCGCCCGCCCGCCCCTGGCCCGGCCTGATCCTCGCACCTCCCCGGTCCCCGGCAACCATTTTCTCTCCCCGCTCTCTTTTTTTTTTTTTTTTTTTTTTTTTCCCCCTCTAAGAACAAGAGTTCTTTCCTCCTGACCCCCTTGGCGGCGTCTTCTGCCCGTTTTGCTTCTCCTAAGTCGGCGGGTCTCAGTGGCTTCCGAGGCTGCCTCCTCATCCCTACCCCTCCATCCTTTTCCCTAACGTGCGGCGCGTTAGGTAGCTCGTTCTTGCGACGGATGAAAATGGCATTATTTGTTTACTGTCCGTGTCCGTATGCTTTATAATGAGGACACTGTTGTTTCATCTTGCTGAAAAAAGTAAATTTGATGTAAATCCTCAGGCCTGTGAAACATCATGGCTGTTTTTCAATTGGTGCTGGATTGACTAACGTTAACTCTTAAACCAGTGGTTCTCAAAAGTGTGCTCCCCAGACCCTTTCGAGGGGGGAAGTCAAAAGTATTTCCATAATCGAAAACGTTATTTTCCTTTTGCGTTCTCATTCTCTCATAAGTGTCCAGTGGAGTTTTCCAGAAAGTACATGACATGTGACATGGAAACATTGAAAAAGGAAGCAGATAATAAAATCCAGTCACCTGCAGTTAAATCAGACATTAAGGAGGTTTGCAAAAAAACGAAAACAATGCCCCTCCATTTTTTTGTTTTGTAACGTAGTTACTTTATATATAAAATGTTCTTTCATGTTAATATTTAACTGGTTTATTGTTTTTAGATGAAATAATGAATACTTTCAAAGTTTCTTAATTTCTGATATGATAAATATCAGTATCTAGGATGCACAGAATAGTTATTTGGGGTCCCCAGGTTTTAGCCTATAAAGGGGTCATGAGATCAAAAAGTTTGGGAACCTCTAAATGCTTCATTCCTTTACATTTCAAACTGCCTGGAGTCATCTATTGTAATGTTTACGTTTAGCAACTGTGTCTATTCCATTTTAGAGGGTACAGTTTTTCTTCTTGGCATCCCCAGCCTCATTAAAATTACTTGCCTTTCTCACTCTGTGCTACACATGCCTCGGTTTACCCTTTCATTTTGGTTCTTCATATGCGATCCTTTTTGTTTTTTCTCGATCTTCTTTCTTCATAAAGATCCTATTCAACAATGATGTAAGGTTAACAAATATTATAATAATATCAGTAATGACTCCTCATGAAGAATCCACAATACATAAACTAGGTAGACCAGGGCCCAATATGTACATATACTTGGCTCTAATTTCAATGGAAGCCTCAAGAGCATTGCATTCCAATCGAAGCTATGCACGATGCAAGGTAATTAGCTTATTGAAAATGAACTAGATAACTTTCACCTCCGTTCCTTAAATCTTTGTGGTGGTAGAACTTCTGAGAGCAAATTGAGAAGTTAGCTGGTTTTCCATCCTGCTCCAGGAAGCCCCACCAATTTCTGTCACTGGTCTAAGGCTCCTAATTTCTGATGCTTCACTTCTCACCCCACTTTATATTCTTTCCCCTTTTCTCCAGCCACCTCCTCCAGCTCTTCCTCCAGCTTTTTCCTTCCCTTCTTCCAGTGTATCTTAGCCTAAGAAATGAAACACTATTATATTGCTAATAATGCATGCCTTTTAACATGATCTTTTGAACCCTAGTTTGTAAATCTAAAACTCTACCATTTAAGTCAAGAGAAGGTCAATCATTTATACATTCATTCAACAAATATGTTAGAAACAACTTGAGACTGGAAATACAGCATTGCAGAAGAAAGACAAGGTTCGTGGTTTTACTGAACTTATGTTGGAGTGAGGTAGGGCAAGTAACAGACAAGATATGAAATAATTTTTGATATAAGTAAGTAAAAGAGCTATGAAGAAAATAAAATGAGACAAAGGGGTAGAAGGTGACTGACTTGTAGATACCGTTGAACTTTTCACATTGACTCCTCTTAGACTCCCAAAACACGTAATGCATTTAACTCATCTAATTTAATTACAATAAATGGTGGCCCTGGTCACTGATCTTGAACCACGCTAAATCTTTCATTTAAAGTTCCTTGTTATGGGGTGCCTGGGTGGCTCAGTTGGTTGAGCATCTGACTTTGGATTGGGTCATGGTCTTGCAGTCTGTGAGTTCGAGCCCCGCTTCCGGCTCTGTGCTGACAGCTCAGAACCTGGAGCTTGCTTCAGGTTGTGTGCTCCCTCTCTCTCTGCCCCTCCCCCACTCATGCTCTGTCTCTCTCTGTCAAAAATAAAAAAACATTTAAAAAAATAATAAAGTTCCTTTTTGCTTTATCCCCCATTATTCTCATTTGGTAGATTTTTACATCATTGTAGCCCAGTGGTTTAGAAGAAGTGCGGCTTTGGAGTCAAATAGCCCAATTTTCATCTAGATTTTGTTGTGAAAGTTTAAACAACATGTAAGTTGCTTAACATGATATTTGACAGAGTTAACACTCAATAAAAGTTAACCATCATAAACTTCTTACTGAGCTTTTGTTTTTATTTTATTTAAAGGTTGAGAGAACTCCCCTGAAGCTCCCTCTAATAATATCTGACACTATTTCTGTGAAATATTTTATCAAAAGCTATCTTGTCACAAATCTTAAAACATGTTTTCCTGAACTGAAATAATCCACACGAATTACCACAAAAGTACTATACTCCACATTTTAAAATACTGGATACAGACACTATAGAAATCAACCTGAAAAACCGATGACAGAGATAATTTCTTAAATGTGCTTATGTCTGTATTTCAACCCCTAAATAATGGAAAAGTGCACAGGCTTGAAGGACAGGCATAGGTTCAACCCAACATTCTGTGACCTTGCAAAAGTATTTACACTCTCTGACCCCTAGGCTTCTCCATCTGTAAAATGCATTAATAATTCTATTTTTTTTTAATTTTTTTTCAACGTTTATTTTTATTTTTTGGGGGACAGAGAGAGACAGAGCATGAACGGGGGAGGGGCAGAGAGAGAGGGAGACACAGAATCGGAAACAGGCTCCAGGCTCTGAGCCATCAGCCCAGAGCCTGACGCGGGGCTCGAACTCACGGACCGCGAGATTGTGACCTGGCTGAAGTCGGACGCTTAACCGACTGCGCCACCCAGGCGCCCCAATAATTCTATTTTTTAAGTTTATTTATTTTTGAGAGAGAGAGAGAGAGAGAGAGAGAGAGAGAGAGAGAACAAGCAGAGGAAGGGCAGAGACAGAGGCAGAGAATCCCAAATAGGCTCTGCACCTCCCTGCATCCAGGGCCCGATGCAGGGCTAGAACTCACAAACTGTGAGATCATGACCTGAGCTGAAATCAATAGTCAGATGCTTAACCGACTAAGCCATCCAGACACCCTATAAAGTGCAATAATAATTCTAATAAAATCAGGGGCATCTGGGTGGCTCAGTCAGTTAAGCGTCTAACGTTGGCTCAGGTCATGATCTCACGGTCCATGATTTCAAGCCCCACATCAGGCTCTGTGCTGCCAGCTCAGAGCCTGGAGCCTGCTTCAGATTCTGTGTGTCTCTCTCTTTCTGCACCTCCCCTGCTCATGCTTTGTCTTTCTCTCTCTCTCTCTCTCAAAAATAAATATTTAAAATAATAATAATAATTCTAACAAAATCAGCCTCTTCATTAGCATGAGATAGAGAAATATATGTAAGTCCCCAGAGCAACAACTTGTACTTTAACTCAATGAACATTTATTGTCACCAATTTTTCAGTATGTAAAGTGTCTAATGGCACCAATAATAATTAGCATGTAAAAACTGCACAAGATATATATAAATAACTTATTTTAGTTTTGAATCTGGGTCGTTTTTCTTTTTCATTTTTTCCCCCCAAATTATTCTGTAAATGCAACATAAAATCGATCAAAATTCCAGTGGAGAATTTTGGACAAGTTGTCTTAAATTTTTCTATCTCCTTCCAAAAAAAGATGAATAAATTTTCATTTGAAAATATATTTTGCTATCATTTCTTTTTTTTTTTTTAATTTTTTTTCAACGTTTATTTATTTTTGGGACAGAGAGAGACAGAGCATGAACAGGGGAGGGGCAGAGAGAGAGGGAGACACAGAATCGGAAGCAGGCTCCAGGCTCTGAGCCATCAGCACAGAGCCCGACGCAGGGCTCGAACTCACGGACCGCGAGATGGTGACCTGAGCTGAAGTCGGACGCTTAACCGACCGAGCCACCCAGGCGCCCCGTATTTTGCTATCATTTCTAATTGAAGATTGTATAAAAATGACTGTAAATTCACATGCAATTGTACAAAATAACACAGAAAGATTTATGTAAATTTCATCCCGTTTAACACAATGGTAACAATAATTCACAATCTTACTCAGATTTCCCCAGTTTCACCTGGATCCACTTGTGTGTGTTTCTGTCCTTAGCTCTATACAGTGTTACAGTGTGTAAGTATGTGTATCTATTATCACAGGCAAAATACAGAATAGCTCAGTCACCACAAACATGGATCTCTTATGTTGCCCTTTGATGATAGTTTTTTTCCTAATTTATGTGACAAATATGGTTCTACCTTCCCAGATTTTACTTTTTTCCCCCACCTGCTTCACAAATAGACAAAATAGGCAGAAAATAGGCCATTCCTTTGTGTGGGTCTTCAATAGTTTTTACCTTAACTATTTGCAATAGCTTTGCAATTGGGCTCCCTAATACCGATCTCTCATTCTTCTCTGATTCACATTGCCGAAGTTATGGTTCCAAATACAAGTCCAATCTAATCTACTTTGTCATAAACCCTGCAATGGCTCTTTGATGTCTACATGACAAAATAATGCCAACAAAGCCCATCTTAATCTGAATCCATCCTATTTTTCTAGCCATACCTCCCGCTACCCACTGTCATGAACCCCATACATGATGACTTTGAATTACTCACAAGACCCTCAACATGCCAAGTGTTTTTATACCTTCTGCTCTTCTCTTCGACTTTTCTTTCAAAATCAAGCCTAAGTGTTTATCTTGGGGAACCTTCCCTAACTCACCAAGGCAGATCTGGTTGCACATTCTTGTTTGTTTTCAGACAGCTTTTTTGTATGTATGTTCCCATGTTACCTTCTTCCCCAACACACACTATACTAGATAATTAGTTTCCATAGGGCAGTGTCCTTGTTTGTGTATAATGACTAGAAGGACAAAGGCCTTCAATAAATATTTGTTTGATAGAATGAAGTGAAAGAAAGGAAAGAAGCAAAGAAGAAAGCACGTGAAGGAGGGAGAAAGGAAAGAAAAAAGTCATTGAAATCAAACTGGAAATCATAATACTTTATTAAGTGATCTTTTTTTGAAGAAAATTGTATCAATTCTACATTTATGATAGGGTCCATGTAAGAAAATTTGAATCTAGTCTATGCAAGAAGATTTTTGGATATGGTTTAGGTGTTGTGTGGATATTTGTTGAGATACTGTTTTTCCTCATCTATAAAACAACTTGTTAGTAAAAATAGGAAATATTGAAATTTTTGAGATCATAATGAATAAAGAAAATAAATTTATGGTATTGTTTGGAGATAATGGTGGTGTCCATTATTGGGAGACTAGTGAAATGTGGTGGATGCATATCATAGAGTATTAGGCAGCAAAATGTCAAATGTAATATGGCAACAGGGATAGATCTGTGAAATGCAGCGCTTGCAGAATAAAACTACAATTAGGTACTATTACACACCTCTTAGAATTGCTCAAATTAAAACAAATGGTACAAAATGCCAGTAAAGATGTGGAATAATAAAAACTCTCGGTCATTGCTGGTATGCATACAAAATGGTACAGGCAAAGGTACCAGCATGGGTCAGTCAGTTAAATGTCTAGATTCAGCTCAGGTCGTGATCTCACAGCTCATGGGTTCCAGTCCCGTTTTGGGCTCTGTGCTGACAGCTCAGAACCTTCGGATTCTGTGTCTCCCTTTCTCTCTGCTCCTCTCCTGCTCATGTTCTCTCTCTCTCTCTCTCTCTCTCTCTCAAAAATAAATAAACATTAAAAAGAAATGGCACAGTCATCTTGGAAGACAGGTTGGAAATTCCTTATAAAGTTGGATACACACTTACCATTTGATCCAGCAATTTCACTCCTGGGTATTTACCCAAGTGAACTGAAAACTTATGTACACACACACACACATGCACGCACACACATGGAGGTGAATATTTATAGCAACTTTATTCCTAACTGCCAAAAACTGGAAGCAATGAAGGTATTTTCTACAGATGAACAAATAAACAAACAACGTACAATGGAATACTACTCAGAAATAAGAAGGAACAAGCTAGTAATTTACTCGACAACATGGATGAATCCCAAATACATTTCTGCTAAGTGAAAGAAGCCATATTTAAAAGGTTATATAGGATATGATTCCATTTATATGACACACGGGAGAGGTGACATTACAGGGATAGAAAACATATACGTGGTTGCCGGGGGTTGAGGAGGCGTGAAGAATTGATTCCGAAGGTGCTACGCAGGAGGAGATTTTTTTTACGGGAATGGAACTGCTCGGTACTCTTTTAGTCGTGAATACTTACAGGCTTTACACATTTCTCAAAATCTATTTACTGGGTTCAAATTTTTAAAGATCAACCAAGATGTTGAGGGTGAGGGATCGTAGGACGGTATTCAGACTGACTAAACTAACTGTATTACAAATACATAATACAGTACCATTAACAGTACAGGTAAAAAAGGAGCTGACTTTGAAAAAACAGAATTTTGACTAACAGGCTAAATAAAGGCAAAAACAGCTGCACATAAACACTGTATTCTGTTTGATGAATTTGTTTCTTAGAGAGGTAATTAGTAGAAATTCCAAAACTAATTTATCTGTATATGAGGCGTTTGTATTCATTCGCCAGGGGTGCGGTAACCAAGTACAAAACCGGTGCCAAAGCAACGGAAATTTTACTGTCTTACAGTTTTGGAGACTAGACGTCTGAAACCAAGGGTTTGACAGAGTTGGTCCCTTCTGAGTGCCGTGAGGGAAGGATCTGATCTGTTCCAGGCCTTTCTCTTTGGCTCATAGATGGCCTTTTTCTACCAGGAGCTCCACATTGCGTTCCCTCTATGCATATGTTTGGGACCAAATTCCCCCTTTTTTATAAGGACGCCAGTCATATTGGATTAGGGCTCTTCCTAATGACCTCATTTTATCTTGCCTTCTCTTACCTCTATAAAGATTACCTCCCAGTATGAGGTACTGGGGGCTAGGACTTCAACATATAAACTTTAGGAGGACACAACTCAACTTGTACTTATTAGGGTCAAACAAATACGTAAATAATCGTAGATGATGGGAGTTAGGTCTGTCATTTTGATAAAAGATCATAAATAAGCAAGTACAGAAGGCTAATATGAACCCTGTGGTGGTGGACTGGGGTCACTCATACTGGATATCAGTATGAGTTCATGTTTATAGACAGATACATACATACATACATGCATAGACAGACAAAAAGATGTGTGCATAATAGGTTTAGTATATATGCATGTATTTCCTAGCTCTGTCCATTTAGAGGGCCTAGAAGCATTCTAGTAGCAATAAACATGCCCATCACCCAGATTTTGATTTCTAAATACCATTTTTTCCAAGAGAAGGAGATATAGCTGATTCTAGGACTAAGGAGGGAAAATACAAGATAAGTCTGGAACATCCTTACACCATTATAAGTTTGAATAAACATAAAATAGAAGTGATGGGGGCATATCAGAAGGACACAGGAGTCAATCTGAAAGAGTTCCCAACGGCCCAAGCTGGAACAATTCAGCACCAAATTAATGATAGTATTGGATTATAACTCAAAGAATAAAATAAACATCCATGAGTCCATAATGATACAGAAACTATTGAATGAAAAGTAAATAGTGGAGAAGGGACAAATCTTCCTTACAGAAGAATTCCAAAGAATCCATGTAGATACTTCCCACTCCAGGAGGTGAAGATTAATTCTCTCCCCCTTGGTTATGGATTGGCTTTAATGACTCACTTCCAAAGAAGAATAAAGAAAGGGGAAAATTTTAACTTTATAGTAGAGAAACATGACAAATATCACCTTAACTAAAACGATCAAGGTTAACATCATCAGTTATAAGTCCTGTTAATATCAAGAACTCCCTGATGGGATGAAGCAGGAATTAGTATTAAACACATTGTAGGGGGTGGGGTGGGGGAGGGGTAGAAGGGAATGAGAACGAAGTATAGAAGTAAAAGGGGACCAATTTCTTGATCTAGAAAGGTCGTATCAGGGACTTAGGAGGAGTTGCAAGATAAGTTTAAAAAAAGAAGAAAAGCGGGGCGCCTGGGTGGCGCAGTCGGTTATGCGTCCGACTTCAGCCAGGTCACGATCTCGCGGTCCGTGAGTTCGAGCCCCGCGTCAGGCTCTGGGCTGATGGCTCAGAGCCTGGAGCCTGTTTCCGATTCTGTGTCTCCCTCTCTCTCTGCCCCTCCCCCGTTCATGCTCTGTCTCTCTCTGTCGGAAAAATAAATAAACGTTGAAAAAAAATTTAAAAAGAAGAAAAGAAGAAGTGGAATGTGGTTATGCATCTTTTGCCAATACTGGACATTCAGCATCTTTCATTTCTCAACATTCTATCTCTGCAAAATCAGATTGTGATTCATATTTTGAAAAGTTAGCTCTTAAATTTTTTTTTTCAACGTTTATTTATTTTTGGGACAGAGAGAGACAGAGCACGAACGGGGGAGGGTCAGAGAGAGAGGGAGACACAGAATCGGAAACAGGCTCCAGGCTCTGAGCCATCAGCCCAGAGCCCGACGCGGGGCTCGAACTCACGGACCGCAAGATCGTGACCTGGCTGAAGTCGGACGCTTAACCGACTGCGCCACCCAGGCGCCCCTAAAAGTTAGCTCTTAAAGCTAGAAGAAGCAACGAGCAATGAAATTAGATTTGTCGTCAGTTGTAGCAGAGTAAATTTGAGCAATTACAGGATACTAGAGATAAAGTATTGAAATAAATTTAAAGTCAACAGTAACAATAATAGTAATCACTAATATTTATTAAATACCTTCTTTGTGTCACACACTGTCCTATAACGTTTTACAAATACTAGCTCACTTAATCCTCACAACAACCCTATGAGATACTACTATAATTATCCCCACATTGTAGGTGAGGAAATTGAGGTCCAGAGAGATCTGGGTCCTGCCCCTAGCCCACACAGCCCATCAATGGCAGAGTCTGGATTTACATTTGTGGAACCTGGCACCAAAGCTGAGCCTGTAATGATCTCTTTTCTAGTTAAACGAATAAGATGTCCCAGAATTCAAGGAATTCACTCCAACAGAAACAGACATGTAAACAAGCAGTTACAACTCAACGTAAGTGCTAATAATGGAGAAGTAGGTATTAGAAAAGATGTCACAGAAGTGACACTGAAACCAAATCTTGAAGAGGAAGTAAGGATTTGCTGTGTGATAAGAGCAGGACAGCATTTCTGGCAAGAGAAAAACCATATCGAAAAAGTTTTGGTCTAGTTGTTCAAGGTCATGTGAGAAATACAGTGGGGAATACAAAACCACTCAATGACTTCCACCTTTGAGCATGGGTTTCATATACAGAAAAATTCTAGCCAAATCTTGTCATGTGTTGGTACCAAGTATTTGTCAGTTCGGTTTGGGTGTATCACTCTCACATATGTCAGGCGTCAAACCAAACCTCTATTATTTGAGAAACGTGACATCTTAGTAATGAAGAAGGCACATTTACATAGTTTCACATGATCAAGGTTGTATTCTTTTTTTTTTTTTAATTTTTTTTTTCAACGTTTATTTATTTTTGGGACAGAGAGAGACAGAGCATGAATGGGGGAGGGGCAGAGAGAGAGGGAGACACAGAATCGGAAACAGGCTCCAGGCTCTGAGCCATCAGCCCAGAGCCTGACGCGGGGCTCGAACTCACGGACCGCGAGATCGTGACCTGGCTGAAGTCGGACGCTTAACCGACTGCGCCACCCAGGCGCCCCTCTTTTTTTTTTTTTTTAATGTTTATTTATCTATTTGAAGAGGGAAAGAGAAAGAGCATGAGCAGGGGAGGAACAGAGAGAAAGGGAAAGAGAGAGAGAATCCCAAGTGTGCTCCATGCCAGCACAGAGCCCAACATGGGGCTCAAACCTATGGACTGTGAGATCACGACCTGAGCCAAAAACAAGAGTCGGATGCTCAACTGATTGAGCCACCCAGGCACCCCAAGATTGTATTCTTTATTGATCATAAGCCAGATTAAATCTATTTTCCAAAATCTTATCAAACAATCTCTTTTAAAAATAATTTCAAAAAGGGGTGCCTGGGTGACTCAGACCGTTGAGCATCCGACTTTGGCTCAGATCATGATCTCACGGTTTTTGGGTTCAAGCCCCGCATCGGGCTTTGTGTTGACAGCTCAGAGCCTGGAGCCTGCTTCAGAGTCTGTGTCTCCTTCTCTCCCTGCCCCTCCCCTCCTCGTGCTCTGTCTCACTCTTTCTCTCAAAAATAAATAAATGTAAAAAAAAAAAAAAAAACCAACCTATTTTTTTAAACAATTTCAGAAAAATATGTCACAAAAATCCAAGAGAGAGTAACAAACAGTAGGGGCTGAGGCAGCAAGCACTATGACTTAGTATGTGTTGGGCATTGTTCTCAGTTGCCTCCATGTTTCAGCTCATTTACCTCTCACGACAACCCTGTGAAGTAGCTACTTATTATCACTATTTTGTAGATGAGGTCACTGAGATACAGAGAGGTTAAGTAACTTACACAATGTTGCAATTAGTTTAGTGACTGGTGGAGCCAGCATTCAATAAACTCAGGTGATCCCAGCCTGAACAGAAAAGAGTGACGCTATTTCTGTAATTCATTTCTCGATGCAACAAATGGTCTCCAACCCCGCTGCCAGGCCAGGAATGGATTGTGTGAAGTCAGCCAGGTGTAGGACAGCAAGGAGTGGTAGGGACTGTGGACAACAGGAGACCATAGGCTTCGTTTGAAGCAGGCCGCTACTCCTCAGCTCCAGCCAGTTGTTGTCACGTGACTTCGGTATTATCAGATTTTCCAGTTTTCTAAGAGAGACTGACTTTACATGAAATCTTCCAATTTGGGTGGAAGACGGCATGAAGTGAGTTCAGTTCTGGACGTGCTGTCTTTGAGATGGTTGTGAGATGACAACCAGCAGCCAGAGCCCTGAATGTGCAGTTCAGGAGAACAATTTCGGGGGCAAGTATGGATCTAGAAATCTTCAACACAAAGTTCAGATGAGGATGGCCGCGGAAAAGGTAGGAAGAAAATAAGGGAGCCAGGAACTCCAGCATTTAAAAAAGTTGGCAGAAGATGAGGCAGAGGAGACTAGTATCTGAGATGCCAAAGGAAGAAGCTGAATCAGGCAATATCTCCCAGTCTAATCTTGTTAAGGGTCCCTGTACTGATTTCCCTGGGGGGAGGGATCTCAGACACCGGTCAGAAGAGAGATGATTACCAAGGTCAAGGCATAACTTTTAAAAACTCTAATTTAAAAGGCAGAAGTATTTTGCTTCCATGTTCTCCAATTTCTGTGATATTTTATTAGAGCAGTCAGTACAGTTCTGTGTCTTCAGGGGTTCTTTCCTTTATCTGGTTTGCTCTTAAGACATTCGGAGACTTCTGAAATGCTTACCAAATTTCACCGGAACCACCAATAACAAAAAACTGTGATTTTTGTGGGAAAGCGACACCCATTTAGATTTAACAATTACATAAAAGCATTTTTCACACCTACAAGTTAAAACTTGGTTCACACGTCACGAATTATTTATAACTTTGCTCAGGCATGATTTTACAGTGAATTTAGGACCGCTTTGTCTATGAACAAGGAAAGTAAAGGAACCTATCGACCTGTTGGGTTTCCAGGGAGCCAATAAATAAAACCTATTTTCCCTGCCTGAGTTAGAACCAACTGAAAGAGAAATGGAGGAGGCAAGCAAGTGGAGATGAAGATAGTTCCCTTCTTACGAGAAGGTAGGCTGGAGAACATAGTTTTCTACCTACAGTGGACAGGCTTTGCTCATACTTCACCTGTGGCTTCCACAGGCCTCACTGGCCTTGAAGGCCCTCTGTACCCTTAGCGAGGCAGAACTCAGACCTGGACAGACAAGGTCTGAAAAACAGGGAGCCCGGGAGGAGACTGGGCTCTGCTTGCCCAGTTCTTCCTCCCAAACTCCTCAGTCAGATACATCACTCCTTCTGCCCTGGGATAAACAACCCAGAGGAAAGAGTAAAGCAGGTTTTCTTGGTGGAGGTTCTTCCACACTGGAGCCTGAGGCCAGACAAATGGAGGCCCTTGCAATACTCCTTACTGCCTTCTGTCCTTTCAAGTTCAGCCTACGAGGCGTCTCCTATTCTCACATAGCTAGCAAATGACTAAACCTGAACTCAGACCCAGCTCGTATGATTTCAGAACAGTGACCTTCATATGCCCTTGGGAGACTATGTCCCCAGGGTCTGTGGTTAAATATTATTCCATTTAATAATCCCATTTAAATTCATTGGATGGGCAGTTAGGAAAGAGGCAATAATGAAATAGCCAAAAAAGGCAGTGTATGGGGATCCAGGAGACCTGGAATATGATTGCAACAAAGTTACCAACTGGTTGCTTGGCCATGGTCAAGTCACTAAGTTCTTTATAGCCTAGATTTTTCATCTGTAAAACCAGTTCGGCAAGTCCTGCCTTTCTACCAATGTAGAGGAGCAAATAAGATATTTCCTAAGAGTCCTTTGAACAGCATCATGCTATATTAAAAGATATAGTAGTTGCTTCGGATAAAGTTACTATTTCAATAATATTAAGTAAAATAGGAAACCAGACTCTTTTTCTGAATGTTTACATTTAAAAAGCAAATGCTAGGGGCACCTGGGTGGCTCAATTGGTTAAGCATCTGACTCTTGATTTTAGCTCAGGTCATGATCTCAAGGTTGTGGAAGCAAGCCCGGCCTCGGGATTCTCTATCTCCCTCTCTCTCTTTCCCTCTTTCCGCCAATAAATAAATAACCTTTAAAAAAAAAATAACTAAATCATAAAAAAAATGAAAAGCAGATGCTATAGAGTCAGGCAGCAGTAGATTTAAATGCCAGAGTCCTCCATATGCTATCTGAGTAACCTGGAGAACTAATTTAATCTTTCTGAATCTTGAAGGGGATCAGAATATATTACCCCATCATATTCCACTTTGGCATAAGGATTATTTTGAACCAAAGACAACTGAAAGCCAACAGATATCAGAAGAACTATCTGCCCTTCCCTTGTTCCCTCATACACCAGGACATAACTTTCCCTTTGAGGAAGGTCCCCCTCCTGTACCAAGGAAAGAAGAGTGACTCCTACCATCAAAGATATCAGAGATGGGGAGTCAATACCAAGATGAGCTTGCATAAACAGACTTTCCTAAAATAGCCTCTATCTCCATTATTTCCCCCATATATTCCCTGGTCACTTCCCCGCAGTTTATCATCCCTTGAAGTCCAAATTCTCTTTCCTTAGTTAAGAAGAGTATAAAAGTTCCTGAGTATAACTGTTTGAGTTTTGCTTGTTTTCTGTAAGCTCCTGTGCATGTAGCATTAATAAAAATTGTCTGCCTTTTCACCTGTTAATCTGTCTTTTGTTAGTTTAATTCACAGGCCATCATGCACTGAATCTACGAGAGCAGAGGAAAAGTTTTTCATCCCCAACAAAAGTTTTTCCTCTTCTTCTGAATATGTGAATGCTTATATCTTTTTTACCTAATAGGGTTTTGTGCAGATTATATAAAGGGCCTGTCACACAATTTTCTCAATAAGTGTTAGTTTTCTTCCTTTTTCTTGTTCTACTCTGAGATTGACCTTATCTACGACAGAATTTGCCTTTTTATCGAGTGAATTTTATGTGTATAAACCATTTAACTGAACCACTAAAAAGGTAGTTTTTTGAGCAGCCATTTTTTTTTATTGTTGGACTGATGACTAATTAAATAAACACGATTCCATGACTCAGCCTTGTTGAAGAAATTAGCAACCATCCTTGAAACCCCTTAGTAGCTGTCCTTAGTACCTGAATTTTAAAACACTAGTTATTTTTAATTTTTTTTTTACTGTTTATTTATTTTTGAGAGAGAGAAAGACAGAGCGTGAGTGGCGAGGGGCAGAAAGAAGAGGGAGACACAGAATCTGAAGCAGGCTGCAAGCTCTGAGGTGTCAGCACAGAGCCCATGTGGGGGTTGAACCCAAGAACCATGAGATCATGACCTGAGCCAAAGTCAGATGCTTAACTGAGTACCCAGTCACCCCTAAAACACTAGCTCTTACCAAAATAATTTATCTACATATTAAGAAGTCTGCTTCTGTTACTTTCTAGCATCAGCACATAAATATATGTTCATCATTAATTTAGTCACTCAATTAGCAAAGTTCTGTTAAGCAATTGCTGGATCTAGATGTCGAGTTTTGTAATGTTGGGAACGTGATTTTGTGATCTAGTTGGAATAGTTCAGGATATATCCCAAATAAACATAATAAAAGGAAGAATGTACTATAACAAGGAACAATAACCCATGAAAGTTATATAACCTCATGCCTTAATTTTCTAATCAGTAGAACAGAAATAACAATTTTGATCCCACAGGACTGTTAAAATCATTATATAAGTTGAAATTAGAAGAGTGATCCCCACATTCACAGCCCAGTCAGCCTGGGAAGGAGAATATCCCTTGGTGGAGACTATTATTTACCCACTAAAATTCATTCTTCTTTCCTTCCGAGGTAGATGGCTGCCTTCCTAGACTAAATTCCTTAGCCTTCTGCACCTTGAGGTGTGACTGTGTTACTAAGCTCTTGCCAGTAGCACATAAGCAAGACTAACGTGCTGCCACTGGGCTGTGAATGATATGCCTTCTCCGGGTTCGCATGGTGCTTCCGGTTAGAGAGCCTGGTTTGGCGGCTAAGGGTCTTCAAGAATGTAGCTGAGGACGTGCCCCAGGGGGCGATGGAAAAACCTAACAGCCACCTTGCTGACTTGGACCACCCTCTTCATAAGGGTCACGTGACAAAGAAATAAACTCGTTCTCCAAGCTGCTGCGGCATGGGGTCTCTATCACCACAGTTTGGCATCATCTGAACCAGTACAACCCGGTCTAAGGTTACAGCTGAGCCCCTAGAAATTCTCAGATGTGTTTTTGTATAACTAAGAGTACGGCCATAAGAAGGAAATGGCTCAGTATTGAATCTGCTTCTTATTTCTGGCAGGCCTAAGCAGATAAAATGGGAAGCTGAGAGGTAAAAGGATGCCCCAAAGAAATTAATACAACTCTTTAAGCTATCATGAAGCATTCATTCCAAAGTAAGGAAGGCAGCATTGCAAATTATGGGACAATTAAGAAAAAAATGTTTCTATTCCTCCGTACAAATTTATCGGATGTTACAGTCTGGTAACTAATATTTTGCTGATATTTTCCCTTCATGTATTTGTGTGTATATACGGGGGCAGGGCAGCAGTATTTGTGATTTGCGTGTGTTTGTGCATGCACATGTATATGAGAGAGACAGAAACAGAAACACAGAGGCACAGAGACACAGTAAGACCAAGACAGAAAGAGAGACAGAAAAAAAAGATAGAAAAAGAGAGGAGAGACAGAGAGACAGAGGGACTCCGGATCCAATAGTTACTTTCTAGATCATTGGACTAAAAAGTAAACAGGAGGATCTAGAACTCATTCCGGTGGGAAACCTCACAAGGTGTCAGATTTGAAGCGTACACACATATTCTGGCTGTCCCACAGAACTTGGATTGCTGGGTGATGCTCTGGGGATACCACTGAAGGCTGTTTGTGTCCCTCTGAAATTTAGGTGTTGAAACCTAACCCCTACTGTGATGATGTTTGGAGGTGGGGCTTTTGGGAGGTGATTAGGTCATGAGGGTGGAGCTCTCAAGAAGGAGATTAATGCCCTTAGAAAAGAGACCTTTGAGAGATCCCTCACCCCCTCTGCCCTGTTAGAACACAGAAGCAAAATGGCAGTCTATCAATCAGGAAGCTAGTCCTCATCAGGCATTAAATCTGTTGGCACCTTGTCTTGGACTTCTCAGTCTCCAGAACTGTGAGACATGGACTGTTTGCTACTTAGGTCCCATGGCATATGATATTTTTGTCATAGCAGCCTAAACAGACTAAGACAGACACCAACCTCGCCCTACAGACATACAACAGTTCTGTGGGACTTGCAGTGAGCAAATTTACCATTGGCAGCCGGAGGCAATGCCTGAATGCTACTCTGTAGTAAATAACTCAAATGACTCAGGAGAAGGATTAAAGGATAACCCTGGGGCAGGCTGTGTGGATAAAGAATGAGTATGCAGTGGGGCACCTGGGTGGTGGGGTGGGGGGGGCAGTCAGTTGAACCGTCGAGCTTGGACTCTTGATCTTGGCTCAGGTCATGATCTCCTGGTTCATGGGATCGAGCCCTGAGTCAGGCTCTGCACCGACAGCACAGAGCCTGCTCGGGATTCTCTCTCTCCCTTTCTCTCTACCCTTCCCGCTTGTTCTCTCTCTCCCTCTCTCTCTCAAAATAAATAAACAAACATTAAAAGGAATGTGTATGCAGATAGATAAAGCTCAGAAGAGGGAAATTGGATGAGAAATTAGAGATACGTGTAGAGTCTAGAACTGCCCCATCCAATGCAGTAGCTACTATTTACATGTTACTGAGCACCAAAATTTGGCTAGTCCGAATTAAGATGTGCTGTAAATGTGAAAATACACATCAGATTCCAAAGACAACACGAAGAAAGAATTGAAGATATGTTATTAATATTTTTCATGCTAATTATCTGTTGAAATGATAATGTTTTGGCTATATCGGGTTGAATAAAATACATTATTAAAATTAATTTCTCCTGTTTCTTTTTACTTTTTTAAATGTGACTATTAGAAACTTTAAAATCCCATTTGTGGTTTGCATTGCATTTCTATTGGACAGTATTACACTAGACTGGGGGTCAGCAAATGTTAGCTCACAGGCCAAACCCAGCCCAAAGCCTGTTTTTGTCAATAAAGTTTTATTGGAACACAGCCAAGTCTATTTGTTTGCATATCATTTATGGCTGTTTTCTTTGAAATAGCAGAGTTGAATTGTTGTAAAAGAAACAAACTATTCAAAGCCTAAATTACTTACTACCCGGCCATTTACAGAAAAAGTTCTCCAGCCTCTGGTCTAGACTACAGGAAAAGTTGTATTTAGCATACAGTTTAAAATTATTTTCTCTCGGGGCACCTGGGTGGCTCAGTCGGTTGGGTGTCTGAACTTTGATTTTGGTTCAGGTCATGATCCCACAGTTTGTGGGTTTGAGCCCCACATCGGGCTCTGAGCTGACAATGTGGAGACTGCTTGGGATTCTCTCTCTCCACTCTCTCCGCACCTACCCCACTTGCTCTCTCTCTCAAAATAAATGAATAAACTTTTAAAAATGTATTTAACATTTTTTAAAATTATTTTTTCTTAGGGGGTGACTGGGAGGCTCAGTCAGTTAAGCATCAGCTCAGGTCTTGATCTCACAGTTCGTGTGCTCCAGCCCCTCATCGGCCTTTGTGCTGGCACTGCAGAGCCTGCTTGAGACTCTGTCTCCCTCTCTCTCTCTCTGCCCCCCTGCTCACTCACTCTCTCTCTCTCAAAATAAATAAGTAAACTTAAAAAAATATTCTGACTCCTATAATTATAGTAACTCCAACTTTAAGTAAAACCTGAAGAAACTATATAGGCTGCAATGAGATGTAGGGAAAAATAAAGTGAAGACAATAGAAAATGTGATTTCCACCCCCTATTCATCCTTCTGCAGGCATGTGCACAGAGGCAGCTGTACCCTATCAAGGAATTTTAGGTAGAGATCAAGATCAAAGTGTGTGTGTGTGTGTGTGTGTGTGTGTGTGCTCTGTTTGAACTGAAAACGATAGGGAGTGACCCCACAGTAACAAAGAGTTCAAAAGAAACCCCCCAAAAGCAAACTTTCTATTCTTTGTAGCAGAGGGCCCAGCGTGGCTCGTCATCAGGGGTGGGGTGACAGATGAACATTGCACACAGGACAGAAGGGTATGCCAAAGGCAACACCTGTGTAAAGGGTGGAGAGATGTGGGTTTGTAACCCTGGTTCTGCCACTTACTAGCAGTTGTGCTCAAGGGCTGTGAAGATAAATTGAAATCTTGCCTAAGTGGCGTGCATAGTGCTTGGCACGTATCAAGCATTTAGAAGTTTACTACTGTTTTCTTTTATGAACAAAATGCAGGTCAATTTAGAGAGAAAGTAGAAATAGTCCTACTTTTAAAAAGTGATGGGTCGGGGGCGCCTGGGTGGCTCAGTCGGTTACGCATCCGACTTCAGCCCGGGTCATGATCTCGCGGTCTGTGAGTTCGAGCCTTGCGTCGGGCTCTGTGCTGACAGCTCCGAGCCTGGAGCCTGCTTCGGATTCTGTGTCTCCCTCTCTTTCTGCCCCTCCCCTACTCATGCTCTGTCTCTCTCTGTCTCAGAAATAAATAAACATTAAAAAAATTTTTTAAAAAAGAAAGAAACTATCACCACAGTCGTTAAAAAAAAAAAAAAAGTGACGGGGCGCCTGGGTGGCTCAGTCGGTTCAGCGTCGGACTTAGGTCATGATCTTGAGGTCTGTGGGTTGGAGCCCCTCCTCTGGCTCTGTGCTGGCAGCTCAGAGCCTGGAGCCTGCTTCAGATTCTGTGCCCCCCTCCCTCTCTCTCTCTCTCTCTCTCTCTGCCCCTCCCCTGCTCACGCCCTCCTGTCTGTCTCTAAAATAAATAAACGTAAACAAAATTTTTTTTAAATGGTAAGAGTTCTAAAGAAAACTAGAAACGCAATAAGGAGAAAACACAGTTTGGTGTTTGTTCCCAAGTTCCATCTGACTCAATAAATTAAATGAGGCTGTTTAATAGTAAACACTTTCTTTGCTAATGGCTGATGCTTTTGATCCTGTTTTCCGGTCCTCTTGCCTGCAACAAACACATAGGTCTGCAGAAAGGACAGTCTGATGGGGACTAGCCCTACATGAAAATGAAATGCTGCTTTAGTTTTGCCAGAAGATTTCCACCTGTGAAATTCTCTCTCTCTTTCACCAGCCTGCTGTGAGAGGCTATTTCATTTCTGCTGAGCCTGAAATCTACCACCATTCCCCTTCTCTAGAATTATTCCAAGAGTTGAACCATATAATTGACTCCAGAAGGTCACAACTACAGTACTTCCAAGGAGAAGAAAAAGAGGTGGCCCGGATATTTATTTTGTTGTGTATGTTTTGGGTTTTGGGGGAGGTTGTTTTCCTGCTATTGGAACTTGATTTGTTTCCTGTTTCTAGTTAAATGCTTTGGAACCCTCTTCCCTGAGGCTGAGGCTATTGCTATGCCTGTGTATGTGGGGCGTGTGTGTGTGTGTGTGTGTGTGTGTGTGTGTATCCATCACCGTTAGAACCCTGCAGGCACAGTTTGTGTCAATCTTCTCAGCAGGCATACAATGCAGCCTTCTGTCCTGAGTGATAAAGGGGTGCTCAGCTTTGACATTCTGTTTTTCTGTCCCGGTTCATGAAAAATATTAGCCCCCAAATCCATCCGTTTCCTTATGTTTATGAATTCTGAATCCCACCTCTCAGGAGCCAGTGAGAAAAGCTCTCTAGAATCTTGTGAGATTCAGAACTGCAAAATTAATACCCAAAGTAAAGCTCTGCATTTCACAGCAGTATTCACATGGCTCCTTATCTGATAATACTCTTTCCACCCAAAGTTCCCCATCCTGTGTCCCTTTCTTGAGTTCTCCAAAAAGAAGGTTAAATGAAAGGAGACTCTGTCTAGGTTTTGGATAAACTCCTGAACTCTGAGCATTTTCTGCTATTATGCTCAGGTTTTCGGAGAAGATGCTCTTTTTGTGATATCTCAGTATATTGGCTGCAGTTGGCCACCTTTTCAGGGTGGACATGAGGGATAATCTGGCCATCCAATCTCTTTGATATCTTGAAAAACAGACACCATTGAAAATAGTTTTTATTTTATTTATTTTTTTAAATTTTTTATTTTTAAGGTTTATTTATTTTTGAGACAGAGAGAGACACAGCATGAACGGGGGAGGATCAGAGAGAGAGGGAGACACAGAATCTGAAACAGGCTCCGGGTTCCGAGCTGTCAGCACAGAGCCCGACGCGGGGCTCGAACTCACAGACCGCGAGATCACGACCTGAGCCAAAGTCGGCCGCTTAACCGACTGAGCCACCCAGGCGCCCCTGAAAAGAGTTTTTAAACCTGGTTATAAATAATTAGCAATTGAAATGATTAAAACCCTTTTCTCAATCTCTTTTTTGAAAACACTGAATTATATAATAATGGCAAACAATTATTGAGCTTACTATGTGCCAGGCACTGTTCCAAACTGCCTCGCACATGCCTACAAGCTGGCTGCTATTATTATCCCTCTTGCCTTACAGATGAAGAAACTGAGACCTAAAGAGGTTAAGTTGCTTGCTCAAGGTCACACAGCTACTAAGTGTCAGAATCTAGCTCTAGAATCTAAAGAGGCTGAGCATGGGGCTTGAATATGTATTATTCCCTTACCAGCCAAATTATTTGGGAAAACTCAATGAATCAGTCTTAGCTTCACATCTACATTTTGAAAATAACACCTTTCTCACAGAACTGTCATGTAGATTAAAAAAAAAAGCCAACTTATTCTTCATAGAGACACCAGTAACATAGCATTATTTTTGGAATGAGAAACTAACCTCCACTGTCAGGACAGAATTATTTGTAGCATGACACCTGCAAGGGGTGTTACAAAAGTATCCATTGCTATTGACAGCTGCACAAATGACTTCTTTCAATGCTACCACCTTAGAATTATCTTGGTATTTTGTAAAGTTCTAGGCACCATCCCAAATTGACAGCCAGTACTTTTAATCATTCTAGGGCAGTATTGTCCAATAAAACTTCCTGTGATGATGGAAATGGTCTGTACCTGCACTGTTCAACATGGCAGCCGGTAGCCACAGGGTAGCTCTTGAGCATGGGAAATATGGCAGTGTGACTGAGGAACTGACACTGTCATTTTATTTAATTTTAACTCATTTTAATTGCTTTTAATTTAGATAGTCACCTGTGGCTGGTGGTTACTGAATTAGAAGGCTAGAGTGCTAGATGATGTCATCAATCACTTTCTTTGGAGGAAAAACCCTAGCAAAGTCTCTAGGCATCAGAATTTTTTATCTTCTGTCCTAAATGCAGGTTAGGAAATAAAATTATGTGACTATTTACCCTAATGAGTGATACAGACATAGCCTGGATCTAAATCGTAGATCGATCGGTGTTTTGAACTCCATCAGCTTTCTTCCATAATCTGCTTGCAAGTCTAAGAAACATTTATGCCTGTATTATCACTATAATGCTTTATTCCATCTTACTGGACATAAAGGTAGGAATGAAAACTATATCATAGAGCCATTTCATTTTAATGATTAATAGGTGATTAGAATAAATGCTTTCCTGCTATAGAAAACAGGAAGCTGAGTGCTCTCCTCCATGTATTGGTAATACTTTGTTTCTGGTAGCTAAAGCCATTCTAAGAAATGATCACACCTACTGGGCAGTTGATGTCAAAGGCCTTGGTAGTTTTTAACCAGGAACTCAAAGGGCTATACCGGTAGGCGGTTGCATTATTTATACATATATATAAATTATATGTAGATCTAAATTCATTCAGTGGCTTGGGAGGTGCAGCTTTTACCCGACTGATTTGGCAGTCCAGGATGACATGTATTCTCCTGCTCTTTTTTTTTTTTAATGTTTATTTCTTTATTTTTGAGGGAGGTGGGGAGGGCCAGAGAAAGAGGGATACAGAGAATCCCAAGCAGTCTCCGCACTGACAGCAGTGAACCTGACACTGGCTGAACCCATGGACCACGAGATCATGACCTGTACCGAAGTTGGACGCTTAACTGACTGAGCCACCCAGGCGCCCCTCCTGCTCTTTTTATGTGGCATAAAAAGCGGGAACCTCAATCAAGTACTTACTGATGTTTTTGATTAGAGTTTGGTAATGTCCACAAGTATTCTTGCTATCTGCACTTCTCATCAGTTCAGTAAAAATTCTGTCTGGGTCAGAATAGGAGTTGGGATCTTTTTCTTTCTTGACAGAACAAATTTGCTCCCTGCTACGTGGTATCTAAAATATGACTGTCCCTTGGGGCGCCTGGATGGCTCAGTCAGTTGAACTTCCAACTTCAGTTCAGGTCAAGATCTTGGGGTTTGTGAGTTCGAGCCCTGCATCAGGCTCAATGCCGTCAGCCTGTCCGTGCAGAGACTGCTTCGGATCCTCTCTCCACCCCCCGCCCCCACTACCCTCCCCTCCTCACTCTCTCTCTCAAAAAATAAATAAAAACCATAAAAAATTAAACTATGACTGCCCCTTTAACCATCAACATATAATTTCTTCATTTCCCACACTTACTAGAAGAATCCAGTCAAGAATTGTTTGAGATTTGTCACTTCATAACGCTTACTTACGCCTCTGAGATTGGGAGAAATTGTTTTATCATTATGGTCACAATTTGTTCTTTTAGATTCCCTTAGTTTTGCTTCAATATTGTTAGCTAATAATACTTGCCATCACTTACTGAGCATTTGCTCTTTGTCAGGATTACATAAGTTATCTCATTTAATTCCCACAACAAATTTGTGAACAGGGAATAGTGTCACATCTTACAGATACAGAAACCATGGTTCAGAGGAAGTGAGTAAATTGCCCAGATCACACAGCTCATGTATAGGATACAGCCAGCAGGCAAACCCAGATCTTTCTGTCTCCAAAATTTGAACAATTAAACACCAAACTGTATTTTGTCTTTGTGAACTGATATCAGTGTACCTGGCCCATGCAATCTGTTATGTACAAAAAACATTCTCATCAATTAAATGTAATATAAGCTTTCAGGAAGTTTCCATGAGATCATCCGTTCAAATAGTATTTGGTTGTTCTGCAAAACACAGATGTGGTCATTTCTGTTACTTGGTGTCTTTGAGTTCAACTCAAGGAACATTGTTTCTTCATGTGCACACTATTATTAGTTAGGACAAAAGCCCAATGTGTTTCACTTGGGCCTTAACTACCAATAAACTTTGCCAAATTCATTGCTCAGCTATCACAGTGAACTTATCTCAGGTGCCTAGTGATATCATTTGTTTACTCAGTATATAATTATCGTATTAATGAGAACTGTTAAGTGTCAGGGGCTATAATCATAGTGGGGATGCAAAATACGGTGGTGACGTTGAGTTCCTCAGGCAGCCCACAGTTGAATAGGGAAGAAAGAACATAAACGTGAACAACAACACAAATAAATAATTATAATTGTGACAAGAGCCGCCAAAGATAAATGAATGGTGGCATAACCCGGCCAGGCAATAGGTCTGATTTAATGGGCTACTTAATAAGAGGGACCTCTAAAAGTAAACTTTGTGATCATTAGTCAGTAACTCTATTATGCACTATTTTACTGTGTATAATTTAATAATCGATACATTAGATAACCCACAAAAATAAAATGCATAAACATCTTTTTGCTTGTCTAGCAATTATTCTTGCATGTATTTTTCTTTCAGTAGAACTCCACTTTTAAAATTGGAAGAATTAAAAATTCTTCTGGAAAGTATACAAAGTAATTTGCAATAATAAAAATGGAAATCGAGTTGCAATGATGTCATTGCTTTTGGCATCTGTGTTATTAATTTGGAGAAGACAAAGATTAATAGGATCTTAGCCTTCTGCTCAGAAGTTAAGAATGACAAAGACCATGCCTTTGTGAAATAATTAATTTTTACTTCAGATAGTTATATCCAAAAGATGGCTAAGAAAAACCAACATCTTCTTCCATTGAAGGCTTTTTTAGTCCACTATCATCATGAAGAACTGAGATAAAAAATATCATGGGTAAATAGTCCTAGAAATCAATTTTAGAATTTTCTTTTCTACTTAGAGCTTGCCTGAATAGGGGTAAATGTAAATTAATCTTCACATGGATCAGCCAATGATCAGCAGATATGACTGTTACTGCATAACCACAGTAATAGGACATGTGGACCCAAAGAAGACTCTCATGCTTTCCATATCACTGCCTTTGATGCTCCTGCCTTGATATGTTCTGTGGAATGTAAGAGATAGCACTGCTATCAATGATAGCTCAATTATGGAAAGAGCCCAAGTGTTCATCGACTGATGAATGGATAAAGAAGTTGTGGTATACAATGGAATACTACTCAGCAATCAAAAAGAATGGAAATCTTGGCATTTGCAACAACGTGAATGGAACTAGAGCGTATTATGCTAAGCAAAACAAGTCAGTCAGAGAAAGACAAATATCATATGATTTTGCTCATGTGGAATTTAAGAAACACAAAGGATGAACATAGGGGAAGGGAAGCAAAAATAAGATAAAAACGGAGAGGGAGGCAAACCATAAGGGAAACCATACAGAGAACAAACCGAGGGTTGCTGGAGGGGAGGGGAGTGGTAGAATGGGCTAAAAGGGTGATGGGCACTAAGGAGGGCAGTTGTTGGGATGAGCACTGGGTGTTCTATGTTAAGTGATGAAAATAGGGGATTTCAGAGCATGGAGCAGCTTGGGCTGTAGAACTGTCCAGGGCAAGAGACAGAGCAAAGAACATAGGACAATGCGTGTGCCCTGATAATGTGGAAAGAGGTACTCAGAGAGTCAACAAGGGGTACAGAAGGAAGATGGATGACAACATAAACCAAAACATGTTTGTTTCATTGAGTTACTTTATGTAAACCAGTTAGAGTAGGGCCTAGCCCCAAATAATATAAGAATAATAAGTATTTACTAGTTATTGTTGTTAGGGTTTGTCAGTTCCCACAACAGAGAGATAAAGTCCCATTCTGTCTCCTTCTCCTCCCTCCTCCTATATTATCACGTTTCCTGTTCCCAGAGCTCAGAGATATGACTTGTAAAATTCCTAATACGGTTTAGTTCCATATTAGGTGAAAAGACTTTAGAGAGCTAGCCCTGAAACCTAGACAGTATTGATTCTATTGTGTCGATTGAAAGAGCATTTAGAGCAGAGCAGGCTGTCAACTAATGTTTAAGCAAGAAAATGTTCACTCGATGGGGTTCAGAACATGCTACCCCAAAATATGGTGTCTTGACATATTGAATATTTTAAGTTGAAGGAAGTTGAGAGACAGCAAGTACAGGAAAGACTCTCTGACCTTCCCCTGGAACAAGTCATTAGACCTTCCTGTGAGAGGTGCCCTTCCTGTGTTCAGATGGAAGGAGCATCCCTATCTCTCTAAGACCTAAGACAGACTGGCAGACAGACAGACAGACAGACAGACCCAGAGAGGTATCTGAATGAGCAGGCCTTGCTAAGTTCCGCCGGGTTATTAGCTTATACCTTTAGTTCAGGCCTTTTTGTGTGTTCACATTTTCCTATGACCTTCCACTCTTCATCAACCCTAGTACAAAAATACTCAGATTTAACTGTTTCCCCACGTCTTCATTTCATTCCTAAGGCCACCATAACAATAATATAAAACTTATGTTAAATGAACTTGTATGCTTTTGTTCTTGTTAATTTATCTTTTGTCAGTCTGATTTACAGGGCCCGAACAAAAGAGCCTAGCAGAGTAAAGAGAAAATTTTTTCTTCCCTGGTAGTTTTCCAAACAACCAACATGTATACTTTGGGAATTGTTGAGGGCTCCCAATGTGTTAGAGGTATTTTTATTTACCTCTTTAGGATGAACAAGAAGAGTTTGTGAGCAACTGGCAACTGTATTGAAGTTTGTGGTTTTATTTGAATTAACAATATTTTCTATTGAAAGTGAAAGAATTAAACATCCTCATCTTGGACAAGCTGGAGAAGGATGCCCCTTTTCTAAAAATAGAATTAGAAAGACTATTACAGAGAGGTTTGGGGGCCTGGGGCAGAACCTGGATGAAGAGACCTGAATGAGTTAAATTGCTCAGTGGAGGAAAATGAAAAGTGCCCATAGGTTTTATTGTTGCTGTTCCTGTGATGGAGGGAGCAGAGAAGAGAAGGGTGCAAAGAGGAGAGAGGGTGTGCCGAGTAACAGGGCTGGAACCCAAACTGTAAATAGACCTAACCTGCTTTTTCATGACCCACCTGCCTTGGGGTAGACAAGAGTCAATATTATTACAACCTATGGTGATTAATGGATTGGGAGCTGTGCTTGGGGTAGGCATCCAGAAGCCAACAGATGCGTAGGGATCTCATAAGTGCAACATGATCTTGGCTTCATAATCAGTCCCTGAGTCAAGTCTATAGACATGTGGCAAAGGTTGAGCATCAGAACCAGAGGTATAGTTTCATCTAAGAAGAGTGTCAGGACATAGGAAACATTCAGGAAATTCAGTAAATAATCACTGATTGGTTAAACTGGAAGAGAGCTCTATGTTGGGAATGTTAACCAGTGAATGCTCTTATAATCTAAATTGAAGTGAGATAAATGTGTTTACAAGGACACTAGAAATGAAAGTATGAAAACAACTGTTAAGAAAAAGATCTGTCCAGGGGTGCCTGGGTGGCTCAATTGGTTAAGCGTCCAACCTCAGTTCAGGTCGTGATCTCACGTTTTGTGAGTTTAAGTTGGGCTCAGTGCTGACAGCTCAGAGCCTGGAGCCTGCTTCAGATTCTGTCTCCTGCTCTCTGACCCTCCCCCACTCATGCTCCATCTCTCTGTCTCAAAAAATAAATGAACATTAAAAAATTTTAAAAAAAGATCCTTTTCAACTCCCAAGATGGCTAAAAGTTACTTTGTTAGTAGGAGTTCAAGTTCTCAAAATAAAAGGCCCTTGAACAATATTTTCCAGCTGTTATTTCCAAAGCACAGTCTGAATAGTTGCTGCTTTTCTCATAAAGGGATTAAATAGTTCTTTATATCATACCTATGGTACCATCCACAATAAAGTTCCTTTTGCCATTTGGGCGCTGTCCACCAAAAAGACTTCTCAACAGTTTCTCTTCTGCCTTCTCCAGAGATGACTCTATCCAACCATTTTCATTTCACTTGTCCTACACTTGCTCATAGTTTGACTTCGTTCATGTCATGAATCATAAAGTGTCCTTGTTTTTCTCATTAGCAGTCTCCCCTCTCTACCACATCCCAATCTGGTCAAAAAAGAAAAAAAGCTCTCAAAAATTTTAAATTCTGCAAAGAGCAACCAAATAGGTCAGAAAACATCCAGGCAGGGACACCTGGTGGCTCAGTCAGTTAAGCGTCTGACTTCAGCTCAGGTCATGATCTCATAGTTTATGGGTTCAAGCCCCACATCCGGCTCTGTGCTGACAGTTCAGAGCCTGGAACCTGCTTCGTATTCTGTGTCTCCCTCTCTCTCTCTGCTCCTCCCCTGTTCACACTCTGTCTCTCAAAAATAAACAAACATTAACAAATTTTAAAAAGAAAAGAAAAGAAAACATCCAGGGAGATTTAGTTGTGCAAAATAGGCTATTTTCTTTTGTTTACATGATTTATGTGTTGACATCACCTTGAGCAATAATAATTGTAAAATGTACTGCTTACAAAGGGTGTTTAATGTTTTCCTTTCTTCTAGTCTCCTGAAGAATTCCTTCCTTATCCCTAGCCCAACATTCTGAGACCTATTCCTCCCAGAATTAAGTCTTGCTCTCTTTGCTTTCTGGTTCTCTTTTCACTTGCAAAGTATCTTTTTATTTAACCCTAACAAGATTCCACGTAAGAAAAAGAAAGAAAGAAAGAAAGAAAGAAAGAGAAAGAAACCTCAAAGAAGAAACTTGGAAATTTGGCCATCCTGAAAGGTAGATTCCATGGGGATACAATCTAAGAACTCTTTAAAGAAAACCCCACACATTTATTCATTTTTGAGAGACAGAGAAAGACAGAGGGAGAGCAAGGCAGGGGAAGAGAGAAAGGGAACACGGAATTTGAAGCAGGCTCCAGGATCTTAGCTGTCAACCCAGAGCCTGACACGGGGCTTGAACTTGGGAACCGTGAGATCATGACCTGAGCAGAAGTCGGACACTTAACTGACTGAGCCATCCACCCAGGTGTTCCTCTAAGAACTCTTTAATAAGGGCACATATACACAGAACAGGAATTAGAAACCTGCAAATCCCAATAGAACAAGCTGTATCCAGCAAACAAAATGTCATCACCCAAAGAAGTTTTTAGTCAGAGAGAATCAACGTTTGTGACAATTTATGTTCCAAAGAAAATGCATTGCAGCGACAAAGAATTTTTCCTCCCAGATTCTGAATGGAACCAGAGAGAGATGATGACTGCCTATAAAATAAAAGCCCAAGGCACCACTAACCCATTTGTGTTGGTGGCCATAACTACCAGTTTGGTTCATGACACAATCAATTCAGCTGTGGCAATTGCCTTCGACACTAACGAGAGCATAAAAAGATCAATCATGCCCCAGTCCAATTTGCTAGCCACAGGACTCTAAAAATAAATAAATGTCACCGTAGAGAACTTTAGAAATGTTATTTACTAAAAAGGATACATTAGTCCTTTGTGTTTTTCCAAAGTCATTACTGAATGACTAGGGCAATTCATATGCCTCAGAACGGCACTGTTTACTTGTATTTCGATCCCTCAGCAGTATTTGGATTTTAGTACTTTTTTCTTAGAAGGGAGGGATAGGAAACAGCCTGTTTCAGAGTTTCCCGAATGTTCATGCTTAATGGTTGCACACAAGAGGATGAGTATTATATTCCTGGAGGTGAGGCAAGGAGGACCTCTTAGGCCAATCGTGGAGACATATGTCCTCCAAATGATTTGCTAAGTAGCCTTCAGTTCTGAGAAAGGATTGGGGCAGGGTGGGAAATAAGCTTTGACTAAGACCTATTGTACCAGATATAGAAAGAAAGGCCTTTTAAAAATCATGATGAGTTGGAAACAGCCTTAGGATGGGCTGAAGGACACGTATTTTGCCTGTGAATTTTTTTTAAGTTAAAAAAAAACACCTTTTTTATATTTATTTTTGAGAGAGAGAGAGAGAGAGAGAGAGCATGAGCAGGGAGGGACAGAAAGAGAGGGAAGCACAGAATCTGAAGCAGGCCCCAGGCTCAGAGCTGTCAGTATGGAGCCCGATGTGGGGCTCGAACCCACGAACTGTAAAAATCATGACCTGAGCTGAAGTCAGATGCCCAATCGACTGAGCCACCCAGGCACCCCAATGTTTTTTATTTTATTTTATTTTTTAAGAGAGAAAGAACGCGCACATGCACACGAACAGGAAAGGAGCAGAGAGAGGAACGAAGGATCTGAAACGAGCTCTGCACTGACTGCTGTGAGCCTGATGCAGGGCTCGAACTCACCAACTGTGAAGTCATGTCCTGAGCCCAAGTTGGCCGCTCAACCAGCTGAGCCACCCAGACACCTCTGCCTGTGGAGATTTTTATGGTTAACTTCTGTTTATGCTCATTGATACCAGATTGCCATTCACAGTAGTAATATGCTTTCCTTTTTAAATAAATGTTTTACATTTAAAAAGCAAATTGATTTAAGGTAAAAATGCTTATTAGTATGACATTCAGAGGTACCCAAGTTTCTAAAACTGATGTATGAATGGCTGGCGTTTAGGAGCTGTTAGCTTACAGAAGAGCCCCTCCAGTACTGCCCTGGGAAACTTGAGCAGTTTCCTTACTTTCTCTGAACCTCATGATGTTCAACAATAAAAGGCTTGGATGAGAAACACAAACGTCTCAGGGCAATTTGTGAAGAATAAATAATAGGTGCTCACTTAATAGTCTCTTTCCTTCCCTTAGTTACTACGTGGAAAAGTAGCTAACTCTCCTTTAGGGAACTCCCCTGCCTAGCCTCTAGATGATGAAGTGTAGTCAGGAATTGTTCAAAGTACTAGTTAATTTTGCATGCAAACCAACAGAGGCTATATTTGCAGCCCAACATATTACATTTGCAAAGAAGGCAGAAAAATTAAGTATAACATAGCACTGTCTTGTCATAAGCAGTATATTCTGAGGCACTATGCTATAGTGTGACTGGTCTGCAGGCCAGTTCTGGGTATTCCTGAGGAAAACCGAGGACAACAGGATGCACACACACACACACACACACACACACACACACACACACACATATGTATATCTTATTACCCTGGGTTGTGCACGTGTGTTTGTGTGTGTATTTTGGGAGGAAGCAGAAAGCTCTTTAAAAACATAATTTTTGAGGGTGTGCCTGGGTGGCTTAGTGGATTAAGCGACCAACTCTTGATTTCAGGTCATGATCTTGAAGTTTGTGAGTTCAAGCCCCACGTCAGGCTCTGTGCTGGCAGCGCAGAGCCTGCTTGGGATTCCCTCTCTCTCTCTCTCTCTCTCTCTCTCTCTCTCTCCCCTCTGCCCCCCTCCTCTCTCTCTCTCTCTCTCTCTCAAAATAAACTTTAAAAATTAATAAAATATTAAATACATACATAATTTTTGAGATAGAAGGAGAATTCTTGTGTCATCATTTTTCTCCCTCCCTTCCTCCCATTTTTTTCTACTTATAAAAGCACACCAAAATTTATGCTGAATATTCTCTTCTATGTAGCTCATAGAACCAGACCTCACCAGCTTGACTACAAAACTCAGTCACCCTTGCTTTTACTGCTCATACAGCAGCCTCCGTCCTTCTCCAACCACCTGTCCTCCCTTCCCCCACCCCTGCCCACCAGACTCAGATAGAAACCAGTCCTTTTCAAAGTATCCCACAGATATTTCTGGGAGTCTCCAAGGGCCCTGCTGGTTGTGGTCACAGCACAGTCACCTACCCTGTCTGCCCCTCCTCCACCTCCCACCTGATGGCACTCACAAAAGCATCACCATGGGTCCTCCTGATGGTGTTAGTAAGAACGCCAAGGTCAGTATCAGGTATAGTCTTCACCAACCGTCTGGACACCCAAGGAGGAATAAAGCTAAGGGCTGGGCTGCATGTGGTCTTCGGTGCTCATCCAGGCACCTGAGGAGTGCTGGTTTTCAGCCGGAAAACAACTTGAGTGGCCTCCTATCTAACTCCATGCTACACTTTGCCTACCAGGAATCAAAGCAGTTCTGGTTTGGCCAGAGTTTCAAAGTCTCAAAAGAGGTTAGTTCCATCAGTTCGAGTTAGACCTTCAGATCTTGCTCAGAATTTCATCAAGTGTCATGAAAACACTACCATTAATTTTTGGTTGTCTCTTCTTTTATCCCAAGTGTTCAGACCCAAACACAGACAGACATTACCACATCTCTTTTCATTGTCTTCCTGGCCCCTCATCTAAAAATATGGGAGCCTGTGTGACTCAGTTGGTTAAGCATCCAACTTCGGCTCAGGTCATGATCTCACAGTTCCTGGGTTCCAGCCCTGCATGGGGCTCTATGCTGATGGCTCAGAGCCTGAAGCCTGCTTTGGGTTCTGTGTCTCCCTCTCTGTTTGCCCCTGTCCTGCTTATGCCCTGTCTCTCTCCATCTCTCAAAAATGAATAAAAATGTTAAAAACATTTTTTAATTAAAAATAAAGACAAATAAGTAATTTCTTACTTGACACATCTCCAAAGGCAAGGGAATTAAAAGCAAAAATGAACTATTGGGACCTCATGAAGATGAAAAGCTTCTGCACTGCAAAGGAAACAATCAACAAAACTAAAAGGCAACCAACGGAATGGGAAAAGATATTTGCAAATGACATATCAGACAAAGGGCTAGTATCCAAAATCTATAAAGAGCTCACCAAACTCCACACCCGAAAACCAAATAATCCAGTGAAGAAATGGGCAGAAAACATGAATAGACACTTCTCTAAAGAACACATACAGATGGCCAACAGGCACATGAAAAGATGCTCAGCATCACTCCTCATCAGGGAAATACAAATCAAAACCACACTGAGATATCACCTTACGCCAGTTAGAGTGGCTAAAATGAACAAATCAGGAGACTAGATGCTGGAGAGGGTGTGGAGAAACGGAAACCCTCTTGCACTGTTGGTAGGAATGCAAATTGGTACAGCCACTCTGGAAAACAGTGTGGAGGTTCCTCAAAAAATTAAAAATAGACCTACCCTATGACCCAGCAATAGCACTGCTAGGAATTTACCCAAGGGATACAGGAGTGCTGATGCATAGGGGCACTTGTACCCCAATGTTTATAGTAGCACTTTCAACAATAGCCAATTATGGAAAGAGCCTAAATGTCCATCAACTGACGAGTGGATAAAGAAATTGTGGTTTATATACACAATGGAATACTACGTGGCAATGAGAAAGAATGAAATATGGCCTTTTGTAGCAATGTGGATGGAACTGGAGAGTGTTATTTTAAGTGAAATAAGTCATTACAGAGAAAGACACATACCATATGTTTTCACTCTTATGTGGATTCCTGAGAAATTTAACAGAACACCATAGGGGAAGGGAAGGGAAAAAAAAGTTAGAGAGTGAGGGAGCTAAACCATAAGAGACTCTTAAAAACTGAGAATAAACTGAGGGTTGATGGGGGGTGGGAGGGAGAGGAAAGTGGGTGATGGGCATTGAGGGCATTGAGGAAAGTGGGTGATGAGCACCTGTTGGGATGAGCACTGGGTGTTGTACGGAAACAAATTTGACAATAAATTTCATACTAAAACAATAAATAAAGACAAATAAACGCCCCTCTCCCTCCAAAAGAAACCTAACCTATCCAGATGCAACTCTTCCCCCAAAGATAACCTTTTCTTCTTTCTCACATGCAAATCTGTTTTTGTTTTTTTGTTTTTGTTTTTTTTTTTTTAAGTTCCTGGAAGTCCCATCCCCTCAGACTTCTCCCTTGGAGGCTGCAAAGTCTGTGCACCATGGAATAATTTACACTTTCATGGACTGCAAAAGATAAAATTGCTTGAATCAGTAGAATTATATTTCTGCCCTGTTCTCCCCTCCTTGATCGTATTTTTAAAGTAAAAATTTTGGCAAAGTTCATCCTCATTGTATTCATATCCATCAGCGGTTTATTTGTAATGATTGTGCATTTCTCTCAATCCTGAGTCTAGGAATGAAATAAGAATATATCACCAAAAATTATACTTCCTCTTCTATCTAGTTCCAAGGATCACTACTTCTATTTTAATACACGCATAGCAAATCTAGAGGACAACTCAGAAGACCATGATTTTAATCACACCTAATTTGGAATTAACCAAATGACCTTGACAAACCGTTATATTTTTTTAAGCGTTTCTAAAATATTTTCATTACATGTATTTTTCCATAAAAATAATGTCTACGGTGAGAGCATATACTGATATAACTTTTTTTGAGAACAATCTAGCAATACTATCTATGAAAATATTAATTGCAATAACTTTAGAGCTGACATTTTTACCAATTTATATTGTTATTTGTGTTTATTTTGTTTCTGTTTTTTTACATTGAGCAGGCAGTGTCCATATAACTAAAAATATTGCAAAAAGTTTACAAAATGCAGAAAGAAAAAAGAAATTTATCCAAAACCCCAGGTCAGGTCAGATTAAAGTCTTCTAAATCGCTGTCTACTATTTTCATGTGGAATTAATTGTGATCATAAAGTTACTTAACTTGTGTGGTTACATTTGCTATGGTGCTGACAACTCACCCTATCCGTCCCTGCCTAAACTCAGTTTTACTTATGCTGGGAAGGGCTTCTGCAAATTTTCCCTCTTCATCTGTCACTCTGTGGCAATCCTTCCGTTAAGGCCCAAACCAAGTCCACGTCATCCATAAAACCAGCTTCCAGATCTTTCTTTCCCTTCAGTGACTACCTGGTCTACTCATCTGTCACTCAGATGATACCACAGCTGTTGTAGACCATCCTTATACCTGCCTTTTTGGTCTCCTCCTGGATCTAAGAGCTTCTCTGGAGTCTAGGCTGTGCCCCACATTTTTTGCATTCTCCATAATGAGCACGGTGCAGCAGACATTCAAAACTTGCTTGAAGATATAATAAAGTGATCTTAATCCTATTTATATCCGTTTATTAATACTGCATGCAGCATCTTAGAGGACATGCTTATTATCAAAATATTTCCCGTACTGTGGATTTAAGATGACGACATGGAGTGATGGAACAATGCCTGGCCAGTGGCCACCTTTTCCTTCCCAGCATGGCGGACTTTTAGCTACTTGATATTCTATTACTAAGCAATTTCCTTTTTAGCATTCCTTTAGAGAGATTCATTTCCCTGAGCAATTAGCCATCTCTGAGGATAATTACCTTTTCCTCTCTTTAACAAAACTACAGTGACTGAAAGGCTGACATTGGAAAGTGGAGATAAATTTCTTTACAAAAATATTTGGATCTGGAGTCTATAAAAACTTCTATTTTTAATTTGTGAATATGTGTGTGTGTTTATGCATTAATTTGCCATCTGTGACTATTTTCCTTATAAGTGGTAAAAATTTCAAAAGACATTTTTACAAATGTAAATTATTTTCAACCATATAGTAATTATTATTATAAACAGACTACTCAAATGCCTCTTCACTTGATATTATTAAATTGTATCTAATTGTCCTTTTCTTTGTAATATTTTCTATCAATTTTTTTAATCTTCTTTAAATTTTTTTAGATCTTCATTACATTTTTTCCAAAAGTAAGAAAATTTTTTCTCCTATATATTTTTCCAACAGCCTGCTGATGGCCAATTTGGATCTTTATCTATTTGTATGTATGTATGTATGTATGTATCTATTCATACATTCATTTAAGAAATCTTTTCACCCAACATGGGGCTAGAATTCACAACTCTAAGATCAAGTGTTTCATGCTTTTCCAATTGAGCCAGTCCCAGTGCCTGTGGATCTTCATTTATTTTTAAATAGTCATCTTTTTGGGGTGCCTGTGTGGCTCAGTTGGTTAAGCATCCGACGTCAGCTTAGGTCATGATCTCATGGTTTGTGAGTTCAAGCCCCGCGTCGGGCTCTATGCTGACAGCTCAAAGCCTGGAGCCTGCTGCGGATTCTGGGTCTCCCTCTCTCTCTGCCCCTCCCCTGTTCAAGGTCTCTCTCTCTCCTTCAAAAATAAATAAACATTAAAAAAATTTAAATAGTCATCTTTTTTATTAAATAATCTTCATCTTTTAAGGGTGCCTGGGTAGCTCAGTCAGTTAAGCATCAGACTCTTGATATCAGCTCAGGTCATGATCTCTCAATCATGAGACTGAGCCCAGAGTGGGGCTGTGGGCTGAGCATAGAGCCTGCTTAGAATTCTCTTTCTCTCTGCCCCTCTACTCACTCATGTGCATGCATGCTCTCTCTCTCTTTCTCAAAATAAATAAATAAACATTTTTTTAAAATCTTCACCTTTTAAAAATTTCTTGTTCTAAGCACCTGGGTGGCTGAGACGGTTAAGGGCCAGACTTCAGCTCAGGTCATGATCTCACAGTTCATAGGTTTGAGCCCCGCATCTGGCTCTGTGCTGACAGCTCAGAGCTTGGAGCCTGCTTCAGATTCTGTGTCTCCCTCTCTTTCTGCCCTCCCCCCACTCGCACTCTGTCTCTCTCTCAAAAATAAACATTAAAAAAATAAAAAACATTTCTTGTTCTTGTAAAAATTAGACGATACATGTCCTTTTCAAAAAAATCAGAAAATTCGGATAAATTAAAAATTGCCCGGGTGGCTCAGTCAGTTGAGCATCCAACTATTGATTTCTGCTCGGGTCGGGATCTCACGATTTGTGAGATCAAGCCCTGTGTTGGGCTCTGCACTGACAGCATGGAGCCTGCTTGGGATTCTCTCTCTACCTCTTTCTCTGAAGGAAAGAAAAAAATTTGACCAGCACTGGAAGGATATGGGTAGATCAAGAAAAACATTCCAGAGATAAGAATGAATTATTTTTGTATAGAAAGTGATATAAAAAAACTATTGTCAGATAAAGAGGCAATCAATGGGCAGACAGCCAAAAGTGTAGGGAAAAAATTATAGAGGCAATTAGTTAATAAAAACATCATGTTACTTTTCTGGGTTTTGTGATATTTGTGATATTTGCCACCATTTAAAAATTACAGCTTGTTACGATTTCTTATCTTGTTCTAAATAAATATTTGCTTTCATACATAACTTCATATTTTTGCTTTTGTATTCTTTTTCTTAAAAAGTGTTTCCCGGGGCGCCTGGGTGGCGCAGTCGGTTAAGCGTCCGACTTCAGCCAGGTCACGATCTCGCGGTCCGTGAGTTCGAGCCCCGCGTCGGGCTCTGGGCTGATGGCTCAGAGCCTGGAGCCTGTTTCCGATTCTGTGTCTCCCTCTCTCTCTGCCCCTCCCCCGTTCATGCTCTGTCTCTCTCTGTCCCAAAAATAAATAAACGTTGAAAAAAAAAAAATTAAAAAAAAAAAAAAGTGTTTCCCTATTAAATTGTATAAGATTCAGGCTCCACAAAATCTGGATCAACACCTGTGGGGATGAATATTGCTGTTGTTGTTAATGAAGTATTGCAGCTAGACATCACAAAAAATTGGGCTAAAGAAACATCTGAAGCACATAGGAAAACCACTGGTGAAAAACAAAGCCATAATGCATATTGAAATGAGCTATTTGGGTCATAATAATTCACACTCTATTTAGAGACTTGGCATTTATGAAACAAGATTTGGATGCTCCCTCCACCTCTGAGCACTGTCTCCTATGCAAATTCTAAGTGACTTACATTTAATTTCTGTACCTGTCATGGACACTTAGCTTTCTGATTTTATTCCTTGAATACAATTTTTGGTTTAAATTGTATTTAAAATTAAATTTGTACATAGTCTTTTGTTTAAATTGTAAAGATTTGTTGTTTCTTGCCTAGCCACACAAATGACATCTCCTTTAGACTGCACGTTGGAGCAATCAGGGATCACATTGATTTAGCACTCACCCATCCATTAAAGATGTATTAGGCAGGACATTGCAGGCAGTAGTATGAGGGGACGGTGAGAGGGATGGGATTATAGAGATGAATAAGACATTGCCATTTCTTTTAAAAAGCTCACAGTCTACTGAAAGAAGACTAATGATCTAAAAAGAGAGACATACTTAAATGTTGTGCTATGGAGAGAAAAAGTACTTGATTAGTTGGGGGAGGGGGTCCAAAAAGACTTCTTACAGGCATTAGAATTTGAGCTATATCTTGAAAAATAAAAACAGATAATCACACTGAGATAGAGAAGAGTATTCATGGCAAAGAGTAATGGCAAAGAGGGATGACTAAACATGGTATCTTGGGATAAAAGGAGAAGCTAAACGAGATGTACATAGGGAAGTATCGGGAGTAGGAACAGAGTGTGGGCTGGGCCATGGACTTTCTTGAAAGGTTTTTTTTTTTTTAACGTTTATTTATTTTTGAGACAGAGAGAGACAGAGCATGAACAGGGGAGGGGCAGAGAGAGAGGGAGACACAGAATCTGAAACAGGCTCCAGCCTCTGAGCTGTCAGCACAGAGCCCGACGCGGGGCTCGAACTCACGGACCGTGAGATCATGACCTGAGCCGAAGTCGGACGCTTAAGCGACCAAGCCACCCAGGCGCCCCTTGAAAGGTTTTTAAGCAGCGTGTCACAATTATATTTGTGTCTGAGAAAGTTCACTCTAGCTAACTTTATTTGAATCCATGAAAATAGGGGAACTTAATATGCAAATATACTTTTAGTTAGGTGGATCTAAGACAAAACTCGGCATTTTTGAACTCAATGTCTTAGACTAAGATTTGCTGAGACATGATCTCCCTTAAATAGAGTTCAAAGCTATATCAGGAGGGATCTGAAGCATAAATGTGTAATTCCTATGAGCAGTGATGTCAATGCCAAAATTTCAAATTTTCTGAACAGAGCAAATAACAGTATTATTTACTGGTTGGTCCCCTTTGACTTACAGACCATCTACCTAATTCCCCCACCTCTAACAGACTTGCTTGGTTTCTTACACAGTATTTAAAATCAGGATCATACAGCTGTTATGCTACCACATGTACAAAAATTCCTTAGGTTTCTAAATTTGCAACATTAACTTGAAATTTAAGATGAAATAATACATTGCATTTTGCAAAGTCTACGCGATGGACTCTAAAACAGTATTTTGTGCCAAATGTATACTTATACAGTAACTTTGCCAAAAATTATACCTGTGTAGGTTTTTAGCTTTTTGAAAATAAATCAATATAAAATTTTGGTTTTAATTTTGAGCTAGTTTTCCTTTAGTAAAGAATTAATCATTGAGCTATTTTAAAATGTGTTTCTATTTTCATGATCTATCACCTAAGCTACAAAAAAAAATGGAGAGATTAAATAAAATCTATATAGGTAATACTAAGTTAATTTACCAGGTTTTGCATGCATTTGTTACCTCATCTAAAACAAATGACTTTTTTAACTTTTAATCTCTACAGCGAATCTACTTTCAATAACGTCTCAAAAAGTAATGTCTTACTTATGAATTAATAGGCATCATCAAATGATAAGGATCAAAGGATACATCATCCTTATGCACTAACAACAGACTGAAAATAAAAATAGTTCAATGACCAACACTTTTATTCTTTACTTAAATCTTGCCCACAGGAAGTCTAACCTGATTCCTTCTTTGCCTTGTCGAAGATTCATGCCAATAACAAAACAGAGACAGAGAACCACAATCACTAACTACTCTTCATGAACTTCCCAAAGTAATTCTGTCTGCTTGGTCAATTTTTAAATTGAGTTTACCCTCTAACTCAAATTGCAAATTAAAAAGTACCTTTACTTCTTCTGGTGGCAGAAGACAGACTCTGTCTGTCTAGTGTAGCACACTGGCTGGATATTCTCTACAAATCAAAGTTTAAAGAGAAAAAAAAAGTAATCTTTTATTTTATTTACTTATTTTGTTTTTTGGATACCTCTGTTGAGAGGTAAGGAAATATATGCCACTTATTTTTTTATTTTTAAAGAAAGAAGGAAACCAGCTAGATGCGTGACAGCCAAGTGTTTGTAGACATACCTCCCCCACCCCTGCTTCTCACCCGGAAGCTCTTACCCATGTCCGCAGGAGACATGCATATTGATACTTACGGAAGCACTGTGTGTAAGAGGAAAAATGGAGAGACTTGTGCCTATCAGAATGGGGAATGGGTTTAATCACATGAATTATTTTTTTAGCAGTTACTCAGAATCACAGCTAACAATTAAAGAGTCCTCGCCAAGTGCCCAGTCTTGCTTTGAGTACCTTTTATGTATTCACTCGTTTCATACTGTGAGGGTTAAATGAGCTTGTATGTTTCAGTTCCTTGAAACTATGCCTGGTCCACAGCAAGCACTCAGAAAATTTCAGCTGGCAATTTTTACCTTGTTTTTATTGCACTAGTTTTTCCACGATATCATCATCATCATAACACTACCTACATTTTTATTCCCATTTACAGAAAAGGAAACTAGGACACAAAGAGATTAAGCTACGTGCCCAAAGGGATTGCCTTCCTTGGGATTCAACAGCCAATAGTAACAAAAAGCCATGATGGAATACCTTGGTCCTAGGAGTGTCATCATCCTCTCTGTGAAATACTCCCTCCTTAAACTCTTCTCCTTTCCTATGACCATTCATGAAGCAGGGATTTTTGTTACTAATCAAATAAACTGGACATAAAGCCAAAACAGTTCTTTCTGCAGATCTCCCACAAGAGTGGAGGAGAAATGGGGAAAGCAAAGTGAAGCCCTATTATACATTATTCTTCTACAGATTTGGTTACATCATGAGACCAAACCATCTCATATGTATGGCCCTTCCATTACAACACAGAGCAGAGAGTGGCCCCAGTGTTCTATCAAGGCTCAACGGGCCTTATTTTTCTGAAGGACATCCAGGCAGGGTGATTTAGCATTCTGCCTAGGGAGTGAGGTGCATGCGTGCGTGTGTGTGTGTGTGTGTGTGTGTGTGTGTACACATATTTGAAAAGGTTCCCCCAGATAATTCTGACCTCCCCAAAATACACTACAGGATCAAGAAACTGTAGCTTTCAGAAATTGTAAACTCACATTTACAGAAGCATCACATTCCAGGAAAGGCATGTCACTTCTGATTTGTAAAGCTTACGGGGAGGGAGGGGATCCTTTCATTTGTCATTCCTTCAGGTTCTGAGGCAGGGGACCTTGCCATCAATAGCAGAGAAAAATGAAATTGTTCTTCCTGAATTTCGATCACCATGATGGAGAAGCTGTAGGCTAAAATTGTTCTTTGTTTTCTCTTATCCTTAGATAAAATAATCTAAATTAAAGTCAAAAAGATGTTAAATGTTAGTGTACACATCCCCAAGTCAACAATTAACATGATTTGTTTAAAGAGTTATTCCAGGTGGGGCGCAGGGGTGGCTCAGTCAGTTAAGCGTGGAACTTCAGGTCATGATTTCCCGGTTTGTGAGTTTGAGCTCCACATCTGGCTCTGTGCTGACAGCTTGGAGACCGGAGCCTGCTTCAGATTCTGTGTCTCCCTCTCTCTCAGCCCCTCCCTCCTCTCTTTCTTCCTCTCTCTCTCTCTCTCTCTCAAAAATAAATAAACATTAAAAAATCATTAAAAAAAAAGAGTTATTCCAGGGGCACTGGGGTGGCTCAGTTGGTTAAGTGGCCATGTGAGTCTTAGTTTAGGCTCAGGTCATGATCTCAAAGTTGGTGGAATGGAGCCCTACCTCGGGCTCCATGTTGACAGTGTAGAGACTGCTTGGGATTCTCTCTCTCTCTCTCTCTCTCTCCCTTTCTCTCTCTGCCCCTCCTCTGCTCATGCACCTTCTCTGTCTCTCTCAAATAAATAAACTTAAAAGAGTTATTTCATACTGAAAGAAAAGAGTTATTTCATATTTATCATAAGCTTTCAGATGCGGTCTGCTGAGGAATGCTTTGACTTGGGGCTGGGGTACAACCATCCGTCTTCATATTACAGAGCAGTGAGATGCCATTAATCATTTAAAAAAACCGTTCAAAGTGATTCACAGTAGGCATGCATTTTAAAGGCATTGACAAAATTTAAAGATAAGTTACAAACAGAAATACTGAATTCCTGTGACCTGGTAAAGTTTTTTCACTTATGAATTATTAATGATGATATCTATAAATGTTTTTCCTCTCAAAAGCCCAAAGCAGTAAGTAGTCAAATTCTGGTTCCTCCTTAGAATGCCTGACTCAATAGATATAAAGAAGATACTAAAGTGTGTTCATTTCCTACATAGAGAAATCAAGGTATTTGTACATACGTCTTACTTTATCCCCATTTGAACCCTTAAAATGCTATTTGAAAATTCATTGATGATCAGAATCTTTTCAAAGGAAACTTTACAAAATAGGGATGCCCAGGCATCACCTGTCAACCAACTGTGTGTTCAGACATGGTGGAGATGAAGAGGCACGGTCTGCGGCTTGTTTAGTAAAGATAGGATTGAGATTATTCTTTGGTCTTTGTAGATTTATCATGTTTGGGTTGGCTTGTGTTCTCAGTGTTCTTTGGGACACTAAGCTTAAATCTCTTGAAACTTCAGATATGTTGTAATGTTGAATTCAGAATAGCTATTCTCCAAGTTAAACACCCCAGAGAGCAGTTTTCCACGATGTTAAGTCTATGCAACAGCATTGGAGAGAAAAGGAAGTTGGTTATTCAGTGGACACTCCATTAACAATCATTTTTTAACTTCTTACTGTATGTTCCAGATTGCAACTGGTACTCTGAAAAAGGAAAGGAAACTCAGTTGATCACCTACCTTTAAACAACTGCAATTATAAAATAAGGTACTAACATATGGTTTCACTCTTATGTGGATCCTGAGAAACTTAGGAAAAACCCATGGGGGAGGGGAACAAAAAAAAAAAAAAAAAAAGAGGTTAGAGTGGGAGAGAGCCAAAGCATAAGAGACTCTTAAAAACTGAGAAAAAACTGAGGGTTGATGGGGGGTGGGAGGGAGGAGAGGGTGGGTGATGGGTACTGAGGAGGGCACGTTTTGGGATGAGCACTGGGTGTTGTATGGAAACCAATTTGACAATAAATTTCATATATTAAAAAAAAAAATAAAATAAAATAAAATAAAATAAGGTACTAAGAAAATTTGTTTGAGTTTCTCCTTGATCTCTGTATTACTTATGGTAGAAACCTTCCAGCAGGGTTATTTTGTTTAAGAAAACATCTTCATGGATTTTTTTTTGGAAGAGCCCTGAGTTAATCTAAATGAGAAAGATTAATACAGGAGGTCTAAACTGTACCACGTATTTAAATATTGGGATGTGCTTTTTCCTCAGGACAGCCTGAGATGGCAGGCTTGAAAGTCTTAGGATTTGAAGAAGAGATGAGAGCAGGGTTCCAGACTACTGTATGTACTGGCGTAAGGCAAGACGATCAGTGGGAGCTTTCTGGGGGAGGGGGATGGTTAAAGAAATTCAAGAATTGCGGTAGCTAAAGTTCATTTGCTGTGCACATAGCAGGCCTGTGTGAGCGGTTCTTAGCAGCTGATGGAGGGAGGGAGGGAGGGAGGGAGGTATTTCCACAAGCAAGGGGAGGTGATATTAAGAAGACAGTATCTAGAGGCAGGAGCAGGGGAGGGAGGGCTGAGAATAGGGTTTATTTGACAACATTAATATTAATATTTACAAGGAACAGGAACGCTTTGAAATATTTCTGCTTATGTTTTAGAATGAATTATTAAATTTTTAACAGATTACTCTTAAATTGCATCTAAACTATGCATGTTTTTAATATGAAAATATCCAAGAGAAGAGGTAATGAGGGCATGGACTTTGAATTGAAACAGACTTTCAAATTCTGGTTCTTGGCCTCAGTTTCCTCATCCACAATATGTGGAACACTTGTGAAGGTGGAATGAGAGACTCTAAGCTCAGCACTGAGCATGTGTTTGGTGCAAGGTAGTTCAATAATGGAAATCATTATTATCGCTTTAAATGAGCTCATGAGAAATACTCTTTTGATCCAGTCCTGAAACATTGGAAGAGTCCTTTTGTGTAGATATTCACACTATCAAAAAAAGAAGAATTACTTTTTTATTAAAAATATCGTTTTATATGATAGACAACTAACTATTGTCCAACACTTTATTAGTCAGGACTCTTTGGGTTGCAAGTAACAGAAAGCCCAACTTAAACGGCCTTAAATAGAAAAGGAAATTTATTGGTCCTAATAAGTCCTAATAAGTCCTTCTCCTAATGGTTCTCACTAAAGTCCCAGATTTGAGCCTCATTGGCTCTGAATGAGTCATATACATATCACTAAACCAACTCATGGGCTAGAACAGTGTAATACTCTAACTGGCAAAGCCTGGGATACATGCCCACCCCTAGAACTACAGTGAGGTGACTCATCCATAATACGTGAGTGTGGAAGGGGGGTGACCCTATAAAAAATTAGAATGTTACAGCAAGAAAAATGGGAAATAGATACTATATAGGCAAAACACAGACATCTACAAAATCCCTGGATGACACTGGTGTTAGAGGAAAAGGACAAGGATACAAAAGCCTTTATGAACCACAAGTACATGAAAAATAGGATTTGACCCACAATGTTGTGAAAGGCACTTTGTAATGAGCATTACATAGCTATCTATTTCATGATAATCTTAAGGAGAAGATGTATCAATATAACATCGAAACCTAGCCAATTATATCCATCATTATAATGAATATTTTTCTAGGTTTCTTCAGCATTTCCTGTTTTGTGTTTTACCTTTGTATTTATTTTTATTTATGCTATTATAATAGGAAGATTTTTTTAAAGTCTCTCCAAATGAAGCATAAATATTTTTCAAGGCAGCTGACAGAATTTTCTCCCTCTGAAAGCATAGATTTCTTTTTTTTTTCTTAACTTCTTATCTTTACTCCTCGTATCTCCATCTATTTTCCCAAGACTCTGATATATTCAATGTGTGATAAGAAAGATCTCATGGAAGGGGTGCCTGGCTGGCTCAGTCAGTAGAGAATGTGACTCTTGATCTTGGGTTTGTGTGAGCCCCATGTGTTGGGTGTAGAGATTACTTAAAAATAAAATCTTTGGGGAAAAAAAAAGCTGTCATGGAGAAAAGATAGTCATCATGGCAGAAGTTTTTATGAAATAATAGATTCTTTTAAAAAAATTTTTTAATGTTTATTTATTTTTGAGAGAGAGAGAGAGAGAGAGACAGAGCATGAGTGGGGGAAGGGCAAAGAGCGAGGGACACAGAATCTGAAACAGGCTCCAGGCTCTGAGCTGTCAGCACAGAACTGGATGTGGGGCTCAAACCCACGAACCATGAGATCATGACCTGAGCCAAAGTCACACGCTTAACTGACTGAGCCAGCCAGGCACCCCTGAAATAATGGATTCTTAAGCACCCTTAGACCAGGAGAAGCCATAGGATATGGGTAGAATTCAAGGAAGGAGAATATTGGTGTATTTGGGATGTCTATTATTTTCTTTGGTGATGGCATAGCTCTCTATGCGTTTGCTAGAAATTACTTGTTGTATGGTCATAATATTGAAAATAGTATATGCTACAAGTATGTAATCTCAGTACTATGGAAAGAATTCTTGTCTCTCTGGAATTTTTCAGGAATCAGAGTTCAAAGAGAACAGAGAGAAGAGAATAAGGAAGTAATCTGAGCTGATAAACTCTTTAAGCTCTCGCCAGCATCCCTAGTTTGAAAAGGGAATGGTGTCAGATGAGGACCCCACAGAGGAACTTGGGAGAAAACAGGAGGAGAGGGAGTTTTGAAATCTAGTCAGTGAGCTGACATTTGATAGTCCAGGAAGTCAGGTAAACGACTGTAGCTTCACTCATAGTTCCCGAACCATCAGAATCATCTGGGGAGCATTTAGAAAGCAGACTCGTGGTAAAGACTTGATCTCAAACAGATCACAGCTGATATAAAATTATTAACCCTTTTTCCAAATTTGATAGCAATTCTAAAATATTTTCAGTACAAAACCATTAATAAATGTGTATGCTGAAATGTATTTTCCTAAACTAATAATAATAAAGTCAAACCTGAAGAGTGTTCCTAAGGGAAAAATTGGAATAATCTTGCTTATCTCTCTATAGAAAAGTGATATTACAGAGTAACTGTCATGCAAGAGGCAAAAAATACCTAGTTGCTTTGTAGAAGAAAAACATTATGGAGGTAAGTCAGATGTTAACTAATACAAATATAATTTTTCTTTAAAAAAAAAAAAAAGGAGACTCTTGGCTCCACCCCAGGTACCCTGAATCAGAATGGGCATGGGTGGATACAGGATGGGGTGCTTACTCTCTGCCAAGCACTGTTCTTTTCATTTATTATTTTAGGCACTATTAGAATAGACATTATAATATTATTTAATTCATTCAGCCATCTCATTAGTCAGGTGTTTGTCACTTTTTACAGGTAAGGAAGCTGAAGTTCAGAGAGGTTAAGTAACTGGCAGCAAGTCAGAAAGTTGTGAATCAAAACAAGGTCTGCTTCTGGAACCTTCTTAACCACTGCATTCTGCCAGATCTGGAAGTGAGGCAATGCAGATACTCTCAAACTAAAAGTTGTATTATTTTTGTTTGGTACCCAGAAAAAATTCAGAAATAGTATCCTTTCTTATGATGTTATTCATTTCATATGTGATCTTTTTAAAAAATACACTTTCATTTTTAGAACAGTTTTTAGATTTTCAGAAAAAATTGTGAACATAGTACAGAGAACTCCCATATACCCGATACCCAATTTCTTCTATTATTAACATCTAACATTATGGTATATTTATTACAATTAATGAACCAATTGGGGTGCCTGGCTGGCTCAGCCAGTAGAACATGAGACTCTTGATCTCAGGGTTGTGAGTTCAAGCCTCACGTTGTGTGTAGAGATTACTTTAAAAAATAAAATCTTAAAAATAATCAATGAACCAATACTGACTCATTATTAACTAAAGTACACATGTAATCTTTTTTTTTCCAGGTACATTATTGAGAATCAGCAGAACTATGTGCAAGACTCAGGGCTAGCTAAGCTTTTATGACTCAAATGGTCTGTAGAATCTTTACTCATCTCTAAAATGGAAATAATAAAAATAATGATTTTGCAGGGACATGTTGGTATGTTTGAAAAGGATCTCATAGCTAATATTCTTTCCCTTGCCGAAGCATTTCCATTAGACTACTAAAACCTATAAAGAACCACATGACTTTTACCTTCAGTCAAGTGGTTTACAATACCGAATTCCAGAATAAGTAGATTTACACTACAGGACGCACTAGCCAGGTGAGGCCTGAGAGCACAGAGGAATAACAAGTGAGTCAGCCAGGAAACTTTCTTTCAAGGGGAAGATGCAAGGAAGGGGTGGGGCTCAGCACACCCAGTTTCCCCCATCAAAAATCTTAATCAGTCTTAGCCATTCCCCCTTCCCTGGGGAGAAAAGCCAGGTGGTGGAAAGGCCAGGGGCATAAAAACGTCAATGGGTAACATTAGAAGTTAGATATGCAGTTAAGAATTGATCTGTGTGTGTGAGCTCAAGTGATTGTGTCTGCTACAAGGTGCAAGTAGACACAGAAAGCATTTGCCCCAAAAACTCCCTTCTGCAACAGGTGTTTATTCTTATTTTTCAGCAAAGAAGCAGTATTTTTGCTTTAGAAACAGTCCAGTTGCTAACAGTGAGTAGATACTCACGTAAGACTGTAAAAAAATGCTGTTTTGAGATGCATCTCTTATGATAGCTATACAGAAATCAAATGATTACATCCTTTAGTTGCCTTTTCTCATAGTGATTTCTGGCTTATCTAGGGAGTCACCTTTTGTGAAATACACAATCCTAGGTCCCACTGGTTCAGAACATCTGTGAGTGAGATCGAGGTTTCTGTATTTTGGAAAAGACTTTAGGAACCCTGATGATCAAAGAGTTTGGGTCCTACTGGTACACACTAAAGGGATATTTAACAATTAAATCCGATTTGGGGAGAAAAACGTTGACTATTTTTTTTCTAAAAAATTCCAGTTTTGAGTTATGAAAATGTATAAAAGCATCCATTTATTTTCTAAGCTTTTCTGACTTGAGAAATCCTTTCAAATAAGTAAAACATTTTAGTCGCAGCAAAACTATTATATCACATCGTTTGCCTGGCTGTCCACCGTAAACTGTTAGCAGACAGGATGCTGGAAAAGTCAAATCTTTAGGGAAGGTTGCAATTTGGGATGCAAATGCTATACCTATGTTTATATCCTCACCGTTTCCTGAGAAGGTATACTCTTTGAACAGACTAAAATATAGAGATTGCCTCCCCAACATTAAAAATAGGAACGTGTTTGAAATTCACACATACCACTCCCCATACTTCCTGAACCCACCCACAGCTTTCTCAAGTTTCTATCCCTGGCTGCAGTTCCAGCATATCCCCTTTCCTAAACATACTTCCCTCCTGCTCCATATTAATGCAGAAGCCATTGAGGCTGTTTCTAACTGTATTGGCAATAATTCCTTGTCCTTCCTATGTCATCCAAGGAGCCCTGGATTCCTTCCGAACAAGAGTTTGTTAGTACTCTCCACGCTTGCATGGGGCACCGGGGCGGGGAGGCAGCCCACACTTACTTAGCCCATAATCCTGTGGGCTTTGGTTCTCCCGTGGCTGGTTTTGTTGTCCTTTGCCGGGCTTACTTATATTGTCTGTGGTCAGCTGGCAGTTTAACCGGAGGCTGGCTGGTCTAAGATGGACTCACTCCCATCTCGGGCACTGGGGCCTGGCTGGCTAGGATACTTCAAATTTCCTTGTGCCCTTCGTCTTGCAGCAGGCCAGCTTAGACTCCTTTAAGTGATGAGCTCAGAGTTCTAACCACAGGAAAAGATAACCAGGCCTAATGCACAAGCCTCTCCTTGCTTGCTTCATACTTGCTACTCTCGTTGTCTAAATCAAGTCACAGGGCCAAGCCCAGATTCAAGGTATGGTGAAATGGAATCTACCCCTTGATGGAAGAAACTTCGAATTCACATTATAAAGGGATGTGGCTGCAGCGATGGGAAAAATTGTGGCCATCTCTGCCATCCAGCACAAGTGCCTCGTTTTGTAGAAAGCTGAACGTCTAAAAAATGTAGGTAAGTCATCTGCCATGGTTAAATGGCTGTCGTTTATATCTTATTTGAGCCTTTTGTTCTGATTGAGTTGCAAGTCAGGCAAGTCCAGAAAAAAAAAATCCCATTCAGCAACACCAATCACTACTTCTCTTTCACAACGTTAGTTTTCCAATTACCTGTGGAACTAGCTGCTACACACAGCAGCTGCAGTTGGACAGAAGTGTGGTGATATGGTTGACGTGTGTGGTGAAGAAAACCTGCCCATGTTCTGTCAGAGTAGGTGTCTCAAGGTAGTCAGGTAAGCCTTTCACCTTCCATGAGGCCTCCATGGACTAAAAGGTGACAGAAATGGAGGAAAATTTTTTCCTCATCTATTGATCTATTGACGAGAGCCAATAGATGTGGCCTCACTGGGCAAAATATATGTGCACATGATTTAGTGAGGGAGCACACCTGGTGACTGAAAGAAAGGACATTTAGCCATGACTCTGTCCCTAGGTGAGAGACAGAAAGTGAAACAAAAACTCCAGGAGCAAAGGTGGGCTCATGCTCCATGTGATGTCTGAGAACCCTTCCATCTGAGGAAGGTGGTAATTCTCTTAGCCTGGGCATCACTGCGACATGGCCTTTTTAGGTTCCTTGTTTATAATGAGGGAGAATCAGGTTGTACTTGGGATCTTCTCTCCCTCCCCATCCCCATCTCACCCACAAACAGGTTCTAGGGATTATGGTTCTTCCCCACATGGCCTGCTCACAAAGTTATCTCTTGCCATAAGCCACTGAAGTGAAAACAGACATTAGCTGTCAGCTGCCAACACTCTTTACTCTTGGTAAAGGCCCCCAGATGGGCACTGAAGATGTATTTCCCTTTCTGACATGCAAGCAGATTTGGCTTTGCTTCTTGTCTTTTGAAACAAAGCAAGGTTTAAGTGATGGGCAAATAACAGTGTTGCCTGAATTATCCATATACCTCTGTTTTCCTCTGGTTTCAGAAAAGTCTGGTAGAGAGGAAATAAACAGTAAAATATAGTATTGGAAGGGAATTTACAGTTATGCAGATCAATTTCCTAGGCTTTGAAAGGGGCCCTTGTGAGCTATTCCGGCCCCCCCCCCCCCGCCCAGGAAAAGCATGACCAAGAGCTTCGGACATGAGGCCCTTGGCCCCTCCTCCACCAGAGCACTCTGCTCTTATGGGTTTTGTACATTGGGATTTGCAAAATATTTCTTCTGATAAGACTTCATTTTGTGGGTGAGGAACTAGAGGTCCAGGGACAGGGGGCGACTTGCTCAAGGTCACAGCTTGTTGTCAGGTACAGAGCTCAGGGCAGAAATCAAGTCCCAATTTCTAGTCCACTGTTCTTTGTTCTATCACTGGCCATCTTCCACTTCTCCTTGTCTAAGTCAGGCAACTTCTTTTCGATAGATGCTCACTCACGAGCTACCACAAATACTGCCAAAATGTTTGATATCAATCAGAAGAAAATTGCTATCTCTCATTTGAACAATTGCTACAATATGACCGGGGTTCTGGCTTTGAGTTCTTACTCTGCCTTTCACAAGCTGGGTGACTTAATCTTTCTCTCTTGCAGCTTCCTCACTGTGAAATAGAGATAATAATGCTCAACAACTGAGCTACTGTTCAGCTTTTTGTAAGCAAGCAGATAGCTAATGTACAACATTGTTGATATTGGTTTGATGCTTTCCTTGAACAAAAACCATTTAAAAATTCATGAATTGTAAAGGCCTCTATTAAAATGCATTGTCTCTTAGCACTTTTGAAAGAACCGAAGGTAATAATCAAAACAATCGCCATTTATATGGTACATAGCTTGAGTTCATTAAAGCATGATCAAAGGACCTATGTTCTGTCTGAAAACCGTGCACGAGAACTGCTAAGGAATGAGCCTCAAGAAATCGCTGAACCGTTCTGAATCTTACAAAGCCTTGAGTATGAAAGAAGGGGTGGAAAAGGATCACTGGATTTGTCTTGTAAATGGTAAGCAACACAAGCACCAAGAACTTCAGTTGGTCTTGAAATTTTCTGCTTCCCATCTAGGAGCTGCTTCTAAATGTGGCAGTTCTCCCACTGCCTAATTAAAATGCCTTCGCGGAATGGCTTCGAATCTGACAAGGCTGAATCGTTGCCAAATGGGCCCCTTTCTTTGCTGGGCCTGTAGATAATTTGTCTCCAGCTAACAAGAACTAGCACTAAAAGCCAAAAGTGGGGCATCAAAAGGCTTTAGACGCTGGGTGAGGACTGTTCCGTGTTGCTCAAATGTGGAGTGATCACTGTGGTGTGAGATCAGATTATTTTATCAGTAAATTGGGCAAAGCCATGTTACAAAGTAGGCAAAATGGTATCCAGATGAACACTACTCTACTGTGTGCAATGGCTTCTAGTTTCTTTCACTATTATGTAAAACATCCAGTTTCTGTCAGGTTATGCCTCCATTTATAGATCAAGAGCAGAAGATAACCATGGGGCAATGGACTGGAGTAAGGAGATCCGTGTTCAGGTTCTGGCCCAGTTATTGGGTATCTTTGCTGGATTAAACTTTGGGTCTCTGTTTCCTCATCTGTGAAATAAATAGTGGAGTAGAAAGTGAGATTAAACTTTCTAGGGGCGCCTGGGTGGCGCAGTCGGTTAAGCGTCCGACTTCAGCCAGGTCACGATCTCGCGGTCCGGGAGTTCGAGCCCCGCGTCGGGCTCTGGGCTGATGGCTCAGAGCCTGGAGCCTGTTTCTGATTCTGTGTCTCCCTCTCTCTCTGCCCCTCGCCCGTTCATGCTCTGTCTCTCTCTGTCCCAAAAAAATAAACAAACGTTAAAAAAAAAAAATTAAAAAAAAAAAAAAAAAAACTTTCTAAAGTACTTTTCAGTTCTAACAGCTTCTTATTTTTATAGCTAAAGGTAGTAAGGACCAACATCTTTCTTTCTTTGGGTTATTTAAATTGTCCTATATATCAAATTCCAATGGATTTTTAAATTATATTGATTCTGGGGTACCTGGCTGGCTCTGTCAGTGGAGCATGTTGACTCTTGATCTCAGGGTTGTAAATTTAAGCCCCATGTTGGACACAGAGATTAGTTAAAAATAAAATCTTTAAAAAAATTATATTGATTCTGTGGTCTCTAACCCTCAATGAAGCATGTTAAGGAAGCTTAGTGTTTGATCACTTGCAGGACTAGTGATTTAAAACAGACAAAATCACGGGGTGCCTGGTGTCTCAGTCGGTTAAGCATCTGACTTTGGCTCAGGTCATGATCTTGCAGTCTATGAGTTTAAGCCCCACATTGGGCTGACAGCTGAGCGCCTGGAGCCTGCTTCAGATTCTGTGTGTTTGTCTCTGTCTGCCCCTCCCCCGCTTGCACTCTGTCACTCTCTCTTTCTCAAAGATAAATAAACATTTAAAAAATTTAAAAAAAAATCATGCTGCAAGAAACAGATCTACCTTCTGTGGTTTAAAAACACAAAAGTTTCTTCTCTGACAAAGAAGACCTGGGAGGTAGGAAATCCACAGCAGGTGTTGTGACTTTATGAAGAAATTTTATGAAGAAGTTCCGTTGTATGTGACTGCTAACCTGAAGGTTACCTCCTAATTCAATATGGCTGCTAGGATGCCAACGATTATATCTACATTCCAGGGGCAAGAGGAAATAGAAAAAGGAGAGCTCATCTTTTGACTAGAAAGTGTTGTTCTTTAGCTGAGCACTTTGCCGCCCCAAATAAAATTGGGGTCCTGTTACTAAGGAGAAAGGGGACCAACCGGCAGGCTCTGTCACAGGCAGATATCTCTGCTGGATTCCTTAACTAAACATCATCTCCTCAGCCTAGCACAGCTTTCCCTCAAATACCAGGCCTGGTGGGTGAGGTCCAGGGTTCTAACTAAACAAACCTCTCTGTTTTCCAATGCCTTAAAACTATGAGATGAACCTGGGCAGGGAGACATGTCTTCCTGATTGAGGATCTGGGAGGACTATTTTCACAGGTGAAAGACAGCAAATTTATTCTATTGCAGATGCCTCTTGGGGAAATTGATATTTTTGATTTATTATAATGAAAGTGATCTCCAATTATGTTTAGGAAATAAGTTAATTTCCACCTTCCAAAAAATATCCCAACAACTGTTTTAAATAACTCTGTTCTTGCTATGAGTAAGTTCCACAGTTAGCAACAGGGAACAGAAGGGAAACATGCAAAGCTTTTCTTTATTTTTAAAATAATAGCTCACCCTTGAGCTTGGATTAGGTGAAATAGTCACTCAGGCAAAAGGATCTCACTTCCTGAAGCTGTTTGCTTCTAAGCTGCTAAGAAACCACAGGCTACATTTTTCACTATGGTTTTGTTTTGTTTTAATAATCTTAGTTCATATGACTAGTCAACCTGCCTAAAGGATATGTGGGTTTTAAGAAATTATAAACAAAATACGGTCAAAACCTAAGCAGTCAAATAGCTCAAGTCAGTTAAGGATAGTACTTCAGCTCAAATATTTTGGTTCTGGGTTCATATTTTCCACAGATCCTTGCTCACCACCTAAGATGGTTAATTTTATGTGCCAACATGGCTAGGCCACAATACTCAAATATTTGGTTAAAGACCAGTCTAGATGTCAACATGCAGGTATTTTTTAGGTAAGATTAATATTAAAATCAGTAAACTTCAAGTAAAACAGATAACCCTCCATGATGTGGGTGGGCCTCACCCAATCAGTTGAAAGCCTTAAGAGAAAAAGACCAAGGTGGCCTGAGAAAGAATGAATATCGCCTCCAGAGCCTTCAGATTCACAGCTGTGACATCAGCTCTGCCCCAGTCTCCAGCCTACCAGCATACTGGCCTTCCTTGCAGATTTCAGACTTGTCAACCTCCATAAGCGTGTGAGCCAAATTCTTAAACTCTCTCGATAGATAGGTGATCTCTCTCTCTCTCTCTCTCTCTCTCTCTCTCTCTCACACACACACACACACACCCTATTGGTTCTTTTTCTCTAGAGAACCCTAATACACCATACCATCTTTTGACTCATGGATATTTGCAAATAAGCCCATTTTTGCTGCTTCTCATTTCTGTAATGCATTTATTCAAAGTTGAATAATAAAGATAGTGTGATCTAGAGGGATAAGGAGTATGAACTCTGGTGTGAGATTGGGTTGGAATCACAGTAGCAAGGTTGTATCTCCCAGGTAAGTCTTTCACCTCTCTGACCCTTAGTGCCCACATCTGTAAAATGGGTAAGGATGCTGGTTTGAGGATTAAATGACAATGATAGTGAAAACAACAACCCAAAATACCTACTTTTTCAGGGCACATACTGTGTACCATGTGAACGTGGACTCTCTTTTCCTTCCCACACAGCCTTGGGAGGTAGATACGAGGAAACAGGTTCACAGAGGTTAAGGAGCTTGTCCAAGTTCACACAGCCAGCAAGTGGTAAACACAGAATCATAACCCTGTGCTGCCTCCATAACACATGTGAAGACTCCTAGTTTATGCCTGGCACAGGCAGATGTACAAGATTAGTTTCCTTTCCTTTTCTTTCTCCAATGCCTATTGTCTGATTACTCAGACGTTTCTGCTAATGTCAGAGCCAGTGAAAGCAGCAAAGTGTTGTACCGTTCAGTTTATAGCTGTTGTGCAGTCAGGAACGCGCCCCAAGGTGACTCATTGGGCGACTTCTTTACCAGGAATGAAATCTGAAAGCAGAGACTGCCTGTTGCCCCACAGCGTTTGGGGCTGCCTTGGTATCACAGTTGCCAGTGGTCAGTTAGCGGAGTGTGGGAACCAGGTGGACACAGCCACCGCCTATTCTGCTCAATTCATCCCTGGAGCATCGCGATCCCAAGCTGGTGCGTTTGAATGCAGACCTCATTGCCTCTGCTTTTCTGGTGTAATTTAAAAGTGAGATGGAAGAGTGGAGGCTGGTCTGAGTCTTCCCTCCTAGCTTGGTGTCACCCAGAGAGCAAGCTGCCTTTCCTCCTTTGGTTATGTTGCTGTGGAACCATGGGAAGTGGGGGAAGGGCCACCCTCTCTCTGTCCCTTCTCTCTCCTCTTTGGAAATCGCTAAAGAGGTCTGTTCCATTAGCATGAAGAGCGCATTTATGCATTTTAAAGTGGTTCTTTGGCAAACCGGAGAGGTGTTCTATGACAGGCCACAGACATCGTGTCTGCAGCCATTCATAATCATAATAGGCATTCCCACAGTATCGATATGCCCAAACGTAACATCATCCCCTTGAAAATTCATTTCATGCGGGGATGCTGATATTAGTACCAAGTTATTCTATAATTCTAGGGGAAGAGGTTTTGAGAATCCTCTGTACTTGGCATAACACCTGTTATATTCATGCTTGGATTTTCATCAACTTAAATAATTTAAAGTTCAAGAATATGCTATAAAGACTGGTTTCATTCCAGCTGACTACTTCAGGGCTTCCAATATAAATGCTAATGCAGGAACCATTATTTTTGTTATTAAGTTATTGATACAAAACATATTTTTAAAAAACAATTTAAAAATTTAGGACTTGTATAATGCATTTTCATGGTCTGATGCAATGAACCGTGCTTGGCATCTATTGTGGTTTTTGTTCTTTATTTTTTGTCATTTTAGAGAGAGACAGTGTGTGTGTGTGTGTGTGTGTGTGAGTGGGGTGAAGGGCAGAGGGAGACTTGACACTCAGTGCAGGCTTGATACTCAGTACAGATGCGACATGGGGCTCAACACCGTGACCCTGGGATCATGACCTGATCCGAAATCAAGAGTCAGGTGCTCAACCAACTGAGCCACCCAGGCACTCCAGGCTTGGCATCTATTACAACTATATCTAGAAACACAATGTATGGCATACGTACAAGGACACAAAGGTTGGGGCTCCAATTCCTTCCCTGTTTCCTAGCCCTCCATGCTTCCCCAAAGATGCCAAACTTGTTCTTGGTCTGCAAACACGTCATTGTTTTCCATGCCTTGCATGTGCTATCTCCTTGGTCTACGATGACCCTCTAATCCTTCATCCATCTTCTCCCACTATACTTTACAAATCCTTGCTCATTCTTTTAACCCAGAACAAATGTCATCAGGAAGCCTTTCTGGATTTTCCCACACTACTTCTTTGAAGGTTAATATCTATTTATTTGTTATAACTCTCCAGTTTCTAAATATAGTTATATTTATAGTTATATCTATATTTCTAAATATAGTTAACTCTAAACCATCTTACCTAATAGTCCTGGAAGGCATGTAGAGGTCTTGAGTGAAATCCACACTTCTTGCAATTGGAAGGAAGAGAGGACTAATTTCTTGCAACAAAGAGGGAAGAGAGGACTATGAACAGTTTGATACAATGCCTTACCGATGAAACAACATCTTCCAGGGTTCTGCTTTTCCCTCAGTGTCAAGACAAATACAGGCACCTTGAAGAGGATTTGGAAAGGCTAGAAAACAGGGAGAAAAAATTACCCTTGATCCAATTATCCAGTGATAACCTTTATTGACATTAAGTGAATATCTTTGTGTTTTGTTTTGAATGTGTGTGTCTACATACATTTTGTTTCTATTTATTCCTGAGGTCACCTCAGCCAAACTCATTGGCCCTTGCCTTTTCTTAGTTAACTTTTTATTGCAGTGTAGCATGTATACAGGGAAATTCACACATGAATCAAGGGTACAGCTTGATGAGTTTCTACATTATAAACACACCCATGCAACCAGCAAAAAAGAATTTTTTACCAATGCCCTAGAAGCCCCCTTTGGGGCCTGTTCTAGTTATTACTCTTCCCCCAAAGGCAACCACCACGCTTACTTCTCACACTAGATTATGTTTTGCCTGTTTTGGAACTCTACATAGATGTAAGCATCCAGTATGCACTTTTTTGTATGCTGGTCTTTCACTCAATAGTAAGTTTTTTTTTGTTTTTGTTTTTTTTTTTTTTTACATTTATTTATTTTTGAGAGACAGAGTGAGACAGAGTGCGAGCAGAGGAGGGGCAGGCAGAGAAGGAGACAGAGAATCTGAAACAGGCTCTGGGCAAGCATTCAGCACAGAGTCCGATGTGGGGCCCAAACCCATGAACCGTGAGATCATGACCTGAGCCGAAGTTGGACGCTCAACTGACTGAGCCACCCAGGTGCCCCCACTCAATAGTAAGTTTATGAGATTCAGTCATGTTGCTGCAGATACTTATAAAGAGTTTGTTCTCAGGTGGCATCAGATTTTATGAATATGCTACAATGTGTTAATCCACTGTACTATTGATGGACATTTGGGTTGTTTCCAACTTTTGACTATTATAAATAGTGTTGTTGTGAGTATTCCTGACCATGTTTTTAGTGCACATACATATGCATTTTTGTTGGGTTTATGCCTACGAGTAGCATTGCTGAGTTACAGAGTATGTCTATGTTCAGTGTTTAGTAGATTCTGCCAAATAGTTTTCCATAGTAGTCGCACCAGTTTACATTCCCAAGAGAATTCCAACTTCCCCACAGCCTCCCCAGCACTTAATATTTCTTAGCTCTTTAACAATTCAGGTGAGATGTATTTCATCACAGTGCAAATTGCTTTTCTCTAATGTCTTCTCTTATGTCTATTGAACAATTGATTGTTTTCTTTTGTGAACATCTGTCCAAATCTTTTCCCCATTTTCTATTGGATTATCTGCTTGTTGGTAGTTCTTCACTAGTCATTTGCAGGATATAAGTATAGCAAATACTTTCTCCCAGTATGTGACCTGCCTTTTGCTCTCTTAATGGTGTCTGTTAATGAACCAAAAGTTCATTAAATTTTAATAAAACCTAATTCATTCATTTTGTCCTCTTATGGTTAACATTTTTGTGTCATGGTTATAAAGTGCTAGTTTGCCCCAAGGCTGTAATGACATCTGATGTTTTCTTCTAAGATCATTAGTGTTTTACCTTTCATATTTAGATCTACAACCCAAATGACTTCTATATATGATGTGACGTAGGAGCCAACGTTCATTATTTCCACACGAATGGTTAGTTGACCAGACTACTTACTGAGAAGTTTATCCTTTCCCCACTGAACTAGGTGTCATACTTGTCATAAATCAGTGATCCTACATATGTGGATTAGGGCCTTGTCTTTAAAAGTCCACTTTTTAAGTGGCCTAAGCCCTTATAGCAAAAGTGTATCTGCCTGAGCCTTCCCAAACATTTGGTCAGCTCAGAGCAAGGAACTGGGTTTTGAAATCTGTTTCTTTCACTGTGCCCAGATAATATTTGATAAAATGGAATCATTTTCCATAACCTCCTAAACTCACAATTCCAAAACTGTCAGCTTAGCTAACCAGGAAGCAACTGAACTGGTGCTGAGTAAGTTCTCGTAAATGTATCTGTTGCTATCACTGTAATAATAACCAACATAATTAACAGGCATAATTCTAGGTGTGCCCTGTTGACCAGGGCAGACCTATGGGAAAGTGCTTCAGGGCAGGCCTGATGTACTTTTCTGTCTGGTCAGAGTAAAAGAGAACAGTGCAGAAGGTCTCTGGCCCACTTGGGCCTATACACTGGACTGGCTTTTACTACGAAGTGCTTGTCACTTCTGGTGGGATCATTGCTAGGCAAAAGCAGGTAGAATCTGGTCACTGGTTGCTGGGGTTCTTTTCGGTAGTTTAGCCAGCCTGGGTGCTCATCAGCTGCCTGAGGATCCGAGGAGCATTTGGGTTTTCCTAGCTACATCCGGAACCTTAGCCGGCATTTTGGGAATGAGCTTCTATCACTCTGGAAAATTTATGCCTACAGGCTTAGTCACATGTACCAGTTTGCTGGTACTAATCCCAAACTTGGGATTAGTATGTTGAATAGACCCCATCAGTACTTGTCATGTCCCAGCTTGAATTCATGAAGAATTTAAAATCTTCCACTATTTTTACTGTATTAAGAGAAAGAAGTTCAGCATTTTCACATATTCTGACATTTTACTTAAAACACAACAAAACAAGACAAATGACATTGAACTTCCCAGGAAAAGAAATCAGTTATTACCATTACAACCTTAAAGAGATGGGCAGTGTATAACCCAAGAGTTTTTGATTATATGCTCATACAGTTTGATTCTTGTATGTTGATGTTATCTCTTCTTTCTGTATCTATAGGTAAAGTGTCAAGGGGTAAAATGTTAAGCATCAACATTGGGGACCCCTGAAGCCCCATGTTCTACTCAGAACAGTGTGAAAAACTCTTTGTAGAGCTTAGACTCTCTGTTCTTTGGTTCATCTTAGAGCACAGACCTACTTTGGAATTATGTCAAATAAAATACCAATGAAAATAAAGTTTACTATAAATAATAAAAAATAGTAATAACCCTAATTCTAAAGCCATCTCAGTCTTCTAGAAATGACCTTTTGTCCCAGGCCTATTCTATTCAAACTGACCTGAATTGGTTTTAGACTTACATCAAGATAAGTGGTTGTGAGCTTCCCTGTGATTTGTTCTCTAAAAGTATGCATCTAATCCATACCCTAAAACACTAAATGTCTACTTCCCTATTAAAATAAAATTCTGTCAAATTAAAGTTATAGATTTTTGTAATGATTGATCTGATCTTAGGTTGAGGAAGAAACTGGGGGTATCTTCTGGAGTAAATCAGATGATGGGTTAATTTTGCATATACAAATGTGCCCATGATACAAATATTAACTCATTTTTCTCATGGGGAGTGCTTTGTGTTTATAACCCAAGTCCTGTCATAGCATTTGGATGGTCTTAGAGTCAATGGATACACCATCCCAACGTAGACTCAAGCAGTGGGAAGTAAGAGCAATTCCTATTTGCTCAAACTGGGATTAAAACTCAATTCTTGGGGCGCCTGGGTGGCGCAGTCGGTTAAGCGTCCGACTTCAGCCAGGTCACGATCTCGCGGTCCGTGAGTTCGAGCCCCGCGTCGGGCTCTGGGCTGATGGCTCAGAGCCTGGAGCCTGTTTCCGATTCTGTGTCTTCCTCTCTCTCTGCCCCTCCCCCGTTCATGCTCTGTCTCTCTCTGTCCCAAAAATAAATAAACGTTGAAAAAAAAAAATTAAAAAAAAAAATGACAATTTAAAAAAAAAAAAAAAACTCAATTCTTTAAAAAATAAAATTCAGGACTAACCCAACAAATTATTTTAAGTATGAGACAGGGCTCGGTCTCCTGGAAAGAGTCTAGATTGAGGTATTGAATATATTTTTCTGTGCCAGAAACTATAGATCTATGGATTTGATGAATCAGATCTATTTCTAAAAGGAAAGAAGATAAATCCAATAATAAAAATAGCTAACTTTTATTAACCACCTCTCATATGTGCCAGACACTGGCATATATACACATCAGCTGTTTTGTATAAATATATCATACAGTCCTTAGGAGAACCCTTAAGAGGTAGATCTTATCCCCATTTTACAATTGAGGAAACTCAGGTGATTCTGCAGTTCCAGATCACTGGTGTTGGAATGGGACTGGCTGGTAAGTTGGTCAAAGGAAGATTTTCAAAGGAAAGTTCTTAAGAATCACAAGACAGTGAGAACATGAGTGTCTACACCATAGAAGTGCTTCTCTTCCTGAAACTGAGTAGGAAGGGATTTAGTCTATTCAACTAGTGTGGAGTGAAGCAGATCTCAGTGAGAAAAAGAGAATAGAAGCCTACAAAGGAAACCAGATTTGAGGAGGGAGGATGGGATGTGAATGCATGGTCAAGATGTCCTTCAGGGATCCTGATCTCCCAGAGTATCATCTAACTCTCCTCTTAACTCAGAAGATCCTACTAATTCTGCGTAATCCCTGGTGTGAGGACTTGTTTTAGAATGGTGGAAGGACCCATGTCCTGTGAGCAGATTGTGAGGGGGTTCTCTGTTACCTCCTAGAAATCCACTCGTCTAAGCATGCCTCAATTGATAGGTACAAGATTTAAAATGTAAACTAACCCTGAAGCAAAGGAATGAGTGTTCCTCTTTTAGTTAAAACTCTGTTTGTGAGACTACCCTTAGCCCACACTCTTTAGCTTCTTCTTGCCCTCAGGATGAGGAAGAGAGTTGAGACCAGTCATAACCCAGGAAGATCCTCCTTTCCACCTGCCAAGAAGGGAAGGGAAACATCCCTGGTAGACTCATGAATGCAAGCTGGTTTACAGTGGTACCAAAGCTGTGGATTCTCCATTTGGGAACATCCACTTTGGAACATTTATTGAGAGATTTGTCAGCATCTCACCAGGATGAGGCCTGGAGAGCGTCTACCTAGAGAATCCCCTCCAGGGTTGAATTTCTCCTGGGCATGGAACTGGCACCGTTCCCCCTAAATTCCTCATGTAAGGACTAGATGGTAAGGGATATTAATATGCAACACTGTTCCAGGAAATCAGATATTCCAACTACAAATGAGTTTTGTTTCTCTAAAGAGAATTAGCCAAGTTCATCAACTCTTCCACAATGGGGTTCTTGGGGGAATCATCCTTAGCAAGTCTGAGGAATAACCTGATGAGATAGCCTTGAGAGGCTGATGCAGGGAAAGGTGATAGGGAAAATATATCTTTTATCCTTCCATGTTCATAAAGCAAACTCTCTCCATTGTTTATATTCCTCTGACTTTCAACTTTCTAGTCACAGCAAATACAAGTGGGGAAGTAGAAGCAGGATGATGGGCATGAAGGAAGCAGTGGGTTGAAGGAGAGGAAGGGAGAGAAAGAAGGAAGTGAGAACAAATGGGGTAAAACTCCAAATAAAAGATAGGTTAGGGGTCCCTGGGTGGCTCAGTCGGTCAACTGTCCAACTCTTGATTTTGTCTCAGGTCATGATCTCAAGGTTCATGAGATCCAGCCCCACATTGGGCTCTGTGCTAACAGCTCAGAGCCTGGAACCTGCTTCGGATTCTGTCTCCCTCCCTCTCTGTTCCTCCGTTGCTTGCATTGTGTGTCCCTCTCTCTCTCTCTCTCAAAAATAAACGAAGATTTAAAAAAATTTAAAAAAAAGATAGCTTAGATAGTTAAATAATGTTTCAATCAATCAACTAAATTAGCAATAAGCAAATTAACAAATTAAAAACAGATTAGGAGAGAAAGAATACCTATTTTAAAATTAGATTTGAAATGGGATATAGAAAAAACTGAAGGTGGTGAAACAAACAAGAGTTAAGACCAGAGGCAAAGATTCCAAATTAAGATTAGTTGATAAAAGTACAATAAAATACATACTTACAATTTTCAAAAAGATTAATGGCTAGTGAAATAGAGATTAACGTTTTGGAATGAAAAGCCATAAAATTAAGATGGGGCTAAATCCCAAATGATAAAAAGAAAAAGAAGTAGGGTAAATGTAATTTAAGAAGTAGAAGAAAGTAAAAAAAAAAGTTGGGGGGACTCATAAAAACAAAAACTCTAAACTACAATAACCTGACCATCCAGGCTAGTCAAGGGAAAATAGAAAGGAAGTTCTTTGGACAGCCAGGCTTTCCTCATAAAGGAATTCTCTTGAGGCGCATCCCTGGGGGCAGGTTTTTCAGTTTGGTTATGTATGCACCTATGCCTACCTCCATTCATTCATTCATTCATTCCACACGAACTTATTTGCCACAACCTGGGAATTCAATGGTGCAAGTCAAGCAGAGAAGAACTTTGCCCCCATGAAGCTTAGTATATTGTGGTGGGAGAGAACATAGATACTAAACAAATGATTACACAGACAAATCAATACTTATGGAGTTATGAAGAAAAAGCCCAGGGTGCTGTGGGGACTATATGAAATGGTGATTGATTCTTTGTACACTGGGGATGGGTGATGTGGAGTGGATATATAGGTAGGTGGACACCAGGGGAGTTTTTTCTGCCAACATATTTGTTCTGAGATCCAAGGATGTATTATTAGGAATTAACTGAGGCAAAGCAGGGGTGTAGGTGGACAATATGTGTCAAGGGCCTGAAACAGGAAGGCTTTGGTGAGTTTAAGGAACTATAAGGAGGCTGTGGCTGAAGGAGACAGACTCAGCAAGGGAGAAGTGGTAGATGCATTTGGAGAGGATGGTGGGGGCCATATTAAGAATTTCGGTCTTTATCTTAGGAGGAATGGAAGCCATTTGTTTGTTTCCTTCGTGGCACTTACAAGAACAAAAAAATATTTCATCCATTTGTCTATTTACTTTTTTTTTTTTTTTTGGTGGGGGGGTGGGGAGTACCCTTCCTTTGGGACAGGACCATATCTGTCTTGTATATCATTGTATTCCCAGCACTTCCCCAGCAGAGAATCAGTATGTATCTTGAATGAATTAATAGCAAATAATTTTGGTAGGGCCACAACCAAAGTCCAGGTCCTCTCCAAAACTTGTGCTTCTTCCAGGATATCATATTACTACCTCAACAGTTTGCTTCAAGTCTTATCCACTCATGAACATGGTAGATGTTAGATGTCTCCCTCCGTGCTTTTGCTGTCCTTAACTCAGCTTCTGAAATATCCATGACTTCTGAAAGTTTGGAAAATTGCTAAGGAGTTCTATCTTTCATGATGGTAGATGGATGTCATTGCGGGCTATTGGGGACAAAATATGCAAGAGGAAGGAGTTTATTATTGCATATCCATGTGTCCTGGACTTGTTTTCTGGAAGAACTAACACTCATAGTGGCAAATGGCTTTCCCACTGACAATGTTCACAAGTCTCAGGGAAATCTTAGTAATGCTTGGTTCTTAGTAAGTTTTCCCCGCCCCGAGCAATGGCACACCTAGCGTATTTGACTCTTAAAAGTAGATGAGTGTTTAACACCCTCCTGTTTTATAACACATGGTTATTTTTTAGCAATAGTCATGTAATAACTAGGAATGTGAATTCCTTTCTTGATTTTTTAAGGTTTAAAACACATAATAATTTAAAAAGAAGAATGTTACAGTTTTTAAAAAAACTTTAAATTCAGTAAAGTATTTCATGCATGAAGTAAAATTTGCACTTATTAAACAAAAGTATCATACTTCACATTTTCTGCTCATTATCACTTTTTAAAATTTAAATACAAATAAAAAAAACCTCAGCGTGGTCACAGAGAATGTCAGAATTAAAGTGAGACAACTTTAGTTTGTTTTTAAAGTCACCATGCTGAGTGTTTATTTCAAGTCTACTTGTTTAAATGAGGAAATAAATACGTGTAGTACCAAAGGGTTTGGAGACACAAAAATGCACCTGAAGTGAGTTCACAGGATTCTGAACAATTCAGAATGTATGCTCACAAGACTCTTTGTGGCTGAATCTGCATGGGGATGTAAGCTCAGGGGAGGACAGAATAATTGTGAGTTCTTCAAATTAACCCCCATATAAAATACAAGGCTTATTAAAGAATAAGACCAAGATATGCTACTTTGAAGCTTATGTATATTTACTTAAACTCCGCAGTAACCACAGCAATTGTTTAAAACTTAAAATGATTTTGGGGGTGGGGGAAACATTATCACTGACATTGCTTAGAATTGCCAGCACATGATAACAAAGGGCAGACCAACCTTTTGAATTTGTTATTCAAGTTATTATTTTTATAAATCCTTTGCAGAAAACCTATCACTTTACTGTCTGCACCTAAAGAGGTTGCCAGTGCACCTGCCCTTGGTAAGCTGCGACTCTAACTGCAAACAGTTAAAGAAACAATCAATCCCATCAAAAATGTTACATGTTACTTAAGAAATGGAAGGTTCCCCAACTTCCCCTCCAGCCTCTAAGGATAATTTCTAGAAATTAATTTTCTATCGAGATAACAATTTAGGAAATAAGGACACATCTCCAATGATCCTGTATTTTGGAAAATTAGGTTGTTGCCTGTTTTCCATATCTCAAAAAGCACTTGGACAAACATTTTAGTGTGTTTATTCACTTATTGCTTAAAAACAATTCCAAAATGTGGAATTGCGGGGTGGACAAATGTTTCAAGCTTTTCAAGCTTTTGCTACCTGTCACACAAACTGGCTTATAAATACGAAGAACAACCACCACGATTTCCTATCTCCAAAGTTTGCACTGATGCTACTGTAGAAACTGTGGGTGGAAGATTTAGAGGGTTCTTGGATGGAAAAGTAGACAGGGAAGCCCTGTTGTCAGCAGGGAGGATGTGGGAGAGGCAGAAGCCAGACTCCTGAGGTGACAGCTCTCTCCAGCTTTCACATTCGCAAGGTGACATCTCTCTCCCAGCTGCTTGGGCTTTCCTGCTTCTCTCCATAAATTCCTACTTAGAGATTATATTCCTCCAAAAAATCTAAAATTTCTACAGTGAGAAAGGCAAGTTTTGATTGAAGTTGGGTATGGATTGTGAGGCACGTGGGAGGAGTTTGATAGATTTTTGTGGCGTATGGCCCCCAGGGGCCTGCGCCATACCAAAGACCTGCTCCACAGGAAGACGATGGTGAGGGGGTGGTGCAGGGGGAGAAAGGGGGGCAGCAGAGAACACTGAGACACAGAGAGGGATAATAAGACCGTCAAGACCCCTAATATGCTTATTTCAAAATTGTCCAGGGTAAAGTATTCCCTATCCTCTTATTCCAACTTTATCAAAGGACTCTCTACTCACAGGGCCTCAGACTCAAACTAGCACATTGGTTTCATGATATTTGGGATTAAATAGTGCTTTAGTTGTTTTTTTTTTAATGCTTATTTATTTTTGAGAGCAAGAGAGGCAGAGCATGAGCAGGGGAGGAGCAGAGGGGGGCGGGGGGAAGACACAGAATCCAAAGCAGGCTCCAGGCTTTGAGCGGTCAGCACAGAGCCCGACACAGGGCTCGAGCTCACGAACGGCGAGATCATGACATGAACCAAAGTCAGTTACTTAACTGCCTGAGTCACCCGGGCACTCCAAATAGTCCTTTAATAGATAAGCTGGGTACTTCAGCTTTTTATATGTATTTATATGAAATATTTCATATATATGTGCCTATATACATAATTTGGTTTACATGGAAAAAATATTAATTCTATATGACCAGTTTATTAATAAATAATGAACTGGATAATCAACTAAATGTCAGAATCCACATTGGAACAGTACCTAACACAGTAAGCAATGACTGAATGTTAGTTACTATTGTGCATGGCCGTCTTCATGGTTATTATTACAAGTCTCTTTGCAAAGGCGGGTGGGCACGGGGAAGTCAGTCAGTTGGGGCCATCAGTACAATGTATCAACTACACTGGTAGATAAAGTTCTTTAGCGTTGCCACCCTGAATAAATGTGAGATTCTCGTGAGGTGGATGCCGGGTGGTCAACTAGCAACGTGGCCACATCAGGGCTTGTACCACTGGGGAGGGCTTACATACTTTGCCTCTGGGGACAAGCCAAGCTTCTTTAAATGAGGCTCTACTTCTCACCTGTGTTGTGTCTGTGGGTAACTCACTTCACTTTTCTAAGCTTCCGGTTTCCTCACATGCAAATAGAAATAATAATAGTGCTTGGCTCCTGGGGTTGTGAGAGTTAAGTGAGACATCAAGCGGCTAGCATGACCCCTGGCGAGTAGCAGGGACCCAGAAAATATAGGTGATTATTATGCCTGGATAACCTTGTCAGTGTTTTATTGTGGGTTTTGTGCCCAGATTAAAGGACTTGTCTTTTCCACAACTTAACAAAAAGAAACACGCCCTAGAAGCTAACGCCAGCTCAGAGTGAGAAACGATTATCTAAGAAGGTCACCTTCAAAGGTATTTCAGTAAAACTCTGTGTCACCATCGGTCTTTCACCATCGGTCTCCACAGCTGTCACTTATTTTCTCCCCTTTTTGTCCAACTGGGTCATTTCATCAAATTTAGTGCCCACTGAAAGCAACAGCTGCCGAGCGCCATTGGGGTTTCACATGGTATTTGACAGCATTGAGAGCTCGTTTTTCCACCTGCTGCCAGGCTGAAGAATTCTCAGGATTCGCCCTTTGTTTTGTTCCAACTGTGGCATTTATAAATATGAGAAGAGACGTAGTGAAGGTTCAGGGCAGTTTTCTAATCCTGTGAAGGTTGAGTTTGCAGGTGAATGAAAAATAGCGGGTGAGATGCCAAAGAGGTTGGTAGGAAGAGTGTCACTGGCTTGGTTGCCTGACCCTGAAACACTCCTGTCTCCTTGCTAAGCTCTCAGCGGACCCCTCCAGCCCCCACCCCAAGCTCTAGGACCTCAGCAAGGAAGAACTTGCAGAGCTCAGGTGGCTCTGACAAAGGTCAGCCACCTCTGAGGTGCTCTCTGACTAGGTCCCAGGCTTAGCAATGTCCTCATAGTATTATCCTGACCTTCGATCTTCCTGATCTCACAGCTCTTCTTCCAGGATTGAGTTCTGCCTTGTTCTGACCAATGCCTCATGCTTCCAAACTGGGAATGGATCCTACTCCTCACGACCAGCCCTGGGGCCTTGCTAATTCATACCAAATGGTTCTAATGCCAACCAATGGTTTAGCCACAAGACTCTGAACTCTCACATCTTGCAGACCAGTTTGGATTACTATCCATCTCATGTCCCTTCATTACATTCACTGGAATTGTGTTTTTCCAGCCTGGCTAAATACATATCCCAATTCAGTTCAACATCAAACACTACTGATGGACCGGGGCAGGGGGTGGGGGAATGTATAGTGTTGGCCCCTCTATAATTTTCCTGTCTGTGCCTACTAAGTTTTAATTTTGACATGGGCCCCTACCCAAATCTGTCACGAGCTATATGACTCTGGATAAATATCATAACTGAGAAGTCACAAATCCAGTTAGTTACCTATAGGGGCCCAACCAGGGGGGTGAGATTGATCAAACTGGCTGGCTGTGGGACTAGGTTGCCAGCATCACTCAGTCCTGGTTGGTTATTGCCAGGCTAGACTATGGGGCTCTTCTTTGTAAAATGGGGGAAAGGGAAGAAATGGGCATGGGAAGCCAGCTGATTCTGTCAGCTCCACACATTTCTCCTCACCCCTGATTAACTTCAGCCATTTTGTGGCTTCTCTGGAGTGAGTGTTTTCTATCCCCGGGGCTTCTTCAGGATATGCGTGATATACTGCCACCCTGGATCAAGGTTTCTCCTCTCTGTTACTCTCACTGCGGTCCCTGAATGCCTTGGTAAGATTTCCAAAAAACTGTTCTTGACCCAGGATAGTCATGAATACACTAAAAGCTGTTCTCTGTGGCTTGTAAGTCCAGTTTACTTAATGTGCTTGCTCTTTTGTGAGAAAGTCATGAGTTTGTTCTAGCTGACTGTATTCTACTTCAAGGACAGAACCCTACTCTCACCGGCCATCTCTCAAGTGGGGTCTGTGAAGAGGAAGAATATGAAGAACACAACTCCATCGTAGCTACCAGGAAAGCTGCTATACATGGTTCTGAGTTCACTCACCATTCTGGGCTCCGTCTTCTAGAATGAAGGTGTTGAGCTCTGTGGTCTCTGGTATAAAACACACACCTGAACACTCTTCAGAGGGAGAGAATGTTAGAACGGAACTTTTCCTGGTTCTATTTCAGCTGAGAGCCAAGATGGTAGGTATCAGATATCAAAGTGAATGAAACAGTCACTCCCCCTCCCAATTAGTGCATTTAAAAGGAAATGTCTCAGGGCACCTGAGTGGCTCAGGGAGTTCAAGCCCTGTGTCCGGTTCTGTGCTTATAACGCCGAGGCTGCTTGCGATTCTCCCCCTCTCCCTGCCCCTCGCCTGCTCGTACTCTCTTTCTCTCAAAATAAATAAATAAATATATAAAAGTTAAAAAAATAAATAAATAAAAGGAAAGGTCTCCAAGAGTCTGTTCCATAATCCTTGAACTGCTCCAGGAGATGAAGATTGAGGAGGAAAATATATCTTTAGACACAGGGACTAGGGTAGGTGTAGAGGATATTATTAATGCCTTTGGCCACTGGCCCACCGTGCTTCCCCACTCATAACAACATCCAGCTGCCTCCTTCCCTGGAGAATGGCCCTCAGCCAGACAACACCTGCAGCCTGCACACTCCCACCCTGAGCACCTCAGCAAACTTTGGCCTAACTAGAAGGAGGATGGAAACTGAACTCCTTGCCTCAAGGGGGGATTATCTTTGTGACACACTTCGAGCTATAGTTTTGGGTTTTTCCTCTGGGATCAGATCTAAACTAGTCTCCAGCTGGAGTCATGTTCTTGCTTACCTTCACCCTTCCCCCAGCTTTATCCTGTTTTTCTTGTTCCTCTTGTAATGAGAACAACGTTTCAGTAAATCACTTGAACAAGAATCCCCATTTCAGGCTCAGCTTCTAGAAAGATTGATCTAGGATAGCAGAAGTGTACCTCCTAGAAAGTGGGGGTGGGTTTTGCAGATGAAGCCTTCAGGGCAACTACTTGGACAGCTTTGAAGTGTTCCCTGTGATTGAGAGACAAGGAGAACTGGTCCCTCGCTGAACTCTGAGAAATTCCAAGTGGCCTGTGAATGGTATCTGACTCTCACCTTGGAGATCTAAAGGCAACCAACTCAATGGAGCCAGGAGGGTGTTGCTGCACAGAGATGTTCTGACCCCAGATGGTGGGCAGGCCAGGACCACATGAAGGCAGAATGGATCACTGTGGGTCACGAAGGAGACTAGTATGGGGGTCTTCTTGGTCCAATAAGGCTGTCTGGAGGGTCACAGAGACCTCAGCTAAAACAGCCTCTTCTTTACAGGTGTGGTGGTCACCAGGAATGGAGATCACACATCTCAGGTCAAGGGAGCTACAAGAGCAAGGAACTCAACAAGAAACCTGTGGAGAACCCACAAAATCCCCACATGAGTAAAGAATCAACTGTGACCACCTGCCAGCCCCATCCAGGGATTCCATCTTTAACTAGTGCCAGGTTCAGCCAAGTGAACTTCCTGCTTTGACCCCAATCACAGGTAGCTCAGGTGAACTAGGAGAAAGGAGAGAACAGAAGGACAACCCACCCTGCCTCACTGCAGGCTTGTGAAGCAGGTCAGGGCTGGACAAGGGTGATGGTTTAATCGCAGCTTCAACTTTGGATTTTTTATTATTATGTGAGACTGAATGTATTAAATTTCTAAAACGAGACTGCTTTACAACTAAAAGTGACTAACACCAAGAGTGATGCAAGAAAGACTTGATTCATGGACAAGAGAAATTTATCTCCACTGAATTTAGTTTATAGTGATGGAGGGAGACAAAAATAATGTTCAGATCGCATTCCATGGGTCAGCCTTGTGCGATATATGGTTACATAAGCAGGGAGCAGCAGTGGCTCCCCACTGTTTCCCAAAGAGAAGTCCTGGGCTGATTCTGTCAGCTGTATCCTCACTCGGGTTCCCAGGATAAAAATATCCATTGGATAAGAATCTGAAACATCAGGTTCTGAAACTTTTGATTGGCCAAGTGCCAGATGACTCAAAGCTGTGCAGTGTAACTAAATGAGTCACCTCATCCTTCTATAGGCCCTGGAGGAATCTGCTATCTTTAAAATGGTGATGACCTGGCTCCACAGCCCTGGTTGGGAATTTGTGTGTTCATTCTATCATTGCATTATTGAACACCTGTCAGGTACTGAAGATTAAAAAACTGTGAAACAAGGACCTAACTGGCAATGATACAATTTGCTATGTGTTCTCCTTTTAGCGCAGTAGAGGGAATGATGTTAACAAAGGCGATGATTAAAATGAGGTTGGTCAGGGACTACTTAAGGGAGTGGATCACAACTTTGCTAGAACATTGGAATCACCTGGGATGTTTTAAAACTACCATGTTCATGGGGCGCCTGGGTGGCTCAGTCAGTTAAGTCTCAGACTCTTGATTTCTGATCAGGTCATGATCTCAAGGTTCATGGGATTGAGCCCCACTGTCAGCACAAAGCCTGCTTGGGATTCTCTCTCTCTGCCCCTTCCCTACTTGTGTGCTCTCTCTCTCTCAAAATAAATAAATATTAAATCAATCTACCATGTTCCATCCTTGGGAGATTTTGATTTATTGGTCTGGGCCGCTGCCTGGGCATCAGGATTTTTTTTTAAACCCAAAAGACAAAAACAACTCCCCAGAGAATTCTAATATGCAGCCAGAATTGTAATATACTATAGGTAAACATAACAAAACTAAGTACAGATCTTCTTTGATGTCCCAATAAATCCATCATAAGTTGAAAATATCATATGTCAAAAATGCATTTAATGCACTTAACCTACTGAACATCACAGCTTAGCCTACCCTGCCTTAAACATGCTCAGAACTCTTACATTAGCCTACAGTTGGGCAAAATCATCTCACACAAAGCCATTTTTATCATAAAGTGTTGGATATCTCATGTAATTTAGTGAATACTGTTCTGAAAGTGAAAAATAGAATGGTTGTATAAGGACAGAATGGTTGTGAATTGTTGACCCTGGTGACCATGAATCTGACTGGGAGGTATGGCTCGCTGCCTCTGTCCAGCATCATGAGATAGTATAGACAGTATTGCTGGCTTGGGCAAAGATCAAAATTCAAAGTATGGTTTCTACAGAATGTGTATTGCTTTTGCACCACCGTAAAGTTGAAAAATCATTAAGTTGAACGAACATAAGTAGAGAACCATCTGTATAAGGGTACCAAGATAATAAGTATTAAAATTTTATTTTCATATTAATAGTTCTATTAGAAATTTTAATTTCGGGACACCTGGGTGCCTCAGTAGGTCAAACGTCTGACTTCAGCTCAGGTCATGATCTCGTGGTTCATGGGTTCAAGCCCCGAGTTGGGCTCTGTGCTGAAGTCTCCTTTCGAATTCTGTGTCTCCCTCTTCTCTCTGCCCCTCCCCCACTCATGCTCTGTCTCTGTCTCTCTCTCTCAAAAATAAAATAAACATAAAAAAAGGAAATTTTAATTTTATGAAATGAAAGCCAATGATAAACATTTTAATGTATGTATGAGCCTTTTGCAATCTTTTGTATCCCTCTTAAGATATCTAGTTGATTAATTTTAAAAAACGCAAGCATATGTTATATCCACCAAGAACAATTTGTTTTTCAATTATCATTAGATTACCACTTCTTACTCTTTTGTAAAATCTATTTTTGCCAAGTGACCCTGGTTTCAAACTATTCTATAAAAACACATCTCCTATATTAAAATGTTGTGTATAATAATAATAGGACACATCTATTTATAAATAATAAGTAATCTCTTGATTTTTCCTAGGGATTTCAACATCCCTGATTCAAAAGCAAAGACTATCTTTATTTTTTATTTATTTTACTTTTTAGAGAGTGTGTGTGAGCAGAGGAGAACGGTGGGGGGGGGGGAGAGAGAGAGAGAGAGAGAGAGAGAGAGAGAGAGGAAGAGAGAATCTCAAGCAGCCTCTACACTCAGCAAGCCCATAACCGTGGGATCACGACCTAAGGGAAAATCAAGAGTCAGCCACTCAACTGAGCCACCCAGGTGCCCCAACAAAACTATCTTTAAAAAACTCAAATAATAACATGCAAGATGTCAAAATATTCACATTAATTCCTCAGACAGCTTACTCCTGGGGGTCAGTTATGGAACGAAAAGATGAAAAAAATTCCAAAAAGATTTTGTACAGGTGCACTATATGTTTTTGTTTTCAAAACTTTTATTAAAGGTAAAGGTAAAAGTTATTCAGTAGTAACTTTGGGGTCCGTCATTAGCACCTAACTTATTTTACACTCTGGAGGCAAAGGTATGGTGTGAAATAGCACTGGATATTTAACTCAGTAACTTAGTTTTTTTTTTTTGAGACAGAGTGTTAGAGAGAGAGCAGGGGAGGGGCAGAGAGAGATGGAGACAGAGAATCCAAAGCCGGCTAAACACAGACAGCAGAGAGCCTAATGTGGGGCTTGAACTCACTAACCCTGAGATCATGACCTGAGTTGAAGTCAGACACTTAACCGACTGAGCCACCTAGACACCCCTAAATTGTTTTTATACACACATGTACACACACACACACACACACACACACACACACACACTGCAGCCACATGTAGGTGGGATTTTTGCCTATTCCATCAGTGAAATTTAGAAGTGGGGGTGAGAAAAAAAAAGGAGTGAGCATGAATTTTTTCCCTTTTTATATCATTATGCACATTGTTAACCTATTTCTTAAAGTTCTCTACATCAATTTTTCTCCCTATTTTTAAGTACTCTCCCTACTCCTTTTTTCTTTTCTTTTTTTTTCTTTTCTTTCTTTTTTTTTTTTTTTTTTTTGCTCTTCAGCCTTTCCTTCTATTAATCAAACTGTATTCTTAGTTATAATAGGCCTGTCCACCCACTCAGTTCCCTCATTCATCCCTTAACCCACCATTTGTGTTATGACAATGAATTCTATTGTAGTCATCTGTCACACCACAGATAATGGCTTCAGAACTTTGAAAAGAAAGGACACGTTGATTTCTCTATTGATAGATTGAGTAGCTTGCTTGATAGCCTCACTTTCTGAGAGCAAAGTTTAATCCTCAACAGAGCACCTTCTTAGTGGATAATAAAACTCAAAGCTGGTGTCTCTGGGCAGTCCCTCTTCACACCCTCCCACCTCGTCCTCCCACCTGCCCCCAGCGCCTTCCACCAGGTGGCTGGGAACCTGCTATAAACCAAAGTAACAGACTTGACTGCATTCAGAGGTTGGAGAATCTGAGTCACAAACTGTTCCTCCACTTTCAAGAAGCATTTACTTCCTCTCTTCCATTTTGTTTTCCTCTTCTCTCTGTGTTTTTTCTTTTCTTTTTTTCTCTTTCACTCTTCTCCTGTACCTACCTGTGTCTACAGCCAGGGACCCCTGAGCATTGTTGACTGTCACCAGTAGGCCTAAGGCCAGCCCTGAGCCAGTCAGTTCTCTCATCTCAGAGCAGTGGAGGCCTGTGACAATTAAAGAGGTAAATCCTGACAGCCGCAGGGGTGCCAGGTGGGAGCTCTAGTCTATGGAATGTGATCAGAAAGGGATACAGATTTCCATCTCAGTGGTTTGTAAGCCAGTTCCAAAAGTGAATATCCCAAAGTGTTTGGGGCATTGGCAATAAAGAGGGGGAGAGTCTCAAGTCAACAACTTTGAAATGGACAACACTAATTTGGGTGTGTGTCAGAAGAAAAATAATGTTTGGAAGATCCCTGTTACTTCCTTTCCCCCCTGCGTCACAGAGAATTCTCACCTGATGGGTTTGGCTTCCTGACCCTCCCCCAGGTGGGTCCTGGACCTTTCTGATGAACAGGAAGAGAAGGGGAGAGAAGAGGAGAGAAACAGGAGCCCGGGAGTTTTCCCAGGAGATTGCTAAAATGGAGTCCTAGCCCCTGAAGGTGATAGTGTTAGCAGGTGGGGCCTGAGGGATGTGCTCAAGTCATGAAGGAACCCTCATGAATGAGATTAGTGCCTTATAAAGGAGCCTACGGACATTTTGAGGTGGGTATGCAATTTTCCCTTTTTTGGTTACTGGGCCTGGTTATAAGTAGCCCATTGGTTAGTTAGGGCCTATGGAATAGTGCCTTATAAAAGAGACCCCAGAGATCCCTAATCCATTCCACCATGTGAGGACACAGAGAGAAGGTACCAGCTATGAACCAGGAAGGGCACCTTCACCAGAGCACAACCATAGTGGCACTTTGATCTTGGACATCCCAGCCTCCAGAATTGTGAGAAATAAATTCTCGTTGTTTATAAACCACCCAGTCTGTGGTATTTTCTCTCTTTCTTTCTTTCTTTCTTCCTTCCTTCCTTCCTTCCTTCCTTCCTTCCTTCCTTCCTTCCTTCTTTCTTTCTCTCTCTCTCTCTCCCTTCCTTCCTTTCTTCTTCCTTTCTCTTTCTTTCTTTCTTTCTTTCTTTCTTTCTTTCTTTCTTTCTTTTCTTTCTTTCTTTCTTTCTTTCTCTTTATTTATTTAGAGAGAGAGAGCATGAGTGGGGTTTGGGGCAGAGAGATTGAGGAGAGAGAGAGAATTCCAAGCAGGCTCTGCACTGTCAGCACAGAGCCCTACATGGGGCTTGAACTCAAGAACCATGAGACCATGACCTAAGCCAAAATCAAGAGTCCAGTGCTCAACCCATTGAGACACCCAGGTGTCCCTCTCTGGTATTTTCTTATAGCAGCCTGAACAAAGACAGGAGTCCTCAAATCCATCCTCCCTCTGACACACCCTGTTTCAGTGACTCACTAGGAGGACAACAGGACTCAGCATACAATCTTACTCAAGGCTCAGCTTTATTACAGTAAAAGGATACAAACCAAAATCAGTAAAGAGAAACGACCCGGGGGTAAATGTGGAGAAAACCATGTGTAAGCTTCCAAAAGTCACACAGGCTGTGCTTAATTCCCCCAGCACTGAATTGTGACTATACATGTGAAGTGTGAGGGAATCTCATTAGAGACTCAGTCTCAGAATTTTTATCGGGGGGCTGGTCATGTAGGCACCCTCTGCCCATCATATTCCATACATAATTCCAGACTCCTGGAAGAAAAGCAGAGGTTTGTCCTAAACCACATTATTTTACAGACAGTGTAGGCAAAATGAACCACACTTATCATTTAGGGAACAGTGGGAACCTTCCCAAACACCAGACAAGTTCCCAGACGCCAGGCAAGAGTCAACCTCGCAGTCAAGCCTTTCTGATGACAGCCGTCTCCGGCTTCCTAGAACTCTTTTCCGTACCTTAAGAATGTTCTTACCCCCACTTTATCAGTGGAGAAAAGGAGGCTTAGGAAAACCAACTGCTTAGCTCGTAAGTGGTGGAACTGAGACCCAACTCAGGTCCCTGACTCCCAGGCCTGTGCATTAGCCTGTGATTCACAGTACGCTGGAATTTTATACAAGAAATGTGAAAGGGACTATTGTTCCGGCAGAACAGGTGGGTACTGAAAAGTTCAGGGCATGCCGCCCCAAAATATGCTGCTTTGACGTATCAATTATTTGAAGTTAAAGGCCTTTGAAAACAGCAGTTGGAAGAAGAACACTCTGACCTGCCTTTTTTTTCCCTGAAAGCTCGACAGAAAATTCCCAAGAGAAAGGCGCCCTCCTTGTGCCAGGAGGAAGAAACATTCTTGATCACCAGAGAAGGGTGTCTGGGCAGCTGAAATAACTTAGCTTCCTTTCATCTCCTCATATATTTTAGTTACTTTTCCACAATTGCTACCCTTTGTTCAATCTGGTATGTAAGCACTTAGGTCTCCTTGTTTCTTGGGGTCTTCTTTTTTTTTTTTTTTTTTTGATGAGGGCTTTCACGTACATGTAAATAAAATGTGTTTGCTTTTCTCCTGTTAAACCTATCTTAGGTTAGTCCCAGCCAGAAACCTTAAGAGGGTAGAAGAAAAATTTTACCTCCCCTAGCGTACGTTCAGAGAAAAAATTGCTTTTTTTTTCTTTAAAGAAAAAAATCACTATTATGGACCTTTTTAAAAAATTGAGTAGAGTTACATTAGTCTCAGGTGCACAACTCAGTGATTTGACAAGTTCATACATCATGCTGTGTTCACCACAAGCGTAGCTACAATCTGCCCCATTACATCGTTATTATAATATCATTGACTATACGTACTCTTCATGCTGTGCCTTTTTTCCCCACGACTTATTCATTTATGCGCCTCTTTTTAACTAGGCTTGGGTACTCAGCAAATGCAGGTTACATTTAATGAACGCAGGAAATTTTGTCTTGAATGAGGAATGAAGAAAGAAGTCAGGGTGATACGGATTTCAAAGAGAGCGCGGGGCCTTGATTTGTCCTAGCTCATAAAGGTAGTAGAGAGGCTCACCCAGGAAAATCAAACCTGTTCCAGGTATATGGAGAAGAAAGACATCAATACAGGGAATTACTAGTTTGACACCTATTGTGACTGTCTCGTCTGTCACTGCCCTGGGGCTGCCCTGAGACATCCTCAAGGTAATGCTGTTGCCCATTCTCGGGAGAAGAGTCCAGATTTCCTAACTCTCTGGTTTTAGTGCCATTCAGGCACAATCCTTATAAGAGAAGTGTCCTTTCTACTCAGTCTTTTCCCCAAAAGTGTGCTAACTTGACTTCTTTCTCCCCACTGCTTGTGAATTCTGGCCAGAACACTACATATTTTGAGCAGAGGGAAAAGGGAAGGAGATAAGAGCTGCACCCCCCCCCCCCCCCCCCGCTGGTTCTGTCTGCTAAGTGTTAGTCTCAAATCTGGTGAAGAGAATGAAACAAAGGACAAGATGAGACACACAGAGCGCAGCAACACCTCCTGATTCTCAAGTTGGGATGAAAAACTAAAGCTGTCTGACAAAAGAGACTTTTGCAGACTTGAAAGGACTTCACTGAACTCACTCTGCGCTGCTAACAGCTCCAACAAGATGATGCCTTTCTTGTCAGAGTCAACAACGGAGGCTGCAGGAACCCATTCCTGCTCCGGGGCTCCTCCTCCTCCTTCCCCTCCTCCTCCTCCTCCTCGTCTGTCTTTTGTTCACTTTGCTGCTTTTAGGGCCAGAGTTGCCTACATCCCCCATATTTCCTACATGTAGACCATCAAACTGAGTCAGAGTTGTCTGTGGATTTAATATAGTTCACAAAATGTAAAAAAACTATATGTCAAAATTAAATATTTATGTAATCACTGTCTCCTAAGGCCACATTCAAGAGTGGGTGGGTGATATTCACAGCAATCTCCAAGTCCCTCAAGCACTTCCTCCCCAAGGTGGCTAACATTTTTTATGGGTGGTGGTGCAGTAAGTTGAATTGTGTACACCCAGAAGTTATGTCCCACTCCTAACCCCCGGTACCTGTGAATGTGTGACTTTATCTGGAAAAAGAGTCTCTGCGGATGTGATTAAGTTAGAAACCTCAAGATCAGATCATCGTGGATTTAAAATGGGCTCTAAAGTCAATGATGTGTCCCTACAAGAGATAGAAATGGAGAAGGCAGAGAGAAGGCAATGAGAAAATGGAGGCAGAGACTGAAATGATGAGTCTACAAGCAAAGGAATAGCATGGACTGCAGGCAGCCACCATGAATCAATTCTCCTTCAGAACCTCCAGGGAGGGGAGCCTGCGTGGCTCAGTCAGTTAAGAGTCCCACTTTGGCTCAGGTCCTGATCTCGCAGTTCATGGGTTTGAACTCCATATTAGGCTGTGTACTGACAGCTTGAAGCCTGGAGCTTGCTTCAGATTCTATGTCTCCCTCTCCCTCTCTGTCCCTCTCCTGCTGTCTCTCTCTCTCAAAAGTAAGTAAACATTAAAAAAAATTTTTTTTCATAAATAAAGAAAAGAGTCTCCAGAGAAATCGGTCCTTACAAATACCTTGATTTTGGATCTGTGGCCTCCTGAACTCTGAGAGAATAAAGTTCTGTTGTTTAAGCCACCCAGTTTATAATGATTTGTTGTGGCATCCTGATGAAATGAATGCCCTTGTCATTTCTGCTATTCCTCATGGCTAGAGTTTACTCTCTGTACCCAGTACTGCTGCTACAATTTTATTATAACAGCGGTTGGCATTTTTTTAATATAAAGGGCAAAACCACTAAATATTTTAGGCTTTGCATGCCACACAGTCTCTGTCATAGTTACTTGACTCTGCTCTCACAGTGCAAAAGTAGCCACAGACAATATGTAAACAAATGGACATGACTGTGTTCCAATAAAACTTTATTCACAAAAGCAAGTGGTGGGCCAGGTTTGACCTATGGATCATAGTTTGATGACCCCTGCACTATGATGTTCACCCGAGATCCTGGTGCCCCAACTCTTGGCAGTTTTCATAGAGTTTTCTCTGTACCATTTCTTCCTGAAGCGCTGGGAGGTCTTCATGCAAAAAGGCTTGATATGGCTTGTTTGGGTTTTTCAAATCGTCTGATATGTAGATTTGCTTTTAGTTCTCACTCTCAACCACTTGTTATTTCGGTCATGAAATGTCATTTTTCTTTTCTCCTTACATCCTACAGAGCCGTTTTCATAGCGCATTTGACAAACTAATGGTGAAGGCGTTGTGACTGTCATTTGACTGTGTGCAGTCGTCAGCTGCTGGGGACTGTGCTTTGAAGTGTGTGGGTGGCTTCAAACACTTGGGGGCAAGCAGCCCTACAGTTCTGCACCGCTGAGTGGAGGAAATAACCAGAAAAGAAAGAAGAGGCTGTTTATTGTAAGTAACTTTTATTTTAAGATCCAGCACAATAGGAGAGGAGTGGGGAGGGGAGAAGAGGGAGACAGACAGAGAGTGATGGACTCTTCCAAAGTGATAAGTGATTATCTGGAGGCAGGGAATATAAGCTGAAGGGGAAGGAGGCAACACAAACAAAATGGGATTTTATACTTAGTAAATCAAAATTGGTCTCTGTGTATAGAACAGCGGAGCTTGAAAATACAAGTGTCAAGGTGAGAGAGGAAGGTTTACTTGGATTCCGAAAGAAATATTTGGGGTTGAAAATGAAAAGGAAGCCAGAAACCTTCATCAGAAATCGGAGAGCAACGGTCAGGCTGTGATCTAGACAGTTTGTCCTCTCTTCTTTTGTCTAGATTTGCCCCTCGTTTCCTACGGCTGCTGCAACAAATTACCACAAACTGGACGATTGAAAACAACAGAAATGTAGTCTCTCTCTCCCAGTTCTGGAGGCCAGAATTCTGAGATGAATATCCCTGGTGTCACAGGGCTGTGCTCCCTCTGGAGGCTCTAGCGGAGAATCTGTTCTTGCCTCTTTCAGTTCTGGCAGCTGTGGGTATTCTTTGACTTGTGGTCACATCGCTGCAAACTCTGCCTCCATGGTCACATTGCCTCCTCCTTTTCTCTCTGTCTTCCCCTCTTCTGTCTGTGTCAAATCCCCTTCTGCCTCCCCCTCCTGAGGGTACGGGTGATGCCTTTATGCCCCACCCCCCCAGATAATCCAGGATAATTCCCCATCTCAAAACCCTTAATTGCATTTGCAAAGATCCTTTTTTTGGCCGTGTGAGGTAACATTCATAGGTTCCCGGGACTAGGATGTGGATATATTTTAGGGAGGCATCTTCAGCCTACTGCAACCCCAAGCTTTATACCCAAGGACCGTGAAAAGCAGTGCAGCTCACAGGATCAGTTTCCTCCAAGCGTAGTTTAGCAAGAACCTCGAGCAGGGTGAGGGGAAGGGGAGCAGAAGGCTGGCTCGGTTTGTCAAATACTTTTTTCAGCCACAATACAACATTTCCACCCCTCTTCGTGGACTGGCCCCCCAGATATCCACAAGGCTGGCCTTCTCTTTAATTAGGCTCTACAGTAGGGAATGATTACGAAAAGGACCTAAAAAAATACACAAAGGGTGGGTCATATTTTAAATAGGCAGAAACCCAGGAAAATTTTCTACAAGCACATTTTTCTAAGGAAAAAAAAATTCTAAATATGCACACAGGTGAACCTGGACTCTAGGGATGGGGCCCATTGCACTTACTGTTACATACCCACCCACTCCCTCTTAATTCCAACATGCTTATAAAATCACACAAAACCAGGAAGCATTTTAAACTGCTTTCCACGTGAACATCCTGCCACATGCACCTCAAACTCATTATGTCTGACAGAGGACCCAGCACCTCACAGCACCAACATGTTCTTCCTTATTCGTTGCTCTAAGCTTGAAAGCTGCTGTGTTCATCTGAGCTAGCAGATCTTCAGAATTTGAACCCCTGTGAACTGTATGCAAACCTTTTTGCATGTGTGCATTTGTGCCTTTCCCAGGGGAGAAATCTCTAGGCTTCATCAGATTCTCCACGGAATCTTTGAGTTCAAAAGGGGAAGAAAGGTCTGCCCCGGCCCGGCACTCAATCGGATCTACAAAATGCACACACATAGGCATGTGCGTTTGCAATAGAGAATACCCACTGCTTTGTTTTTGCGTGCGTTTGTCAAATTTTCATGCATTGTTGTCATAAATGTTCAGGATAGCTGGCTGGGAGTCATAGTAAAATTTTGCCACCTTTCCCTTCCCAAGTAGGGCTACGTGGCCAGGATCAAGTATAAAAGTAAGGTTTTGGTCTCTCTGAAGAAATGGATTTTGCCCGTAAGAACAAGGAAGCAGGGGACCATGATGAGTACTTTTTCTGTGTGGAAGGATTATCCTGATGTGCCAACACATACCAAATAGACCTTCACTTTCCTGGAATGCTTGCCTCCACCTCCTCCAACTTTGCCTAATTCATCCTTAGGTCTCAGCTTAAATACTTCTTCCCCGCCAGGGAAGGCTTCCTCAATTGTCTCTGCTGGGAAAAGATTATAGACTCAAGTTTTGAAATATGGGTCTCGCTGCTTACGGAATATCTATATGCAGGGAAGGAAACTGACCACCAGCTGGAGACTGGAGACTGTCCCTTTGGTCTTAACTCTTGAAGTACCCCAAGATTTCCCTCTAACCCCGTCCTTTTCTGGAATCACTTTGGTTGCACAGGAAAGGTATCGCTGGTACTCGGCATTAAACCGAGTACTTTGTACATTTGAGTTTTAGTTTGTGTTGGGTTTGCAACTTCCTTCTTTGTATATTCACACACTTCAGTAGGCTATTACATCAGAAAAGAGATTCAAATAGACATTTAGAAAACAAGGAGAGTCACAATACTCCTTATGAAAACTAAGAAGACAAAAAAATTGTCAAAAACAGTCATGATGAAGTTTCAAGGAATGAAACATTAAGATTTTCATTCAATTGTTCATAGTTAGAAACTGTTAAGTTCTACTGATATTAGAGGGACCAGTTTTCCCTTCACAATACGTTCTTTATATCAGCCCATGTATTTTGTTTATGGCATTGTCACAATTACCATTATAATACATTTGCATAACTTTATGTTTATTGCCTTTCTTTTGCACTTGTCCACAGCTCTGCAAGACAGAAGCTGCCCACCTCGCTAGTGCTTAGCAGTACCATTTTCAGTAGATACTAACAAATATTGGATACACAAGTGGATGGATTAATTAATTAATACAGAATTGTGATTGTTTCCCTTCCCCAGAGAGAACCATCCTTTGACCATAGCAGGTAATTGTCACATTGGGTAGCATTCTCGAGATGGGCTTGTTCCACATGCCTCTTCTTAAAGCAGGGTTTCTCTACCTCAGCACAATTGCCCTTCCGGGCAGGATGGTTCTTTGTTGTGGGGGCTGTCCTGTGCACCGTACGATGTTTGACAACAGCCTTGGCCTCTACCTGCTAGATGCCAATCTCACAACCCTCCTTAAGTTCCGCCAGCCAAAAGTATCTCCAGACTTTGGCCAATTGAACAACAATGCTTAAAGACAGAAGAGAAGCACAGGAGGTATTTCTGAATCTAGGACGAGATGAAGGATGAAGAAGAGGAAAAGGCAGCTGTGGTTGAATGCCCTTAAAGCTATGCATCTGGGGCTCTCCTTGCAGAGGGATTTTGTTTTTGTTTTCAATTACTATCATAAATCTGTCCACCCAAAAAACCTTTGCTTTGTATACTTTGATGTTTTTTTTTATTATTTCTTCATTTCTTCCTGAAAATATCTTTTGAACAATTCCAACTTTATTTCTATTGAACTAAGAATAGGAATTTAGTTTAATTTTTTTTTTTTTTTTTTTGTAATTCAGTAGGACAGTTACCTGAGGCTGAGACAGATGGGAGCCTAGAAAAGATTACAGAATTGGGTCAGCTGGGATGTGGCTCCCGACACACCTGGGCCACTCTGCTCAGCGTGTTCAGTGACAGCTTCTGCCTGCCTCCTTCAGACAAGCAGCAAACCACATGGAAAGGTGACTGGAGCTACCAGGAGTCAAGTTCTTTAGAGGGCAGGTGCTAGAAATTGCTTAGTAATCTGTCTGAGTTTCAAGTTTTCTCGGTTCTGGATCTTTCTAAATAAAGCATGAGAGAACAGGGAGTTTAGAAGGGATAATGGTTTCTGATGAAATAGGAAGAAACACTTTTGCCTTAAAAATTAATGCAGCTGTTTCTGCATCCTGGGGTCCTGCATTTCAGTGTAGGAAACGTAACTGTTAAGGAATATGCAAAGCATGAAGTTGCAAACCGAACACAAACTAAAACTGAAATGTACAAAGACACATCACTTTTCATTTTCTGGAACAGACCCAAGTTTCATGAGTCCCATCCCACAGGGTGGCAGCCAGTTTGGTGGGTGGGGAGAGCACATGAACTTTTCTAATTAATGGTGCGTTTGACTTAAAATATTCTGTGTTGACTAAACATTCTGTTCATTGAAAGTTGAACTTCCTGTGACAGCTGGGTTTCTCTTTTCCCTTCCTTTCCTCACTGTGGCATCCAGGTGCAGAGGAAGGCTGAGATCTCACTGGCCCTAGGGAGATGGGGCTGGACTGGGGCTTGTCTGTCTCTACTGCGGGCCACCTGGTCCTGTCCTCGGGTATACACTGGCTGGCACCCACTAAGGTGGGCTGGTCCGACCCATAGGACACTCCCTGTGGGATGGAGGCTGTGTGCTGTAGAAACAGGGTGTATGATGTCTGATTTCCTCAGAGCATCCTGCAGGGGGTGGGTTGCTGAAGTCTAACTGGGGAACTTATCTCAGTCTATTCTCTGAGTTTGATTAGGGTCTCCCTTGGGACTCAGCCCTACCTCACCCCCTTGCTTGGTGGCCGTGCATCCACTGGAAGTCTAGCCACTAACCCCAGATGTTTCCCATCCCACCTTGAGTTTCCAGCCACAGGGCTTCTTCGCCTCACCCTCACAGTGGTATCTTGCTGCAAGTTCCTCAGCCTGAATCTCCTCTATTTTCAGCAGCCCCTAAGGACATTTGAGAACTTCCAGATTCCTTGCATGCCACTCAGATCCTGAGGAGTCAAGACTCTACCTCAGGTGTCTCTTTTGTCCCTCTCTTCTTTGATATCTAGTCCATGCATGGCACTGCTAAGCAGTAACGAGACAGCCTCTACAGAGCTTAAGGACAGTGCAAAAGAAAGTCATTAAACATAAAAGTATACAAACGTATTATTTAATGGTAATTACAATAATGCCATAAACAAGGAAAGGACAAAAGCCCCTTTGCTGTCTTCCCTCCTCTTACTGATTTGATGACCCCCTTCCTTCAGAACATCAGCCTGGGAGAGGATAGGCCTGTCACAAGGTTCTCACAGCCTCACTATCTATTCTACAACCTGTGTCTCCCTTCTTCTTCCCATAATCCCTCAGGGTAGCAGGTAGGCTGTTCACACCATCACCTCCCAACCCCCCTATACCTTTGTAGCAGGGACTAGTCTCACTCTGAGTCCTCTCTGGAATAATACTTATTCTTCAAAAAAAGTTTTTCTCAATGTTTATTTGAGAGAGGGAGACAGAGACAGAGCACGAGTGGGGGAGGGGCAGAGAGACAGAGGGAGACACAGAATCCGAAGCAGGCTCCAGGCTCTGAGCTGTCAGCACAGAGCCTGACATGGGGCTCGAACTCATAAACTGAGATCATGACTTGAGCTGAAAGCGGATGCTCAACTGACTGAGAGGCGCCCCTCTCTGGAATAATACTTCTATTTTAGCCCACCAGACTCTGTTCTTGATATGTTAATACTGGCTCAAAAAATTTAGAAAATCACTTCACCTCTTGAAAAGACTGTCTTTTAAGACAATTAGTTAGTCTCCAACCGCTCTGGAAGTCAAAAGCTGGATGTTGATTTCCCCTTCCTTTTGCATTCCTAGTGGTATGATCCTAATCCTCCCCAAAGCACGCAGACATCTCTGACAGAACAGACAAGAGGCCACATGTAAAAATTATAAAAGATAAAAGTGTAAGTCCATTAATGGGGCCTTTAGGTGAGGGAGACAAGACCCAGGGCCAGTACTGTGGAGTGGGGAGGTTGAGATAAGGCTCAGCATGATGAGCCAAAGTGCTTCTCACTGGGCTCAGGAGATTTTTCTAATGTAAAATGACTTCTGGTCTTATCTGGATAGATATAAAAAGTAGAAGTTGTATAATACAGGAAGTGGGAAAAGGAAACCTAGAGAGTTACGGTGATCCTCAGCAAGTTGTCAGGAAAGTGCTCTTGAGGGAGAGGAATGGCTACCAGTAGGATACTCCCTGTGGGGTGGAGGCTGTGGACAGTAGAAATAGGGGTGTCTGATGTCTGATTTCCTCTTCATCTGCTCCCATTGTCACCCTTGTAATAGCACTGCCTTGGAGAATGAAGGTGCAGCTCTGGTCCTATGTGGGGAAGAAATAAACCAGAAAGAAATGGAGACTTGGTCATAAAATGACCAGAAGCAACTGAGAAGGCTCTGAGAGCAGGAATTTGGGGTGAGAGTTGACAGGTTATGACTCGGACAGGTATCTTCCCCACCGCCAGGCCAAATCTGGGCACCTCCAGGTCTACGTGAGGAGGATTGAATTTTCTAATGTGAAATGCAAATGTGGTAGATTAAAAATGGCCACCAATTTTTGTCATTTCCCACGTCGAGAAGCGGTGTTTATTTCTCACCATCTGGAATTTGGTTTGGCCCTGTCGCTGCTTGAACCAAGAGAATATGGTGATAGCTATGCTGTGCCAATCCTGAACCCAAGTCGTTAAAAGACTGGTGGTTTATGCTTTTCAAAACTTTGTGCCACTACATCGCCATCGTAGAGAAGGAAAATCCTCCTAGGAACCTTACCCCAGTGGGAAGCGCCTCATCTCATAAAAGAGAGATTAACACAAGAAAAGTAAACAGAAATTTATTAACATATGCATCTCTCTCTCTCTCTCTCTCTCTCTCTCTCATACACACACACACACATACACACAATCATTCAGTAATGAATCACTTGAAGAGATGCTTAGAACTTTGGCTTATATAATATCTTAAAGGAACAATGAACTTTTAGAGAAATGACTAGACAATGGAAAGAGACTTTGTTTCTAGGGCAGCAAACTGGGGGAGGTAAATTATATGGGAAATTAATGTTAGATAAGGGCTAGCTGTAGCAAGATTTGCTGTCTAGATTCTTTTGGTGTAGTCTATGGGCTGATAAAGGCGTCTAGACTTGCCTCTGGTGATTAACTTCTGTCCTTCCTGATAGGAGAGGGGAGCCACCTTTGCAAATTTACATCCCGCTTTTAGGCAAATAGGGACAAAGAAGAGAGTTTTTCTTGAATCTAGGCTTCTCAGTTGCCTTTAGCTCAAAATAATGCTTATGCTGAAGTGGCATATTCTGGGGTAGCATATTCTGCTACTCTTCACTATGCCCTAGAAAGATCACGTAGAGAAACCACATGAAAAGATCAGATGGAGACTGACGAGCCCTGGGATGACACGGAGAAAGAGACCCAGCCAAGCTCAGCCTTCCAGGCATCCTTCCTTTCCAAGATGCCAGACTTGTGAGTGAGCCACTCACAGCAGCCCTGACCACGACCTGATAGTACCGACATGAGGAACCTCAGGAAAGACTAACAGAAGCACCTTTTAACTGATTCCAATCAACTCACAGAAGCATGAGATAGTAGTTGCTTTAAGCCACCAAGTTTTGGAATGATTTGTTATGCAGTTGATAAGTGGAACCACGGGGTAGGGCCAAGGTGACAGCTGGGAAAGAGAGTGCGATGTCCTGTACATCAGCTCTTACATGCCTCCATCCAGAAGTGACAGGTGAAATTTCCATTCATATTTCCTTAGCTAAAGCAAGTCATACAGCCATGCCTAACTTCAGGGAAGTTATGTCCAGGAAAGAAAGGGTATGAGTGACTTCTATCGCCCCACCTCTAGCAGCAGGGGAAGCCGAGAAGTTTTGTAATGATTTGTTGTACCTTATCATGATTCATTGCCTCGGGCTGGGAACGTTGCAGCCCTGAACACAAATCAGGATACTGTTGTCAAGGGTGAAGGCAGAAGGAGGAACAGCGTTTGCCCCAAGAGGGGAGTGGATAAGTAACAGAGATTGCAATGGCTGCCACCTGTGTTCACACCCTGCACTGACCCTGGCCCTACTCGTTAAAGTTGAACTCTCCATCCTTGCACTTTCAATCCTTATATTTGGAATTTGAGTTTGGAACGAGTCTGGATGGGGAAAAAAAGGGAGAGAGAGAAGGGAAAGAGGAAGAAGAGGAAGGATGGAGAAAAAAGGTGGCAGTTGTGTACTTGGGTGTGAAATAAAAGACCTTGAGGGCTCCTGACTCTGACTTCAGCACTTTTTCTACCACTTACAGGAACAAATAATTAATGTTTGCACAAAAATGTCAAACAGAAAGACAAAGGGAAAGGGAACATTGCGAAGAGGTGTGAAACGTGTGGCAGTCTGGGTGGTCTGGTTGAAAAAGGAAAAACAAAATTCTTGTCAGGTTGGGCTTTGGGAAACTCTTGGAGGAATGGAATGGAACATTCTGATCTAAGGCTTATGCCTTGAGCCTGGCTCTCTCTATTCATGACTCTAATGTAGGTAAGCTTTGTTTTTTCTCCCCTTTCTTCCAAGTTCCAAACTCAGCTCACGGATTCTTCCTCGTTGGTCAAAATTAAATCCAAATAGCAACACTTTTTGTCATTTCTTTAATAAGTGAAAGACGAAATCCTAGGAAAATGTTTAACCATCTACAAAAGACTTTTCGTATATTGTCCTCACAAGACCTTTATTTACCATCCTTATTTTACTTGTTGGAGAATCAAGGCTGCTAGAGGCGAATTTATTCAAGGTCATTTAACACATCTGAAACTAAGTCTGTCCACCTTTATAATCCCTTACGTTAACCACCAGAATACTTAGACTTTCAAGAATTTATTTAGTGCATTGTTCTTAATTGAACCTGGGATCTAGAAAATTTCTAGATAGCTTGGCCAGCATTTGTTGCCTCATTCAGGAATACAACTTCTATTTTCTACTTCTGATGGAACTGTCTTTAGTATCCTCCCACATCTGTATCATTTTTGCTTTCTCTCTACTTTTATTCTCATCCAAATGTTCCCCACTGTACTCCCACCTAGCAGTTATGGGTTTCCACATACGTGGATATCTCAACTTATGCCCATTTGCAGCCAAGTCTGTTTATGCTGATTCTACTCACTCAATTTTATGATGCCTATTAGTTAAATTTCCTGCCTTATATTGAAGCCTCAGATTCACCTAGTTTTTGCCCCCTGCTCTGCTGTCTCTCCCACTCCAGCCCCTTCAAATAAATCTCACTACCCACCGCCCTGGGCTTGAGTAAAACCTCGATGGAATTCTTCATCGCTTTGCCTTGATTTTCAGATCCATTGCTCTTATATTTCCTGGTTCTTTGGGGCCCTGAACCTAGCTCCTGTTTTCTGCCTAGTCCTGTTGGTTAGTGGCATAAAGTTGCTCTCCCAGTTTTGTCTCTCTCCATACTAATGAATGCTTTATTAGAGCATCTGATGATAATGGGAACCGCCATTAGTTATGGGTCTACCATGTGTCTACCGCTGAACTAAATATTTTATGCATTATTGCATTTGCTCCTGCAGGGGAAAAAAAAAAATTTCCCTCTACTCTTCCAAGTTCTCTGCTGAGAGCTTTGTAACAAATAACAGACAAACAAAAGAAATAGAAACAGAAGTTTATTAACATGAATACCTCATATATGCATGGGAGACACTCAGTAACTCTTAGAGGTCCTTTAGAATTCAACTTAAATATGATTTTCAGCTAAAGACAAAAGAGAGAAAGGTGTGGGGGAAGTCAGTTATGGGGAGATGAGTGGGGAAAGTATGATAAACTAGAATAAGTTTTGCTACGCAGAGTTAAGTCAGTGCCTTCTCCCTTGCTGAGTTGAGTTTCTTGTGATTTAGTCATTCTCTTGGTACACAGAGGGAGACACCCTTACAAATGGAGATTTCCCTACAAGTGCAAATTTCCGTTACAAAAGGGTAACTTCGAATCCATTTTCAGAGCTCCTTCTTTGCCTGCTGTTTCTCAAAATAATTCTTATGCCAGAGAGGTAGATATTGGGGTGGCACATTTTGCCACCCTTCACTCCTTGTGACAAACCAGCGATGTATTGTTATTTCCTTCCTTTTCCCGGAAGACACAGAAGCAGTATCAGTGCCAGGAGACAGCCTTCATATTTTAATTAAAGCTCTTATATGGATACCTGACACTGGCCTTCACTACTTCATCTGGTCTTCCCAAGAGTCCTGCAAGCTATACAGACATTCTCGTCTCTACTTTTTGGGGGGTTGGGTGGTGGTGGGGGAGGTGCTGAAGCTTAAGAAGCGTAGGTGGCCTATGAAGCACACCAAGGTTTAATCCCCAGTCTCCTCTCTCACCACACTGGCCTGTTTGCCAGACCCACTTCAGGACCTTTGTTTCAGCCATTCCCTCTGCCCCAATGCTCTTCCCCCATATCCACATGGCTCCCTTCCTCACCCCCTCCACATATTTGTTCAAATGTCACCTTTCAGTGAGGACTTCCCTAACCCTCCTACCAGAATTGCATCCCCACTCATGGCTGTCCCTCACCCCTGCCCCACTTTATGTTGTTTTCATAGCACTTATAACTCTCTGACACCACACATTTTAGTTACTAGAATGCAAGTTCCAAGATAGAAGACTTTTTGTCAATTTTGTTCACTAGTATGCGTTCATTTTTGACAAATATTTGTTGAATGAATGGATGAATACATAGCTAATTCCAAAGCCTATTCCCTTTTCACCACAATATTCTCAGATCCTTTGTATCTATCATATCTTCTTTTGGCCTCTAGGCTGCTTTATAATGCTAAAGAATTTTTAAAAAAGAAATGCCTACATTCAATATTATCAAGAAAAAGAAGAAACAAGTCCGGCCTATCCTGGGCCTGGAAACTGTGCTAGCAGCAGCTCTTGGCTTTATCAAAGAACATTTATTATGTGCCTTCCTGTATGTGATGCTCTGCTATGCACTATGCAGAAAAAACTAAACCAAAGTGCTTATCTTGGGCTCCGTCTCCCCCTCCAATTGGCTGATTATTGGGCGAGCCAGCACTGGCACAGATGCACAAATGGAGTACATATGGCACGTACAACACAGACCTGAATGACAGGTGTTGGGAGCCAATATTCACAGGTCAGTCAGAAAGAAAAATTTACAGGCCATCAGGGAGAAAACCCATGGGGGTTTCTTTATTAGACAGGGTGGGGTTTGTGGAAATCATCCAAAGAGAACTCTTGCATCCAAAATCTGTTTGGATTTGAGGGGATATTGCTGAGAAACGATTTAACTCATACACAGTGAGCTTCTAATTCACAGCTTGGTTCCTGGATGCAAATATTTGACCGAGGAAGCCACAACAACCATAATGCTGGAAGAAGAACTTGTGGCATCCTCTGTCCTTGGGAAGAACCCATTTTTTCCAATCTTGGGCCTGATGCCAACTCTTTTTAAAAAACTAATTTCCTAATGATGCTATAAGCTCCTGGTAATTGGGACAACTTTCATCATTTAGCATTCTTTAAGCATCTTGAGGTGAATTAGAGATTGTTAGCTGCATTCACTCTGTGTATCACTTTTCTGTTTTATGCATATACTCCATGTGTATATAAACAAGACGATCTGATAAAAACATTAAAATTGTAAGCAAATTAAAGTAACATGAAGCCAGATCGATTGCCAGCAACAAATGCAGCTACCACCAACATAGGTTAGAGCTTTTTAGCTGCACACCAGTGCCACGAGGTCAGTTATATGAAAAGTAAATTATGCTAATTAGCATCTTACATGCTTAATTCCAAAATTAATTGTACTAGACTTTAAACTCCCTTAGAACAAGAATAATACTGGGGCGCTCAGTCGGTTAAACGTCCGACTTCAGCTCAGGTCACGATCTCGCGGTCCGTGAGTTCGAGCCCCGCGTCGGACTCTGAGCTGATGGCTCAGAGCCTGGAGCCTGCTTCTGATTCTGTGTCTCCCTCTCTCTCTGCCTCTCCCCCGTTCATGCTCTGTCTCTCTCTGTCTCAAAAATAAATAAAACGTTAAAAAAATTTAAAAAAAAGAACAAGAATAATATTTTACTCATTTCTCATACACTCTCTATTTTAATGCTCAGTAAGTATACCCTCTCCCTCCAATAGATGAAGATTCATTAGGACTGAATATTACATTAAACAGTGTATCCAGTATCTATTATGCATTTGGCACAAAATAACATTCAATAAATATTTTTTTAGAAATAAAAAAAGGGGTTCCTGGCTGGCTCAGTTGGTAGAGAGTGAAACTCTCGATCTCTGGATTATCGGTTCAAGTCCCATGTTGGATGTACAGATTACTTAAAAAAACAAAAAACAAAACAAAACAAAACAAAAAAAAACAACCAACCCAAGGCTTATAAAATGCAAGTCAAGGGTCCTACTCTATTTTTAAAAAAAGAAAAGAAAAAAAAATAAATTAAAAAAAATGAATACTGACCTGTAAAAATTAAATTTAATTCAACATTTGGGTACATGTGAATTATCAGTAAAACAAACCATAAGCAAAAGATCATGGATTCAAATATTTTATGAAAAGATATTAGGGGGGAGGGGTAAGTGGAGGAAGGTAGTCAAAAAGTACTAACTTTTTCAGATCAATGAAACAGAGTAGAGAACCCAGAAATGGACCCACAAACGTATGGCCGCCTAATCTTTGACAAAGCAGGAAAGAATATCCAATGGAATAAAGACAGTCTCTTCAAAAAGCAGTGCTGGGAAAACTGGACAGTGACATGCAGAAGAATGAACCTGGACCACTTTCTTACACCATAGACAAAAATAAATCAAAATGTATGAAAGACCTAAATGTAAGACAGGAAGCCATCAAAATCCTAGAGGAGAAAGCAGGCAAAAACCTCTTTGATCTTGGCCACAGCAACTTCTTACTCAACACGTCTCTGGAGGCAAGGGAAGCAAAAGCAAAAATGAACTACTGAGACCTCATCAAGATAAAATCTTCTGCACAGAGAAGGAAACAATCAGCAAAACTAAAAGGCAACCGACAGGATGGGAGAAGATATTTGCAAATGACATATCAGATAAAGGCTTAGTATCCAAACTCTATAAAGAACTTTTCAAACTCAACACCCAAAAAACAAATAATCCAGTGAAGAAATGGGCAAAAGACATGAATAGACACTTCTTCAAAGAAGACATCCAGATGGCCAACTGACACATGAAAAAATGCTCAACATCATTCATCACCAGGGAAATACAAATCAAAACCACAATGAGATATCACCTTACACCTGTCAGAATGGCTAACGTTAACAACTCGGGCAACAACAGATGTTGGTGAGAATGCAGAGAAAGAGGATCTTTTGCATTGCTGGTGGGAATGCGAGCTGGTGCAGCTACTCTGGAAAGCAGTATGGAGGTTCCTTAAATAATTAAAAATAGAACTACCCTACAACCCAGCAATTGCACTACTAGGTATTTATCCAAGGGATACAGGTATGCTGTTTCAAAGGGACACATGTACTCCAATGTTTATAGCAGCACTATCAACAATAACCAGAGTGTGGAAAGAGCCCAAATGTCCATCGATGGATGAATGGATAAAGAAGATGTAATATATATATATATATATACACACACACACACACACACACACACACACACACACACACAATGGAATATTACTCAGCAATCAAAAAGAATGAAATCATTTGCAATTATGTGGATGGAACTGGAGGGTATTATGCTGAGTGAAATTAGTCAGAGAAAGACAAATAACATATGACTTCACTCATATGAGGACTTTAAGATACAAAACAGATGAACATAAGGGAAGGGAAGCAAAAATAATATAAAAACAGGGAGGGGGACAAAACATAAGAGACTCTTAAATATGGAGAACAAACAGAGGGTTTCTGGAGAGGTTGCGGGGGGGGACTAAATGGGGAAGGGGCATTAAGGAATCTACTCCTGAAATCATTGTTTCACTATATGATAACTAATTTGGATGTAAATTGAAAAATAAAATTAAAAAAAGTACTAACTTTTAATTATAATATAAAAAGTACTAGGGATGTAATGTACAACATGATGACTCTAGATAACAGTATGTATGATATATAGGAAAGTGGTTAAGGGAGTAAATCCTGAGAGTTCCCATCACAAGAAACTTTTTTTTTCTTTTTCTTTTCTTTTTATTATATTGAGATGTATGTTAGCTGACCTTATTGTGGCAATCATTTCACAATATATGTAAAGGAAACCATCATGCTGTATGCCTTAAACTTATATAGTGATGGATGTCAACTATATCTCAACAAAACTGGGGAAAGGCATGCCTGGGTGACTCGGTTGAGTGTCTGACTTCAGCACAGATCATGATCTCACAGCTCGTGGGTTCGAGTCCTGCGTGGGGTTCTGTGCTGACACCTTGGAGCCTAGAGCCTGCTTTGGATTCTGTGTCTCCCTCTTTCTCTGATCCTCTCCTGCTCATGCTTGCTCTCTCTCTCTCTCTCTCTCTCAAAATAAATAAACATTAAAAATTGAAAAAAAAAAAACTGGGTGGGGGGAAGGTACTGACAAACCCAAAGATTAAATTCTGCATCAGCTCTTGAGGAGAGGGTGGTTTGGGGCATTACTGATACATTCTGGGCTTTATTTCCCTATTCTATCCTGATGAATCTTAGACAAGAATGAGGGTTGGGTTAGAGGATGATCTCTACAGTCCCCTTCATCTCCAAGTTCTGGGATTATGATTTGTATAGTCCAAAAGGATATAGGTATATTTGCAGATGCTGGCCCATTACCTGGCAGGGTTGAATGATTTTTTAAAAGTGAATAAACTGTAAACAGAGCCAGCTCCAAGACAGCCTCCAACAATCCCACCTCCTGATACCCTTGTGTGGTTCCCTCCCATGTCATACTAGAGGTGATCTGTTTGACCACTAGCATACAGCCGAAGTAGTGGCACACCACTTCCTACATTAGAGGTTATAAAAATAAAAGTGAGGAACTGAGACCTTCTGCCAACGGCCATGTGAACACATCTGAAAGTGGATTCTCCTCAAAGCTCCATTCAAGCTTTCAGGAGACAGCAGTCCCTGCTGACAGATTGACTATGACCTCGTGAACCGGAACCACTTGGCTAAGGTGGTCCTGGATTCCTGATCCTCAGAAACTAGGCGAGATAATGCATTGTTGCTGTTTTAAGTTGCTAGATTCGGGGTCGGGGGGGGGGGGAATTTGTTACACAGCAAGAGATAACAAAGACATTTTTCATCCCAAAGTCCTCCCTTCTCCTGGGGGAGATATGATTAATGTCAATTTCACCATTCCTGGAAATTATGCACTTTTTTTGGCAACATACATTTCATAAGAAAAGACGCAAGTTAATACCAGCATTTTCCTAGCTACCTAGTTTTAAAATCAGCTTCACTTGAGCCACAACTTTAAAAAGGAAGAAAAACTACCTTATTGCATGTAGTAATGGTCTCATTGTGATCTTTTTCTCTAGAGTTTCAAGATTACGTGTTGCCTTTGCCAAAATTCCCCTTCTTTCATGGCCATCCAATAGGTACATCATTCTCTTTCATACTTTTCTTACTGGGTCTTCCTATGAAACGACTTTAAAAGAAACACATTCATAGGGCTTGTTTCTCTTTCAATACCTCTTTAATTCATAGATTTGCTCTTTACTTCATGACAAAATGGCCTTTGAAGATCTTCAAGGACTGTTTTTATGTCTAAGAATTTAAAAAAGTTAGAATATGGAATTCAACTGCTTTGGGCATTCAATATTTCACCTTGGAGGTAATGTATACAAAGATCTTAGAACAGATTTATACAGAAGTTATTTATATAGAAGTACAGATTGACACCCTATTATGTAGATAAGGAAATGCTTCATGTGCTTAATACCTAGAGACCAAAATGGAGAAGAGCTATCCACTAACGCAGCCTGGACTCTACAGTGGATGCCAAGTTCAGAATAGCTCTCATAATTCTAATTAAGGACCCCCTCCATAGGATGGTTTTTATGATTTCTCCGTCATCTACCAGAGCTGTGAACAAAACTGTTGTCTCTAAAATGTTTCCTGATAGGTCATTGTAAAATGATCTGGCACAAAATGACTCAAAAACTTCTGTGGACAGGAATGTTTATTAACACATCACTGTGCCTTTGGGCAAACACATTTCTTAGATCTAAACATCAAATTGCTGCCGCATGCCTCTAGGAAACGGGGTATACATTTTACCTGATCTGCAAAGGTATGGGCCTCAAACAGTATGCTAGATCTTTCTTACATCAAAGAGGCACAGGGACTGGCAACGCAGTCTGGTTAAATTCTGTAAAACTAAATTCTGTAAAACTAAATTCTGTAAAACTAGAAGTGACTAGATTTAGGGGCACCTGGGTGGTTCAGTTGGTTAAGCATCTGACTTCGGCTCAGGTCATGATCTCACAGCTCATGAGTTCGAGCCCTGCATCTGGCTCTGTGTTGACAGCTCAGATCCTGGAGCCTGCTTCGGATTCTGTGTCTCCCTCTCTCTCTGTCCCTCCCCCGCTTGGACTCTGTCTGTCTCTCTCTCAAAAACAAACACACATTTAAAAAAAAAAGTGACTAGATTTACACAAAGAAAGCACCAGCAAGGGCATAGTGTTTCCTGATTCCTCTGATTATGGGATTTTGAGGGTGATGGGGGAAGGGAGAGAAGGGAGGCCATGGGAATCACGACCCTGTGGAGAACCACCATGTCCTCACCCTACAGGAAAGAGGGAAAAGAGAAATGAGTACAAGACAAGAAGTTTTGTGCTTAGAAACTCACTAAGGTGTAAGATGCTATAAAAGAGGTTTTTGCTCCTGACTTGCTTACACTCCTGGTCTCCTAGATCTGGATTCTGAGAAAAAGAAAAGAGTTGCCTAGAAATCTATTCCTAGCTTCCATTTTTAGGTTTTAGTAGTTATAGCCAAAAGCTGATGAGTTGGTGGCCATCACAATTTTTCTTGTACCACATTCATAACTTTCTCAAAGTGAGTTTGCATGGTTACTTGTGGGTCAAAACTAAGGGTAATTAAAGCTTTGGAAAATGACCTTCCCTCCTCCCTCCTTCCCTTCCCTCCCTCCTTCTTTCCCTCCTTCCTTCCTTTGATAAATTTACTTTGAAGAACCAAAATTTATTTTCTTTTTTCCCCATCTTTATTGAGGTATAATTGACAAATAAAATTGTCCATACTTAAGGTGTATAATTTGATGTTTTGACATACATTGTGAAATAATTGTCACAAGTGAGCTAATTAACATGAAAACTGATGTTTTTAAATAAAAAATATTTGAGTTGCAAATGATTCCCTCATGATTTTACACAGGAAATGTGACTAAAATGTAAACTATACAAAATTAAATTACAGAATATTAGGGCAAGAGAAAACAGTTCCTGGGCACTGTCTAGACAAGCATTCAGGAAACAGTGATAGTGTTATTTATTCTTATTTTTTGCCACCTGTCAAGAGAAAGAATATCAATGTTCAGGTCATAAATAAGTCAGTGAAGGGGCGCCTGGGTGGCTCCGTCAGTTAAGTGTCTAACTTCGGCTCAGGTCATGATTTCGCGGTTTGTGAGTTCGAGCCCCGCGTCAGGCTCTGTGCTGACAGCTCAGAGCCTGGAGCCCGTTCGGATTCTGTGTCTCCCCATCTCTTGGCCCCTCCCCTATGCTCTGTCTCTCCCTGTCTCTCAATAATAAGTAAATGTTAAAAAAAAAATTAAAAAATAAATAAATAAGTCACTGAAGGTGATTACATTCCCTTTATTTTCCCCAGAGAAAAAGGAAATTGGATGTTTAGCATAGAATATTCATTATTACACCTGGGTTGACCTAGAAGAGCAAGTTTTCTTACAACCTCATTACAATGAAGCTACTAACACCTCTTGCATATTAATCAGTTATGATCTTGGAAGTTACATGGTTACTTGTACCCCAAACGCATGTAGCTTAATTTGGCCCAATACCCATTATCTTTTTCTGCATAACAACAGCCTATAAACTTTTCAGCCTAACACAGCAACCCCTCATTAAGCTCACAATTCTCCCGGTTAACAATTCGAGTTGGGCTCAGCTGAGCCATTCTTCTGGTCTTGGCTGGGCTAACTCACGAGTACTTGGTCAACAGCTGGTTGACTAAGTGACTCTGCTTCTGAGGGAGGGCTTGTCTAGGATGACCTCAGCTGGGACAACTCATCTCCGCTCCGCACAGTCATGTGAACTTGAGCAAATTTCCTAGCCTCTCTGGTCTTCCCTGCTGGCTCATTCTCATCAACACACAAATACGCTGTTATTTCTCTAACCCATAGCCAGAAAGGCCTCTTTTATCTCCAGCTATCGCCCTATCTCTCTGCTCATTTTTGTAGCCAAACTCTTTAAAAGTTATTTGGACTCACTGGCTCCAATTCCATTCTTCCCATGTTTTGCTAAAACCTACTCAAGAAGGTTTTAGCCCACACCATTCTGCCCAAATTGCTCCTGTCAAGGCCAACCTTTACATTGCTCACTCCAAAGATCCATTCCTACTCCTCATCTTACGTGACCTGTCAGCAGCAGTTGACACGTGTCATCACCCCATCTCCTCGAAACACTTCTTTCACTTGGCTTCTGGGCAGCACACCCACCTGGTTCTCATCCTCCCTCACTAGCTTCCCCTTCCAGGTCTCCTTTACTGGCTCCAATATCAGAGTTCATCCAAGCTCAGTCCTTGGACTTTTTCCCTTCTGATTTTACTTATTTTCCTGGTGATCTCATCCAGTCTCCTGATTTTTAAGTATCGTCCATATGTGAATAACTCCAAATTAATGTCCCTATCCACGACCCCAAGTCCAGACATAAATATGCAGCTGCCTACAAGCAATCTCCACTTGGAAATGTTATATTTTCCTATTTCTGCTGCAACAAATGATCATAAACTGAGTGGCTTAAAACAACATGAATGTATTATCTTACTGTTTTGGAGGTCAGAAGTCCAAAATGGGTCTCAGTGGGTAACATCAGAGTGTCAGCACGGCTGCATTTCTTTTCTAAAGGCTCTAGGGGAAAATCCATTTTCTTGGCCTTTCCAACTTTTAGAGACTGCTGGCATTTGTTTGCTTGTGGGCTCCTTCCATCTTCAAAGCCAGCAATGGCCAGTGAAGTCTTTCTTGCATTGCATAGTCTGACACTGACTTCCACATTTAAAGACATGATTACATTACATCCACCTGAATAGTGCAGGACACCTTCCCTATTGTAAGGTCAGCTAATTAGCAACCTTAATTCCATCCACTAATTCAATTCCCCCTTGCCATATAATCAAACATATTCACAGGTTCCCTAATTCACAGGGAATTAGGATCTCGATGGGCCTTTTGGGGGATCCTTATCCTGCCTGCCACAGATGTCTTATAGTCATGTCAAAGATAGCATATCCAAACTGAACTCCTGAGCTTACCAATCCTGCCCCTAAGTCCTCCTCAACTTCAATCAACACCAACCTCACCTTTCCAATTGATCAAGGCAGAAAGTTTGGAGTCACCTTTGTCTTCTCTTTCAGGCTCATATCCAATCTATTAGCAAATCCTGTGGACTCCACCTACAGAGATGCTTAGAATCTGATACTTCTTACCGCCTCCCAAGCAACTACATTGGTTCATCCTCCTCCATTACTCTCTTGGGTTATTGTTAATGGTCTCCAGATCTCCCAGAATATCATAATAGTCTCCCAACCCATCTCTGTGGTTTCTGCCCTGTCCTACCAGCACCCATTTCCCACCTGCCCACACATAGTCTGTTCTCAATATAACATCCAGATGATATTTTTACAACAGAAGTCAGACCATGTAGCTTCTCCGCTCACAACTCTCCCAAGGCTTCTCAGCTCCATAAAAGTCAATATCTGCAAAGCCCATAGGATCTGACCTTTCCTCCTACTTCTCTGACTTCTGTTCCTCCCCACCATACTCATTTTTACTCCACCCACCAGGGCCTCCCTGCTCTGTCTGCAACAGTCCGGGCACCTCCTCGCGGCTTTTGTACTTGGCAGTTTACTCTTTGTGACACACTCTTCTCCCAGATGTTTATAATATGGGTCTCTCTTCATCTCCCTCAATCTTTGCTCAAAGTCCCCTTCTCAGGCTTTCCTTATTCATCATCCTTTATTTTTTAACTTTTTTCCCCCTTTCTTTTTATTGAAGTATCGTTGACACACCATGTTATGTTAGTTTCAGGAATACGACGTAGTGATTCGACACATCTTCTTGTTATGCTATGCTCGTCACAAGTGCAGCTACCATCTGTCACCATACTACACTGTTCTAATACCATTGCCATATTCCATATGCATACCTTTTATCCCTGTGACTTATTCATCCCATAACTGGAAGCCTGTACCTCCCACTCCCCTTCATCCACTTTGTTTATTCCCCCAAGCCCCTCCCCTCTGGCAACCATCAGTTCTCTGTATTTATGAATCTGTTTCTGCTTTTCGTTTCTTTGAGATCCACGTATAGGTGAAATCCCTATGATATTTGTCCTTCTCTGACTTATTTTACTTAGCGTAGTAGCCTCTAGGCCCATCGGTGTAGTTGCAAATGGCAAGAGCTCATCCTTTCGTATGGCCAAGTAAAATTCCGTTGTATGTACATACCTACATACGGTGGAATCTATACTAAAGCTTCTTTACCCACTTACCTGTCAGTGGACACTTGGGTTGCTTCCATATCTTGGCTATTATAAAGAATGCTGCAATAAACATCGGGGTGCATCTATCTTCTCAAATTAGTGGTTTTGTTTTCTTTGGGTAAATATTTAGTAGTGGAATTACTGGATCATATGGTATTTCTCTTTCTGTTTGAAGAACATCCATACTGTTTTCCACAGTGGCTGTACCAATTTACATCCTCACCAACAGTGCAACAGGGTTCCTTTTTCTCCACGTCCTCGCTAACACTTGTTATTTCTTGTTGTTTTGAATCTAGCCATTCTGACAGGTGTAGGGTGAGGTCTCATTGTGGCTTTAATTTGCATCTCTCTGATGATTGGTGACATTGAGCATCTTCTCACAACATCCTTTAAATTGCACGCACATGGGGGTGCCTGAGTGGCTCAGTCAGTTGAGCGTGCCGACTTTAGCTCGGGTCATGATTTCACAGTCTGTGAGTTTGAGCCCCGCGTCAGGCTCTGTGCTGACAGTTCGGAGCCTGGAGCCCGCTTTGGATTCTGTGTCTCCCTCTCTTTCCGTCCCTCCCCTGCTCGCACTCTCTCTCCCTCTCCCTCTCTCTTTCAGAAATAAATAAACATTAAAAAAAAATTTTAAATTGCATGCACATGCACACACACACGGACACAGAAATCTTTCCTTCTTTAATGCTTTACTTTTCTCAGTAGCATTTATCCCATTCTAACTTACCATATAATTTACATTTTTATAGTTTATTTTTATCTCTCACCACTAGATAGTAAATTCCACGAAGGCAGGGCTGCTTTGAGGTATTCCTAATTCTTAGGCCATTATCAAGTACATGGTAGACACTCAGTAGATATTAGACAAATAAATGATTCTGCATCAGTTTCTTCATCAGTAAAATGGGAATACTAGGAATGGTAATGATATCGTAAAGTTATTGGGAGAATTAAATAAATTAATATATGTAATGTGTTATCACAGAGCCTGCAACGGAGAAAGCATTAAAGAAGTATTTGGCGCTTATAATCTCTCTACCATTTACACTGATTCTTCTCTTGTTACTCAGTGAGCACCAAGCACTACCCCTCAAGAGGTAACGATAGTAATATATTGAGAATACACTGTGTCCTAGTAAGGAAGTCATATGTAAATACTTGCTATTTTATATAATTTAACAAAGCCCTCAGCAAGTAACGATCTTACATTAATTACTACTGGACTCTCTAGGTGTGTGTGTTGAGGACAAATGTTCAGTATCCTTGTTCTTCTATTGGATACACACATGTTAACATGGACAAAGGAACCTGAACTTTAGTCCCTCACCCGGTCAGAACTAACCACGAACGGCAGGCAGATGAGCTAAATCCTCATGACTGTCGTAGTCCCACATTCCTTTGTTATTAATTGGATTTAGGTGATGACCTTCAAGTCTAGAATCAGCACCATTCTTTCCCAGTTTGAATATTGGCACAAGCCACAGACCTTATTAATCTTATTTCAAAATGTCAGAACACCAATATTTAGAGCATTTGAAACTGTGCAAATAACCTTCTAGAATACATTTTCAAAATCAAAGTATCATTATTGGTTTTCTTCCTTCATCCTCTTGCAGCATATACCAAACTGAATCCCAGAGATTCCATCAACTTATTTCCATTTTTATACCAGTGAGGCCAAAGGGAAAAAAAGCATTATTATCTGGATGCAGAAGCTCCGTGAAGAGCCAAACCTCAGACTTGCACATCTTTGAAAATTAAAGTCTCTCCTGACAAAGTAGGCCAAATATTTCTGATGTGTAGCTATTGGATGGTCAGTTTTATTCACTCCCTAATAAATATGAAGCACCCAAAAAATCAGTTTTATAAGAAACCGGACCATCGCTGGCTGTTTGTCTTTGATTAAACATCACCTCTGCGATTTAATTCAATCACTTCAAACGGAAGTCTATGATGTTTGACTCTGAATAAAACACTTTAACGTCAAGTTTAAAGATGGCCACGTGCAGTTGTACAGATCATTCATTGCACCTGCCTATCTAGCTGAGGGGGCAAGTGAGGCTGAAAGATTTTTCACTTTGTTTATTTTCAATTCCAAGGCTTGACTGTGAGTATTAAGGATGCAACCTGGAAGACTCAGCATATAGTGACATCACAAACCTTAGAGCTGGAAAGAATAGGTGATAATATTATAGGAGAGGACAGAGGACGAGAGTGAATCATATAGGACCAATGCCTAGATAATTCATAAGACCCTTCAAGAAATTTAGATCAGGCCTAGAGAGAAGGGGAGAAAGGGAGAAGAAAGTAGAAGAGAAAACAATGACTGTGGCAATTTATCAAAAGAAGATGAGTTATATCTAAAGAAAATGAATTATAATGATTTGGTAAGATTATGTTTTCTGCAATCTACTCAACAGAAATTGGGGACTTGAGATCCAAACTCAGTTTTCAAGCAGTTTTTTAGAAGCTGAATATGTGTACACCTGAGTAACAGGGGCTGGGACTATAAAATGTATACCCAGCATATTGCATTTATTGAGCTTCCAAAACACAGTGGGCTCTAGGCTAAGAGCCTTACACGCATTCTCACATTTAGTCAATCCAGGGGAAAAAGGGTCTGGGAGGCTGGCTGGGTATTTTCTACTTGCCTCTCCAGATCATTATCTCCCCTGCCCTGTGCCAAAAGAGGCTGACTGATATGAACTACCACCACCAGCCACCTTGTCCTACTGCTTCTTATTGGGTTTGGCCAGTGGTAGGACTGGTGGAGAGTGCGATCAGGGTACTTACTCCCCTGGCTCTCTATGTCATATTGCCTTGAATTGTCTTCATCCCTCTATGGAAGGTGATAGCTCTTATCAGGCAGCCCTCTCCATTGTTACTGATGTGGACTGAATGTTTATGTCCCCCCGCCCCCAAGTTCATATGTTAAAGCCCTAACCCCCAAAGTGATGATATTTGGAAGTAGGACCTTTGGGAGGTGGTTAGGTTTAGACGAGATCATGAAGGTAACCCCCCCCCCCCCCCCGCGATGAGATTAGCTTTTTTATAGGAAGAAAAAGACACACCAGAGTTTGCTCTTTCTCTGCCATGTGAGGATATGTGGGAAGAAAGCTGCTGTCTGCAAGCCAGAGAGCCAACTCTCACCAGGAACCAGATCTGCCAGCACCTCGAGCTGGGCCTTCCCAGCCTCCAGAACAGTGAGAAATAAATGTCTGCTGTTCAAGCCGCCCCATCTATTGTATTTTGTTATAGCGGCCCCGTGCACTGACACAGCTACCCTCTCGGAGTTCCAGGACCGCTGCCTCCCACTCCCAATGCCCCTTCAGGCACAGGGAAGATAGGCGACTGCCTGACGCCACTGGTCTTAAAGTCCTGCACTATTCCTTTCTGGTTTCCGTAAAGCCTGCCCGCAATCTAGTGAACAGCCACTTTCTGCCTACCCAGTGGGAGTGCACCCTCTATTTCCTGCTAGGACACTCTCTAATATACATGTACTTCCTAAGCAGAGACTGGGTGGCCGTTTATCAACAGGACTTTGCTCATCTGTGGAGCTACAGGGATCTTCACGCTTCTTCCAACTCTGAAAGTCTTTCTATGCTGCTTATAGTTACACTAATAAAGACATTCGTTACGTTTTTATTCAATTATACATGAAACAGCAAATATTTCCTGTAAAACCTTTACATTGTGTTGAGCGAAACTGTTCTGTCTATCCTCCCAGAAGCCGTTCCTTTTGACCCCTGCACTCGATTTAAAAGAAAAAGGAATGGAGAAAAAGCGAGTGACAGTCCAGTGTCAGTGCTGGAGGGCAGCCATTGACTCCGAGTCCCTGGAGACAGAGGTCCTGGAGGTCCTGGAGAGTTTGTGGCTTCTCTACCTGGGACAACTAGTTTTCTAGAGATGGGATTGAGAACCCACGAATGCTGCTCACCAGATGAAGAAGGACAGCTAGTTGCAGGGCACAAAGCTTTTGTTTGGAGTTACATCTTGATGCTTCTGAAAGCAGCAACATTTCTCAGTGTTTCCTGTGTGTTCAGCTCCTCAGGAGAGGCTGAATATGCAAATGCTAGGATAAAATATAGTAAGAAAAAATAATGAATGAAACAGTCCACTGCATCTCAAACAATTTCGCATCATCATCCTGTCTCCTTTTGTCTTATGACCAGGAATAATCGCCAAATTGTTGTTCATGTTGTTGAATTTCTGCTAAAAATCCCTCATACTTGTCTAAGGCTTTATAATTTATGGAGCCTCTCATTTTATTCTTATAAGGATCTCCTGTGCGTGTGCATGCACAAACACACACAGACACACACAATTGTGAAAATAAATAGGGCAGGTATTCTCTTTTATTTTTATTATTGGTGTTTTTTTTTTAATCTCATAATATCTTATCTTTTTCCATTCCAACCCCTCAAAGTCTTTTATGATATATTATACATGTGATTTTTCTTGATCTTGGTCATAATAATCTTATTAGTAATACTATGTTATTTGCTATGCTATATTATTTGTTACATATTCATTTGTTGATAATCTTTTTTTTATTTTAATTTTTAATTTGTATTCTGTGAAGTTGCCGATTCTGGAGATTTTCTCTGTTCCTTTCTAGTCTTTGTTGCTTTTGGTCTTTCTTTCCCACTCAAAATGTCCCCTTTAATATTTCTCACAGGGCTGGTTTAGTGGTCATGAACTCCCTTAGTTTTTGTTTGTCTGACAGGCTCTTTATCTCTCTTTCTATTCTGAATGACAGCCTTGATGGCTAAAGTATTCTTGGCTGCATATTTTTTCCACTTCGGGCATGTTGAGTATACCATGCCACTCCCATCTGGCCTGCCAGGTTTCTGGGGAGAGATCTGCTGCAAACCTGACTTGTCTTCCCTTGTAGATTAGGAATTTATTTTCCCTTGTTGCTTTCAGGATTCTTTCCTTATCTGTATATTTTAAAATTTTTACTATGATATATTCTTGCTGTGGGCCAGCTTTTGTTAAATTTGGTGGGAGTTCTCTGTGCCTCCTGGATTTCAATGTCTGTTTCCTTCCCCAGATTAGGGAAGTTTTCTGCTATAATGTGCTCATTTAAAACTTTTCTGCCCTCTTTCCCCTTTCTGGGACTCCTATGCTACAAATGTTATTATGCTTTATGGAGTTACTGAGTTCCCTAAGTCTACATTCATGATCTAATACTTTTCTTTCCCTACTCTTTTCAGCTTCATTACTTTCCATATTTTTATATTCTATATCACTTATTCATTCCTCTGAGTCGTACATCCTCACTGTCACTACATCCTGTTGGTTTTGAATCTCAGTTATAGCATTTTTTTCTAGCCTGACTAGTTTTTAGTTCTTTTATTTCTGCAGTAAGGGATTCTCTGGTGTCTTCTATGCTTTCTCAAGCCCAGTCAGTCTCCTTATGATTGTTGTTTTAAATTCTGGTTCAGGCATAATTACTTATATCTGTTTTGGTTAGGTCCCTGGCTGTGACCTCTTCATGTTCTTTATTTTGGGGTGAATTCCTCCATTTTGGCACTTTGTTTAGGTCACTATTTGTATGTGTGTGTGTGTGTGTGTGTGTGTGTGTGTGTGTGTGTGTTGGGAAATCCTGTTATATTTCCTGGTCCTGAGAGTAATGGCTGTATTAAGAAGAGGTCCTATACTATCCAGGGCCTCGTGCTTCAGGAAGTATTTCAGAGCGTGCACTCCGCTATTGTGTTTTGGTTGCTCTTTCCCTCAGATCGGTCCTCTGCAGAGTTTCTCCTTGCCTGCAGTGGGGAGCGTTTGGACCTTTCCAGTGTGTGGCATTTTAACTAGGTGTACTTTAGTCTGCTTGTTAAAATGAGCCTGATCCTATTTCCACGAGAGCTGAAGCTTTGCAGAGCTCTATGATCAGTAGTCTTGGTACATGTTGGGGTTTGTGCTGGTTTTCTGGGGAAGAGGCCTGCTGCTTGGGTTCTCAGCCAGACCTGCCCTAGGTAAAGATGCACCTGCAGTGAGCAGTGGGGCAGAGCTTGGTGTATGTGGCTCCAGCCTCCACTGGGAGGCGCTGTGTTGTTCACTGAAGTCTATCCCTGCTGCTGGGAGGCAGGAAAAATGGCATTGCCCCGCTCTCGGAAGCGGGGAGTTTGTGCCCCCTGCTATTCAGAAAGCCCTCATAGATGAGTGAACAATCTCCCCTCTTGTCAGAATCCTGCTTTCACCCTGTGTCTGAATCGTCTGCCTGCCTTGCGGCCAGTACTCCTGTGTTTCATCTCAGTCACGCAGCTAGGTTTCAAAACCTCCAAATTTTAGGGACTCAGAGCAGTGCAGACCCACGCTGATCCTCTGGGGGAGGGTATCGCGGTGCTGTGGCTAGTGCCAGTTCATCCCAGAAAATCCGTCCCACGACTGTGCAGAGGCTTGGAGTTTGTGGTAAAATGCAGCCAAGAGTTGGCTTCTAGGTTAGCTGCTCTCTCAGCAGGTGCCCCTACTGCTATGCTAATTAACAGGCCGCTCAGTGACCCCCTGTCTCTTCTGTCCCCTGAAAGGTAGTGCCATCTCTCCCAAACGCATTCCAAGAAGGGGAACGGTTTCTCCCGGTGAGACCCAGGAGATCCTCAGACCATGCTGTCCATTCCAGGGCCTCTGCTCTCCTTCCCCACAAGAACACCGCTAAGGCCACCGGCATGACCCTGGTGATGGCATGACTTCTAAAACTTCAGACTTCGAGCTCCCCTGCTTGTAAAAACTTGCCACAATCAGTTTCTCTCCTTTTCCCAGTCAGTGGTTTTGAGGAAGAGTTTTTCTTGTGCAATCTCCTGCATGCTGCCTTCTGTCTTTGTCTCTCTCCCTTTCTCCCTCTTTCCTCTTTCCCTGATCAGCCTCCCCACCCCGCAGCACCCTCAATTCTTTTCTCTCCCTCAAATCAACTCTCTGTAGTATCTCCCTCCATGATGTAGCCACTTTTCTCCCTCTAGGTGTGCAACTTGTTCTTTCAGTCCTCATATTAATTTCTTGGGTGTTCAGGATGATTTGATATTTATCTAGCTGTGTTCAAGGGACAAGGAAAGCATAGGGTCCCCCTACTATTCTGCCATCTTAACTCCTCCTCGACTATCTTCTGTAAACAGTGAGCTATGATAGGTGTTATGGGAAATATGAGAGAATTCCTGTCCAGTAGAACTTTCTGCAATGATGAAAATATTCTAAACGTGTTATTAAAAATCATGGAGACAAAATATAATGTGAAGACAGAATGTGGGATAAAGAGGAATAATAGCTTTATTGCTTTGCGGGCAAAGGAGGGTGTAGTGGGCTAAGGCCTTCAGAAACTGCAAGCCTGCCGGGAGGAAAGGGGTGGGAGGTTTTGTAAGGAAATACAGGATCTACGGGCCCCCGGGTGGCTCAGTTGGTTGAGCATCCAACGTCAGCTCAGGTCATGATCTCACTCACAGTTCGTGAGTTCAAGGCCCCTGTCAGGTTCTGTGCTGACAGCTCAGAGCCTGGAGCCTGCTTTGGATTCTGTGTCTCCCTCTCTCTCTGCTCCTCCCCCACTCACACTCTCTCTCTCTCAAAAATGAATAAACATTTAAAAACTTTTTAAAGATAAGGAAATACAGGATCTAGCCAGTTTTGACAGGAATTGTGTAGGCACTGCCAGCTTTGTTCATCATGTCTTTAGGGTGGTACCGGGTTCCGGAAACAAAAGGCTAAGAAGGGAGGAGGGGAGGTTTGCAGAAGAGAGGAAAAAGATTACTTTAAAATCGAGTTTGGCTAAAGTATTAGTGCAGCCATTTTGATTTTGGTTCAACTTTATGCTTTTAAGCATTTTCAAAGGTTCAGTTTCATTTTTGAGAGACAGAGCACGAGCAGGGGAGGAGCAGCGAGAGAGAGAGAGAGAGAGAGAGAGAGAGAGAGAATCCAAAGCAGGATCCAGGTTCAGAGCTGTCAGCACAGAGCCCGATGCGGGGCTCGAACCCACAAACTGGGAGATCATGACCTGAGCTAAAGTCGGACACTCAACCGACTGAGCCACCCAGGCACCCCGGTTTCCAATATAATAGCAACTAACCACATGTAGGCAATGAACATTTGAAATCCATGCAATAAAACCGAGGAAATAAATTTTTAATTTTACCTAATGTTAACCTATTTTAATTTAATGTTAATTTAAAAAAAAAAAACCTAAATATTTGAACTTTAATAGCTACTGGCTTGGGCAGTGCAGCTCTGACACCAAAGTAGCTACTCCTATTGTGCAGGAATTTAGAATCCAAAGGGATGATGTCATAGGGTGGGTAGCCAACAGGAGGCGAGCTTGAGAACAATGACAAACTATTGCATAAAATGCAAAATTATAGAAAATACATCTAGACATTGAGATCATCTAATGAAGTGATCTGTGTGGGATGAGGTTAATGGAAAGAAAGCATTCGGAGAAAATAGGATTTCAGGAACTGTTATGGTGGAGAAAGGAAGAGCAGAGGCAAGTGAAAGAAAAAGGACCATTTGGAGGAATGTGAGTGAGCTGTTGAGGCAAATCTGAAGGGAATGTGGATATTGACACTGATTGGTGGCAGAATATGCCATCCCAATGATACCTCTTTGGCATAAGGAGTATTTTGAGAAGGAGCAGACACAGGAGAAGCTCTGAAAACCGAGTAGAAGTTACCCTTTTGTAAGAGAAATGGATATTTATAAAGAAATCTCTATTTGGAAGGGTATCTCCCTCACTGTACCAGGAAGAGAAGGATGACCAAACCACAAGAAACTCTTATCAATGCAGAAGTCCCTGACTTAAATCTTCATGGCAAATCTTACTCTTGTTTACCAGACTTGTGCTGCCCATCTCCCCGTAACTGACTTCCCCCACACCCTTCTGTCTTTTGTCTTTAGCTAAGGCTGGTATTTAAGCCTGAATGGTATATCACCTCTGAGAGTTACTCAGTTTTCTGAATACTTCCCTTGTATACAGTAGGTATACATTATAAACTTCTGTTTGTTTTTCTCTTATTAATCTTGTTTTATAGGGCTCCAGCTGAGAACTTAGAAGGGCAGAGGGAAAATTATTTTACTCTCCCCTACGTTGGTAACATGGAAAGCCATTATCGGATAGTGTGGACACTGTAAAGGATAAACAAATGGAGAGAGAGCAAGTAAATGAGAGAGAGAGAGAGAGAGAGAGAGAGAGAGAGAGAGGAAACAAACACTAAAAATGTTCAAGTACTGTGACCTGGCACATCTTTTGTTCTTTCATTTATTCCCTAAAAATGTTTTCCAATAATAATAGAAGATTAGCTAACCCATTTGGTTTATGAATTTGTGTAGGGGAGGAATTTTTATTGTACCCTTCTAGATTCTGTGGCTGGTCCAATCATTAAAATGACATAAGACAGATTAACAGGAGAAAAACAAATCTAATTGCGTACATGTGCAGGAGACCCAAAAGGCAACCAGGCAATTGAGGTTTATAAAACATCCTGAGCTAAGGAAAAGGTTTCAGAGGAGGGAAAGCAATTTATAGGGAGGGGAGAGGAGGAAATGTTTGGCAAATCAAGGTTATGCAGATCAGTTTTTAAGTAAAAATGGTTTATCTCTGGCAGTAGCTCTCTTCTTGGTAGAGGCCCCCTTTCCAATGTAAATTTCCTTTATAATTGCATATTTCCCCCACAAATGAAAAAATTACATTTCTTTTAGGCATTTAAGGGGGAGGTTACAAGCTTCTCATGAGTCTTCTGGGTCTTGATTGCCTTCAGGTCAAAGTAATCCTCCTGTGAGAGTGGCATGTTAAGGAGGAGCAGTCTTGTTCTGAACTCCTTTGTTTACATCGTATTTGGAAATATATATAGTCTCTTATTATTTAATATAAACCTCTTCTGCAAATGATATTGCATTTGATCTAATGACTTTCCACTTCACCTCTCTTTTCTTTCAACCCTATAAACACACACACACACACACACACACACACACACTTCACACTCCTGCCAAATACCATGTTCAGAAGTGCTTCTCAAATTATCTGAGGTGAAGAACCAGTTTTTCTTTTCCCAATCCATCATGAACTCATACTTATATAAAAATACAGGGGCGCCTGGGTGGCGCAGTCGGTTAAGCGTCCGACTTCAGCCAGGTCACGATCTCGCGGTCCGTGAGTTCGATCCCCGCATCGGCTCTGGGCTGATGGCTCGGAGCCTGGAGCCTGTTTCTGATTCTGTGTCTCCCTCTCTCTCTGCCCCTCCCCCGTTCATGCTCTGTCTCTCTCTGTCCCAAAAATAAATAAAAAACGTTGAAAAAAAATTTTTTTTTAAAAATACAACAACAACAACAAGAAGTAGAAAGATGGAATAAAAAGATATACAAAATACAAGCCAGGTTTTCTTTTCTTGGATTGTACAAAGGTACCCTGACATACTGCTTTGAAAGTTTCTAAATGCTTCCGTTCAATTTATTACTTGTTTCCTCATGGACTTGTTAAAAAATGATTAAAGAAGACAAACCAGGTGATAACACCTCATGAAGCAGATAGCCTCCATTCAGAGAATTGTTAAATGGGGAGAGAGAAAGACTGAAAGCTTTTACAGGACAAAGAATAAAGAACAAGGAAGAGAGAAAGAGAAAATATCAGATTGGCTGGGGCTACATAGTCAACTTTGCTTGGGGTGAGAAGGAACAAGGAAATAAGGAGGAGTCCTAAATTGGCGGGGCATTTGGGGACTGGCTGCCTGGATAGTCTGTTTCTGGTGAAGCCGAGCATTCACAGGGACATGAGAGTTATCTAAATTTCAGTTCACTGATGTGGCACCCAGGGAAGGAGCACTTCCATCGCGGGACTCGAAATTTATTTCAAAACTGGTTACAAATAATGTGCTATTTGGCACCTACCCATGCATCACACTTTCAATAGCATTGACTTAGATGCATGAAGATTTGTCTATGTAGAATGTTGTGTAATAAATAAATAAAAAAAAATTTATATACACAACACACTGCATAGACAATATTATTTTTCTGATCTTCAACTATTTACACCTTTAAAATGAAGCAAATCATTTGAAGTTCATAATCTATAAGGAAACAAGATTTTGTTTGAAAAGTCCTTTTTAATTCTTTGCTTATTTTCTTGCACTCATAAATACTTTTAAAATGTCAGTTTTCCAATGAACTCTTGTGTTCAAGAGTCTTGTGTTCTTGTGTTGGACACCCCAAATGATTACGTAGGGGTATTGATCTCTAATACCTAATGTTTGTCTGTTTAATGTGTTTCTTGTTAAGAACATTTTTATTCTTAAATGAAATCTTATGAGATAGATGCTTATAACATTATTTTATGGCCACAAAAACGAGTGAGTTATCATAAAATGGCTAAGTTTTCACAAACATCAATGTCTTCCTGCTGTACATGAGGACACAGAAAAAGTCTGGCCAAGAAAGGGGTGAGAAAATCAGTGTTTAGCACTGAAGGATTTGCAAATGTGCAAAGTGCAAATTTGTTTATCAAAAACATGTGAATACAACTTGCTTAAGGTTTTATTTACTTTAAAAATTTCTTCGGGGCCCCTGGGTGGCGCAGTCGGTTAAGCGTCCGACTTCAGCCAGGTCACGATCTCGCGGTCCGGGAGTTCGAGCCCTGCGTCGGGCTCTGGGCTGATGGCTCAGAGCCTGGAGCCTGTTTCCGATTCTGTGTCTCCCTCTCCTCTGCCCCTCCCCCGTTCATGCTCTGTCTCTCTCTGTCCCAAAAATAAATAAACGTTAAAAAAAAAATTTAAAAAAAAATTTCTTCATCTAGAGGCACCTGGGTGGCTCAGTCAGTTGAGCATTTGACTCTTGATTTCGGCTCAGGTCATGATCCCAGGGTCATGGGATCAAGCCCTGTGTCAGGCTCCAGGCTGAGTATGGAGCCTGCTTGAAATTCTCTCTTTCTCTCTCTCTCTTCCCCTCTGCCCCTCTCCCCCACTCACACACACATTCTCTTTCTAGGATAATAATGAAAACGTTCCTTCATCTAACACTGCATTTATTCCTCTGAAAATTTAGGACAAATATAAAATCACAGTAGAAGCCCACAGAAGAAAAAGCAGGTGCATATCATTTAGGAATAACAGCCTCAGAAAAAAACTGAAATTAAAGCTCAAAGTCTGTTGCATTTATTCTCCCTTCACTCCCTTTAAATCTTGAAGACTTTGTGTTCTATTTCCAAAAATGTGGTTAGTGTTTTAACATTTCCACCAATTTTGCCGAGCAACCTAATTTGACCTCCATTTAAGAGAAAGCCTTTCTTGGTCTTTTTGTCATTACCATACAACATGAAAAACAAATATTATGAGTGATCCTTGATTGGATCCTAGATTAGAAAAAAAAGACAAAAAATCTTTGACAGGGCATTAAGACAATGGAGAAAATTTGAATATAGGCCACATTTATTAGATAATTTTATTACATCAACATTAAACTTCTTTGGTGTGATATATTGTGGTTATATGGGAGAATATCCTTGTTCTTAAGAAACACATGGTAAAGTATTCAGAGAGAAAGTGCCATGATATCTGCAGCATACTTTCAAATGCTTCAGCATTAAAAAATAAGGCCCATTGATATAGATAGATAGATGATAGATGATAGATAGATAGATAGATAGACAGATAGACAGATAAAACAAGCCAATATGGCAAAGTGTTGATAATTGGTATATTTAAGCAAGACTGTTCCTAACCCTGAAGGGTCTGGGTCAAAAGTACAAATGGAGACTCATATACCATGCCTAAATATTTAAAGTTATAAAGCAAACTCATAAAATAATAAAATACATTCTATACTTTGACCAATGCATCTTCATAATGATCTGGAAACCAAGTTCAAATTTAGAATTCACAAACATCTGTAAGTTTTATGTTAAAACATAGCAATTCAAGGAAAGCCAGCCCTGGTCTCCTGGCCTGCAACCATTTCTCACCCATTCCTAAGTCCATCCTGCACCATAAGGGGCTCTATGCACACCTGTGTGGACACCTCAGTTCATGAATTCAAGCACCACCCGTGGGGTAGCAGAATGTGAAACCCCAAAACATGCCCCTTTGGCAGAAGATTATTTGGAGCTGAAGACAACTGAGAAGATGCAGATATAAGAAAAGCTTGCTGCCCTCCCTCTATTTGCCCAAAACAAGGACATAAATTTTCAAGGATATCTCTCTTCCCCTCTCTATCAAGAAGGACCAAAGTTAATCACTAGAGATAACTTTAGATCCTATCAGCGTGGAAATGGTACTGGAAGAATCTATATAACAAACCTTACTATCCAGCTTTTATCTACCATTAGTTTCCTATATATCTGTGTGCTCATTATTTGCTGCCCTTAGAGACTCAAAGTCTATTTCCTTTGTCTGTGACTTCTACAGAAATGTGTTGTTCCTTTGCTAAGATACTGTATGAACTGAGGTTCTAACTAAACCTTTAAGTTACTGATCTTTCCCTAGGTATCTCCCATCCATACAAGAGGTATACATATTAATAAACTTCTCTGTTAGTTTTTCTCTTACTAACCTATCTTTGGCTATAGGTGTCCATCCAAGAACTTAGGGAAATTACTTTCCTCACCTTCACATCCATATCATGCAGCTCCCCACTCTCAGAAACAGATGTTTCTTGGCCACCATTGGGCCAAGGGCTATGCACAGTGGAGATGGTCTACCCTCAGGAAAATGGACCCCAAAAAAGATGAAAGTAATAGGAATTCCAGGCTCTAGGACACCTGAAGCATGGAATAAAAGTGAGGGGTTGTGGCAGGAGATGAGCTCCAGATGGGCATACCTCTTGGCTCAGATTACCTCTCATCCCTTGAGTAAGGCCAAGGCTAGAGGAGAAAATAGGGGGCCCTCCAACATATGGGTAGTGTTGGATATAAGTGAAGGGATATGGATTTCCAATGAATTATTCTTTCAATTAAAAAAATTTTTAATGTTTATTTATTTTTGAGAGAGAGAGAGATACAGAGCATGAGCACGGGAGGGGCAAGAGACAAAGGGAGACACAGAATCTGAAGCAGGCTCCAGGCTCCAAGCTGTCAGCACAGAGCCTGACATGGGGCTCAAACCCATAAATCATGAGATCATGAGCAGAGCTAAGGTCAGAGGCCTAACCAATTGAGCCACCCAGACTCCCGTCTTTCAATTTTTGACTTTAACATTTGGGCATATTTTTTCCTACTTTCCAAAAATGCATTGGAGATGTTTTGGAAAAAAACAATTTTGTGTCCTATTCTTTTTACATATCTTTCTAATAATTGTAGGGAGGGGGGAAATTAATCTTCCCTCTACCCTCAAAGTTCTTAGCAAAGACCTCTGTAATAAAAGAAGTTTATTAACGTGTATACCTCATGTATGCATGGGAGATGACCAGGGAAAAATGAGTAACTCAGAGGTGGCTCAGAGTTCAGGCTTAAATACCATATTAATTGGGGAGGGGAGGAAGGGTATAGGCCTCATAGGGGACAGTAAGTGATTTTTAGGGAAGATGAATGGGTTCTTAGAAAAAAATAGATGGAAGATATGATAATTTGTGGTCAAGTTTGGATGTGGTGTCAGTGATTCCTGGTTGATGAAACTCCTGGGGAGGGATCTATAACTGAGGTCCTTTTGTTGCTCTGTCTTGAGGCAGATAGGAGCAGTTCAGAGACAGCCCTCCTTGCATTTATTGCTTTTTCAAATGTCTACAACTCAAAATGCCAAAGCAGCATATTATGAGGTAGCATGTCCTGAACGCCTACATTCATATTTTGAGATGGCATATTCTGTTACCCTTAGCAATAATCATTTACGTGACTAAAAACTCTTTGCAAATATTATTTTTAATATTCATTAGATCCAATCTGCGATACTGTGACTTACAGTAAGAATACATTTTTTGGTCTTCATCCTTGTTCTTGGCCTGGAGCTCCTCAAACCCCTGGAATTTCCTAAGTGTTGAGAGTGAAACAAATTGTCTTTTGTTATGTTAATGAGGTGACTAGCCGCATTGCACCCTGGGAGGGGGGCTGGTTGCCAAGGGAAACAGCCAGGTGTTTAGAAGGCTGGAACTTTTGATCTCACCCCCTGATTTCCCAGGAGGAGAGAGGGGCTGGAGATTGAGCTTAATCACCAATGGCCATTGATTTAATCAATCATGCTTATGTAATGAAGTTTTCATAAAAAACCAAAAGGAGTAGATTTGGAGAGCTTCCTGGTGGATGACCCCATGGAAATTTGTTTGTTTAGATATTTATTTATTTTTGAAAGAGACAGAGCATGAGTGGGGGGGGGGGGGGGCAGAGAGCGAGGGAGACACAGAATCTGAAGCGGGCTCCAGGCTCCCAGCTGTCAGCACAGAGGCGGACCTGGGGCTCGAACTCACGAACCATGAGATCATGGCCTGAGCTGAAGTCGGAAGCTTATCGACTGAACCATCCAGGCGCCCCAGAACTCATGGGAATTTGAGGATTGTGGTATGCTTAGAGAGCATGGGAGCTCTGAGCCTTTTCCCACATGTATTGTTTTATAGTATATCCTTTTATAATAAACTGGCAAATGTTTCCCTGAGTTCTGTGAGATGCTGTAGCAAATCACTCGACCCTAAGCAGGGGGTTGTAGGAACCGCCAATTTATAGCCACTTGGTCAGAAGCACAAGTTACAAACCTGCACTTAAAATTGGCTTCTCAGGGGCGCCTGGGTGGCGCAGTCGGTTAAGCGTCCGACTTCAGCCAGGTCACGATCTCGCGGTCCGTGAGTTCGAGCCCCGCATCAGGCTCTGGGCTGATGGCTCGGAGCCTGGAGCCTGTTTCCGATTCTGTGTGTCCCTCTCTCTCTGCCCCTCCCCCGTTCATGCTCTGTCTCTCTCTGTCCCAAAAATAAATAAACGTTTAAAAAAAAAATTAAAAAAAAAAATTGGCTTCTCAAGGGGGTGGAGGGGAGTCTTGTACAACAGTGTCCTTAACCTGTGGGATCTGGTGCTATTTTCTTTTTTTTTTTTTTTTAAGTCTATGTATTTATTTTGAGAGAGAGAGAGAGAGAGAGTGTGCATGAGCGCACAAGTTGGGGAGGGGCAAAGAAAGAGTGAGAGAGAGAATCTTAAGCAGGATCCCCACTGTCAGCACAGGGCCTGACTCCCTGCATCATGACCTAAGCCAAAATCAAGAGTCAGAAGCTGAACCGACTGAGCCACCCAGGTGCCCGCTGATGCTATTTTCTAGGTAAATAGTTTCAGAACTGAGTTGAATTTAGGCCACCTGGACGGTGTCTGCTGGGAATTTCCCATTGACAGCACTCAGGCCTGTGGCTACATGTGAGTTCTGGGAGAGCTGGGAAAGTCAGTCTGACAGTTTCCCAGAAGGAGAGGGAAATAACATGACCCAACCTACCTGAACTCTTCCTTCTACTAACAGAGTAGACAACTGCAGGTTGTACAGGTAATTTACGGTGTCAGCCTGTCAAGGGAGGAAAGCAAGAGGCCTCTAGGGTTTTGTTTTGTTTTTTGTTTTGTTTTGTTTTGTTTTGTTTTGTTTGTTTTTCCTGGTGGACTCCATGAACCTCTACTCTGCGAAATGTGGCCACAGATCTCTTAGAATCCCCCTTCAATCTTCAGCCTGCATAAATACTTAAGAGATTGAAAACCTTCCTGAGGAATTCATATCGCTAGCAATCCCTTTCAAATGTGCTTTGTGACAACAGTTCTGTTAGACCTTGTGTTTGAGCCAGTTTCATGGTAGTGTTCACTGTATACACTCTATTGTGTATATTGTATTCACTCTAAATGAGGAGTCCTTGGATTTGTGGAAATTGCTTCCCAATGGTTTCTCTGCATTTTTTAAAATGATGAATTTCTTATAAAGGAGGTCCAAGTTACTTATTTTAGTTTAGATTCATAGTGTTATTTTTACAGCTGGAGCAGAGAGTGACTGTGTGCTATTCACTAAAATTTTGAGAAAATGTCAGGCCTTAATGGATTTATATTTCGAAACTTCCGACTTTACTTTTTTTTGCATTGATTTTAGGTATTGACTGAACTCATAATCAAGTTGCATGTCTGGCAGAGTTGGGGAATTCAGTTGCTGTCATGCTAAATAAAGGCCTTAATCTGTGGAAGGGGAGATTAAAAAGATCATTTTAAATTAAAGGATGGGCGTTCATTTAAGCATTCCAAAAGAAAGTATCCAACTGGATACGTCCTAAGGAAGTCTTATTGGATGTGATTTTAGCTAGTAGGACTACCAGTTAGGCTAATTGCCAATGTTTGCCCCATGAGCAAGAAGCTTGCAAATTGAATTCAGATGGTTAGTCATTGATACGCACACACACGGGAATCTGCCAAAATATTGTTGAGGAACAGAGAGAGACAAGGGTTCAGATGGCCTCAACCTAAATTCCCAAAATAAGGGGAACACGTTAATAGGACTAGTGAGAATACTATTTGTGTTCCTTAGAGGTAACATTAATTCTGAAGTTATTTTTTTTTCTGTTGCTTCAGGAAAAAAGCAAAGATAAAAGATGACAGAAATATGTTGCTGTTAATAAACCACTACCGTTGGCAAAACAATTAATCATTTACTCAACAAGTGTTTATTAAGCATTGGCAGTAACTAGAGAAGATGCGAAGCTAAATGAACAGAAGTTTCTGCCCTCAAACAGCACATAGCTTAGAGCAGAGGATGATAATTGCAAAACCATGCTATAAGGGCTGTAATGGGGGCATGCATAAGGCGTAGAGGGGGCACAAAGAAGGAAGCAGGTTTGGAGAGGGTGGTCAGGGAAAGATTTACTGAAAAGACCTTCTGGACACACCTCAAAGGATGCATAGGAGGGGCACCTGGGTGACTCCGTAGGTTAAGCATCCAACTTCAACTCAGGTCATGATCTGGTGGTTTGTGAATTCAAGTCCCGAATTGGGCTCTGCATGAATTCTCTCTCTCTCTCTCTCTCTCTCTCTCTCTCTCTCTCTGCCCCTGTCCTACTAGCACTCTCTCACTCTCTCAAAATAAATAAATAAACTTAAAAAAATTATTTTTTAAAAAAAGGATGCACAGGAGTTTGCCAGTGTAAGTAGTGCTTTTCTGGGAGAGGAAAAGCATACCAAAGCTTGTCAGAGCATAAAGGGACTCACCAACTTTCACATCAATTCCTTAATAAGCTGTTTTCATAGCAGAACTTTTTTTTTATTTCAAGGTCTTCTCTTTTGATTTGCTTTTCTTTATATTTTAGAGAAAACCTGTGTGTTGGAATGTCTAATGGAGAGCCAAAGCAATCTCGCCATTGTGGAGTCCAGAGCACCCAGGATGACTTCTGAATCTCTTCTGCTGCCCTAGTTTCCCTAAAAGATTCCTTGGCAAACCATGTGAATGAAAGCATGATCATTAGAAAAAGGGCATTTTAAATCTCTGGTCTTTTTCAAATTAAAAACATACAAGGGGCACCTGGCTGGTTTAGTCGGTTGAGCATCCAACTTTGGCTCAGCTCATGATCTCACAGTTTGTGAGTTCAAGCCTCACATCGGGCTCGCTGCTGTCCATGTAGAGCCTTCTTCGAATCATCTGCCCCCGTCTCTCTCTGCCCTCCGTCTCTATCTGCCCCTTAACCCCCCCCTCTCAGAAATTAATAAACATTAACAAAAATAAAAATAAAACATACAAAACACTTTTATTTAGCCATATAGTTAAATTTGATTATTCAGGGACATAGGGATAAAAATTGGGGTAACCAAACCAAGAAATAGGGAAAAGAATAGAGGAAACAATGGCAAAGTTCATTTTTAAAAATCAGAGTAAAATTGAAAGAATTAAAATCAAGTATGCCCGTTTTTACACTAATTATGAATGGATTGATTCCCCATTAAAGTCAGACACTGACTGAGCTTAAAAAAAATAGACTGCCTTTAGGGCACGTGGGTGGCTCAGTGGGTTAAGCGTCTGACTTCGGCTCAGGTCATGATCTCACAGTCTGTGAGTTCGAGCCCCCAGTCGGGCTCTGTGCTGACAACTCAGAGCCTGGAGCCTGCTTCAGATTCTGTGTCTCCCTCTCTCTCTGACCCTCCCCTGCTCACACTCTGTCTGTCTTTGTCTCAAAAATAAGTAAAAAAAAAAAATAATAAAATAATAATAATAATAATAATAAAAGACAAGAAAAAAAGAGACTGTGCTTAATGCTATTTACAAGAAACACTTGACACACGATGACAAAAAGAAAATAGGATGGTAACTGAAATCTGTAAATTATCTCAAAATCCACATTTGTTCATGATTTTAACTGCTTTCTTCCATCAGTCTTCTTGCCTCAATTGAAGATAGAAAAGTCAAATTGGCAGCTTGAAGTATCCTCAGTATTTATGGACAACACAATTCTCCGACAGAAATATAAGTAACGAATTTATCTTAAAGCAAGTTGTATCTGTCAGGGTCCAGTCAGGAAAACAGAAATTGCAACAACAGAGACAAGTAATTATGAGAAACTGGGTACACAAGTGTTAGAGACACCGTGAGGTGACACAAAGACAGCAAGTGCAGGAAACAGCCACAACTCCCTCATTTGGGGGGAACAAAAGGAAAGTTGAGTCTGTCAGAATCTAGAAGTCAGTACCCTTCGAGTACTTGCCATACCCGAAGCCTAGAGACTCTTGAAAGATTGCCATGTTATGTCAGCAAGGAGATACATAGTAGGCATGCTACTACAGGAAACTTCCCTTTGTTTCTTACTGCAGGCCTCTCCTTAACCCTGTTTCCTGGTGAAGACGATACTCCATATGGAAGTACAGGGTCTCCTTTTTCTAAAGAAGGTAACTCTAAGTCCTACAACCCTACTAGTTGGCCAAATGGCCTCCTTGACACCATTATGTTAGGACAACACCAGAAGTTTAGGGGTGGCAAATAGGATCATGCCAGTGGCAAAACAAACAAACAAGCTAACCCAAGGAAGAAAAGAAAAAACAAAGGGTGGACTTGGGCTTCTTCTATAGCCTAGAGCAGAGTTGATCTTGATCATTGTAGAAATCAGCAATTACAACCTTCTAAGACATGGTATATTCTCCCAGGAGAAGACACTTCTTCTGAATTCCAGATAATAGAAAACAGCTTCTATCAATGCAAATTAAGAAGGGAAGATGTCACTTTATAGAAGGATAAAAACTTCTACTCAAGTCATTTTTGACCCTCCAGTCGAAAGAGCTTCACTAGAAACGGGGCTTCTCTAATTACTGAGAGAACATCTGGAAAGATAATTCAAAACCGGAGCTGTCAAAATATAACTGCTGATGTGTGCATCATCTTGGACAAAGGTTTAATTCATTCAAGTCTCATGTGCCGCATGAGAACTGAGCCCTGTGCTCGAAGTCATAATAAGATTACCTGGCTTTCTCTATCCCTGTGCTATCCATCAACTCTGTGGTTGATGAAGTTACATAAAATAATCAGATAAGCCTCTACTGCAATGATGATGATGACAGAAAGTCAGTGAAATGAAATAAGGCCAGCACAAATCCATCCCCTTGCATAAAAGTTAAAGTTAGAGATTTGTGAACCTAGGACATTGCCATTCAATGTCAGGATTTATCATTTATAGCCAAACACCGGATTATAACCATTCTGTAAGGCAAATATTCTAAGAATCTCAGGTTTAAAGTTACCTTAAACATTACCAGTTGCAGAGATAACAAAGTGACCATAAGCCAAATGTGTAGACGTGTTATGTGGCCCATAGTGTTATTTCTTTCCCCAATGGAATTTGATAGCACATTTAAGAATTAGAAGCTTTTATATAAAAAGGAGAATTCCTGGCTTCTCTCTAAAAATGGAAAGATTTCTTGAGGCACCTGGGTGACTCAGTTGGTTAAACATCTGACTCTTGGTTTTGGCTCAGGTCTTGACCTCAGGATTCATGACTTTGAGCCCCAAGTCGGGCTCTGCGCTGGCAGTGCAGAGCCTGCTTGGGATTCTCTTTCTCTCCCTCTCTCTCTCTCTGCCCATCCCCCACTAGATCCTGCACACACCTACTCTTTCTCTCTCAAATAAATAAACGTAAAGAAAAAATAGAAAGGTTTCTCAAAACAGGATCCATGTCCCTGCATGAAAACTATTGGTGCTGAAAAACAATTGTGCATTAGAAGGAATATGACCCCATTACTCCCTATTGTGTCTCCAATTTAGAGGTTGAGAGTCAGCAACTGCTCATCATGATGCTGCAACTGTTTTTTTTTTTTTTTTTTTTTTTTTTAATTAATCAATTTATTTTGGTGGGGGGACTTGAAGAGGGAGAGGGAGAGAGAATCCTAAGCAGGGTCCATGCTGTCAGCACACAGCTCAATGCTCAAACCCACGAAACGTGAGATCATGACCTGAGCTGAAACCAAGAGTTAGACACTTAACCGACTGAGCCACCCAGGCACCCCGCTGCAACTGTTTTACATGGAGTAAAGGGAGAAGTGAAGAACTTCTTACACTTGGCTTCTTTTCTCATTTATGCTCCTTGCCTGGCCTCTGTGGGCATCTGAGTGAGGGGCTTTGGTCTGGCTGACAGTCCCCAACCCACCTGATGCTTGAGTCCCTATATAACATCTTCTGCCTACGCATAGTCACAGGGAATTCATCCTCCCTGACACAGCCGGCTCCATGTTTAGTCATCTCTGAACATTACGAAGCTCCTAATATTGAACAGAAATGTATCTTCCTATGGTCTCCGCTGGTCCTAGTGCTATTCTTGGAGTTACCCACCACGCAGAACACTAACAAAAATACCAAAGTATGCGAGAACTTCTGCAAAGCACTTAGTCCAGAGCTTGGCATGTAGCAGGCACTCAGTAAGTGTTGGTTTCCTTCCCTGCTCCATTTTTCCATTGAACAAGTATTTGACAAACACTTGTTGAGTGTCTACTATGTTCAAGGCACTGTCCTGGCAGCTAAAAATAAAAAGGTGAATAAAACAGTCTCTGAATTCTAGAAACTAATAGTCTAGTAGCTGAGGCTCATCTGTGTGCATTCTGTTACAACTCTAGGTTTGGAATATGTACAGGGCTCCCAAACTAGAAGTGGGACATTCTACTGACTTTTTTTTTTTTTTAATTTTTTTTTCAACGTTTTTATTTATTTATGGGACAGACAGAGACAGAGCATGAATGGGGGAGGGGCAGAGAGAGAGGGAGACACAGAATCGGAAACAGGCTCCAGGCTCCGAGCCATCAGCCCAGAGCCTGACGCGGGGCTCGAACTCACGGACCGTGAGATCGTGACCTGGCTGAAGTCGGAAGCTTAACCGACTGCGCCACCCAGGTGCCCCTACATTCTACTGACTTTTGTGGGGAAGTAGGGTAGCTCATGTGTATAGTTTGACCATTATCTGTCTCATGCCTAAAGACTTACATGTACTTTGGAAGCAGAATCACACTGCCCATGACCCGAATATATAATAAATTTGGCTTTGTATTAGGGAATTAAAGACCTAAAGAGACTTAGTATCATTTAGACTATTCCCTCACTAATGCTTTTATTTTAAAATATTAGAAATTTATAAATTCTGAGATAGTAGTAAGCATAGTGAGCTTTAGGAACAAAGAGGAAGAGCACCTGACACATTTTGGTTATTTACAATAATATGAAAGATAGCAGGCAAGGGCAGGGAGATGTAAAGATTCCCTCTCCAGAACTTGCGGGATATAATGAATATTCGGCTTAGTAATTTCCTCCTTGTCCCCCTGGGCCCCGTACCTTGTTTTCTGTCAGCAAGAGTTTAGAGTGACTTCAGTCTATGTCCTCTTCAACTAGGTAATGTTTAAAGTAAGATTACTTACCTTAGGGAGGGAATTCTGGCAAGTGGATGGGATGAGAGGTTTTTAAAATATATATTTAGGAAACCCTCTGACATCAAATGCACAGGTAACACAAGCAAAAATCAACGGGTGGCACTACATTAAACTAAAAAGCCCTGCACAGCAAAAGAAAAAGCAGCACAATGAAAAGGCTACCTAAGTAGTAAGAGAAAATATTTGCAAACCATTTTTCTGACAACAGGTTAATTTCCAAAATATACAAAGAACTCAATAACAAACTCAATAACAAACAATCATGTTTAAAAATGGGCACAGGAATTGAACGGGCATTTGTCCAAAGAAGACATCCAAATGGCCAAGAGGTACACGAAAAAGTGCTCAGCATCACTAATCACCAGGGAAATGCAAATCAAAACCACAATGAGATATCACCTCACATCTGTTAGAATGGCTATTATCAAGAAGACAAGAATAACAAAGATATGGAGGAAAGGGGACTCCTGAGCACTGTTGGTGTGAACATAAATTGGTTTAGCCATTATGGAAAACAATATGGAGATCCTCAAAAAAATTAAAAAGAGAACTACCATATGATCCAGCAATCCCATTCTAAGTATATATCCAAAGGGAATGAAAACAAGATATTGCACCCCCATGTTTATTGTAGCATTATTCACAATAGCCAAGATATGGAAACAACCTAAGAGTCCATCAGTGGATGAATGAATAAAGAAGATGTGGTATGTATACATACAATGAAATATTATTTAGCTATGAGAAAGAAGGAAATCCTGTTAATTATGTGACTATGGAGGTGTTAGCTAAGCTACAGTGGTAATCATATTGTAATATATAAATATAGCAAATCAATGGGTTGTATGCTTTAAACTTAAACTATGTTTGCGTTAACTATATCTCAAACTATGTCTATCTATTGAAAGAAAGAAAGAAAGAAAGAGTGAAAGAGCAAAAGAGAAGGAAGGAAGGAAGGAAGGAAGGGAGGGAGGAAGGAAGGAAGGGAGAAGGAAGGAAAAGAAAGAAAGAAAGAAAGAAAGAAAGAAAGAAAGAAAGAAAGAAAAAAAGAAAGAAAGAAAAGAGAGAAAGGAGAGACAGAAAGGAAAAAGGAAAAAAACTCTGTGGAGAGCTCCTCTGCTCCACTTTGCTGAAGGACAGGAGGGCGCCTGTTTTACTTTGCCACCATCGCCCTGCCAAATTGGCTGGCAAAGGTTGTGGGAGAGAGGGAGAGCAGTGCCACTCAAGAGCGACAGGAGACAGGCAGGCTTCCTGAAGTTGCAGGTGGAGAGCGTAGATCAGGGCAGGCGCCGCAGCTGCAAACTGCATCCAACACTCTTTCCCAGAGTGGCCACATGCCAGGCCACCAGCCCTCGACCTGATGGGCTCTGGAAGCACATTGATGCACGGATAGACCGACACCTTCAAAGGAACAGTGTTGAACATGGAGGCGGGGCCGGACGTGTGTCTGCATACTCACTCACTGTCTCCTGCACTCCACATTTGTCTTCTTGATATCTATACTGTATAAAAATTGGATTAGCCCTTAAACCTAAAATTCAAGGGCACAGACGTGCCTAGTCCTGATTGTTTTATTCTGTATCACTATGGGGTGGATAAACTGTTCAAGCTTTCTATTTGGACTGTTAAGAAAATATTTTTGGGGCGCCTGGGTGGTTCAGTTGGTTAGGTGGCCGACTTGGGCTCAAGTCATGATCTCGTGGTTCATGGGTTCAAGCCCCGCATTGGCCTCTTGTGCTAACAGCTCAGAGCCTGAAGCCTGCTTTGGATTCTGTGTCTCCCTCTCTCTCTGCCCTTCCCCTGCTCATGCTCTCTCTCTCTCTTTCTGTCTCTCTCAAAAATAAATAAACATTAAAAAAAAATTTTAAAAAGAAAGTATTTTCTCAGATTCCTTTTGGAATATTTATTATTTCAAGAGTCAGGATCAAACTATTAAGATTGATGCCCTCAAAGTGAACACAATTCTTTGCCATCCCTAGAGGATGGGCTTGAGAACAAAGAAAGTGAATTGTCAGCTTAAATATGTCCTGTTTAAGCTTGCCTAGGAATTTTGTGTTTCAGTTTTGAGTGCTACACTTAAAGAAGAACTTGAAGTTATTTTTATTTTTCTTATGTCTCTACCTTTTCCAAATAGGATTTATATAATTAGGCAAGCTGAAACATATTAAAAGCTGGTAAACAGAATAGTGAATTCACCCTGAGCCATGTCATATGAAAAAGGAACAGAAATTTGTTGTCTTTGTCCTGGGTGACATACCCTATAAATTTGTCTTACTGAAATAAAAACAATAGCACATGAAGATAAGTCTGCTGGATATTTTTTGAAGCATTACCTTTTCTTCTGCCAATGTTTTATTACATCTATAAATGTTGATAATCAATATATAGTTTTATTTTATATGATTAACAATTTACATAACAGATAATTTTACTCTATTTTTTTTTTACTCAAGTTTGTTTTTAAGATCTAAACATGTTGTTACATCTGGTTCGTTCCATTATCTGCCTACATCATAATTATTTATTGGTGCTCACAGTATGAAGCATTATCTTTAACAGGAAATAACTGGAAATAAAAGGCATAGATGCTAACAGAAAAAAGTGTTGAATAGATAATGTATATCTATATCATAAAATATATGCAACTCTTATAAAGAATGAGAGAGAGGCACTAACTTGGAAAGATGTCCATGATAAATTACTAAGCATATAAAATAATTTTATTTTTGTAAAAAAAAACCCCTATATATATATATATATATATATATATATATATATATATATAGTTTTTTTGTGTATATATATATATATATATACATACTAGGTTTTTTGTATATATATATATATATATGTATATATATATTTACTATACATGCATATATGAGTTTGTATAAACCTAGTGAAAAGATACCCAATAAACAAAATGTTAGTACTGATTTACATGGCCGTGGAAATGGATGGGGGAGGAAGAGACTATACATTTTTATTTTATATCCCTCTGTATTGTTTGGTTTCACATGTTATTTTGATAGTTTGAAACAACAATGATAATAAAGTATTAAATTTAAAAAAATACATTGTTAGCACTTAATTTTTGCTTCAGACCCTTCTTTCTAGATGATCAGTGTTAAAATACCGTCTCCCCAACAATCCCTCCCTTCCCACCTCTGTCAAAAATGTCTCTCAAAGTCTCAGTGTTTATACTAATTCCTCATTTTTGTGCCAGAGAATAAATTAATTCACACTGAAGTGTGAATGGTTGATGTCATCTTAACTGTTACTCTTGCCTGGGATATTTGAATTTTTTAAAGGGCTGTGTATGGGCTGGAAGCTGTAACTTCATCAATCTAAATGCGTTTCTAATTTCAGACAAGAGTGGGATGACTGGAGGAGTGGCTTTAGGGAAAGAAGTCTTTCTGGTAGTTCTCACTCTTGGACCCATCACAGACCAGTTACTCCAACTATATGTGCTGAGACCCAGTCATGAGAGAGGCCCCTCACAATGACAATCTCAGAAAGCTTCTTTTCATTTCATTTTGAAAACCTAAAAATGGTTTCCACAGTTGAATCATCCTGTGGAAATTGAATCATCCTGTGGAAACTGAATCATCCAAACAGATTATTTAAAAAAAATTTTTTTTTGATGTTTATTTTTGAGAGAGAGAGAGGGAGAGATAGAGCACAAACAGGGGAGGGGCAGAGAGAGAGAGGGAGACACAGAATCCAAAACAGGCTCCAGGCTCCCAGCTGTCAGCACAGAGCCCAATGGGGCTGGAACCCACAAACCTGAGCTAAGTCAGACGTTTAACTGACTGAGCCACCCAGGCGCCCCTAGTCCAAACAGATTCTAAGAGGGCATACTTCATTTTCTGGGTAGCAAAGATGAGAAGATTATATCTGTGTTTTCTTCTTCCTTGCTACACATAAATTTCCCGAATCTCTAGTGAAATCAATGATCAGTTATTTATCTTTCTCCAAGTGGCCTGGCCACCTGGATTTATCCTGCAAGGATGGAACTGCTTGGACAAGTCTCAGCAACTTGAGGCAAACTATTAATAACACGGGCAATATCTCCTGTGCTCTCAAGTCTTTTATCTGGGATCCCCCGAGGTCCCAGAAATCCCAGGTCCTGCTTCTGACTGTAATAGTTACAGACAGGCCTGCACACTCACAACACCTGAAAACTGCTCCTGGAAATGCTCCTATTGATAAGGTAATGCTTTCAGTGGTCTAATTTGGGAACTTTCAGTTGTGACAAAAATGGGCGAGAATGATTCCGTCTCCATTTCAGGATCACATTAAAAGCTGGGAGGGGGGGTGGGGAGTTCAGGCAGCAAAGTTCTCTGACACCATCCTATCCCTTGAGGGACACTTTCTGGAGTTCCAGAAGGCACCCGGTGGGCCAGAGGAAGATCCAGCTGTTTGCCTTGACCTCACTGTTGCCTTTAACTAGCTCTCTGTTATTTGCATAGAGCATAGTTCCCCCAGGACGTAAAACCAAGGGGGAGAAGTATGCAGAGGGGAGGTAATAACAGGATGCCTCACTGATTTCCTTTAGAGCAGTGGTTCTCAACTGGAGCAGGTTTTGCCTCCAAGAGAACATGGAACCATGTCTGGAGATGTTATTGATTTGTCACAACTGGAGGCAGGAAACGGGTGCCTACTACTGGCATCTAGTGAATAGAGGTCAGAGATGATGCCGAACGTTCTACAATGCACAGGAGAGCTCCCCACGAGGAATTATCCAGTCCCAAATGTCAATAGTGATGAGATTTAGGAGCTCTGCTTTTTTACATTTTGGATTTATCGCAGAGGAGTAACTCTTGACGAAGTCTGCGGGGCACTAGGGATTTTCGGTACTTCTTTTCTTTCCATTTCAGAAACCAAATTGGCCTGAGTGCCTATTGAGTTCTAGGGCACAGAATTAGCATTAGAATAAAATCTTTGCAAACATTAGACATGGCAGCTTTAGAGAATGTAAATTAGACATTTCTGAATCTGAATAAAAACATACCATTTGATCTTATTGAAGTGTTAGACTAAACAAAGTGGAACAGTTCAAAACTGCTTTAAGAGCATATTTTGTCTTGGGGCGCCTGCATGGCTCAGTGGGTTAAGCATTGACTCTTGGTTTCGGCTCAGGTCATGATCTCATGGTCATGAGATTGAGTCCTGCGTCAAGCTCCACTCTGGGTGTGGAGCCTGCTTGGGATCCTCTCTCTCTCTCTCTCTCTCTCTCTCTCTCTCTCTCTCTTTCTCTCAAAATAAATAAATCAATTTTTAAAAAGAGTATATTTTCTCTCTCCAAGGAGAAATCTGTGGACCACCTGACTTAGAATCACCTAGAGTGTTTATTAAAAATGCTGATTCCTTTGCCTCCCCTCCCCCATCTATCTACTAGAAGAGACTCTCTGAGGATTACACATTCTCTCCATCTTCACCCTGTAGGCCCCTCCCATACAGCAGTGAGCAAATACCTGCATGCACTCAGAACACTGTCTGACGTTCTCAAATGTCAATGATTGGTATTGTTTACCATGATCATTTGGGGGCATGATACAAAATAAATATTTGGTCTTTGTCACTGATTCCTGGCACAGAGCTCCTAAAATTCTTAAAATTTCCTTTTTTAAGCTAATAAGATGACTCATGGAGGGGTTCTCAGTAGCTTCAGCACAGGGGCTGTTTGCCACAAAAACCAGCTGTGTGATTAAAAGGTTAGAAATTTTAGCCCTGCCTCCACCCCTCCCTCCAGGGAGGGGAAAGGGGATAGAGATTGAGATCAATCACCAATGACTACTGATTTAGTCTAACATGCCTACATAATGAAGCCTCCATAAAAAACCAAAATGATGGGGTCCCTAGAGCTTCCTGGTTGGTGAATACATCAAGGTGAGGGAGGGCAGAATGCCATAGAACCTCCACACCACCCCCCTCCCCATTCCTTGCCTTGTGTATCTTATCTCTTCCATTTAGCTGCTCCTGAGTTATGTCCTTTATAATAAACAAGTAATAGTGAATAAATCACTTCCCTGAGCTCTGTAAGTCATTCTAGTGAATTCTTGAATCTGGGAAGGGATTGTGGGAATCCCAGAACTGGTAGTCAGCCAGGCGGAAGCATGGGTAGGCTGGGGACCCCATTTGCAGCTGGGGTCTGAAATGGGCAGCCTTGTGGGACTGAGCTCTTAACCTGTGGGATCTATGCTAACTCTGGGTAGTTCGTGAGAGAATTTCGTTGAATTGTTGGACACCCAACTGGTGCCAGAGAATTAGAGATTTGTTTGGTGTTGGAATGATATATATCAGGGAAAACTACACAATTATCTTACCTTAAAGTAACAAAGAAACCATGGAAAGAGAGAGTAAATCAGATACCAAAATAGTAATAGCATCTTAAAATCTTAATACCATAATGTTTCAATGATATTTTCAATAAGTTAAAGTAGAAATTTTCTCTTAATTTCTGATTCCATATTTACATGGTGTTTAGAGATATCAATTGTATAGATATTTCTGTATTACTATGTTCAAAGCAAGATATTTAAAAAATTTCCACCTCCCCTAAAATGTCCCAAGATACTATGTGTAAGGCAGTTAGTAATAATGCTCAGAATTATTTGTGCATTGTCTGTGGGAGGACAAGGAGAGTTTCTGTAGTCTCCACTTCCCCCCTCATTCTACTTCTTTTTAAAAAAAATGTTTTTTAATGTTTATTTATTCTTGAGAGAGAGAGAGAGAGAAAGAGAGAGAGAGAGAGAGTGTGAGCAGGGGAAAGGCAGAGAGAGAGAGGGAGACACAGAATCCGAAGCAGGCTCCAGGCTCTGAGCTGTCAGCACAGAGACCGACGTGGGGCTCAAACTCAGGAACTGCGAGATCATGACCTGAGCCAAAGTCAGGCATTTAACCTACTCAGCCACCCAGGTGCCCCATCATTCTACTCCTTAATGGCAAAATGACAACATGTGAATAGCAAGAGGGAAAATTGAAGACTCATTGCTTCGAGAAAAATAACTTTGGTGTTGCCACTTTGCCTCCAGGGACAAGTCTTAGAGGAGAGCCTCCTGTTCATCGTGCATTGAAAGACAAGTTGATGGGAAGGCAAGCTGGTGCAGCCACTCTGGAAAACAGTATGGAGGTTCCTCAAAAAATGAAAAATAGAACTACCCTATGACCCAGCAATTGCACTACTAGGCATTTATCCAAGGAATACAGGTGTGCTGTTTCGAAGGGATGCATGTACCCCAATGTTTATAGCAGCACTGTCAACAATAGCCAAAGTATGGAAAAAGCCCAAATGTCCATCAATGGATGAATGGATAAAGAAGATGTGATATATATATATATATATGCAATAGAGTATTACTCGGCAATCAAAAAGTATGAAATCTTGCCATTTGCAACTACGTGGATGGAACTGGAGGGTACTATGCTAAGTGAAATTAGAGAAAGACAAAAATCATATGACTTCACTCATATGAGGACTTTAAAAGACAAAACAGATGAACATAAGGGAAGGGAAACAAAAATAATATAAAAACAGGGAGGGGGACAAAACAGAAGAGACTTATAAATATGGAGAACAAACAGAGGGTTACAGGAGGGTTTGCGGGAGGGGGGATGGGCTAAATGGGGAAGGGGCACTAAGGAATCCACTCCTGAAATCATTGTTGCACTATATGATAACTAATTTAGATGTAAATTTTAAAAAATAAAAAATAAAATTAAAAAACAAAAAAAAAACAAAGACAAGTTGAAGTCAGCAATGTACTGTACTCCCTGTTCCCTGTGGAGGGGTGGGGCTTCTATAACCTCCTCACTGACTTGACTTTCTCTGGATCCCACTGACTCACACTGGTTCCTATGAATGTGGCCACTGAGTCTGAGCAAATGCCTCCTCTCGGTTTGTTTTTGTCTTTTCCTGTTTATTCTCAGGAGCCAGCTTCCCTGCACCCCATCCTAGTCCTGCTGAAGGCCGCTCGGCTTCCCATCTCAAAGCCCCCCTCTCTCCTAGAAGACAGAAGCTGGAGAGAGAGATTAGAGATTCTAGGACACCAGGATTAGAAACTTGGGTGTCTTCTTCCTTTTCACATGTCAAACCATAAGTACCATTTGGCCAACTCACTTCACGGCATATGACAAGGACAATGTCAGCAGGGATCACCTCTCTTTCTCCGACTCTCTTCTGTCCTCCTTAATCTTCCAGACTTTGTAGTCTTTAGTAAACAAAGAGGTGATTTAGGCTGCTTACTGAGAGACCTTGAGGGTCAGGGGAAAGCATGTAAGGTGTTAGTAACCCCTCAAATTTAAGTATTCTTTAAATGTACACATATGTTTCACTAAAAAAAAAAAAAACTAGAACTCTCTATGGTAGCTCTGTCCAATAAAAATATAGCACAAGCCACATATATAATTTTAAAATTTCTAGCATCCACATGAAAATAAGTAGAAGGAAACCAGTGCGATTACTTCAAAGGTCGCCGTTTCCACACTACAGGCCCTTCTATTTATTCCAGCTTAAAATCTCACACAATATTCGCAAGTGGGTATGAAGGACATAGCAGGAAACCCTAAAACAGAAAATCAGCGGAGCTGGGATAGATCATCGATGGCATGATACAGGAAGTAACTCAACAGAGCTTTGAGGAAATGGCAGAGATCCTTCTAGGCAGGTCTCAACATGCTTGGTGGCTGTTCTCCTGACGCCTAAATCAGAGCATTCCATAACAGAATAGAAGGCAGTTGTGGACTTTATTTTTACAGAACTGTCATTCCATGGATTGATCCTATGACAACTAAGAAGAGAAATATCCAGAGCTCTAGGAAAATAGCTGTGAAGCTTCTGGGTGACCCCTAAGAAAAATCTGCTGTCTAGGTATTTTCAAGAGTGAAATTAACCCCAAATTTCAGAGGAACAAAAATGCCCACAGCAGATGTGATAGTGATGGGTAGGCGCTCGGAGACACAACTAGTGGTCAGAACTGTATTTGCCCCCTCCCCCAGATGACTTTTGTCCCTGCACTTACAGAAAGCCCTTTTGTTTTTCAGAGCTTTGGGGATTTTGTAACTGCAGAGAAAGGACCGTGGATCTGTATCTGCCTCCTGCCTAAATGTCACACATTTGAAACGTACTTGTCCTTGTTTGACTAAGCAATAAGACATAGTGTTCTCTGGAAAGAGAGCTCTGACACCCACTTTTATTACACATGGGACATTAATAAGGCAACGGTGAGCTCATCCTCCTGGCTTCAGTTCCTTGGCTGAGCCTCCAGACTAGGGACGGTCAGAGCCTCCCTGATGCCCCGGTCTTCGCTCTCACAGCTCGTTGCTGGCCTAGCATTTTAAATCTTGGACAAGCCGGCACCCAAAAGAATCCCTTTTTCTGCTACTACCAAATCCTACAAACCTTCCCTCACTCTCTGAGGACACCTACTCCCCAAATGCTCTACTTGCCAGTGAATATGCTTTCTTGAGCCACCAAATTTACGCCACCTGCTAGCAATGTAGGGCGATGGAGGGATTCATGCTGAGGAACCCTGTACACCTGAATTCTGTTCTAGAGTGAAATACATACACAGACAGTGACACGGGCAATGAAGCGTGTTATATTTAGCCGGACTCTGGCCCAAGCCCAAGCACATACCCTTGAGACCTAGAGTGGACCACAGGCAACGGTGAATGTAATTTAGCCAGGCTAGCCTGAGTTCTTAGGCCAATTGTCTTAGATTTTGATGCTATCAAGGAAAAGGCATCCAGAGCCTACAGTATGGGAGAGAAATGAGGGGATGTGAGGGGATAGAGAGGAGCTGCGATATCTCCTCGTCAACAGCATCCCTGATTTTTATTCTTTGACCCATTGTCCTATAGACTTAGCTTCTGGGCCCATCTTATCTGGCCCTTTGGGATGAAAGGCACCCACAGAGTCAGTATCAGCAGAACGTTTTCCCCAAAGCAGACTAATTTAAACACTTCCAATGACATTGTACCCCCCAGAAACCTGTCACAGTGATGCTTCTTGCCCTTGAACCTGTTGAGGGAAGATCAAAGACACCGGGAAGGGTGGAACTCTGAGCTTCACATGGCCAACACGGTGGATGTTTTCCAAAGTGATGGTCGAATACACGAAAATGGAGCAAGACTTCTTACACCCACGACCATGCCTTTCTTGGGAATGTGACCTAGAGGATGCTGTCCAAACCATTAGCTTACTTACCACACCGGAGGGAAAAATAAGCTCTTCGGTCTTGGGCTAATGGCTAACTGAGGCAGTAAGAGATACAAATGCAGAATATGCTCTATTTGGAAACAAGGAGTCCAAATAAACCCCAATTCCTCTTCATTTGTGTGTCTCTCTCCACTTTAGGAAGTGAATCGAAGCCACTGAAGATGTTGGCACTGCTAAATGTGTATCACTCTCAACACATACTTTGTAATAGAGGTCACCCTTTTAAGAAAGGACAACCCCACAAAACATTTATTCTCCTTCTACCCTCTGAATTAAAGTCTTGGCCTACCGTACTTGTCTGCCTGTGTTGTTTTCAGAAGAGTCTAGACCTGATATCTAATTGTACTGCATATTAGAACACTAATCTGATGTGATTCCATCAAAGCCTGTCTTCCTTTATAGGCTATATCCTTGTGGCCTAGATTTGTCTCCCTTCACAGTACTTGAGCCATCCTGACTAAATGCCTTGAATTAGTCCAAGAGAAATTCATTCTGCTCTGAGTCTGATGTGTGTTCAGAACCAGACCTATCTTTAAGTCCCATTGGAAACTCATTGGTAACATGAAAGTCATTTTTTGATTGAAATACTATCACTGATTAGCCATTGTAATAAGTTATCAGTGCTATTAGTGATCAGTACTATCACTGACTAGTGAAATGCTATCACTGATACTCTTTTGTTAATTATTTCATGATAGAAGTCTGAAACACCACCCTCAGTATAGTTAATAAAAAGTCCATCTTGGGTATTTATGTGAGTGAAGGCTTACTACTTTCCATGGATCAGAAGTTCAAAAGAAAAATGCTTCAGTTTCAGCTCTTTACCTGGATACCAAAAACAAACAAACAAACAAAAAAAAAAAAAACAAACAACAGAATTTGCTCAGGCCTAATTTGATATTATTAATACTCTTTTGCAGGTGAGGAAACTGTAGAGATAAGGCACAAAGTGTACCCATTGTACAGATGAGGCACAAGGAGGAGCCATAATGCTCAAGGTCATACAAAAATAAAACTAGTATTTGAAGTTAGAGAATTTGCTGACAGAAACTATGTTCTTAATTACTATGTAAAACTACCTGTCACTAATATCCTCCATTACCAAAGGCCTAATGCCTTCCATGATCTGACCCCACATACTTCTGTGATCTCATTTACTGCCATGCTCACTCCACTCCAGGCATATCAGCCTCCTTGCTATTCCTTGAATATTTCTTTTGTTTTTTAGTGTTTATTTATTTATTTTGAGAGAGAGAGAGAGTGTGTGTGTGTGTGCACGCGCAAGAGTGGGGGTAGGGGGTGGTGAAGAGAGAGGGAGAGAGAAAATCCCAAGCAGGCCTGCTGTGGGGCTCAATTTTCACGAACCAAGACATCATGATCTGAGCCGAAATCAAGAGTCAGGCACTTAACTGACTGAGCCACCAGGGCACCCCTCCTTGAATGTTTCTGATATATTCCCACCTCAGGGCCCCTGAAACTACTGTTCTCTTTACTTGCAACCCTCTGCCCCCAAGTATCCTCATAACTCTCCCCCTCACCTCTTTTGGTGTCTATTCAAATGTCACCTCAGAAAGCATCCTGCCTGATCTCCCTATCCATAAATAAGTTCCTTTTGCTCCCTGCCTCTTCACTCTCTATTATTTTAACATGCATTATTTATCTTCATAGAACTTATTAATATTACAGTTACTGATTTATTTATTTATTTTCTATCTTCTCCAACCAGAATGTAAGCTTCATAGGGCAGAGAGGTTGACTGCTGTGTTCACTGCTGTGTCACTGGCTCCTAGAACAGGTCTAGCACAGACTAAGCACTCAGTAAATATTGACTGGGTAGAAAAAGAAGGGAAGGATTGGCAGAATGGAGGGAGGAAGGTTAAGCAATTCATTGAAATTATGATACTGTGTGTGGTGCAATCAGTATTTCCAACTCCAGTCACATCAGCATGTGATATCCATCATTTTCTCACTGGTAACAAAAGATTTCCTTATATCACTTCCTGGAGTGGAAAGGAAATGCAGTTCTAGCTTTCAAAGAGCCTAGGGTTGAGGATAATACAAATTAATTCTTTGATTATCATTGTATTCATAAATCCTAATATATTAAGTTCTTAACAGAGTCTAGGCACTGAGTTCATTAAGCATTTTACATGGCTTATCTCATTTTATAGTCAGAACATGGCTTTTGATTTTTCAATAGGGAGAAAGTATGCACAGTGTTTACATACACGAGCCCTGGGGTCAGCCTGCCTGGATTAAAATCCTGAATCCACCAACTGATTCGCTCTGTGGCTTTATTATCTGCAAAGAGGATAGGATATGATATTAACCGCACCTAACTGATAGGGTTGCTTTGAGGCTTACATGATATTATGCAAGTAAAGCACTTGGCACAGAGCCTGGCACATGGTTAACACTCCAATATCTTAGCTACTATTATCCACATCTTCTAGATCAGAAACCACAGCTGAAGGCAATTAAGTAACTTTCCCACAATCACAAACAACTAAAAAGTAGCACTGAGATTTAAACCTGGCACTGTTGAACACCAGATTTTTTTTGGCAGACGATCTCTTCTGCCTTTCCTAGTCTAAGGGCTTCCAGAGAAGTAAATACAGTATAAGAAACTGTATCGACTTGACTAGTATTCTCATTTAAGATATTAAAGGTAAATGTTTGAGAACTTACACAGGGTATTATTATGTATTTGTAAATAGAAGTAGGCTGAACGTTGGTGACCTGGAGAGCCATAGATATTTACATGCCTGTCTAGAAAAAGTTGATCACATCTGATTATGTAAATGTGAAAAAAAAAATAATGCTTCTAGAAGAAAATTTAGGAGACTATCTTTAGATTTGGGGCTAAACAATCATTTCTTAAGACATAAAGAACACACTAGCCAAAGATGATAAATTGGACTATAGTAAATTTAGGACTGTCTTTTCACCGAAAGACACCATTAAGAGAATGAAAAGAAAAGCCACAGAGTGAGAGAAGGTATTTGCAATACTTATAACCACAAAGAATTCTCATCCAGAATATATAAAGAATCCCATAAATCATTAAGAAAAAGCCAAGTGACCTAAGAGAAGAGTAAGCAAAAGACATGGACAGGTACTTCACAAAAGAGATCATCAAAACGGCCAATAAACGTATCCATTGTTTTGAAATCTACCATGTATGTGGCATTTTAAATTAATGTCCAAAGACTGGAAAATCCAGAAAAGTCAAGTGCTGTGCTGATGCTGTCAGAGAATCAAGTGTTAATAAGACAGAATTTGTGTCCGCAAGGATCATCTCATTAAAATACACAGCACAGGGGCACCTGGGTGGCTCAGTTGTTGTGTGTCCGACTTCGGCTCGGGTCATGAGCCGACAGTTTGTGAGTTTGAGCCCCGCATCGGGCTCTGTGCTGACAGCTCAGAGGCTGGAGCCTGCTGCTTCGGATTCTGTGTCTCTCCCTCTCTCTCTGCTCTTCCCCGGCTAATGCTCTGTCTCTCTCTCCTTCAAAAATAAGTGAACATTAAAAAAAATTTCAAATACGCAGCACAAGAGAGTGCAAGGTACAATGTATAAAGCTAAGGTTTACATGTAGCTCATGGTGGTGGGACATCTGGGAGGCTCAGCTGGTTGAGTGACCAAATCTTGAGTTTGCTCAGGTCACATGAGTTCAAGCCCCACATTGGGCTCTGTGCTGAGCTCTGCAGCGTGGAGCCTGCTTGCGATCCTCCCTCTCCCTCTCTATCTGCACCTCCCCTGTTCCTGTTCCATCTCTCTCTCAAAAAATAAATGCAGGGGCACCTGGGTGGCTCAGTCGGTTAAGCGTCCGACTTCAGCTCAGGTCACGATCTCGTGGTCCGCGAGTTCGAGCCCCATGTCAGGTTCTGGGCTGATGACTGGGAGGCTGGAGCCTGCTTCCGATTCTGTGTCTCCCTCTCTCTCTGCCCCTCCCCCGTTCATGCTCTGTCTCTCTCTGTCTCAAAAATAAATAAACGTTAAAAAAAATTTTTTTTAAATAAATACATAAACTGTAAAAGAAATAAAAAAAAGTAAGGCTCATGGTGGTAACACAGCTTAATCCTGCATAAAAGGAACAAGCAGCTTTCAGAGGAGGTGACGCTGTGACACCGAACTGTGTCCTGACGGATGGTCAAATGCGTGAGTTGATAATGAAGGGGACCCGCAGGTGGTGGTGGAAGGAAAAGGAGGGCAAGTGTGCGCAGTTGAGGAACCTTTTCCAGGATTGGTAAGACATGGCACTGAAAACATCAGGGGTAGCTTTGCAAGCACTCAACCCCGGAAGTGAACAACAGGCAGTAAGTACCTCTTCCGTGAACTCACTCCGTCTACCAGCGGAGTAGGCCCGCTTCTGTTGCGATTTTCACTCTCTGCGTCCCTCCTCTCAATTTTTAGACAGACCTTGGCTTGCAGGCCGCTGAAACAGATTCCTCTCGGCTGTTCACATTTTCTTCAGGGGGCAGTTTCGGTCTGATATCATCGCAGACTGCTTGGGTTTTGTCTGTACATCTGTAGTGAAGTCTCCTTTATATAGGTCATCAGCCGTTAGCCTCTGGAAGTGTTGGGACAGGTAGAATATGCACGATGTTAGCTGACTTGCCCTGCGTGCAGGACACAAAGCGCTCCTCCCATCAAAGGTTTCCAGTGTCAGGCTTCACAGAAATAATGAAAATACTGTCAACTGGACGGCCAGAATTTCAAAGCAGCCCTTTTATCTCTGGTTCAGGGCAGGAAGGTCGGCCTCCTTCGCTGTTAGTCATTCCAGCTTAAGGCACAATAGCTTTACTGTTCTCCAGAACACAGTGAAATGCTCCTGGAGCCATTTGGTAAAGGGATTCTGGAAAAAAGAAATTGCATGACCTTCCAGCGAAAATAAATCATTTTCAAGTGAGTCTTCAATAGAATTGCAAGGACACCCTCCTCAACACAGAACCAAGCACAGGTGTTTGAGACTTACTGGGATACTTACTCCGATTCAGTTGGGTTGTAAGGGTTCGGGTGGACTATTTTCTTTTGGTATTTCCTTTTTTTTTTTTTTTTTTTTGGAGTCATAGTAACTTATCTGTAAATAACAACTCTCTTCCCTAGGTTTTTTGTATGGGCTTATATAGCAAGGGTTGCAAGCAGGGAAGAACAGCAAGACTTTAATAAAGATTTTAATTGGATTCCTCAGGAAAAAGAGGAAGTGAAAGCATTGGTTTTGTTTATTTGTTTGTTTTAATTTTAGAGAGAGAGTGTGAGCCAGGGAGAGGGGCAGAGAGAGAGAGAGAGAGAGAGAGAGAGAAGCAGGCTTCACGCTCAGCATGGAGCCTGAACCCACAACCCTGGGATCATGACCTGAGCCAAAATTAAGAGTCTGATGCTCAACCAACTGAGTCACCCAGGCAGCCCTGAAAAAGTGTTTTGTTTTTGTTTTTTTTAAGTGGCTTAAGTTCTTCTAGAAACTTTCAAAGCAGATTAGAAAGCACCACGGGGAGATATTAGTAGGTGGCTGCAGTCTTCATAGTGGGGTGAGCAAGTCAGCCTTAATATCCACCAGCAGCCTCTTCTTTATCTTTTAAGTTTATTTATTTTGAGAGCGAGAGAGCATGAGCAGGGGAGGGGCAGAGAGAAAGGGAGGAAGAGAGAATCCCAAGCAGGCTCTGCACGGTCAGTGCAGAGTCTAATACAGGGCTCGAACTCACAGACTGTGAGGTCATGACCTTAGCCAAAGTCGAGTCAGGCGCTTAACCAACTGAGTCACCGAGGCACCCCAGTCTGTTCTATACATACGTGGGTTTCAAACTGTGTTCCGTGGAGCCCTGAGGTCTTCCTAGGTGTCTCGGGGGTAGGAATACTGAACATGGGCTGTCAGCTAGATTCTGACGCCTCATGTCCCAACTTCATCTACCACATCTGAGCTTGTATCTGTTTTACACAGATGTTTGGTGTTCCATAGAAGATTTGTTTGAAAAAATATTTATGTTCAGGATGTGGAGAAGAGTTTGGCAATCATTGTTATGGTCACTTCCCTTAGCATCTTCTAAGAGTCTCTCAAACGAACCCCACGTATTTATTCTGGTGCCCTTTAAAACTGCAGGAACTGCTCTTAGACATGGGTAAGCAGGCCACCTGTCTAAGGTCCTGTGACAAAGCAGGCCACGTGTTTTAAAGGGCCTTCCTCAAAGGCCTCAAAGTTTTCTGAGTCTCCTCTAGTACCTAGGACTGGCGTTCTTAGCCCACACGCTTCCTGGTCCCTGTTTCTCCTCTTCAGAGAGCTCTCTGTAACTCTACCCGGTGTGTGCGGTTGGCAGCCAATTGTCCCAAAGGACTTTGGAGCCAGCCACTGCGGGACTGTTCTGGGGCACATGGCTGGGTCTCAGTTCCAGAAGTGCAGCCCGACAGGCAGAATGTTCCTACTGGCCAGTGCAGTATTTCCTTCACAGGATCATTCAAGACTCTGTTGCCAGAATAGTGCTGGTACTCTAATTTTCAGTTACGGACACTAACAGCAGACATAAGAATTCAGGATTTTTGGTTACTGACAGTCCACTGCCTGTCTTTGGGCTTGAACTGCCCACGTGAGCCCTGTGCTTTTGCTCCTGAGTATCTATGCTCCAACTGCAGTCCATCCCTGGTCCCAGCATCCAAGGTTATTGGCAGTGGTGGCAGGAATCCATTACCCCCGACCTCTCTTGCTTCTGGCATCCAAGGCAGTTGCCCTGTTCCTTTTCCAGGTTCTGCACCACGTGTCAGAGAGTCTCCTAGTAATGGCCAGGCCTGTCTCCTCCAAGGGCTTTTGAAATTGTTGCTGTGCAATAACACTGGGCCTTCTGATCAATGTCCTTTCTCTCCTTTGGATTGATAAGGTGGCATTGTGCTCTCCCAGGTTGTTCTTAAGGCCTGCCAGATGAGGGATGGACATTGCATGGCTATTGGGACTATGCTCTTCCCGACAGGCTCGGAGGCTCATCTCCTATCCTCTTTGCAGGTGGTGGTGGAAGACAGGAGTGGGATCAACACTAAAAGAGATGACATTCTAGGAATGCAGGGGTTACAGCCTAAAGAGTTCAAGAGAAGGCATGGTTAAAATATGTGCTATTTTACATTTAAGGTATAAAATTCTTTTTTTTTTCTTTTTTTTCTTTTTTTTTTTTTAAATTTTTTTTTTTCAACGTTTATTTATTTTTGGGACAGAGAGAGACAGAGCATGAACGGGCAAGGGGCAGAGAGAGAGGGAGACACAGAATCGGAAACAGGCTCCAGGCTCTGAGCCATCAGCCCAGAGCCCGACGCGGGGCTCGAACTCACGGACCGCAAGATCGTGACCTGGCTGAAGTCGGACGCTTAACTGACTGCGCCACCCAGGCGCCCCTAAAATTCTTATCAACAAATTTAATATGAGCAGAAAACAAATTATCGTTCACATTTTTGTGCATACCTTGAGCAAAACTTGCATTTGTGGTCATCGTCAATGACACAGAATAACAACCCATGACAGAAACATTGCAAGCCAGTATTCAGAGCAGCACAATGGATGATGTCACATCATGAGTGATGATCTAACAGGCATGAAATAACTGATGTTAATGAATTATAGGAATAAAAAGATCTGTATTGGGGTGCCTGGGTAGCTCAGTCAGTTAAGCATCTGACTTCGGCTCAGGTCATGATCTCACAGTTTGTGGGTTCGAGTCTTGCATTGGGCTCTGTGCTGACAGCTCAGAGCCTGGACCCCGCTTCAGATTCTGTGTCTCCCTCTCTTTCTGCCCCTCCCCGGCTTGCACTCTGTCTGTCTCTGTGTCTCAGAAATAAATAAACATTTCAAAAAGTTAAATAATAAAAAAAAGATCTGTATTACTTCTATATAAACAGCTCACCAAGAGCCATGACATTGTAAGAACTGTGTTGCTACCCTTTCTTGCCATGGGAGATATAAATTAGCCAGGAACCTCATATTCAACACAACAGAGCATGAAGAGATACTTCCTAAACCTGAATAGGAGCAGATGGGGCCCAGGATACTAGAAAGAATCTTTTTATGCACTGATTGGATAGAAAACAATTATGAGAATCTCTACTTCACCCATTTCTTAAACCATAAGTTAATCATCTTTTATGGACTCATAAGCTTGGTAATACATTTTTAATCAATTTTTTTTTATATAGACAGGGTTCCCCCAAAATATCTTGCCCAGGGACTCATGCACTCTAGGGACAGCCTTGCTAAGACCTTCAACATGTCTTACCTGATAGTTTGTAATAACCTCCTAATTGGTATCTCTGTTTTTTAAATCTCTACAGTCTCTACTGCATCTCCCAAAATCCCAAAGAGTGTTCTTTCTAACATTCAAATCCAATCAAGTGTTTCCTACCTACAACTCTTTAATACCTAAGGAACCAAACTGAAATTCTTTGGCTCGACACATAATTTTATGTCAGCTGGCTCCTCCTTGTCTCTTTTAGCCTCATCTTCCACAATACACCATTACCTACTCTATGTTCTCACCACATGACTGGTAATTTTCAAAATCTTCAGTGCTCTTAAATGTTTTAACCTCTCTTGGTATTCCCTTACCATTACTTGCCTACCTAAATGATTCCTACATGTCTGGCAAGACTCACTCAGGCTCCCGCCAATACCTCACTGAAAGCTTCCTTCCATCTGTCTCAGGCTGAAGGGGGCCAGAGGAGCTAGAGAGAAGTGAGGGAAGGAGGGAGGATGGAGTTGAGGTCAGACACTGTGGGAGGTAGTTCACAGAGGTCCTCAGAGGACTGTATTCTTTTTTTTTTTTTTTAATGTTTATTTATTTATTTTGAGGGGAGAAGGATAGAGAGAGAATCCCAAGCAGGCTCCATGCTGTCAGCACAGAGTTCTAGGCAGGTCTTGAATTCACAAGCCATGAGATCATGGCCTGAGTCAAAATCAGGAGTTGGACTTAACTGATGGAGCCACCCAGGCGCTCCCAGAGGACTTTATTCTGAGATAGAAGTGGGGACATCCAATGGCCTGTCAATTGTGCCTCCCAATATTCACATCCTTGCATAGTGCCTTCCCACTCTAAATCTAGGGTGGCTGCATGACTTGGTTTGACCAATACGAGGCAGAAGCAACTCTGTGCCAGTTCTGGGCCTAAGTCATCAGAAGCCATGACAGCTTCTGAATTGTGCTTTGGAAATCCCTCGGTGCCATGTAAGAAGTTCAGCCAACCTGCTACTGCTGGAGAGACCATGTGAAGGAGCCACAGGGAAAAGGAGAGACCTGAGACTACACAGAGCAAGAGCAAGAGACTCAGCCATCAGTAGCTCGGCTTATGGGCTCCAGCTTCCAGTTGTCCTTGTCAAAGGGCCAGACATGTGAATGAGGCCTCTTGGATATTCCAGCCCCATCCACAGCTTTGTGAGCATCCTGTGAGACACCTACCTGAACCCCAGTCAACCTATGGATCATGAAAAACAACAAAAAGGTCATACCAAGCCACTAAGTTAGCTGATAACTGAACCAGGACTCAGGGCCAGGTGAGAATAGGTCTTGGCATCAAGCATCAGTGAGAAGATGCTGGGTGGGAGATGTGTAGCAAGTACCATTAGCAAACCCACCATCTGGCATCATGAAGCAGATCTCAGAGACTGGATGGACAGGCAGGGTGAAAAACTAAGCATCTAGCAAGACCGTATGCACCCACACTTATCGACCTAGCATACTTCTCCACTCCCCATCATGCTCATCCAATCAATCTCACACTGGATCAAGAGGGATGAAGCATCAAACAAGTGCAACAGTGGGACATCCATCCATACTTGTGCCAGGCAATAAGGCAAGGTGACCATCCAGCTGGCAAAGTGTTGAGGACAGGAAGCCAATACCTGATTAGATGCCGTAACAGAAATGGCTGAAGGTGATTACCAGTTAGTCCTTTGCTCTTCTGGTCAAGGGCACAGATTTCATCCCAGTTAATATGGCTTCATTCCATGGCCACAGACTAAACCTTTAACCTCAGCCAGCTGTCCAAATCGGATTCCCTCCATTAGTCCTAGGAAAGATAAAACAAGATACCATGTTCAACCAACAGCTTTTCTCAAGGAAATGTGCTGTGAGCAAGACCATCTGTAACAGTAACAGCATCAGAAAAATAACTGGGTGCTAAAATTCACCTGCTCATCTGCTTCTTCTCCACATTCCAGTCTAAATTTATTCTTCTACTTGAATTCCCTATTTCTGTTAATGGTATCGCCAGTCTCCAATCAGTCCCAGGTGTATACTTTGACATCATTTTGACGTCTCTCTTCTCTCCATCTCCTACACCCGACCTACACCTTGATATCACTTCTACAACATCTCTTAGATCACTTTTTATTTCCACAGTTCTAGGTTAGGTATGCATGTATAACTCTTAGATGGAAGGTTCCAGGGACTTCTTTAACTAGTATTGAAGTTTCTGTCCTTTTCCCCCCTCCAATCCATCTTTCACATCTCTGCAAGAATAATCTTCCTAAAGTATGTTCTGAGCATGTCATTTTCCAACTCACGATCCATCAACTATTCTCCAACTCCTGCAACAGGGCTGCAAACTCAAATACCTTCAGGTGATTTAAGTGTAAGATGTGACTGAATGTTTAGGACAACAGGGAGCAATGTAGGCCTGCTGACAAGTGGAGAGAATGAATCTTGCTCAAGGCATTTACATTCCCTATTTTTAGAACTACTGTTCTGAACAAATGAACCACAACATTTCTCAAAATAAAGGCCAGACTCTTTGGTCTAATATTCAAAGTTTCCCATGACTCAATTCCAACCTATTTTTCTAGACCCAAAATTTTCAGTATCAGTGTGTGGTTCAGAGATGGTAGGTATATGGCACCTGGCCATTACTCTTCCATCCCTGGTCCATTGTAGATATTGCCACACTGTTCACAGCCCTCTTTCCTGTTGGGCTCGATACAGCCTCGGGATCCTCCTCAACGCAATACTCCACTGAGCATTTATGAACTGGGTAGGCTTACAGTGCCGGTAAAAACCTATTTGCCATTGTGTGCAACACATGTCTGATCAATTCCAGCCAAGGCCAAATCCCTTAGGTTTACTGCACTTTGCTCATCAGGCAGCCCAGAGAATTTCAGCACTTTGAAACAAACAGCCTGGTTTAGCTATTTCTCTCTGCCACACACTCTGTGTTACTTCCACAGACTACTCTGCTCTAGGCTCAATCCTATTTTAGGTGAGTTGCCCCTGCAACCACCACAGGTCATGGCAGGAGGTTTGTTCCAGAGAGAGGCCTAGAGGAGGACCCCTCTTAGTAAAAGCAGATTTCTTGGAAAGTCTTCCATTCCCCATATCCCACCTATACCCTTGCAGTGGCGAATAATCTCAGACCCTACCTCCACTGTTTTAGAGGAACTCTCTAACAACACAGTTGGCCCACAGTATTCAGTCTGTTTATAGGTTGTGTACATAGATTCAAGCTCCCTACAAGCATCGTAATCTCATTTGGATTTGGCTAAGTGGTGTGTGTGTGGCTTATGGGAGACGTTTATGCGATGATGCCCACACCAGACAGAGTCTAAGATTTCCCTGTTGAAGAGCTTATCCATTCTATAACTACTGTTTCCATGACTCGGGGTCAGCTCCACTTTTTCCCATTTAATTGGGCCATGCACATTCCAAAAAGCTCAGTTTTCCTCTTTGTTTGGCAAGATGTTTATACTTTCTTCTAAAGCAACTGACTTTATTCTTTGTCCTAAAGGAGAAAGTAAGACAGATGCTAATAGTATGACAGACTAATTAAAAAAAGCCCAAGGGAGGGGAAGTAGGAGAACCATTTATTAAAAAAAAAAAAAACAAAAAAAAAAAACTTAATGGACCCAGTTTGTCTTCATTTGTGATCCTCCTGAGAGGTGTTTAGCCTGGTACCTGCTGTGGCAGACATCATCCCCACTCCGTGTAGATATCATGCCCTAACAACAGGTGTGTAAAACAAAATTTGACATGAAAAAGGAGTCCTGCGTCACATGTGACCCTAAATGCTGCTCTGACTGCCTATATGGTTTAACATGCCTCCCACAAAGCCTTCAAATGATTGGGTCTCCAGGGCAACCACAGACAGTGATGCAGCAGGTGTGAGAGCCAACAGGGCAGGTAGTCAAATACACGTCACCTCATGGATCTCCATGTCCCCCATGGCCTTAGCCCGCTGAGAGTCTCTTATCTGTTCAGAGCTCTGGGTTTGTTTTGTTTTGTCTTGAGTTTTTGTAACTCAGGAATAAACTCTGCTACGGACTGAATGCTTGCGTCTCCCCACAAATTCATATGTGGAAGCCCTAATCCTCAGCGTGACAGCATTTGAAGGTGAGACATTTGCGAGGTAATGAGGTCATAAGGGTGGAGCCCTCGTGAGTGGGATTAGTGCTCATACAAGTAGAGACGTGAAAGGGATGATCTTTCTCTCTGTCGTGTGAAGACACAGCAAGGAGACAACCATCTGCAAGCAAAAAAAGAGGGCCCTCACCAGACGCAGAATCCATCCACATCTTCGTCTGGGACCTCCCAGCCTCCAGGACTGTGAGAAACAATGTCTGTTGTTCATAAACCACTCTATGCTAATTTAATAGCAGCCTGAGCTAAGAAAAAAAAATCCCACAAGAATGAGTTATATTTGAAGAGAGGGAGAGAGGCAATTCCATGCTAAGGACCACTTGCCAAAGTGTCTCCCAAGGAGAGTGATTATTTCCATCTATTCCATCTGCACAAAAGGTAAAAGAAGGCATTATATGGGGAGAATCCCCCAAGCAGGTTGGGAATGTGTTTAAGTTGGGTTTTCATCTTTAATCAAGACAAAGACACCAGCGAGACTGTGTTTGTAGCTGAGGTGGCTTCATGCCGAAACCCTGGGGAAATGAACTCTCAAGGAACCACCTATTTTCTTTTCTTTTTTTTATATTGAATATAATTTATTGTCATATTGGTTTCCATACAACACCCAGTGCTCATCCCAACAGGTGCCCTCCACAATGCCCATCACCCACTTTCCCCTCTCCCCCACCCCCCATCAACCCTCAGTTTGTTCTCAGTGTTTAAGAGTCTCTTACGGTTTGCCTCCCTCCCTCTCTGTAATTTTTTTCCCCTTACCCTCCCCCATGGTCTTCTGTGAAGTTTCTCAAGATCCACGTATGAGTGAAAACATATGGTACCTGTCTTTCTCTGACTGACTTATTTCTCTTAGCATAATACCCTCCAGTTCCATCCACGTTGCTGCAAATGGCATGATTTCATTCTTTCTCATTGCCAAGTAGTATTCCATTGTATATATAAATCACATCTTTATTCATTCGTCAGTTGATGGACATTTAGGTTCTTTCCATAATTTGGTTATTGTTGAAAGTGCTGCTATAAACATTGGGATACCAGTGCCCCTATGCATCAGTACTCCTGTATCCCTTGGGTAAATTCCTAGCAGTGCTATTGCTGGTCATAGGGTAGGTCTATTTTTAATTTTTTGAGGAACCTCCACACTGTTTTCCAGAGCAGCTGCGCCAGTTTGCATTCCCACCAACAGTGCAAGAGGGTTCCCGTTTCTCCACATCCTCTCCATCAGAAACAACCTATTTTCGCCAAAAGCTTGTTCATCATTGGGATTCACCTCACCTGAGATGGCAGGGTCAGCCCAGGCTGGGTGGCTAGGCCTCCCCAACCCCCCAAATCCCTGCCCTGGCTCAATGAACACACCGTCCCCAGAGCCTGAAGTCCAGGTAGAGGGCGTACTTTAGCCTCAAGGTCCCTAGTGCACTTGGGAGTTGCATTTTATAAAAACTCATGAAGGATTTTAAAAAAGATTTTTATTTTCTTAAACATTTTTCCCAGTTTAATGGATACTATCACTTTTTTCGTGGAGAAGAAAATACAATGTTAAAAAAAAAAAGATACTGTGTCATCCATACTCTCACCCCCCCACCCCCCAGCTATGCGATCGCTGATGGGGTGACTCCAGGTTCTGGCACTACACCACCCAGTAAGAAGTCCTGCCTGACATAGCCTCCCAGCTGAGGCACTGTGGGCGAAGGGTGATGACAATGACTAGAGAGGAGCCCTGTGGGATTTAACAAGACGTTTGCAAAACAACAGACGTGTAAGTATGTTGGAAAACCGACAAGAGTATATCCCTCTTCTGATTATGAGAATTTTAGGTGGTTTTTCATAGTGAAAATTTTATGAGGAAATAGGAATATTCAGAAAGACTGAACAAAATCCTGGGGTAGCATGAAGAATTAATTACAAAACAACATGGAGAGAAGGCCATAATGAGTAGCAGCATATACAATTTCTCTCATGGCCTCAATAGGCAATCTCTTCACACTTTGACTTTTCTTTTGATCATCGTTCGATTTATTTCTCAGCAAATATTTAGGTTCCTTATCCATTGCCCTTATATAAGGTTAACAGCACATCTCACGTGTTCTGCTTGTCCTTTCTCCCCCCTCCCCGCCCAAATGCTTCTTTAAATGGCAGGCCAGGGTGTAGGATGTTTGATGTTCTCTGAGTTACCATGAGTTCTGGGCTGTAAATAAATCATGAAGGTACCACATCATTCATGAATTATTCATTTTTTCTTGTGCTTTCTATAGGAGACTATGCTTCAAAATCGAATTCAAAGTACGGAAATCTGAGGTAGTTTCAGATCATTAAAATGGCTGGTTATTCAGCCTTGCAGAAAGATTTTTTAAAATCTATGTTAATGTAAAAAAAATTATTTTTTTGAATGTTTATTTGTTTATTTATTTGGAGAGAGAGTGAGAGTGGGGGGCAAGGCAGAGAGATTGGGAGAGAGAGAATCCTAAGCAGGTTCCACGCTATTAGGACAGAACCTGACACAGGACTCGATCCCACAAACTGTAAGATCATGACCTGACCTGAAATCAAGAGTCAGACGCTTAACTGACTGAGCCACCCAGATGCCCCTATGTAAACAATTTTTACCAGCTGGAAGAAGTACAGCCTTCCCTACATTTACCAACACTACAGAGGTGATGCCTCAGGTCACAGAGGGCACAAGGGGCTTAAAGATACGGAGTCCTAGTGTTGTGTGGCATAAATGTCAATTTTTTAATAGAAAATTGTGTTTCCCATAACATGCATCCTTTTTCAGTCTTTGGGCTTGCGCCCCAATTCCATGATTGTTCAAGAGGATATTTTCTCCTCTTTTACAAAAGGAGCACAGGCTGTCCACAACTTACTAAGTACCCAACCTACTACATTCCAAATCTTCATTAAGGAATTATTTAGTTGAAGCAGATGAAACACATTCTCCCAAAGAAACAAGGTGAGTGGTTCTGTCCCCAGGTGAGCTCACAGCCTGTTCACCCATAAGGTGCCAGAAATGTGGACCTAATGATAACCCAGAATGTGATCAACAGACAGAAGCATATTTCCGCAGAAAACTGTGTTCAGTATTTCATCCTGGGTTAGGAGGAACAGACCTCCTGACATTCCTTCAGTTTTGATGTCACATAGGCTTGAGGCTGTTCCAGGGCTGGGAAGAGCAGGGAAACAGCTAGGAGAGGTATGTTCTATACATAGGTGTACATATAGATGCACCCATGTGAATGTTTGAATCTTAATTCTAGGGGTCTTTGAATTCAAAATTATGTTTCACGTGTATTTCATGCATATGTTGTATGTACACAAACATGTATTTTCTAGAAAGATAGTCTATTTATTTCATTAGATCCTTAAGAGGATCTCAGACATTCAGACTCAAAAAAAATTAAGAATCATCCCTCTAGCAGATATGAACAAGGAATTGGATGGAACCTGTTGCCAGCATCATTTCTCCATGCTATCAATCTCCCGAGACATTTAGAATAAACAAAAAGGTCCTCCTGCTCTCTGGGCTCCACTAATATCTGATTTTTAAATCAACATCCCTCTCCTCTCTGATGCACTGGGAAACATGACCTCCTGTTTTGGAAGCAGTTTTTAATACTTCCTGCTGTCTGTAAAAATATGAAAGTGTATGCAGAATTAATGTCTTCTTCCTTCTTTCCACCGTTCCTCTGTTTCTCTTTCTTTCTGTCTCCCTCTTCTGTCTTTTTGTTTGTGTGTCCATCTCTCTCTCTCTCTCTCTCTGTCTCTCTCTCTCTCTCACCTGGTCTAAAGGAACAGGTCAAAGGAAGGTTTGAAACACAGAGTACTCAAATTAGACCCATTTACATTTCAGAGGAACATGTTCTCAAGTCTTCTGTGATGTGTGTTTCTTGCTGGTTTTGTTTTGGAGCATGTCTGTCTGTCCTGTCAGTGAGAGTCTGTGTGGTGTCTGGAAGTCTGGAGGGTGGGGAGAAGGTGGGACTGAGAGAGGAGTTACTCCAGGTAGCCTGAATCAGTGCTACAGAAGCAGAGACTTCAAATTGTTCATTCATCCATTAGTTCATTCTCTTCAGTTACTGAGCACCTCCTATACACAGAGGTTATTCTGGGCTCTGAGGAATACAAGGACAGAAAGATCTGGTCCTCTCCCTTAAGCGACAGTGCCATAGGAAGATGGACATATAGATGCACAAATACAAATCAAATTCAATTGCTAGAGGGGCACCTGGGTGGCGCAGTCGGTTAAGCGTCCGACTTCAGCCAGGTCACAATCTCGCGGTCCGTGAGTTCGAGCCCTGCGTCGGGCTCTGGGCTGATGGCTCAGAGCCTGGAGCCTGTTTCCGATTCTGTGTCTCCCTCTCTCTCTGCCCCTCCCCCGTTCATGCTCTGTCTCTCTCTGTCCCAAACATAAATAAACGTTGAAAAAAAAAATTAAAAAAAAAATTCAATTGCTAGAAAGTAGGTATATATATATATATATATATTCAAGCAGTGGAAGCCAGGAAATAGAAATAATTCTGCTCAGTTGGGGTAAAGGTGGTGGTGGGAAATTCTATTTTGACAGAAGGCAAATGATAGCCAGGAAGACACCAGTTTCAGGGCAAGATGTTAGCTCTGCAGCTTTTTGGTCTTGAGTTTTTGCATCTGAACATGGTACATTGACCACCTCTAGGGTGGTGGTCGGAGAAAAGGGGATCTAGACAAACTGACTAAATTGACCTGGGCCTGAATTCAAGCCCCGCCTCTTACTGTGCCTCAATTTGCCAGTCTTCTCAGGGCATCCATTCTCTGACTGTTAATGGAAGGATAATGACTACTTTTCAGGACCCATGTGGGATTACATGGCAGTTCTCTTTCCTCCTTCTCCTTTTTTAAAAAAAAAATTTTGTTTTAATGTTTATTTATTTTTGAGAGAGAGACAGAGTGCAAGTGAGGGAGGGGCAGAGAGAGAGGGAGACACAGAATCCAAAGTGTGCTCCAGGCTCTCAGCTGTCAGCACAGAGCCTAACGCAGGGCTTGAACCCACCAACAGTGAGATCATGAACAGAGCTGAAGTCGGATGCTTAACCGGCTGAGCCACCCAGGTGCCCCTCCTCTAGCCTCTATATTTATTAGTCAGCGTTCTCCAAAAGAACAGAAGCAAGAGGATGTATGTGTATATATATTTGTCATAGGGAATTGATTATGATTATGGCGGCTGACAAGTCCACAATCTACAGGGTGAATCAGCAAGCTAGAGACCCAGACGAACCACTGGTGTAGTTACAATCCAAAGGCCAGCAGGGTTGAGATCCAGGGAGAGCTAATATTTCAGTTCTACTCTGAAGGCAGGAAAAAGCCAGTTATCTCAGTTCAAAGGCCATCAGGCAGGAAGACTTTCCTCTTACCAACAGGTAGGGTAAACCTTTGTGTTCTATTAAAGCTCTCAACCAATTTCACATTAGAGAAGCAATCTGTTTTACTCAAACTAGTCTCAGGAATCATCCCCCAACTACGCCTCTCCAAGGTCCAGTTACTGAAGAGTTAATGCCTGGCACAGTGGTGGACCTCCAGGAGCCAATGTCTGATTGGCTGGTGCCTTGGCCACACTTGTGATTAAATATGCCAATGTCAGCCCTGGCTCTCCCACTTACTCACTACATTGGTTCAAACGTAAATGGCTTAACTTACTGGCCTTAGTTTCCCTTCTCACTGAAATGAGGAGTGAAAATACCATCTAGCTTGCTGACATGATATGAGGATTAAATGAGAATATAAAGTAAGTGTCCAGCATAGAGAAGGTACTCAAGAAACAATAGCTATTACCATTATTAAATGAGATAATCCTAGGGGTGCCTGGGTGGCTCAGTCAGTTGAGCGTCCGACTTCGGCTCAGGTCATGGTCTTGCAGTCTGTGAGTTCGAGCCCTGCGTCGGGCTCTGTGCTGACAGCTCAGAGTCTGGAGCCTGCTTCGGATACTGTGTCTCCCTCTCTCTCTGCCCCTCCCCTGCTCATGCTCTGTCTCTCTCTCTCTCTGTCAAAAATAAATAAACATAAAAAAAATTTAAATGAGATATTCCTTGCAAGGCAGTTAGCACTGTGCATAGAATTAGTGCTCCATAAAGATGAGGTATTATGACCTCCTTACTATTTAGAGAATAGAAATTATTTCAAAAATAATAGAAAATAAAATTATCTAGAAAAATTGTTCACTGATTGAGAGGTGAAAACAAAGGACTCCTATCTACTAACTCAAAAATTCTGCAACTCTATGGCAATCTTTGGCAGACACATGCCTCTGATATCTGAAACTGTCATGCTATCTGAGATTCCTTCCAGAAGAAAATTCTCTCTGAGGATTGTTACATAGGCTTTTCCACTGCCGATGGAATAATTTCAGATCCATTTGCACACTTACGCAGGGTTAGCCATTAGAAAACTGACTGAATATTGTCTGTGCTCCAAGAGGGCAAGATCAGGAATACCCTGATTGTGCCCAGATGGTTTTGGCTACTTATGTGAGGCTACCTAGCTGATGCACTATGTTATCAGCATTGAATCAGGAAATGTTAAGCCAGCAAAAAGAGAATTCAAATCCTTCTTTGCATAGCCTTATAATGTACACACCCCAATCTGGACCCTTCTATAGAAAAGTGGGATGATTCCTTGGCCTCCAACTCACTCCATGGGATTGTCAACATCCCCATGGCCATGACTCCCACGTGCTGCTGCCAGCAGTGATCTTGTATTGGCATCTATGTTTCCTGATGGAACAATGGTCTCTTATTTAGGTGACCTTGTTAATACAATTGTCCAAAAATAAGCATATGATATATAATCCCATATCAAATTCTAATTACATAAACTTTCACCTTGCTTTTCATAGCCCAAACAAAGAGCCTAGACAAATTTCCTCCCCGCTTGTGACAGTGTCCCTGTTCCCTTGTGACAGTGTTCGGGATATGCTTTCCCAAACAGTGGCATCTTGATGTATTGAATATTTTAAGCTGAAGGAATTTAAAAAGTGACATGAGCAGAAAAGATTGTCTGCCGTTCCCCTGAAGCAGGATACAAAACCCTCAGGCAAGAAGTATCCTTCTTACAGCTGGAGGAAAGGAATGTCCTTATCTCGAAGACACAAAGAGGAATCTGAACCCACAGGCCTTGCTGCTTCCCCATGTTTACCACTGAGTTCACACCCCTTTTCATTCTGTCACATTTTCCCACGACTTTTCACTCTTCATCAGACTTAGAAAAACACACCCAGGTTCTTCGGGTCTTCATTTCCTTATGAAGTCCCCCATGTCACGTAAAACTTATGTTACATAAATTTATATGATTTTCTCTTGTTAACCCGTCTTTTGTTACAGGGGCCCCAACCAAGAACTTAGAAGAATGGGGGATAAAGATATTTTTCCTCCCCTACACTTGCTTCCCTCACATTCCCGAGAGGTCTTAGTAATTTATCTTCAGCCAATCATTGTCTCCCACACTGAACACACTTTCCCTGCCTAAAACTTTTGAGATCTAATACGTTTCATACCTCAGACTTTGCTGGACTTTAGAAAGGTAACATGGTATATATACTGTTTTGGTTTTTTTTTTTAATGTTTCATTTATTTTTGAGACAGAGAGAGACAGAGCATGAGCAGGGGAGGGGCAGAGAGAGAGGGAGACACAGAATCCGAAGCAGGCTCCAGGCTCTGAGCTGTCAGCACAGAGTCTGACGCGGGGCTCGAACTCACAAGCCATGAGATCATGACCTGAGCTGAAGTCGGACACTCAACCGACTGAGCCACCCAAGCGCCCCTATATACCTTATTTTAAATAACACCTCCAAATGGGTCTGGGGAAACAACCCATAATTAAACACATTTATATTTTAGTAGCATATGAATATTCAACCAAATGGCATAAGGACCATAGGTAACCCCATATCATTTCAGGTCTGATTTTGCTACCATGTGAGTTTTCCAAAAACTTACAAGAAAATGTTTTATTTCAGGATTTTGAGTTTGGAAACACTGATATAGATTTTGGTTCATAAAATAACGGCAGAAGAAACAACTCTTGCATTTTATATTTCCTTTCAAATTAATGGTGTCCTGTTAGTTACACTCCCAGCCTCTCTCCCTATGGCCCTACAGTCAGCCATGGGTATGGGGGAGAAGGCAGGGGTGCTGGGCAGTGATTAATCTAATTGGTACACTTGGCAAAAATAAACTGGGCATGCTCCACCCAGCTCCACACATTTTGCTCTTGAGAAGAAGTTGGCGCTCTGCCTTCTTAGGCCTTGGCCCTTTGCCTAATTCAATTATGATCCTTATTTCAGCTTCAGAATTTATTATCACCATTATTTTTATTATTATCTAAACATTTTTAAAGTGTTTCATTCATTTTTTGGGGGAGAGAGAGAGACAGAATGTGAGCAGGGGAGGGGCAGAGAGAGAGAGAGACACAGAATCCCAAGCAGGCTCCAGGCTCTGAGCTGCCAACACAGAGCCTGATGAGGGGCATGAACCCACGAACCGTGAGGTCATAACCTGAGCCAAAGTCGGACGCTTAACTGACTGAGCCACCCGGGAACCTCTATTACTATCATTGTTGTTGTTATTATTATTTTAAATTGTATTTATTTTGAGAGAGAGAGAGAATGTGTATTTGTGCATGTGTGAGTGGGGGAGGAGTGGAGAGAGAGGGAGAGAAAGAATCCCAAGTAGGCTCCATGCCACCAGCACAGAGCCTGATGTGGGGCTCCACCTCACAAACTGAGATCACGACCTGAGGCAAAATCAAGAGTCAGAAGCTCAATCGACTAATCCACCAGGCACCCCTTCGTATTATTATTGTTAATGATGATGATATTTTGGTCTTCATCTGCCTTCCTTTGTTTTGCTTCTCAATTGGCTAAGAACTCAGATGAGAAGAGACCTGACCCCTCAAAGACTCCAGCGTTTGGTCCTTGGCTGGGAATGTTGAGAAATGAAAACAGTGGAATTTTTGAGAAATTAAATAATTGAGAAATTAAAACAGTCACAGACCTGTGACTCTGGGACTTGGATTTGGATGTGTGGGCGGGGCCTTTGACTTTAAGGTTTCTAAAGGTTTGAATTAGGCCAGGCAAGTTTTCACAGTTGTGTGTGAAATCAAGTTGTAGAACTTGAGAAGTAAATGTCAAGTATATGTCAAAAGTATTCTGGAATGTTGTAGAAAAAAAATCCCAGTCATGGAGTACATCTTAGATCAATCCTGGCCAGAGTGCAACTGATTCAGACAGAGACATGAGAAACAAACTATATGATTTCCCTAAAAATGGAAACATAAGGACTCGATAAACTCAATAACTCAACATGGTTGACTCAATAAAACTATGATCTCAATGAATTGGGAGTGGGAAGAGTAGAAGACAGGAAATGGAGGAAAAAAAGACAAAGAATCACAGACTAGTAGAGGACCACATGATACTATTTCAGGAAAACAAGGCACCAGGAAAGACAGGAAGTTGAAACGGGGGTTTTGGTGGTTTTTTTTACAAGAAGACAGACAGCCCTGGGCCTGAAACCTCTCCAAGGTGCCTGTGCCAACAAGGAGAGTGAAACCTACAGGGATTCTAAACTTGAGAGGCTGGCGGACCCCATGGTCCTGATCTGTAGTCTTACTTGGGGCCCATGTACCTGCATTTACACGTGCTCTCTAGTTGATTCTGATACAGGTGGTCCATGGTCCACACTCTGGGAAACACAGATAAACTCAGGATTAATGATTTTTAATGATTGAAAGAAAAACATGTTACACATGCAAACACAAGCACTTCCTCCAGATCACAAGGTTAAATTCCAGGCCCCTGCAGAGCCTGCCTGTGGGCTCCACCCACAACCATTTGCCATCTGAGGTTCTGACTCTGCCGTTGGATGGGCTTCTCAATTTCATAAGCCACTTGGATGGTAAGGAAGGTTCTCCCTGAATCTAAAAGCTATTTTCTCTCATGCAAACAGTTCTTCTAGAACTCTGTGTAACTGTTTTTTTCCATGTTAGGGTAGGAAATAGGTGAATGCAATAGTCCTTTTTCTGGGTTCAGAAAAGAATCCGCACTTGAGTATAAGGAGAAGCTTAAGTTTTCCAAATGCACCTCAGCTTTTAAAAGTAAAGTTTTACAAATATTTTTAAAAATACTTCCCCCACGCAGTTGAAATGTAATTACTTATATCAACATTTGCCATGTAATAAATTAAAATGATCAAGGAAAGACCTACCATAGGTGATAAAGAAAGGCTATTCAATAGGCCTCTTTCCAACACTTAAGGGGCTGGGAGACAGACAACCTGCCTAATCCAACTGGTGCTCAGAATATGTTTACAAGGATGAAGTCCACTTCTTTTTTTTTTTTTTTTTCCATAGTCATTTTCTTTAATTACTATACTGTGTTCATGTACCCAAAGAAATGAATGGATTTGAAGGTTATTTAATACAACAGGTATTTCTCTTGTCTCAGAATTTCAGCTGAAATCCAAAGCTGAGAAAAATAGCTAAGGAGTACAAGTTCTAAAAAGAGAGATGTGGGGCACTTCTACTCAGGACTTGTTACAAGTGGCCAGATGTGATCATATGGCCCTTAGCCTGTCACCACCTCCAGCTTGTCTAAGAGAAGGCTAGGGATTTAGTGGCAGAAAAAGGCTTTCTGTAAAGAGAGTTGCCAAGGGGCACCTGGGTGACTCAGTTGGTTGAGCATCTGACTTCTGCTCGGGTCATGATTTCACGATTCATGAGTTCGAGCCCTGCTTTGGATCTGCATTGACAACCTCGAGCCTAAAGCCTGCTTCAGATTCTGTGTCTCCCTCTCTCTCTCTCTCTCTCTCTCTCTCTCTCTGCCCCTCCCCAGCTTGTGCTCTCTCTCTCTCTCTCTCTCACCCTCTCTCTCTCTCTCTCAAATAAATAAATAAACTTAAAAAAAATTTTTTTTAAGTATAAAGAGAGTTGTTGGTTAGGAGAGCAGGTTCTGGAATGTTCCTCCACCCTAAGCCAAGTGAAGGAAACATCAAGAGAACCTCTCAGATCTGCCAAGGGAAAGAGACAGCTCACCTAGTCCTCAATTAAATGCTCACTGGGATGCACCAGTTCTGCCACGAGAGCAGGAAATCTACATGTAACCATGAGAGTTTAGGTGTGTACCTGATGAAGACAGAGGCTGCCACAGATGGCCCCTGGTGGCAGGGCAAGGCGAGTGGCCTGATCTTGCGTGGTTTCAATGGGAGCAGGGGGCAAGAGACACAAGCCTGCACAAAGAGTTCTGGGCAGGCCAAGTGGACACCAGGGAAAGAAGGTGGGCACAAGAGAAAGAGCTGCATGGGACTTAGCCGAAGTGCGCATGACACACAGCAGAGAATACAGCACTGTGGAAGTCTGGAAGTGGGCACGAAGAGTGTCCTCCCAAGAATCCACAGACGTTCCTCACAAGAAAAGCAAGCCAGCATTTAGGCTTTTTCCATAAGAGAGAAGGCATACAGTAGCCAAGAGAGATGTTCAAATAGCACTGGCTAAATAATCGCATTTTGCCCCATTTCTTGCCATCCGTCTTCCCCTCCACTCGTTGCTCTGAATGTTGAAGAGTTAGTAGCACCCGGGATACAGGAGAGGTTGTGGAGTCAGCACAGACACAGGCCCTCTCCTGAGTCTGGGATTCTGAGTACAGGTTAGGCATGAGCAATGGAAAGGGAAGGTGCTGTGAACTACAGGAGACAGCAAAAGTCTACCATTGGATCGGTCCAGATTTTCAAATTACTGGAAATAGAAGTGTTTTAATACTTGGAAGTGACAGGAGGTCAAGCCAAGAGATCTGCCAGAGATTTTGTCCAAGGGCAGAGAAAGGAGAACCAACAGGACGTGTGATGGTTGTGGTAGAGGAAAAACAAAACCAAACCAAAACTGGACATTTCCTGATGATTGAATCCTCCTGAATCCTGCCCATTTGTGAAGCCAGATATTTTTGCAATGTGCACAGGCTGCAAAGGATAGAAACCTGAGAAGGCTATTGCTGTCATCAGGTAATGTAGACAAGTGTGGCAGGATTCCGGATGGAAGAACTCGTGTTTTGTTCTCTGCCTCTGCCAGGCTGAGAAGGTCGCTGGGCTCACTGGCTCCTTTGCCTCAGGGAGGTTTATGTTACAGAAATACAGGAAGACAATCTTTTCTTCAATCTTTTGTGAAAGGCTTTATGATTTTTGTGAAAATATTGGATAACCAGTAAGGAGAGGCAGAGGATGAGGATTATCTTTGAAGGCCAAGAGAGCGGAAGGATTCCCCACCCCCACTCCTATAGAAAGGGAATAGAATTCAGCTGGATCCATGGGAGGCAGGAGCCTGTCCCTCCTTCTACCAGCACCATAAACAGGAGGACAGACCTTAGCAGGGAAGAGTGGGCCATGGAAAGAAGGTATGTCCCAGACAATTGGCTTCCTTCAAGGAATTGCGAAGTCTCAGATCACAGAACCAAATGATGGGCTAGAAGCTAAAGGCTCTTAACCTTCATTACCTGTGGATACCATGGCTTCTTAGATTCTCACTCATTCCTGGAGAAGATTGATTTTTCCCACTCATCTGGAGGCATTGGGACTCAGAGTGAGATATATATGGTGTTCGAACTGACATTTATTGACATTCTGAATTTTATTTTATTTTATTTTTAACTTTTTAAAATGTTTATTTTTGAGAGAGAAAGAGACAGAGCATGAGCAGGAGAGGGGCAGAGAGAGAGGGAGACAGAATCTGAAGCAGGCTCCAGGCTCTGAGCAGTCAGCACAGAGCCTGATGCAGTGTTTAAACCCACGAACCCTGAGATCATGACCTGAGCTGAAGTCAGACGCTTAACCAACTGAGCCACCCAGGCGACCCTTGCCATTCTGAATTTTAGTTGTACATTTATGCCCACTACATAAGAAAAGAAATAACCAAACTATAATTGTCTTGATAAATGTCAGAGAGAGAGAGATGCTAAAAGGCTAAAAATACAAACAAAAAGGCTAAAAACAAGAGAACCTTTAAGCTGGGGGTCATTAGAAAGTTACTTTATGGAAGATCCAAGGTTGCTGCATAGGATTCCAAATGACAGCAAGGATGGAGAGATGAGCATAAGGCATATCAGTATCAGCAAATGCACAGAGATAGAAAGGCCAGAGGGAAACAGTATATGAAAGTGCTTTACTGTTTTTATCTGTAAGAGATATTACATGGGAGATCAGGGATGAGAAATGAAATTGGGTGAAGCTTGCATGGGAGTCTGAGCATTTGTATTTATTTGGGCAGCAACAGGAAAATATTACTGGCTTTTAAGGAGTAATGGGACATGATCAGAACAGAGCTTTAGAAAACTTAATCTGTTAGAGATATATGGGATGGATGGAAAGAGAAAGTGATTGAGTGAGATGGGATGGGAAACAAGAGGCTATTGCTGTAATCCAAGCAAGAGGTCATGAAGGCCATGACAGAGCAGTGGTAGTGACTTTGGATCATAGAGAAGGCTGTGAAAGACATCAGGGAAGTACATCTTAGACCTGTATGGGAACAAGACAAGAGGCACTCCTAAGTGTTGAGCCCAGCTGATGAAAAAAATCATAATGCCATCATAGAAATGGGAAATAGTGGAAGAGGAGCTAATTTACAATGAACACACATTCTAAATTTGAAGTTCAACATGATATCTGACTTTACAAGTAATAGAGATGTCAGGGGAGAGGAGGAGGCTAGAGACAGAGTTAGCAGTGCTTTCATAGCCAAACTGCCCATCTCCATAGCTGCCCCATAGCGCATGGAGGTCACCATGATTTGGGAAGAAGGAGGGAGGGGTTGGGCTGTGGCAACAGAAAGAGAGCTGAGGTACAGTACTGGGCAAAGAATGAGGCTCAGTCCAGATAATGATTCTGAAAAGAACAAGCTTTAAAGAATTTTCTAGTTTACTTGAGACTTTCTCTCATTTTCCTCAGTGCTTTCTTTAGCCCTGGGCCTTTCTCTTTCCCAGAACCTTTCAAGCTTCCTGTATCACTTTTCTCAAAAATCAGGTGAATACACCTACACCTAAGAGCCAGAGAGTTCCTGAATTTGGAAAGATTCTGCCACTTTCAACTTGGTGGACCTGGGGAGCATTTCTTAACCTAATTTGGTCTCAATTTCATTACCTAAAAAAATCTTTTTATTACAACAAAATGAAATTAAAAGGTTTTTTTTGTGGAGAAGAAATGCAATAATGCATAACAAAACACCCAATAGAGTGACTAATAAATATTAAACTCTCAACAAATGGTAGCTCCTTCTCTCCCATCCTGCACATGTCAGTAGTAATTCCTAGTACTGATAAGGACCCTTCAGTGGAGCAGTACTGAATTCCAAGCACCAGGATGCATCGAGACCTGCATCCTAGTCCTAGGTGAGCTATTTAGTCGGTTATGACCCTGGCTAGCTTCTCAACTAGGGCCTTCATTAGCATGACTGTTGGCCAAGAGCAGTGGTTGCTAATTTCTACCACCAAGGAATGTTTTGTCCTCTCTTCATGCCCTCCGTCTTTTGAAAGATTTTTCTACTGATCTGCAGTTTGTTAAATCATTGATTCATTTCTTATGTGATCACCAGAATTACAAAACTGGATTGATAGAGTTATCAAAGCAGATTAGATAGACTTGATATAAGGAATTGTGCAATAGCTATTAGGATCTTAGATAGACTTGATATAAGAAATTGTACAATAGCTATTAGGATCTTAAAACAAGAAATATGGCATATGGACACAATGACAATAGCTTGGAATGTTAGATTCCAGGTGGACACCACTAGACAAGATAAGTTGATCTCAATGTTTCCCTCTAATGCTCTCTGAATCCATAAAGGAGTTTAGGGTTCCTGCTATGTGCCTTTTGGAGGACTCAATCATTGGTTTTACTCTTAAAGGCAGTAATTTAATGTAGTAGACAAAACATCTAAACATTCAGTATGATGGGCAATCAGAACAGATATTAGTGTGGGGTAGAGTAGTCAGATACAATAGATGTTTACAGGAAGTAGAGTTTTCACCAGTTTTTTTAATGATGGTTAAATTTTAAGTAGCCTGAAAAGGAAAGGGAGGCAAAGACTAGGGAAGGAAAAGTATCATAATAGGATGTACAGAAAAGAGAGGCCAATGGGAAAGAATCATTGTTCTCATTCTCCCAAATAAAAAAAAAAGCATCTACCTCTGCACCCTTAGTTTTGGACTCAGAAGTCCTTACTTCTGGATTCAGAGGAAAAAGCCCCAAATGCTTTGTGATTAAAGTCATTCTTTCTCTCTAGCTTCATTTCTAGCCTCTTTCTTCCCAAACTCCATGCTCTAGCCATGTCAGAAGATAATAACCCATCCACCAAGTATCTCCAGTCAATACTAGGCGGGGGGTCTTGATTGGAGGGGACTGGATCATCTTGATTCCTCCCTTACCCTATCCCCTCCTCCCCAATCAATCTTCCAGAGAGACCTATATATTCCATCTCTAGAATTTCCACCTCATGTTTATAAAATGCAAACCCGATCAGTCATTTCTCTGCTTAAAATATTTAATGGCTCTCCATCAGCTACAGAATTAAGTCAAAACTTCTTATTCTGGCATGCAGACTATTTATAATCTAGTCACTGATTACCTTTCCAACATTATCTCCTTTGATTTCTTTGCTCCATGGAAAAATCTATTGGATAGGAAGCTTGAAATGTCTGGAAAAGACATAGGGGCTAAGAGCTAAACCTCTTCAAGTATCATACTTTCCAAGTATTAGAAGAGACAATGAGAGCTTAAAGTAACATAACAGTAATAGGGACAGTGATGAGAATATGGATTTAAGAAATATTTAGAATACAGGGTAGAACAGAGATGATTTAATGATGAGTTAGATTTAAGGATAAAAAAAAAAAGGCAAAGCTGGGATGATGATGATGATGGTGGTGGTGGTGGTGGCGATGATGATGATGATGGTGATGATGGCAACATCCAGAGATGTCTGCAACAATAACATTTTCTGTGCACTTACAATATACAAAGCATTATTCTAAAGGTGACATGTGTTAATGCATTAAATCTCCAAATTACTCCTATCAGATAGAATCTGTTTTTATCCACATTTTACATGTAGGAAAACAGAGGCACAGAGAGGTTAAATAACTTGTCTAAAATCACACAGGGAGTAAGAGCCAAATTTGTACCCATATAGTTTGGCTTTGGATCCTGCACAATTAAGCACAACACAAAACTGCCTATTTTGTCTTGTCAGACCAACTGCCATCTCCAAAATATGTCATACTCCTTTGGGTCTTCAAGTCCTCCCCATTCTTTGTGTATGAAATGCCCTTATCTTTTCCTTGGAGTAGAAAACTTCCGTAGGACACAGATCGATTGTTACCTCCCCTGAGAAGTCTCTGTGTTCTCCCCCAAGTGCAGCTATTTACTCCTTATTCCATTGTCCCATAATACAGTGTGCATAATTCCACTGGTGCATTACATGACGTGGCAATTACTTGTTAATGTGTCTATCTCCCCTAACTATACTGCTCAACAGCAGAACCTGTGTCATATTCATCTCTCAACCCCCAGGCTCTAGGATCCTACTATGGCCTCTGGTTCTTGATCCACAGTAGGCATTCAATGTTTCTTTTTTTAAAAAAATTTTTTAATGTGTATTTATTTTTGAGAAAGAGAGAGACAGAGCATGAGCAGGGGAGGGGCAGAGAAAGAAGGAGACAGAATCTGAAGCAGCCTCCAGGCTCTGAGCTGTCAGCACAGAGCCCAACACGGAGCCTGAACCCACAGACTGTGAGATCATGACCTGAGCTGAAGTCGGATGCTTAACCGACTGAGCCACCCAGGCGCCCCAGCACTCAATGTTTAAGTGAATGGATAAGTGAATGAATATATGAATAAAAATATGGAGGTGAGAATTGCTCCACACTGCCCTGTACTGATTGGTGATGGTGTGAGCTCTTAATGCAAAACTGGGCCAGAGATGGATAGTAGTGTAGTGATCAGTTAGAGTGGAGAGGTCAGAGATGAACTTGAGACTGGGCATGCCTGAAGAGATTAGCAACATGACCTCCAGAATAGCCAAGTAGAGGAATATTTTTCCATTTTTTTTGTGTGTGTCTTCTTCAATTTCTTTCATGAGCTTTCTATAGTTTTCAGTGTATAGATATTTCACCTCTTTGATTATGTTTATTCCTAGGTATTTTATGGTTTTTGGTGCAATTGTAAATGGGATCGATTCCTTGATTTCTCTTTCTGTTGTTTCATTATTGGCGTATAAGAATGCAAACGATTTCTGGGCACTGATTTTATATCCTGTGACTTTGCAAAATTCATGGATCAGTTCTAGAAGTCATTGTTAAAATGTTGATACTACCCAAAGCAATCTACATATTCAATGCAATACCTATCAAAATAACACCAGCATTCTTCACAGAGCTAGAACAAATATTCCTAAAATTTGTATGGAACCAGAAAAGATCCTGAATAGCCAACGCAATCTTGAAAAAGAAAACCGAAGCTGAAGAATCACACTCCCAGACTTCAAGACATATTACAAAGCTGTAATCATCAAGACAGTATGGTACTGGCACAAGAACAGACACTCAGATCAATGGAACAGAATAGAGAACCCAGAAATGGACCCACAAATGTAGGGCCAACTAATCTTTGACAAAGCAGGAAAGAAGGTCCAATGGAATAAAGACAGTCTCTTCAGCAAGTGGTGCTGGGAAAACTGGACAGCAACATGCAGAAAAATGAACCTGGACCACTTTTTTACACCATACACAGAAAGAAACTCAAAATGGATGAAAAACCTAAATGTAAGAGAGGAAGCCATCAAACTCCTAGAGGAGAAAGCAGGCAAAAGCCTGTTGACCTCAGCTGCAGCAACTTCTTACTCAACATGTCTCTGGAGGCAAGGGAAACAAAAGCAAAAATGAACTATTGGGACTTCATCAAAATAAAAGCTTCTGCACAGCAAAGGAAACAATCAGCAAAACTAAAAGGCAACCGACAGGATGGGAGAAGATATTTGCAAATGACATATCAGATAAAGGCTTAGTATCCAAAATCTATAAAGAACTTTTCAAACTCAACACCCAAAAAACAAATAATCCAGTGAAGAAATGGGCAAAAGACATGAATAGACACTTCTTCAAAGAAGACAGAGGGCCAACTGACACGTGAAAAAATGCTCAACATCACTCATCATCAGGGAAATACAAATCAAAACCACAATAAGATACCACCTTACACCTGTCAGAATGGCTAACATTAACAACTCGGGCAACAACAGATGTAGGTGAGGATGCAGAGAAAGAGGATCTCTTTTGCATTGTTGGTGGGAATGCAAGCTGGTGCAGCCACTCTGGAAAACAGTATGGAGGTTCCTCAAAAAATTGAAAATAGGATTACCCTACGACCCAGCAATTGCACTACTAGGTATTTATCCAAGGGATAAATAAAACAGGTGTGCTGTTTTGAAGGAGCACATGCACCCCAATGTTTACAGCAGTGCTATTGACAATAGACAAAGTACGGAAAGAGCCCAAATGTCCATCGACGGATGAATGGATAAAGAAGATGTGGTATGTATATACAATGGAGTATTACTTGGCAATCCAAAAGAATGAAATCTTGCCATTTGCAACTACATGGGTGGAACTGGAGAGTATTATGCTAAGCAAAATTAGTCAGTCAGAGAAAGACAAATATCATATGACTTCATTCATATGAGGACTTTAAGATATAAAACAGATGAACACAAGGGAAGGGAAGCAAAAATAATATAAAAACAGGGAGGGGGACAAAACATAAGAGACTCTTAAATATAGAGAACAAACAGAGGGTTACTGGAGGGGTTGTGGGACAGGGGTTGGTCTAAATGGGTAAGAGGCTTTAAGGAATCTACTCCTGAAATCAATTTTGCACCATATGCTAACTAACTTGGATGTAAATTAAGCAATAAATGAATTTAAAAAAAATAGCCAAGTAGAGGATGCTAAAGTCTGAGGAGGCAACTTGGGGAAGTAGACACATTGAGAGCATCTTAAGATCAAGTCTGAAAGGAGGGAAAAAACTGATATTATTCTGGTTTCTGGACATCGGTTTCACCATTTCCCCTGCCATTTACTACCTGGAATATGTCGTTTGCTTATTTCCTCTTTTCCAGATCTTCTGAAAATATGTGAACTGTGGAATAGACACCATTACCAAAATCATCTGGAGAAGAAATCAACCAACTTTTGGAACTATCATGTAACAACCATCAAGTCAACATTTCCAGATGGAAGCCAAAATTGCTTGAATCCCCAAATATAATATCTGATCATTCATTTTACTCTCATGGCTGAATGGGCAGGATGCTCCTTTGGGCAGTCTTTATCTTCCATATCTCTCCACCCACTACTGTGGACACCATCTTATAGGACTTTCTAAGATCTTAAATGACCATTGTTTGTGAAAGGACCTTCCTTGTGTGCTTGGCTGCTGGAGCCATTTTGTAATCTGTTTCTCAAACTTTTCAGAAGAAGTAGGTTAGCTCCCTTTCTCTGTGCGTGTTAATATCATCTTCCTTTCTCTCCATCGATTTTGTCAGTGCTGGCAACAGAGTCACTTTGGATCCCCATTTGGAACTCTCTTCTGTTGCTGGAATTCTAAGAATTTTTCTGCACAGCCCTCTACCCAAATGCCCCTGTGTAGTAAACATGTCTGTGCAAGAACTAGGGTTTAGTCCTAGTCCAGTGGTTCTCAAAATGAAATCCCTGAGCTAGCAGCATCAGTATCACCTGAACTTATACAACGGAATATTACTCGGCCATCAAACAGAATGAAATCTTTCCATTTGCAACAATGTGGATGGAGCTAGAGTGTATTATGCTAAGCAAAATAAATCAGTCAGAGAAAGGCAAATATCAGATGATTTCACTCATTTGTGGAATTTAAGAAACAAAACAGAGGAACATAGGGGAAAGGAAGCAAAACTAAGATAAAAACAGAGAAGGAGAAATATCATAAGAGACTCTTAAATACAGAGAACAGACTGAGGGTTGCCGGCAGGGTGTTGGGTGGGGGGATGGGCTAAACGGGCCCTTAAGAAGGGCACTTGTTGGGATGAGCACTGGGTGTTATATGTAAGCGATGAATCACTAAATTCTCTTCCTGAAAAAAAAATCAAAAGAAAGAGAGGGAGAGACAGAGAGAAAGAAAAAAAGAGAAAGAAAGAAAAAGAAAGAAGGAGAGAAAGAAAGAAGGAAAGAAAGAAAGAGGAAGGAAGGAAGGAAGGAAGGAAGGAAGGAAGGAAGGAAGGAAGGAAGGAAGGAAGGAAGGAAGGAAGGAATGTCAATTCTCTGGCCCCATCCCAGAGACATGCCAAAGACAGGTGATTCTGAGGTGGCCTAAAATTTGAGAGCTGCTTCCTTCATCAATGTACTCTCCCACTCTCTGAGACAATTTTACACTTTTCTCTCTCCTCCAACGTCAAATAGCCCCTCCCTCAATGCATTCACAACGTCTTAGATTCTTAATTCATTAAGAAAATTTGAAGAGAACTTTCGCGTGCTCCCAGCCCCAATTCCCCTGAGGAACCTGTGCCAGTACTCACACGTGGCTCCCTCCCTGCCACGGTGACCGGCCCAGCACTCACCAGTTCTGCAAAGAGGACCCCAGCCCCTCACCTGCTCGAGCTTGTAAGGTCCTGCCTTTGTCCTTCTCTCCCTTCCTACTGAGATGTTCCTGTCAGCAGTGTGTATCTCCCGAGCTCTTTTTAAAAAGAAAAGGAAAGAAAAACAGAACTGTTCCCTTAACTCCACATCCGCCTTCAGCTACTGTTCATTTCTGTGATGCCCTTTAAGCAAGACTTCATGGGCTTATCTTTGACACAGTGGCTTGCACACAGGAGGCTCTTAATTACCCACTGTTAAGTGAACGGCTGTGTTGAGTACACGTGAACCAACTGGGAAGGGGGAAACTGCCATTTCAAGCAAACAAAAGAAAATCTGGCCGTAGGTGCTTCCAGCTTCTTAAGAGGTGGCGTATTCTTTATTACGGAAGAATAGACTTTTATCCTGCTCCCTTCCCACTTAAGAAGACTGATGTGCCAACGAGTTTGATCTTACTCGAGCAAAGACTAATTTCTCAGCCTCTATGGGTACTCTGTGCTACTAAAGGGCAAATATCCTGAGAGAATGGTCTTTTGTTTAGAAAAGAGGCTTAATGAGGTTAAGGATTTACCAAGGGAGGCTTTCACGAGTTCAGAGCAGTGAAGTGGAGAATAAAACTGTTCTACATTAAAATAAGCGGTGTCTTACTTTGCTCGGGCTGCCATAACAAAGTAAAACAGACCGGGTGGATTTAAATAACAGAAATTTCTTTTCTCACAGTTCTGGAGGCGAAGTCCAAGATTAGTGTGTCAGCAGGCTTGGCTTCTTCTGAGGCCTCTCATTGGCTCGTACATGACCATCTTTTCCCTGTGTCTTCACATGGTCTTTCCTTTGCATATGCCTGTGTCCTAATTACCTCTTCTTATAAGGACACCAGTCATATTGAATTAGGACCCACTTTAATGACCTCATTTTAACTTGATTGCCTCATTAAAGACCCTATCTTGCCTTCTGTGACTGGCTTATTTCACTTAGCATGAAATCCTTCAGGTTGACCATATGAACCTGGATTTGGTTCATATGACAGGGTTTCCTTCTTTTAAAAGGCTGAATAATATGCCATTGTATGCATATGTTGGAGGAGGTCATCAAGAGGCTGTGACTGTCAGTTGACCCATGAACCGGCCCAGGGCAACTGGAGGCTTCTTACAGCCCTCTCTGGTTCTTACAACGTGGGTTCTGCTTGCCTTCCCTGCTCTCAGAGGCTTCCCCAAGGACATACCCTTGTGATAATGTTGTGCTATTGAGACCATCTGGATGGTATATATGACTGAACCCAGTTAAGCCTCTATATAAACTTTAAGGATTTGGTAGGTGGGTGCAGAAATTTAGTTATCTTGCTGCAGCCCAGGACAAGCCTTGTATGTAAGTTTCTGTGCTTGTTAAATCTGCCACCTACCAATCTGAAGTGGCCTGCCTCTTTTTTCCCTCTCTCCCTGCCCTTCACTATGGGGACCAATTTCAGATTACACCTGGGGAGCTTGCAAATCAACAATATAAACATTTACTTTATCCATTCAACCATCAGTAGACACTTGGGTAGTTTCTGTATTTTGGCTATTATAAATAATGCTGCAATAAACATGAGAATGCAGATATCTCTTTGAGATCCTGATGCCAATTCTTTTGGGTATATACTGAAAAGTGGGATTGCTGAATTATATGGTAGTTCTATTTTTAATTTTGTTGAGGAGCTTCCATACTGTTTTCTATAACAGCTGTAACCAGTTTTACATTCCCCCCTCCCCCCCCACACACACCATACAAGCATTCCAGTTTCTCCACATCCTCACCAACATTTGTCTTTTGGTTTTTTTGTTTTGTTTTTTTTTGTTTGTTTTTTGTTTGTTTGTTTGTTTTGGTAATAGCCAACCTCACAGTTGGGAGGTGATATCTCACTATGATCCCAGTATATAAAGAGTCTAAAATAGTCAAATACATAGGAGCAAAGTAGAATGGTGACCACCAGGGGTGGGAGGGAGGAGGAAATGGGGAGTTGTTGCTCAAGGGGTATAAACTTTCAGTTATGCAAGACGAATAAATTCTAGAGCTCTGCTGTACAACATAGTGTCTGTAGCTAACAGTACTGTAATATACACTGAAAAATTTGTTAAGAGGGTAGACTCAAGACTGTTATGCAAGAGTGTAACAAACATGTACCTCATCAGTCCTGTGTTTTGGAGACTGTCGTGGCAGTCTGTTACCTAACTGACAAAGACAGCAAAATATCTTCATGATCTCGTGATCAATGTGTTTTTTAAACTCTTGTGAAAACTATATAGCTTAAATAAAAATCACAAAAATGGTATAATTAACCCTATGTAACCATCTAGTTTTAGACTTTATCAACTTTTCACCACATTTACTGCATCTATTTTTCCCCCAGGTTTTTTAAGAGGAGGATTTTTTTTTTTTTTTTTTTGAGAGAAAGCGAGAGCATGAGCAGGGGAGGGGCAGACAGAGAGAGAGAGAGAGAGAGAGAGAGAGAGGGAAAGAGAATCCCATGCCCAGCGTGGAGCCCAACGCAGGACTTGATCTCACCACCCCGTGATCATAACCTGAGCCAAAATCAAGAGTCGGATGCTTAAGTGACTGAGCTGACCAGGCACCCCAAGAAGAAGCATGTTTTATCTTGAATCATCTCCTGTGCTGTTTGGCATCGTGCAAGTACTGGTTATCTTAAACTTTGATAAATGCCTTGCTACATATGAACTTTTGGCATTGATGAGAAAATCAGAGAAACGTGTACTGTTTTTCCCTTATACGGTAGAGGAGAGAAGAACCACAGAAATGGAATGTAAGGTGGACTGAGAGTTTAGTGGGACCAGGAAGTCTGGGCAAGGAGTGAACACAGCAATGGTTGCAGCTTGGGGTTTGCAGAAATCTTGGGAAAGGCACTGAACTCTCCACAGTGTAAGATAGAGACTCAAGCCACCTCTGTTTCAACATTAAATATATAAGCAACTACATAGACTAGAGGACTTAGGGACACCAAGATGACAGTCAGCATGTGTTTAGGATGTACACTAATGAAGAAATGGATGATGGAAAGGACCTACTGGTGTGCTACTGAGTACCATACCAACTTTGGTATTTAAGCCCAGAGGGCCATCCCAGAACAAGAGAAAAGCATACTAAGTGGGGCATACGTGTACAATTCCTCTCAGTATGGAGACCTGTAATCTAGAATTTTATCTGATGCTCCTTCACCTGGGTCTGTAGTGAAACTTCATTTGGCTTGGCCTTTGCAATCACTGACCCTCAGCTTCTGTCTCCACCTCTGTCACAGCTATGAAGTGGGAAGCTATCTAGGAGGCTGAACTTCCACCTGTTTGTAATGTTCAATTTTCCTCATTTGACCAATTTATCTCCCGTTTGCGAGTAAATACATCCACCATGAGCTCTCAGGAGCAATCCCACCAGATCATGAATATTTTTATTTCCTTTTTTTTTTTAATTTTTTAATTAAAAATTTTTTTAATGTTTATTTTTGATAGGGAGAGAGAGAGACAGAGCACAAGTGGGGGAGGGACAGAGAGAGAGGGAGAAACAGAATCGGAAGCAGGCTCCAGGCTCTGATCTGTCCACACACAACCCCATGCAGGGCTTGAACTCACAAATTGTGAGATCATGACCTGAGCCGAAATCAGATGTTCAATGGACTGAGCCACCCCATGAATATTTTTATTTCTCATCTTTACTGAACCAAAAGTGATACATCAGGCTTCCTAATATAAAGTGTTAGGATGAAATATCCAAATAGAAGTACAATGTGTCCAAGAGGCAGGTGGGGGCCAGATAACAGGGGTATTGGTTTTTACAGGTTTTTTTCCCCCCATGATTTTCAGGCTTTCCTACTTGGGGCTATAAGTCCATAATCAGATGTGTGTTTGTCTGATTTTGAAATCCAAAACCGATTCCTTCCTACAGAAACCCTAGCTTCTGAGTAGCAGCCCATTTGCACATCCATCTCAAGTTGGGGAGCCAAAGGCTTGTGACAAGGTTTCCCGGACGACGCGCCTGGCTAACCTGCCACAATTACAATCCATGGGGGAAACCAGAAATTCCAGTGCCTATTATGTTGTTCCAATGCCCACGAATTGGGTTGGGGGACTGTCTGAAAACAGTATTTTTAGTTTGGCAGTAGTTTATAGTGTCATTTGGCAGGAAATGTCTGAAATTCAGTTATTCAAGTTCACTTTTTAAGCCAGTCAGTAGAGCCTGTGTAGAGGATCAGATTGTACAGATGGAATTCTTGGCAAAATCTCTGGAAACTTCCAGGATTATCTGATTCTACAGGGGTCTGTGTCTTTCACTGCCCTTGACTATTTTGCCAGTCTGTAGAAACTGAAGTTAACTTGTAAAAGGCTGACAGAGATGCAAATAATTCCCACCTAAGAAATGCAAATGAATTTTGTCCAATGAGGATGTATTGATTTCTACTTAGTGCAAGAGGCCAGTTTTGCCTCTATCAGCAAATTCAATTCAATATTCCAGATTACCTGTAGATATGTTTTCCTTGGAGTCTCCTTAGAACGAGTTTTTTATTTTTATTTTATTTATTTATTTATTTATTTATTTATTTATTTATTTATTTTTAATGTTTATTTATTTTTTAGAGAGAGAGAGAGAGAACATGAGCAGAGGAGGGGCAGAGAGAGAGGGAGACACAGAATCAGAGGCAGGCTCCAGGCTAGGCTCCGAGCTGTCAGCACAGAGCCCGACACGGGGCTCGAACTCACAAACTGTGAGATCATGACCTGAGCCAAAGTCGGACACTCAACCGACTGAGCCACCCAGGTGCCCCTCCTTAGAACGAGTTTTTATTTCTTACTAGTTTCCTCATTAAAGAATGAGTAAAATAAAATCTTTGACATGTACTCATTTCATATTTGTATGAATCACATTTTTAAAAAATTACCTTTAACACCTTGGTTCTCTAGCAACTTAGTTCATCCCCAAAAGTGAGGTCAAGGAGCACCTGGGTGGCTCAGTTGGTTAAGCTTCCGACTTGTGCTCAGGTCATGAGCTTGCAGTTAATGAGTTTGAGTCCCACATTAGGCTCTCTGCTATCAGCGTGAAGACTGCTTCAGATCCTCTGTCCCCCTCTCTCTCTGCCCCACCCCACATCCACTTGCATCCTTTTTCTCTCTCTCAAAAGATAAACTTAAAAAAAATCAAAAGTGGGGTTGACAAGGAGTGAGGGGAGAACCCTGAATTTTTGACTGAGTATTTACCCAGAAGTGACTAGTAGAATGAGCTACTTGAAAAAATAAGATCATATTTACCCTTATTCCTGGATATAGAGGTTCTAGATTTGGGTTGATTTCAGTATAGAGTTATAAAAGCATTTTATGTTTGTATAGGCAAATTTGAGGACTGCTGTGATTCTCCTTTTTTTTTTTTAAATCCTACCATTTTAACTTGTTCACTTATATAACAAAAAAAAAATGGTAATAACAGATGTGCTAGGCTTAAGAAGCAGGATGGAAACTTGAACACCATTGGATATCACTCTGTCTCTGCCTCCATCTCTGCGGCCCGCCCCCCCTCACCTCTCCAGCACCTGTTCCCGTGTTAATTTCACTCTCCCAGGCTGCCTTCTCCATCAGTTGTGGTCCGGGGGCTAGCATCTCAGCACCTCTTACTCATATTCTCTGTGGAAAAAAACAAGAGCACCATTAGCATAAGTCTTTTTCAAAACTGTCGGCAGGAGAAGGAGCGTTCTAACTTGAGAAGGAGGTGGAATCTTGTATAAGGCTTCAGCAGGCAGGGTCAGCTGAAGTTCAGCTAGTTTCAAGAATATTTGTTCAAGGGTGGTACTCAGGGAAGGGAGCAATTATTCTGGTTAATGAACAGCCGTGTTTGGACAATTTGGATTTTACTAAGAGAAGTGGAAGGAACAGTGAGGGGCTGAGGTCATGTGCAAGAGGGGGTGCAAGCTACAGTGGACAGGGACACGGAGGGCCACAGTGGACACCTTATAGTTCTTCAGCGTCTCTTACACCTCATAGTCCTCAGACCAGAGAGACCATTCTCCCCACATGCAGTTGGCTAAATCCTAGGGACGAATTTTGATTGATCGTGCTTATTTCTGGACCACTCACTGTGCTCAGGGAGTCAGAGCCAAGAATGAAGAGGCTGTTCCTAGGCAGATCCAAAGGCTAGAACAAGGGAGGAACAGCTCTTATAAGGAAGCAGTAGCCCAGACCTGGCCCATGGGGGCATCACAGTGAGTGGGACAGCCCCCACCCCTCATCCTCATCTGTGTTCACAAAACCCTCCTTTTCCTCCTTCCAGGTGAACAGCTCAATTTTGCCTTTAGGGGACACTGCTTAGGGGAGGACCACTCAGAGATCTATTTGCCTAATGTGCAGAGATGAAAATCCTTCTGAGAGCAGCCCTAAGCACAAAAGCTGGACACGGCCCTCATGCCCAGATTTCTTCCACAATCCTGAGAACTGTCTAAATGATCACCATGGACACTTAGGGAAGATAAACAAGTTTGGTTTGAATAAACATCCCAATATTGGCAGTGTTCCCCGCCTCTTCATTCTTTTCTCTCTCCCCTTTCAGGTATTCAGTGCCCATAACCCCTTCTCTCCTATTATAGGGGCCAAGGGCAGGCTGCCCCAAGATGGGCCACTTTGGCATAAAGATTATTTTGAGTTAAAAGTAATCAAAACCCAACAGATGCAGGAAAAGCTCTCTGCCTCCCCCTCAGCTGCCTAAATTTATATTGAAAAGGAGAGTCTGTACCAGGAAGAGAGCTATTAAGAGACTCTCCTTTACCTAAGAAACTTATCTGCATAATAGAGCAAACTTGCTTTTCCAAACATCTTTCACCTTCCTGCTAATGGGTTTTCTCCCCTTTGCATCCTCAGACCCTACCCCATCTTTAGCTCATATAAACTCCATGTTGCCTCATCGTCTTTGCAATTTCATGTTTGGGTGGATTCCTTATATGTGTTCCTATTAAATATGATTTTCTCCTGTTAATCTGTCTCATGTCAATTTGCTTCTAAGTCCAGCTGGGGCAGAGCAAGGCCTTCCTTCCCAACACAGTAAAAGTAAGACAGATCTGCCCTACAAACATAGTTAAAACAATGAAGATTCAGGGGAAGGAAATAGTTGTCCTTATTATTTATATTTTGCTAGAAGAACAAGTTGGTGACATATCATGGACTTTAAAGTTCAAATCCCCAGAATATGAATCTTAACTTCCCACTTACTTGCTCCATGATTGTGGGCAAATACTTAACCTCAGTAAGTTCCAGTATTCTCATTTGGGAAATGGATAGTAGTGCCCACCTCACAATTTAAAGGGATTATGGATATAAAGAATATATGGAGTATATTAAAATCCAGTCACTATCATTTTTTTCTGGTGATGATGTGGTGATAATTATGAAGGCACTAAAACCTACTCACCTATATGTTTTCATCCCCACTTACTATTTTTAAAATGGAATTTTGGGAATAGAAAGGAACTTGCAGATGACCTCAGCCAGTGGTCAAGCCTTTCTCAAGAGATCTCTTCGCTCCAGGGCCAGGAAGGAGGGGAATAGGGTAAGGACTCATGGATGGAGAAGAGTAAACCTCTGCCCTGCAGAGTGGGGCTAGTGAGCCAGGGACAAAGGAATGCTCATTTTAGAGACTTGGATCCAGACTTGCTCTAGTGTGTGTGTGTGTGTGTGTGTGTGTGTGTGTGTGTGTGTGTGCGCGCGCGCGCGCGCGCATGGGCACCCACGCACGCATGTGCGTGATCATGGTGTCTGTATCCATGTATGCCTGTGTGTCTGGATCTGTGTATGTTCATAGGACGTGGCTGTTAAATGGAATAGGACATCAAGAAATTATCAACACTGACACTGATTACAGATACTGGCAAATTAGCAGTATAGAAAGGGGAAATGAAATTTGGCTTAGCTGTGTAAAAGTAATACTAATTATAGTCACTTACATCAGCCCCTCACCATTTATGCCTAATTACCGTGCAGCACAATCATAATCATGTGTGACATTAAGTATATGCCCAGTTAACTTTCATGTAACCTGTCTTGGTTAGGATCAACATATCTGTTCCACTTAGACACCTGCTTGGAGATACACCGCCTAAAGTCTTTGCTGCTTTCAGGGCTAACAAGAGGGACTTGACTCCCTGGAGTTCTAGAACTGCCTGCCAGGTTGTACTGACAATTACTCTAGTTTGGGAAAGCAGTCCTCTCAAACATACCTGAATGCAGGAGGAGGAACAAAGGATCTGAGGTTTTTTCCCTCTCCTTCCACACCAGAAGGTCTTCAGAGGGCCCAGGGAGTTCATCTCCCACAGCTGAGGGGACAGAGACAGAGAGAGTGAGAGAGTATGAGCAAGAGATAGCAACAGAGAGATATAGAGATAAACAAAGACACGCAGGCCAAGAAACAAGGAGCCGGTCAGAAAGAGGCGAAGGAGATTCAGAGACACAGACAGAGGTGGTGACAGAGGAGAAAGTAGACACAGATAGATATAAAAAGTGGGGGTAGAGGCCCAGAGTCAGTTCAGTGAGGAGAGTGAATTCAGATGCCTCTGCAGGCCTGGTTGATTTTCTCTGATAATTTATGATACAAAATAGTTCCCAGAAGCAGACTCAGACAATTCATTGGAGGGTCCCTCATTGTCCTGGATGGTGCGGAAACAGGAGGAGCAAGGTGAAAAGAAATGGGAGGTAGAGAGAAGATAGACAAAGACAGAAAAACAGAGAGATGGGGTAAGACAGATAGACATGGAGGGGTCAGGGAAAGGGAAGAGGGGAGTGAGGGGGTTAGTGAGTCTTCTGGATGCTTGGTCAGTACCAGGCTGTGGAGACAGAGAAACAGGGATATATTCATGACTTCCTTGTGGTGATAAAAATTTCCATGTCCTTAATGCACAGTGGGGATATGATTCGTTTATTGGGCATCAACTATGCACTGGAACCAGGCTAAATGTTTTTACCTATACTGACTCATTGAATCCTCAAAATGACACTAGCTGGCAGGTACTATCATGATGCCCATATTATAGAAAAGGAAACTGAGGCATGTAACTCGCCCAAAGTCACCCAGGTAGTAAATGAGATTCAAATCCTGCCATCTGGCTGTAGATCCTATGTTCTCAGCCATGACGTATCACCAGCAAAGCTAGCAGTAAAAACCAGTTAAGGGATCCATGATTTCTAAACATTCTTGCTTAATGATAATTAATTTTTAACTTTTAGAGAGAAAGAGCTAGTGGGGTAGGGGAGCAGAGGGAGAGGGAGAATCTTAAGCAGGCTTCACGCTCAATGCAGAGCCCAATGTGGGGCTCAAACACAAAACCCTGGGATCATGACCTGAGCCAAAATTAAGAGTCAGATGCTCAACTGACTGAGCCACCCAGATGTTCCAATGTTATTAATTTAATATGCAAGTCAATCAACATTTCCAGAATGTAACATTTCATTCGCATGAAGACTTCAATATCTTGTTAGCTCAGCAAGAGAAGCAGGGGCAGAACCCTAGTGTTGTGGCTGACAAAGAAATAGAAGGCTGTAGGGGTCTTATTCCCTCATGACTTTCACAGAGTGAGATGGGCAGATTGCCGTGTCTCACCTCGGTAGGTCCTACTTCCGCAGTGAAGTGTGGCTCCTGTTGCTTTTCCATTAAATGACCTTGAAGAGACTGGAATTTGGTTTCTCAGTGACTCCAGTTTTCCCTGTGGAAACTCAACCAAAATCTCTTCATCAGCTTTCTGATCTGGTAATAAATAATGATAATTTGTAAGAGAACTCATTTGGTTATCATCCTTGGAGATTAATTGAGTAATTAATTTTAACCAAGTGCTTATGAAATATAAAGTGCTTCATAACTCTTAAGGATTTATGCTCCAGTGTTCTTATTAGGCCGGCAGGGCAGAGATCCTCTGCTTCGAAATGAGAAGCTGATTATGAATGCCCCTGATCAGGGCTGTTTCTCACTAGAGTGCACCAATCCCCACTCAAGAACTCATCGGGAAGGCAGATGATTGTCATTTTTTACTTGCCAGACTGAAACTCTGAGCACTGAACTGCAAATTGGAAGGAACCAGAAAGAATTTGGCTTCCTGGTTACTCAATTGCTGGTCGCGTGTGCACCATATTGATTTTTCAGTAGGGGGGATCTTTTCTGGGAGTGGTGGTGCTGGTGTAAATGGCTTCCTATGTCCGTGGAACCCTTGCCACACCAAGCACCAGGGGATACTGGCATGATTGTAGCCCGTGCTTCCTTTCCATCACTGCTCACTTTTGAACATACTGACAACTAACACACACAAAAGGCAAGAAGGTGACTGTATTAGTTAGTGATTGAAACATAAACTTTGGAGTCATACAGGCTGGGTTTGAATCTGGCATAACTGTTCCCCACCTCCCACCGTTTCTTCTGTGCAGATAACGCCTCAGTTCAACTTATATTATTGTAAAAAATGACTATGCTAGAATCTTTAGAGAATTGGTGACTGTGGTAGACAGAGCCAAAAAGATCTGTCCACGTCTGAAACCCCAGAACCTGTGAATATTATCTTATACGGCAAAAACATATATGGGTTACCCGATCATGGCAAACGATGTGATTATGTTAAGGGTTTTTTGAGGAGGTGTTTACCTAGGATTATCCACGTGGGCTGTAAATAATCCAGTGGCAAGTGTCCTTATAAGAGTGAGGCAGAGGGAGATTTGACAGAAGAGGAGGAAGCGGCAATGTGACCATGGAAGCAAGGATTGGAGTACTGTGGTCACAAACCAAGAAAGCCCTGGAGCCACTAGAAGCTGGAAGGGGTAAAGGACAGATTATCCCTGGAGTCTCCAGAGGGAGCACAGCCCTCTTGCCCCCTTGACTTCAGACTTCTGAGCTCCACAGCTGCAAGACAATACATTTCTGTTGTCTTATGCCATTCAATTTGTGGTAGTTTGTTAGGGCAGCCAAGGAAACTAACACGGTGACTAATGGGATGAGGGAAGTGGTAACAGGGAAACTCGTTTTGCTTGGTACCTGTTAGTGGCGTTGCAACAAAATAGTGGTCTCTTAAACTCCGCTGTGAAATATTCTTGTTGATCTTAGAACGGCATTCACACAACAATGTCTTTTTAGAATAAAGATACAGCAACCAAAAAGTCAGCATTTACATTACAGCGACTTGATTTACTACCTTTGAAATTTTCCCTCCCTTCAGGCGTTACATCGTTGTGAGGACATGTTCCTTATAATGCCAAAAATGATACTGTATGTAGTTGACTTTGATATGTGTTTATTCCCCCTGCAGAACACACACACTCACATTGAACTCACTCCTACGGACTGCGTGCAGGGTTTAGCTACAGCACCGCTAGATAGGTTAAATTTCCTTAGGGCATTCTTCTGTTGATATTGCAGACGTTAAACCTGTTGGGGAGAAATCCAAACCCATATCGTAGAAAAATTCAATGTTATGGTACCCCTCCATTAAAGTGCCTGCATAAAAGCATATTTTTTTAACTCAGGTTTATTGAGATGTAATTTATATGTAGCAAAACTTACCCTCTTTAGTCTACAGTTCTGTGAGTTTGAACAAATGCATAGTCTTATAACCACCACTGCAATCAAGATACAGAACAGTCTGTCATCCCAGAAAGTTCTTTCACACCCCTTTGCGGTCAGCTCTGCTTCCTAGCAACCAGGGTCTCATGACAGACACAGATAAGCAGGTGAGTTACCTCTCCTGCCTTTGTGCACAGTGCTTCCTTGGCCATGGCCACACCAGCCTTATTGGGTCCCTTGTCCTCTCCACGCCTCCACCCTCAAGTTTTACCCCTCTTGTCCCTCTCAGCTGGAACACTCTTCTCTTTCTTTTGCACCTAGGCAGCCCCTACTCATCCTTGAGATCTCAGCTTTGACACCTTTTCCTCAGAGAAGGCTTTCCTGAGTCGTTCCAATCCCTCTCTGTTGCATCGAACACATGTTAAACGGCGATTTCACATTTGTGTATTCTTTGGTTAGTCTTCCCTTTAAACCGTAAGCTTCCTGAGGGCGGGGACTGGGTTTTGCTCATGATCTAATGCTGAGCATATAATACAGTAGCAGGGGGGCGCCTGGGTGGCTCAGTCGGTTAGGCGTCCGACCTCGACTCAGGTCACGATCTCGCGGTCCGTGAGTTCGAGCCCCGCATCGGGCTCTGGGCTGATGGCTCAGAACCTGGAGCCTGCTTCGGATTCTGTGTCTCCCTCTCTCTCTGCCCCTCCCCCATTCATGCTCTGTCTCTCTCTGTCTCAAAAATAAATAAACGTTAAAAAAAATTAAAAAAAAATACACTAGTAGGTACTCAATAAATACTAAGTAAGTGAATCCATACTTTGAAACTAGTGATGTTCTAGATGTTTACTTTTGATTCTTTAAGATCAATATTATCATTGCTGTTTCACTTTAGTGATTTTTTTTCTGATGTGATGATCTTAAACCATACATTGTTAGACATTCCTCCTTTTACAAGGTGGACTCTAATTCCTCTCCCACTGAATGTAAGCTGACTCAGTGACTCACTTCTAATAAACAGAATACAGCAGAAGCGACAGTATCATAAAAGGTATAGCACTTTCTCCTTGCTTCCTCTGGGGACAGTCAGCCTGCGGTAAGCCAGCTGCCATGTCATGCAGACAATTCAGCAGGCTTATGAAGCCCACGCAGTGAGTAACGGAGGCCGTCTGCCAACAGCCATGTCAGGGAGGGAATTGGATTCTTCAGGCCCCCGTCAAGTCTTCAGACGGCAGCCCTGGCTGTAACCTCACTGTAACCTCATGAAAGACCCTGAGCCAGAACAATCCAGCTAAGGCCCCTCCCAGATTCCTAACCCAGGGAAACTGTGTGAGAGGATAAATGTTGGCTGTTTCACGCTAGTAAGTTTGAAGATGATTTGTTACACAAGAGAAGCTGAAAGAGGTGATGAGGGAAGAAAAGAACAGCAAGTGTAAGTAACTTGTTTTAAGGTCACACAACCAGTAAATGGCAGGTGCGAGATCCAAACACAGGTCACGTGGCTCCAGATCGTGCTTCTCTGTGTCACACCATGCCGTCTCCTAAAGGTGCTTAGCATGACAAACGCAAAATCGTTGGGCTGCTTTACAAAATCTTTGCAGATTTGTTCATGTTACAGTTTCAGGAGGCTTCTTTCTGGATTTCCAAAGAAGCTGCTGACTGGAGGAGTTTCTCAGAGAAGAGTAAGTCAAAAAGCAATTCTAATGGAGAAGTTTAAGTGTACTGAACTATTTAAAGAATTTCTGTGAAGACGTTCTGTTGGATGAGTGGATTGAAGCAAGTTTGTTATAAATTTAAAAAGAGAAAGTTTAAAAACCTGAAAGTAACTTTTTTTTTTCTTTAGCTCACTATTGTGGTGTAGTAAAATAGTTTTCACACTGTGAATGCATTATACTAGATTGCTCAATTTTTTATATATTCTACGTATTGATGTGTTTAATATTTTATATATTACACATCTTTAATAAATATTTATAAATATATATATGGTATATATATGATATATATATGGTGTATATATATATATGGTGTGTGTATATATATATATATGATGTGCATATATATATATATATATATATGGTATACATGAGGGAATTACTGAAATTCGGTATTTGACTCAGATTTCCTAGTTATTATTCCAAAGGTCCATACCTTGCAGTAGGCAAAGATTTCTTCAACAGGACACGAAAGCAGGGATCTCAACATACAACCTTATTTAGCCATTGCAAGCTATTTACATGCCTGGTGCCCAGTGGTTTTGCAGTCTATGCTGATTAGAACTAATATCTTCATTCCATCACCCTGGAACGACTCATTTCCCTTTCTCCTTCTATTCCTTCCCTCTTCTCAAATTAACAAAACATTTTTTTCATCTAATCACTCCACTCAACTTTACTGTCTTTCTTTATTAAAGCATTGTCACTAGTTTCCTCCTCACGAGTATTGGACTCTCTAAGCTAATTTATGACGAGATCCCCTGGCACCTGGAAGCAGGAATGTTGCTGCTCCATGGAAAGTTCTGCAATTGTGAACCAGAGAGATGTCTCTCCATCCCTTGTATGTGATGCCATCTTCATGTCTGTGCAGGAGATTTAACTTGAGAATTGCTCCTCGGTGGCAAGGAACATGGAATACTTTGGTTCTCCCAATAACTTTGCTTTTTAAGAATCTCAAATCACCCTGGAGCTGGAAAAAAAATTAATAATGCCAAGTAACAGTACCTAGGTCTCCTTGGCTAAATAAAGCCCATTCCAGTGGTTGCTTTTATTTTTTTTAATTTTTAAAAATATTTTACTTATTTTTGAGAGCGAGAGACAGAGGCAGAGTATGAGCACAGAGAGGGAGACACAGAATCTGAAGCAAGCTCCAGGCTCTGAGCTGTCAGCACACTGCACACCGCGGGGCTCGAACTCGTGAACTGCGAGATCATGACCTGAACTGAAGTCAGACGCTCACCCGACTAAGCCACCCAGGCGCCCTCCAGTGGTTACTTTTGGAGCTGATAACTAAAATCTCAGAATCCTGTCCACTTCACAGCCCATCCCCAACGGGAGCTCAGTTGTCTGTGACGTGGAGTTTGGCCTCTCTTTTCCACTCCTCTCCTGGGGCCTGCTTCCCAGCTGGTGGGGTGAGGAGAGGTGGGAGAGGGTTCAGGCACGTGTAGATGTGAGTGTTGGCACATTGGAGGTGATGGTGGGGACATGAGTAGTTCCAATTGGTCCTCACTGCTTCTTTACTGACCCTTGGCAATAAAAAGCTGGTGATGTCTCTGGCAGGGATGGGACTTTTGGGGACTCAGTAAACAACTCCCCTCTCACTGGGAGGCAGACCTGGGACTCAGGCTGAGGGAGATAGGAACACCTCATAATGCTTATACTGGTCTGCAGGGCTTAAGGAGCTAAGTGAAGCAGGCGAATGGATACTCCATCTCTGCCTCAGACACATGGACCCAGTCACGATCCCCAGCCTTGCTGATTTCTGTTGCAGGCCTGCAGGGGTGAGGCTGACCATGCTTCCTTTCTCATAACCAAGAGAAAGAAAGGGAGTGCTGAGTAAACACATAAAATTCTTCTACCCACACTCACCAGTCGGGCAAGTCCCTCTGCCTCCTGGGATGGGCAGTGAGTGAGGCAAGAGCTGAGGGAAGTCTCAACCAAGAAAGTAAAAAACAATCCGAATGCACATGTAGGAATATGTATGCACATTTTTATCTGATTTTGTAAGCAGCAGAGTGAGAGATATGGAAGTATACCTGGTAAGTAGTTCATAGGATTGCCCAGTTTGGCGGGTGGTGGCTGGGATACAATGTGAAAGGGGAAGAGGAACAGAGTATAGAGAGATAAGCAAAATGGGAAAAATCACCAAAACCCAGTATTACTGTGTCACCACAATGTATATATATATTATACATATATATACATATATATGTATAATATATATATAAGAAGTGATATTCAGGGCACCTGGTTAGCTCAGTCAGAAGAGCATGTGACTCTTGATCTCAAGATCATGAGTTCAAGCCCCATGTTGGATGTAGAGCTTAAATAAATTTTTAAAAATCTTAAAAAAACAAAAAACAAAAAAAGAAGTGATATTCACAATATTTCAACCTGTATGGCATGGTTAATACTCTACCAATTAAAGTAGATACCAGGGGCGCCTGGGTGGCTCAGTCAGTTAAGCATCCAACTTTGGCTCAGGTCATGATCTCATGGTACATGAGTTTGGGCCTCACGTTGGGCTCTCTGCTGTCAGCGCAGAGCCTTCTTCAGATCCTCTGTCTCCCTCTCTCTCTGCCCCTCCCATGACCATGCACACGGTGCTTTCTCTCTCTTTCTCTCTCAAAAAGTAAACATTAAAAGAATAAATAAAATGATGTTTAAAAAAATAAAGTAGATACCAAAAAACTGGGGCAGGATCCCTGAAAATTCCCTCACTGAACCAGGCGTTAATCTGAATTGTAGGGTGCTCCAAGGGGTCCTGGGAGGAGACCGGGAGACCAGGGTGGTAGGACGTGATTTTGAGGATTGCGGGGAGGGTGGCAGCACTTGAAAGGCTCAAGACCATAGCTATTTACTAAACCACTTCAGAAGCACGTCAATGTTTTGACAACGTGTACAGCTCTATCAAGGCATTCCACTTAAATAACATACTTGTTGACTTACTCATAATTAACAGCAAATCCTTAAAATATAACTGGAAAGTTTTCTTCCTATACTATGTTATCTAATTCAACTGGGAATAGGCATAGCTTGTATGAAGAAAACCTCTAAATTCTGGGTGCTGGAGGATCACTTTATTTTTATTTTTATTTTTTTTTCAACGTTTTTTATTTATTTTTGGGACAGAGAGAGACAGAGCATGAACGGGGGAGGGGCAGAGAGAGAGGGAGACACAGAATCGGAAACAGGCTCCAGGCTCTGAGCCATCAGCCCAGAGCCTGACGCGGGGCTCGAACTCACGGACCGCGAGATCGTGACCTGGCTGAAGTCGGACGCTTAACCGACTGCGCCACCCAGGCGCCTCTGGAGGATCACTTTAAAGCCTCACTCAAATGACTGGAAAGTTGATGCTTGGCTATTGGCTGGAAACTTCATCAGGGCTATGGATTAGGGCCTTAGTTCTTCTCCATCTGGGCCTCTCCTCAAGCTGCTTGAGCTTCCTTACAGCATGGTGGTTGGGTTCCAAGAGAACAAGGAGGTGGCCTTTTATAATCTAAGAAGTCACACAGTGTCAGTTCATTATAGTCTATTGGGCAGGGCAATCATCCAATTTTTAGGGGAGGGGACCACTCCAGGGAAGAGTGTCAAGGTCTTACCATAAGAAGAGCATATGGCTTCAGATTCTGTGTCCCTCTCCCTCCCTGCCCCCACACACTCTTATCTCTCAAAAATAAATAAACATTAAAAAAAATAAAGAAGAGCATATGGCAAGGAAGATATGGGAGGAAATACAATACGCCACAACAAATTTCTGCTATGTCTGTGATATCCATAGTCCATGCTGGCATGGGTCCCAAAGGTCTCTGCTTTTTTCCATGCTGCCACATGAAGGGCAGCGATTAGCTTGTATAATTGAAAAATTGGAGGAAGAAGGGAAAAGTTAGTATTTTATAGTCAACCAAAGGAAGAAATAAAGTTAACGTTTGTTAAGTTCCTATTTAACAACATGGCAGGCTTTGTGTTGGGCACCTGTCATGGATCTTTATTAATTTCAAGATTTCAAGATCCTTATTAATCTTCACCACATAATATGTACTATTACTACCACTTCATAGATGAGGAAATTAAGACAGAAGAGGTATTTAGCAACTTGTCCAGCTATACAACCAGTAACTGATGGAGTCAGGATGCAATACTGGTCTGCTTGACTTCAAAGACTATGTTCTTTCCGCCATGCTGTGCCTCAGAGTGTAGACTATAAACACAATCTGTAAAATGTCCCTATTTTGTTTTTTCTATGTAGTTAATTTTGTTTCTTCTTATGCATACATAAAAGATCTTTTCTTACTTCTCAAAAGGGTTAGAGTAAAATATGGCAAATAGTATAAATGTATGAATGGACTTCTTTTTTCTAAATAACCAACAAAGTCTTCTCAAGGAGCATTTAATATAACTCCCTTCTCAATTAATGCCCATGTTATCATTTGTCCATGTAAGAATGTAGAAATTACTACATGGGGGAATTCTATGAGAAACCCACATTAAGGGCACCTGGGTAGCTCAGCCAGTTAAGTGTCCGACTTTGGCTCAGGTCATGATCTCATGGTCAGTGTGTTGAAGCCCTGTGTTGGGCTCTGTGTTGACAGATCAGAGCCTGGAACCTGCTTCAGAGTCTGTGTCTCCCTCTCTCCCTGCCCCTCCCCCGCTCTCACTCTGTCTCTCTCTCAAAAATAAACATTAAAAAATTAAAAAAAATAGAAACCTATGCTAATTATTATGCTAATTATATTGTAAGGTAATGTAAATTTTAAGACATATAGAGGAATTCAGTATGGGAGTTAATTAAGTACAAAATGATGGGTAAATTGAGATACAAGTCCCATGTTTTGTACATATGTACTTTAGGAATAATATTAATATTAAATATACCATGGGACACCCTGTGTAGAGAAAATGGACATTTCTGTTGTTGCAGCAGGGATTTCCCTATAGTGGGGCACAGATAATGGAGTTCATCATAATTAGAACCCCTCAGTCATCAATTAGGTGTGTTTAATCTGGGTGTAAGGACCTCTGTTGCAATGATCAGGGAGGTTTTCACTCAGATATCTATTTATAAGATCTGGCACTGGTGATGGCGGGGATAAGAATGCCCCTCTCTTATGTGGTGCTAAATCCAAATCTAAAGGAGTAGTGAATGACAGAGACTGAAAGAATTACACATACTTTACCATACTGTTAACCCAAGCAGGAATGCGATTCAACCGTAACACGGTATGTCATCAATCCATGCTGCTGAGGCTTTTGACACTAACTTGGAAATAAAATTTCCTACTGAAACCTACTCTTTATTTTACTTATTTATTTTTTTATGTTTATTTATTTTGAGACAGAGAAAGAGAGTGGGGGAGGGGCAGAGAGAGAGGGAGAGAGAGAATCCTAAGCAGGTTCTGTGCCATTAGCACAGAGCTTGATGTGGGGCTCAATCTCACACACGGTGAGATCATGACTTGAGCGGAAATCAAGAGTCAGACGCTTAACCGATAGAACCGTTAGGCACCCCATGGTCTACTCTTTAAAATGAATAAATGATTGTTCGGAACGGAGACATGCTAAGTCACTTGGAGGGAACAGAATGGCTTCCAGGCCAGCAGGGCTTTGTGGTGATTTAGTGTTTTATGAAAACACCGTCATCCATCAGAATTTAGGCGGCTTTGAACACAAACAAAAATGGTCATTGAGGCAAATGCTGGTTGGGTCTATTTGATCATTGTTCAGGAGGAGGAAGCCTTAGTCTTTTAAATGGTCCACTCTTATTCATTCATTAACTGAACTTTATCAAGAGCCTACCCGGTCAGGCATTATCCTAAATGCTGGAAATATGGAAGTAAAGAAGTCAAAGTCCTTATGGAGTCTACATTCTAGTGGGGAAGGCAGTCAATACAAAAAAATAAACACACATACCAATAACATAAAGTCTGTGGTCTGAAAAAAAGCTTAAGAAGGTAGGAAGACTGTGAATGAGGGCAGTGATGAGGAAGGAAATGGCATTATTTTAGATTAAAAGGTCAAGAAAGGCGCATCTGAACAGGTGACCTGAAGGCAGAGATTCTTGAATTAAATAAGAAAATGAGCCATATAAAGATTAGTGGGGAAGAGAGTTCTAAGTAAACACAACAGCAAGTAGAAAGCTCAGAGGTTGGAATGAATTTGTATGTTCAAAGAACAGAAAGGCCAGTTTGGGTACCCATTAGTGCTATTTGCCAAATGTGCTGGTTCTCTCTCCTTCTAGGTACAAGGTAAGATTGCATTAGCTAGTTCTTCTGTGCATAGGTAGGACCATATGACTTATTTTAGACAGCAAATCATGAGCAGAAATGACATGTGCCATTTAATGGACAGGGTGAATGCAAGGCTGTCTACAACTCTTTTTTCTCTTTCTGGCATGATGATTGGAAATACTTCAGACAGTGACTGCTCCATCAACCAGAATCTAAGAATGAGGAAGAAAACAATGGGGGCAAAGTTCCCAGCTGACCCCTAATAGACATAAATGTGAGCAAGAAACAAATTGTATTGTGCCAAGCCTCTGAGATTTGGAGTTTTTGCCTCAGTATAGCATAACCTGTCCTAGTTGATATAGTCAGCGTAACTGATGGAAGAAAGCTAGAGGGAGAGAGGTAGGAGATGTCATCTAAAGGATAAGCGGTGGGCAGATCATGTGGAGCCTTGTAGATTATGATACATTTGGATTTCATTCTGCATGAAAGAAAACTCTTTGGAGAGCTTCAAGCTGGAGAATGACATAACGACTTGCATTTTAAAAGAATCATTGGGAGCGTCTGGGTGGCTCAGTCAGTTAAGCATCTGACTCTTGATTTCAGCTCAGGTCATGATCTCACAGTCATGGGATCAAGCCCCACGTTGGGCTGTGTGCTGAGGGTGGGGCCTGCTTGGGATTCTCTCCCTCTCCATCTGCCCCTTCCTACCTCAAAAAAAAAAAAAAAAAAAAAAAAAAAGAATCATGCAGTCATGTAGGGGAAGTCCTTATTCATGGGAAATACATAGTGAGGTATTTAGGGATAGAGTATAATGTCCTCAACTTACCTTCAGTATGTTCAGTATGGTTTAGTAAAACGTGTGTTTGCATGTATGTGCATGTGCACATGGACAAAGGGGTAAAATGGCAGTTGGAAAATCTAGATGAAGGGTATGTAGGTGTTCATTGTATGGTTTTTTCAACATTTTTGTGGATTTAAAAATTTTTAAATCAGGGCGCCTGGGTGGCTCAGTCGGTTAAGTGCCAACTTCGGCTCAGGTCATGATCTTGTGGTTCATGAGTTCGAGCCTTGCATCAGGCTCTGTCCTGCAGCCTGCTTCAGATTCTGTCTCCCTCTCTCTCTGCTTCCCTACTTGTGCTCTTGTCTCTCTCTGTCTCTCAAAAATAAATAAACATTAAACAGAGTTTTAAAAATAAATAAAAAATTTTAAATAAAAAAATTGGGGGGAAATAACTCAAGAGAAGTACAAGATGAGACAGAAACAAAGGCTGTAGGAGGCTGCTGCAGGTCAGAGATGAGGTGATTTGGGCCGCACCAACAATTGTGAGGATCTGAAATCTATTTTATATGTGGAACCAGAGGATTTGCTGATAGACTGGCTGTGGGATGTGAAGTTTAGAGTCAAGTTGTCTCTTCAGGTTTTGTCCTGAGCATTGTGGACAGGTGGTGGATACCATTAACTTACGACAGGACAGCAGGGAGAGAACCAGGTTTAGGGGGTGGGAAATAGCAATCCTGTTTTGGACAAGTTAAGGGTGAGTCTCCAAGTAGAGACTAGGTTGGCAGTTCAGTGAGTGAGCCGAGGCTTCAGAGAAGAGGCTGGCTGGGAAAACAAAATTTGTAATAACCAGCACATAGTGGCATACTGAGAAATTACCTTTCTACCTCTTCCCTATGCATGTCCCCCCCCAAATTACTGCCCCTACCCCTTTTAGTTTGTGTATCCACTTAGAGTTTAGATTGTCACCAATCTCTTTCTTACAAAGCTGCAAGGAATAACTATAACATGATAGACAGACAGATAGATGGCTCCTGAGCTGTAGTTTTTGTTTTCTCTGCTGCGCTGTGATGATGGGAAAGACATATTCTATTCCTTTTGAGAGGGGGTAAGTAGTATCTGATGAAAGTTCAGGCTGCAGTTGCATTCCTCTTCCCTCCCCTAGCGTGACACATGGACACCATGCCACTCCACTTCCAGTGTAAAGTGATTAAATAGCTCCCCTGGCTTCAAAGAGTTAGGGCTATTCAACAATCTAATGCCTATTGTTTAGGGGATAAAAATAGCTTGTGCTGGCCCAGTGGAAAAAAATCAGGAGGTTCACAAAAGTTATCAGGGAAATGCATTTGTGGGAAGGGGTCATGTAACTTCAGGACACAATAATAAAAATCCCAGTTGAGAAGTTAGCACGTATTTGTCCTTTTCTCCCTTCCATGGTGTGGCAGATTGTATTTTCCAAAGATAGCTGCCTCAACATATCTCATCCCACATGATCTTCTAATAATGTGACATTGACACTCTTGCCATTGAGTGGTGGGGCCTGTGTTCCCTCTCCTTGAACTTCAGCTGAACTTTGTGATTGCCTGAACCAACAGAATACAGTGGAAGCTGTCCAGCTAAGGTTGGGTAACCCCCACAACCATGGGATGCAATAATATAGTAGTTCAAATCTAGTTAGTTTTAAGTTATTCACTATGCAGCAACAGAAAATAGGAACATGGGCTTGACTTCATCTTTTATATTTTCTTTGGTCTTGATTCTTTAATTTATATTCAGATTTTACAGTAATTTTGTCTGCTCTTGTTGCAGGCAGGCCATCTCAAATTCTTTGTGGAAGAGGGTTTAAATACAATGTAACTACATTTTTAAAAGTGCTCTCCTGTCTAACCCAGTGATGTAAACTCCCTGGTGTTATTCTGTTAAACGATAAAGATAACCCATGAAAGCTCTATCACCATTTTTGAGGGATATTTCTTTAAAGAGATTAGAAGAGATTTAAAAGAAAAAAGATTGCTTCGTGTAGACCTGTTCTACATTTTCTGCTCTTTCTCCCCCAAAACAGATTCTTTCCCATGAATCTTTGACAGAAATAATTATGACCTCATCTATGAGGATCAAGTGACTGATTCAGTCAACAAATAGTTCTTCAACAGACATTTATTGGCTACTATTGTGTGCCAGATATTAGACCAGGTGCCAAACATACAAAGACCCAGGCCCAGCTTACAAAGGGGCTTCTGGACTCCTGATTATTTATAGCTATAAAATGCCTACCATATGCAAGGACATATGTCTGGGCAAGGACATATGTCTGGGCACGGCTAGAAAAGCCTTTGAATGCCTTCAATGACGGTGTATTTAAAATAGCAACAATAAAATAAAGTAAAACTATCTAATGATCTAACAGGCAATTTAAAAAGTGAATGGAAAAAATTGTATAGCAATATTACAGTAGGTTCATACATCTATAAATTCAGTACAAGAAACAGAATTAATTTACTCTCTCCATCTCAGAAATGAAATAATGCTATCATATGGCATAAACCTTAAAAAAATGAAATTACAGTTAATTTAAAAGATCATGAGATACTGCAAGATGTTAGTTTAATATGTTCTTAGTCATCGCTTTTTCAAGTTTTACTGTAATTAAAATTTTTAAATCAGGTTTCCTAAATTCAATATCAATCCAACATAGTGTCATTACCTTTTCAGGAAAGGGGTATGGAGGCAGGAACTACAGTTTACCACAGTGGAGTCAGCATTTGGCACATGAAAAGCACTCATTAAGAATTTGTTGACTTTGTGAGGTGCCTGCGTGGCTCAGTGGGCTAAGTGACCAACTTCAGCTCAGGTCATGATCTTGTGGTTCCTGAGTTCAAGCCTCGCATCTGGCTCTGTGCTGATAGCTCGGAGCCTGGAGCCTGCTTCAGATTCTGTCTCCCTCTCTCTCTGCCCCTTCCCCACTTGTGCTCTGTTTCTCTCTGTCTCTTGAAAATAAATAAAAACATTAAAAAAAAAAAAAAGAATTTGTTGACTTCATAAGTTGGAAACATGTACTTAGGAGAATGGATTAAGGTAACAGTTTTATTCAACAGGCACTTCTGAATACTTGGTATAAACATAGTGGTGTTTTGGGTGTTACAGAGAACTATTAAAAGTAGAGGACACTGTCCTTATCTACGGCTAGATGCACATCATTTGCACTTATAAACCTTTATAATAAAATATAAATATATGAAATTCACATTAGAAAGAAATAATTTTCAAATTCTTTATTACAAATGAACTCTGGCTATGCACCAAATATAAGAAAAACCAGCAAATACGTGAATTATTTTTACAAGCTCTTAGAGAACAGGAGAAAATACAGTATGAATTTCATAAGCTTTCTGAAATTAACCTTTAACTACAGAAATGAAAGTAAGTTTGCAATGCACAAAGTCATATTTCTAGTTACATATTCAGTGGTGTATGGACAGTGAAAAAAATATATCCAGGCTTTTCCACATAAAACAGAAATAAATAAGGGGATATATAAAAGTAAAAACTAATTTAGTTTATATGCTTCTTGAGAAAAGAAATCAAGACTTTTTATTCATTGCTTTTTAGAAATTAGGAATAGAGAAAATACATTATTTTAAATGAAGCAAATAATGTTTAATATTATAAACAATTAGAATAGGATGACATTTGAAGACCTTATCCAAATCTCAGATTAAATAATCCTATGAACTAAATAAATACAGAAAGGCAAGGAGGACAGATGAAGAGAGTGAAAAAATGTACAGAAAAGTAAGAAGGACTATAAAGGAACACCCTCTCGCATATACACGGACTAACACAGAGCTGAGACACAGGGAAATTTAAGGGGAAGAAAGACACACAGTCATATCTTGGCTTCCCTCATGTGGAAGCCTTCCTCCTCAGAACAGTTCCAGAATGTTGTCTAATATTTGGTCTGAATGTCTGCTAGCCTCTTACTGTAGTTCTTCTAAAGATTTTTTTTAAGTTTTGATGTTTTCCTAACTAGACCAAATTGATTTGAGAATCAGTGGTCACATTTTTTACTTTATGGCTTGAGTTGGGTTAAAATTTTGGTTAATAAAAAAACTTCCAATTTTATACTTCCTCTTCTGAATCTTGATCATAAACTTCCTGAGGTTGTCTCTTAATATTGATTACCAAATCAATGGTTAAAATTTTTGTTAAACATTGAAGAACGGAAGTTAGTAATTGGTATTTACTAGCTACCGATTCCAAACCTGTCTGACTGCTTACCATGGGTTGATGGGTTTGTATCGCATGGAGAGTTCTTACATATATTTGTGGAAAGCTACAGTTTCCCTTCTTAGACTTATACAGGATTTGGGGAATGCCTAAAAGAGCATTAGCTATTATCACGCTAACCATAGTTTCTTCTGATTGGCGACATTTTTTGGCGTAGTTAAGAAGATAGTAATGTAACAAAAACTCAAAATTACCACCCACTGGCAAAACACAACCTGCTGGTATAGATGAGAAGCAGTAACCGCGGGATGTACACATCTCCAGTGACTTCTCTCTCACTGCTAACATGCTTCCCCTTCCAGCAATTTCTGTGACTTGTAAATTTTCACAAGAAATTTCTATTCTAGTGTTTTCTGTTGTTGAATTAGCAGAATTACTCTCCATAAATGGTTCACTGTCATCAACTATCCTGGCTAGAGATAAATATCTCAATGTTTCATCTGTCTGGTATGTATCTGTTGGTGTCACTTTTGGTATTGAACGTGGAATATGTGTTTCTAATTCTACACTTGGAACCACAAAATTTGAATATACTTTTAAATATGTTTGAGTTGTTGCCAGCTTACCTTTGTTCTCTACAACTGTGCCCTGATATGGGCTTTGCATTGAGCCATTAACAATTTCTGGCAATGGCATACTTTCTCTGCTATTCTTGTAGGTAAGAGGACTTGATGCATAATTTTGATCACTGGCTTGTATCATGTAATTTAGATCAAGGTCTTTAAATAACTGCCGAAGCATTTTAAATGCTCCATGTAAAGCACTTTTATGCTGTTCCACAAGACCCTGCACTGGTGCACAAAGTACTATACAGTGTGGTATAAACGAACATGTGCCAATCAAGCCAAGATGAACATACCTTTTGGATCTAAGGATAAGGGGCTTACAAAAATTCATCAAAGCAGTGTTACAGGTTTCATACCGCGAAGAGGTATGTGGCAATACAAAGGGAGAAAGACCAACAACCCTCTGGATAAGAGATACTTCTTCAGAGGATAAACACTCCACGACAGATATGCCATTCAGTCCTGCATAATAAATAACTAAATCTGGTTGTTTCACACTAGACAGCAGCAATTTTACATTCTGACTCTGTAAATGTTTCATGATTGCTTTTGTCCTTTCCATAATCCAAAACTGAGATGTCCGAAACTGTGCTTCTGAATTTAAAATAAACTCTGATCCAGAAGTTGAAAAAGGGGGCTGAATAGTCTCTGTTACTATCACTATTCTTATGTCACCATCTGCTGGACAGTATACAGAAAAGTCTCTATGAAGCACAAGCCCAGCTATGATCCTGGAATCTGAGACAGGAAGGCCAGTGACACCGACGTTCAACTCTATAAAATAGTCATCCACTAACTCAAATACTTCTTCACATCCACTTTCACAAGCCATACACTTGAAAAAGTAGTCACACATCAATTGTGAAATAAATTTTTGATTATTTCTTCCCACTCTTCCACAAAAGTATGCTTCTAAGAGCAACTCTAAAGAGCTTCTACACAATGTTCTCTCTTTAGTGGATGAAGAAAAGATGGACAAAAAGTGTTTGCTTAAGTAGTGGCCCATAATATAATCTAATACTTGTGTCTGAAACTTCAGAAGAGCCTGAGAAATAAATTTCCACTGACAACAATTTTTCCAATGCCTTCTATGGGTTTGAATATTTTTGGAAATCAAAGAATCCTGTTCTTTGTCTGTTACTGCATGAAGTCCTCTGAGTAAGTGACAAAGAAAGATAATAAATGTTTTAGCACCATCTCCTGTTTTTCTTAGATGACTGGAAACACAGGCTACCAACATCCTGTACAAAAAAAGAAATAAAGCAACTCAGAATTTCAGCGGGCTGCCTTCTTACAAATAAATCAAGTCGAAACCATGGCTTCACAGGTAAAGGCATAAAATAATACTGTCCTTTTGATGTCTTTAGTATTACTTTTTCCTTTTTTTCAAGTTACTTTGTTCTATTTCAAGATTCTGGGGTTAGGTGGAGCAGGGAGGAGGGGGAATCAATGTTCTTGGAAGTTTGGTAAGATTTGACGTCCCCAAGAACATTCCATTGCACACCGCTCGAACCCTGAGCATACAATAGTCTCACCCGAGGTCAGTCTTCCCAATAGTACATTCTAAGGAAGGGTCAGGAGATAGCCTTTGGTGCCCGGCTCTGGGCAGGAGAATGGGACAACAGTACCTGGCTAAGGGACACTATAACGAGCTGGAACGCGGGACACGGGTACCTGGCTATGGGATGTTCTAAGTGTAGCGCCTCCAGAAGGCAGCCTCCATCCCGACTGATCAGCACCTCGCCGGTGGGCTTCGTACACAGAACTTGCCGCCCCTCGGGTCCCACGCAGCAGCTCACGATGGTCTCCAGCACTTCCGCCACCCGCAACGCCACCTTCGCGGACCCCGCGGCGGCCATAGGGCGTAAGAGCCGCGTGGCTTCCGGCCGCCGGCGGCGAAGCCCTAGCACCACCAGAAGGAGGGAGGAGCCCGACGGAAGCGGAAGGGGCGGGGAGGGGGCTGTCAGCTGGCCCAGCTCGGCTCACTCCCCCCTATGACCCACTAGCGGAGTAGCCTGCTGTTCGGCCACCTGGGACTAGCGTTCCAATAGCTCGCGAAGCTAGGAAAGAGGTCAAGACTTCCCGGGAGCTAGCTGTTCCTGGAGCGGAAACTGCTGGCCCTTTCCCAGTTCCCTGGGTAAATTCATTCCCTGCAGCGGCTTCAGCTGCCACCAAATCTCTCCCGTCTCCCAGGAAACGTCCTTACTCTCTGGAAGTCGGCACGCCTGGGGAGCGTATGTGAAGGAGGGAATGGGCACCGCGGGCGGACCTGGGCTCGTGCCCCACCCCTGACAAAACCTCCGCGTTGGACTCATGAATATTCTGTCCACAGTATCATCAGTTGCTTTTCTTCCCATCACAGAGGCCGGCTCGGGATGCAGGACGGATGGGCAAAGCCCTGGCCTTCACGGTCACGAGCTGCAGGCTTCATGCTTTCCGCAGGGGGCTTTGCCAGATTTCCTTGACGTGGATATCACTTTAAGTCCCCCAGCCACCACAACTTATTTTTTCTTTAGCAGAAGGGATAGATGGGAAGACTTAGCTACACTAGTGATCACTAGTATGCCTTTAAAGCACATAAAGCACAGGGGCGCCTGGGTGGCTCAGTCGGTTAAGTGTCCGACTTCGGCTCAGGTCATGATCTCAGGGTCCGTGGGTTCAAGCCCCGCGTAGGGCTCTGTGCTGACAGCTCAGAGCCTGGAGCCTGTTTCAGATTCTGTGTCTCCCTCTGTCTCTGACCCTCCCCTGTTCATGCTCTGTCTCAAAAATAAATAACTGTTTAAAAAAAAAATTAAAGCACAGTGGCCTAAGATTGTTGGGTACAACTGCAGAAGAAAACAGGCAGAAAGAACATAACCTGGGTTTGCGATGACACTTATCTGCGACATTCAGTAAGTAACCTCTTCCATCTCCAGTTAAAAAAAAAAAAAAGTAGTATATAAAAGAAAACCTCACGAGTGAGAATGTTTGCAAAGAGCTTTTTTTTTTTTTTTTTCATGGTGCCTGGCATATATTAAGCACTCAACGATTATTTACAGCACCCTCCCCCCCCCCAATAACTGTGATATTCAGTCGCGTATTGACCCACTCTCTCTACAAGAAAAGGATATTTTGTAAATTGCAGAAGAGCCAATTAGGGTGATAGCACAACACAGGACGCCTATTACAGTGCAGTCAATATTAGTAACAAAATTACTTATCTTGCAGCTTTTTCATTGAGGTTGAAGAATGAGAGGCTGTTCTCCTTTCCTCTCATTCCTATACATAGGCTAGGGAAAATCTGTAATGCCCTCCTTTCCATTCCCCCCAATTAGTAAGACAGAACCAACTATTAGCCAGAAGCAAGTGGATTCTGAGGAGAGAGCAAAAATGGAAGGGGAGAAGGACAGAGGAAAAGAGAGGAAAACCAGGCAGGAATGATTTGGAACTCACCTGATGTTGACTCAGTATGGACTAGTAAGTGATTTGAGGGGCGGGGGGGGGGGGGGGGGGGGAGAAAAAACTTCTATATAGGTTTTGTATATATACTTGTTTAATGGTAACATTTTTTTGGGTTCTACCCATCACAAAGCAGCAGTGGATATAGCTATAGTATACTGATTGAAGCAGTGGATTAATCTAAACATTTAAAAGTGCTACCATCAGAGTTCTACTTAAGCGTACAGTGGAAGGAGAGTGGATATTGATGTCAGACATGGATTCAAACTTATGCTTGCTGTCACTTTTACTGTATAGCTTTTGGAGTCATTTAACTTCTCTGAGTCTCAGACTCTTCATCTATAAAGTCGGGCTAACTTCCACTTAGCTTAAGGTTATTATGAGTAGTTAAGAAGAATGAATATAAAGCACCAAGGAAAGCATACAGTAGGGATTCTAACTATTAAATCCCTTCCCAGCCCTTCACCCTCCTTCACAACTACCCCTACAAAAAAAGATCTTTTTTTTTCAATTTAAAAATTAGGATGAAGTAATTCAGTCACTATATGTTATATTCAAAGTCATTTGATCACAGTTTACTCTTTTTAGAATTTTATTCAGAATGCCTACCTGTAGAAGTTAGCATAATTTTACAGATTAGAAAAATTCAATTCTTTTGTCTCTGCAAACATTTATAATAGGTTAGGAATAATAGATTAGAAATGTAATACATTACAAAACAGTTGCCTATGACTATCTGTACATCTACTATGCACCTTAGGGAAAGGATGTGACAGTGTGCTGTACTTACACTGCAGATAACACACTTTTTACTCTATTATACAAAACTGACCAGTGGTAGTGTCTGAATTTATAAATGGCTATTAAACAGGATATTTAACTTAAATGTATATTTAGCATGCTAAAAAGTGAAAAAATTTTCAACTGAAGTAATTCTGTGGCTCATCAATTCAAATGTTTCATGGCATTTTTCTTTAAATAAACATCAATATTGTAATACTAAATAATTTTACATGATAAATGCAAAAAGATAAAATTTTCTAAACATTTTAGAAAGTATGTTCACATTCATTTTGTCATGGGTTTCTTGTGGCTCTTCTAAATATGTTAATCATATTAAGGAGACACTGGTCCTATACGATTTTAACAGTCCATCTTCAATTAAAAACTGTAACCAAACAAACAGTATATTAAAGAGTAACAAAAAGTAACTTAAATATACTAAATTCACACACTATACGTAAACAAAATCAAGTCAAATTACATAAAGTCAAATGACACAATAGTGGCAGGTTATACATTTTAAAGAATTTCTTTATCCATGTAGTCACATGAAATAGAAGCTGAAATGTAAACTCAGTGATTTGTGTGGTGTTACCCCTTACTGGTTCAAATTGGAAAATTTGGTATAAATGCTAATATTAGTATTTTATTTCTGTACATTTAACATAATTCAAAATCATCTACAGCATCAGGTATGGCTCATCAATTTTGCCATCATCACCGTATATCAACCAAAAAAAAAAAAAAAAACTCAAAAATATATTCATTGCTCGCTAGAAATGCTAAACACCGGAAAAAAATGGAATTTTGTTTTCTTAAATAGTTGACTAAGATATTCTTCAAAAAGTTAAAACTGCCTTCCACAGAATTTTATGTGTAGTATGGCACAAGTTGACACCCAAAACAGTGTGAATTCCATCAAAAAGGCACTGTTTACAATACTCAGAATAATCTGACAAATCTACTTCAATGATGTCTGAGAGTGAAGAATATACTTGAAATAGTTAAATAGACAAAGCCTTATAAAAGTACAGCATTACTGTTTAAATATACTATAGCTATATAAAAGGAAATAAAATGACACAGAGAAATGACCCTTTATGGCAGTTAAGCCTATAAACACTTAGAATCATATTGTAGTTCTGTAACACAAAAATAACAAAAAGTAGTTTCTTAAAGGCACAAAAGCGTGAATACTAAATGAGTGTTGTATTTTACAAGGCCAACTTTTTCAATGGAATGGTGACAAAGATTACACTGTACCTTTATAAAAGTGATGCAAAAAAGTACTGACATGAAATATAAGTGAAATAGCTATTGCTGAAACTTACTTATTTCACATGCCCTATTTATTATCTGTTCCTGGGCCAGCTACACCTCACTAAATGGTGGATAATTGAAGGCATAGTACATTGCATAACTAAAACAAATGCACATGTCGATAATTATTACTCATGTAAATTTTCATGTGAAAAAATAAAATTTTTGATCAAATGAAAAAAAAAGTGGTCATAAGATCTTAAATCCTGGAAACCATCATGAGGCTCTCAAACAACTGGGAACTGTAAATCACAATTTTTATGAATCCATGTTTGAAGGAGTATTAATCTCAGGTAGGGAACATTCAAAGTCAATTACATATATGGCTACATACAAAGTTAATTACGTGTCTTAAAGGATTCACATACTAAGCCTAGTATAACCACTGATCTAAAAACTAAGCCACCAATTCCTGAGTTTTGTGTTCAGTTCACAGAAAGGAACTCATACAACTAAAAGCATAAGAAGACTATTAGATTAGATGTATGCTTTCAGTGTATAAGAAACAGTCATGAGTAACCCTGCTCTTTTTCATGAAAGTTTTTGACTCCTTGAGTAATAAGAACCCAAAACATCTGCTCTAAAAAGAAAAACATAAAGAACATAACTACCTTCCCAGTCTTAGAAGATACCTATACAAATAAAACACTATTTCGACCAAATGAAAAGAACACACAAGTGGGTAGGACTAAAACCCCAAAAGGGGGTTATCAGCAAAAAATTTTAAGTTTTCAGGGTTTAATGATGAAATTATTTTTGTGATCAGCCAATCAACTTATATATAAATACTAATTGAAACCATAAAAAGGATCAAATTGTACAATATTTACAAAATATCATATATCAATCAATAGGCAGTTGAGCATGACATTGGTAACAGAGAGTGAGGACAAAAATGACACAAGTATGAAATACAAACAAATCTCACCTGTTCTAGTGTAGACATATCTATACTTATACCAGGTATAGGTACATCTTATTTATATTTCAGTCAATTAAAAAAAGTGCTTTCACATGTACATATGGAATACAGCATTATTTTGCCCAAACTATATGGCTCTTCTTAAAACCGAAGACTATTAAGATAGCTAAATTGGTAAGGGAGAAAAAAAGCAGGCTCTTTATCACTTTCAATTTTTATAATTTAGCAATCATTCCTTGACTGTATATATCTTGGCATAAACAGTTGATTGTAATTTTGCTAGTGTCTCACAGTCTCTTCTTAGTCAAAGGCAAATGTAGCCAGAATAATTATTCTGACTTTTCATTAATAACCATTCCGAAAGGTATACTTTCAGGATTCTAAGACATATCTTAGGACAACATGTTCCTAAACTTAGCTACATTTGCAAAAATTGCTTCTGAGGGCTATAAATATTTATGACAAACATTAAAATATTAACCTGAAAAAAAATTAGGAAAAAGTGTGCCTGAGTCTGAACAAAAAAAATCTTGAAGTGTGGTTTGTCACAGAATGAAGTTACTGAGAACAGAGGAATAAAGAATTAACCTCAGAACTTGATGCTCTTCTTAGATGCTCAACTTATTGCACATTTTAAAGAAATAAATTTTAATGTACACATAAATGCTACGACACAAAGTTTTTCTTACTGCCTTTCTCTTATTTGGCTTTTGAAGTAAAATATTGGTTATAATTTTTTCTATTCTATTTACTCACTGAATACACTAAGTTCTAAACGAAAGCTAAAATAAGTTTTTCATAATGAAAAACATGAATTATCATATGCCCTATAAACAACTCTAGAATTTGGCCTATGCTACTGGACCAACAGGGTTACAAGAAACAAAAATAAGAAAAAAGGACAGCAATTTTGACCACAATTTTTTAAGCAAATGCTTAAGGTGGTATTATATAGGTATAAGAAAGATATAATCAATAGATCCAAATAGCTGCATATCGGTTTTTTATGTCGATAAACACACACACAGATTTATACCTGTCTCTATAAATATTAAAATTCTAGGGGTTAAAAAAACTGTGTGTAAACCTTTAAAAAAGCAATCTGCCACCTTGTCTCTCTCAGTACACCAATTTCAACTACACTTTTTTCTTGCTGTTTCTAAGAACACAATTGAGCTGGGTGCTTTGGAAATGATATTTCTAACAGGACAGTGTTTTGAACTATTTATAATATGTCTATTATGCCATCATTTCCCATTCTGTAATTCCTTATTGATAAAAGTCTTGTGCCTGTTGTATGAAGAAAATAGATTGCTATGTATATATTTTATAAGATTGATAACATTTTTGTTATGAATGTTAATGTTATATCTCAGAACACACTATAGAATACAAAGACTACTGTCAGGTATACATAAGACACAATTGTGTATACATGTGGACTTATTATACTCACATGTAAACACACTGTCACAAAAGCTAGAAATGTTCTGGCACTTAACACATAGCTCACTTTAATGACCAAGAGTTCTTATTTCAGGTTAAGGAAAAAAGGTATGAAAGGTCAACACCTCTACATTTATCTCTAAGATTTTTGTTTTAGAAATATTGTGACATTTTAACAAAGACCAAACCAACTTGAACATTGGTCCCAGGCCAAATTTGATCATTCCAGTTCAGTGATTCAACTGTAAGGAACTTCTACTTAAACATGAAGTTTATTATGACTTGAAGCAAAATCAGGAGGAAAATGATGAAGTAGTCTTTTTGTTGCAGAAAATAATCTGTGGCAGGTGTGCTTGAAACTAAATGATTTCGAAGAGCCATAATATTTCTACAAAGATAAGAAACAATAAATTTTAAAATTATTTGTCAAAATGTTAGCATATAAATCACAGTTTGATACGTGAGACTTAATTAGCAAAGTCTTAGTTAAGAGAACATTTAATTACATTATCTAAGGTAACTTGTTTAATCAATTACTACTACAACATCAACAGGAAGCTGATTATGTTACGTGAAGCCGTTATTAGGTCTTGTCTAAATCTACATTCCACATTGTATCAAATATATTACTTGATGTTCATCAAACAGAATTATTAAAGTTAGAGGATATAAAAATATACCACTTTTCTCTGTTATCACAGTGGTTTTAAAACAAAAATTGTGTTTCTTAGTTGGTCTAGTAAAGTTCTTTTATCTTTACTTTGGGGAAGACAGAAGTAGATTTGGAGAAAAATTCTAAATTCTCTAAGAAAACATAATACAACAGATTTCATGACATTGCTAATTTGAAAACTGCTATATAGGCATTTCATATACTAACGAAAATAAAATGTTAATTTAGTCATTAAATGAGCTTACATTATCCTCATGCCATCCTAAATGCTTTTGGCTAAAAAAAAAAAAAAAAAAAAAAAAAAAGCTGATTTCATTCCGCCCCCCTTGACTTCTACACTGGTATACCAGTATAGAGAAAGAAAGGAGGCAAATGAACAAGTAGGCTCATTAATTTATAAAGATAATTAAACTAGGAAATGAGCATTTTATATAAGGGCTGATGATATCAAGATGCAGAAGACATGTTCCCTCCTCTAAAGGAGCTCATTGTCCAGTTGCGGGAGGGGGTGGTGGTCGTGTGGTAAACAGACACACACAATAACAACTCTGTAATCCAATAAACGCTCAAAAGTAGCATGCATAGGGAACTGTACAAGGACAGTGCAGGGATTACTAACTCTACAGGGCAATGTGGGTAATTAGAAATGCTACAAAAAGGGTGGCATTTCAATCATATTCTGAAGGATAAACAGGGATTTTCTTGATGGGCAGGGTGGGAGGAAGAACAGTCTAAAAAGTGGATTCAGTGTGGTCAAAGCTCCAAAGATGAGACAGTACAGTATATTCTGGAGCTGTAAGGAGTTTCACAGAACTGGAGCATGGGACAGGTACAGGGGAATGGCAGGAGATAAGGCTATAAATGAAAAAAACAACTAAATGTAAGCTGTAAGATCACTAAGAACTGAGAAAATCTTTTTTTTTTTTTAATCCTCTAATATAGTAATGGGAGGAAACCAATCTACACTCCTACTAGCCTTAGCAATGGGGCAGAAAGAATCAGGAGTTCTCCTCCAAGGAATTTTCTTTTTTTTTTTTTTTTTTAATGTTTATTTATTTATTTTTGAGAGAGAGAGAGAAAGAGAGAGAGAATATGAATGAGGTGGGAGGGGCGGAGAGAGAGGGAGACAGGGAGACAGTACAGAGCCCAATGTAGGGCTCGATCTCATGAACTGTGAGATCATGACCTGAGCCCACTTAACTGACTGAGCCACTCAGGTGCCCCCTTCAAGGAACCTTCCTAAGTGTTAATGATTTTTTGTTGCTGGATCTGGGGAGGAATGTGTGAGGAAGGGTCTGGGACTACAAAAAGAGCCCTCAAAGGTCTCAGGGTGGTGGCTATTTACCCCTTGCTATGGAAGCATTTCAATATGTCAACACATGATGCACTCCTATTAAATATTAGCCAGGTACAAAGGGACTGCAGAAACCTTTGCTAGCCAACTTTCTCAGAAACCACCCCTCTACCACATCCAACACACCTACATTTCTAGGTATGCTACAGCAATAAGATAAAGAGATTCCACTCGTATAATCACAGAGGAGAAATCACCACTCTCCCCCAATATTTGAATGGTGATGGAATTTCACAAGTTGCAGTCGTCAGGCGACAGAAGCCAATCTATCTTAATAGCTCAACAATGTTATAAAAATGTAAAGTTTGCATATGATTTCCTACATAACAGATTCTTAACTACCTCTCTAGACTTAAATAGCCACTGTCCTTATATATTACCTTTTAATTTCTTCCTGCGTTTGTTTTATAGATTCGATGGAATTTTGAATGTCTCCCAGTTCTATCCCTTTCTTTCTTCTTGTATTTGGTTTTACTGATTGAGCTAAAAAGACATTTGGAATAAAGTTGATGAAAATAGCAAACACATTTAATTATAAGCAATTTACATTTCAGCTTAATGAGCCTTATATAATAAATTTTTTCCTAGGCATTATTTTTATGGCTTAGAATGTAACATAATAATAGTAATACTCTGCATTTTAAAAAAATGTTTAGTTTTGAGGGGGTGGGGGAGAGGGGTGGAGAGAGAGACAGAATCTGAAGCAGGCTCCAGGCTTTGATCTGTCAGCACAGAGCCTGATGCAGGACTCAAACCCACGAGCCATGAGATTATGACCTGAGCTGAAGTCAGACGCTTTAACTGACTGAGCCACCCAGGCACCCCAATACTCTGCATTTTTAAAGTTCCAATCATTAGTTGAATTTTTTTTTGTGGCATCAGTTTCATTTTTTTTAACTAAATGAAATAGACAACAAACAGTTCATTAAAAATACATATATTAATTTGGGGGAAGGTATTATTCTCGTGTCTCTTGTCCATTTGCTTACTTCTGAAGAAGTCAGCTTCTTAAGTTCCATTTTCAGTGTTTTATTAATTGTTATCTTTATTTCCCTGGTCACCCCAATTTTAAGCCTTTTCAGTTGTTTTTGCTACCTCTTCTACAAATTTTTACCTTCAACCAGTAAATTTTTTTTTTTTTTTTTTTTTTTTTTTTACCTTCAAACCTCTCATATCATTCCTTCCTTTCCATTTTTGTTCATTTTGGTTCTCATTTGTAAAACAGGGATAATACTACTCAAACTCCACATGGTTGTGGCATGGTATTTTAAACATCTAGCTTGGCACACGTTAAGTGTTATTTACCTTATAAATTACAGGTAAATAGTGCAGTGGATAAGAGAGTGAATTAAGGAGCCAAAATATCTTCATATATTACATGTATATATACTGTCTTATGGGATATGTGACCTTGTGTAGGTTAACCTGTATCTCAATTTCCTTTTCTGTAAAATGGGAACAAAACAGCATAACTAATATTCCCCGTCTAGCACATTGGTTCCATATGACTCCTACTTTTAAACTTTTATTCCTTTTTGACTGCAGTATCTTGATCCCACCCACATCCCTCAAGCTTAGACTGCTGTAATCCATTAGAAATCCTAATAATTCATCAGGGTTCTTTTAAAAACTGCCCTCAAAGTGAATTCAGCTCCCTCTGCTTTAAACTATTATTTGTTACCTACTCATTTCCCGGCATTTATCATTTATTCACTTCTACTGTCATCTCTGTAAAAATAAGCTCCCAGCTTAGAGTGAGCTTAGTAGAGAACTATGGCTTTAAAAAACTGTATTTTCTCAGACATTCATTACTTTAATCCTTTCTTGATTATATGTCAGTGTAATTCAAGACATTTTACACATTATCTGGCTTGTACAAGAATGGCATACTAGTTAATTTAGTTCATAATTTTGATATATTTTTACTTGTCTGTGGCTTATAAACACTACAATAATTTAATCTAAAAGTGAAAAATTTTTTTGAAGCATGGAACTGAGTTCAAAGCTCAAAAACCGGTCCCTGCATTGAATCTAGGAAACCATCAACAACTTTTCAGGAGCTAACAAGATGTAAAAAGAACTAGTACTACAATGTGGTTCTTGATTTGCATGTTTTCCCTCACCTTTCCCTTGTGGCCTGGTCTTGCAATTTGTCTATAATCTAAAACTGCTTTTTAGGCACACCATCTCTGTCCCCACCAAAACTCCCAAATTATCTTGAGTTAATATGAAAAATGCTTTTTATACATTAAACATAATACAGTAATATCCTTTTAAAAGTTTAGACGCTTATAGTGAATAGTCTGCAGTAAACATTTTTACCTTCACTTCCAGATGAGTCTTGGATATCAGGTTCTGGGGAAGAATAGCCTTTTGCCACTTTCTTCTGTTGCCTGGTTGGCTTATGTTTCATTTTTGGGACACTAACCTGAAGAAAAAGCCCAAACTATAATGTGAATTTGCAATGAGTTTTGTAATTAAATACCAATGTTGTAAAACTGTCAAAACTATCAGTTCATGGGCACTTTAAGTATACTGAAATAAAAACAAAGATGAAATAGTCTAATTAAAACCTAACAAGAGGTGGTAACACTTATACAATCATTTAATCTTAATAGGAAACACTAATTCAGCACAAACAAGAAAATATATACAATGAAGAGTTTCCCTTCACTCCTGACCTCTACTAGCAATGCAGTATCTCCATCACAAAATAGATACTGCTATTAGTTTGTATATCCTTCAAAAGACAATTTTGTGTACAAATGTGAATACAGACGCCACCCCCCCCCCACCCCCCCCCGGCCAAGCTTCTAATTGCACCAGTCAGTACCTTTTTCAGTCATACTTATCTTATTCCCAACATTAGAAACATTCCCATTGGATGATGTTGGGTTTCCAATAAAATTATTTATTTACTTTTAATAATATCTGGATATTGCAGAAAGCATCTTATAATAAATAAAAATATTATTTGGCAGAGCATGATTTAAACCTACAGAAAGCATTTGAATGCATGCACAAGATTCAGAAGTATATTAAATGTTCAACTAGGACTAAATTTTTCTTAAAGTAATATACTTCAGAGTCTACCCTATTAATAGGCTTGCAATTCTGAAGGTCAATCCTAAATATAAAAATTCAAATTCAAGAGGAGAAACTAGAATTAGAAGGGTAAGGTAATTTACATGCTTAGAAAGAGGGAACCAGTCATCGTAAGTCTTTAACTCTATTCAGACCTGTTTACTATTCTAAATAGGAATTATCCTCTATTACCTATTCTTTTACAAAATTTTATTCAAAAGATTGAAATTAAAATAAAATTTCTATAATTTTATTATAGAAAATAAACAATGAGCAGGTAAGTTCTGGATTCAACCTGTATTATGCCCTCTTACTTCAAGGCATAGAGACCGAACACTGTTACATTAGAATCCAAATCCACCTTAGAGTAGGTTCAAATTGGAGATTGATGAAGACTGGTGAGAAGTATTTAAAACAACAAAGGGAGTCAATAAGCTATGTCTCTGTATGCAAAGATTTACTGTCATCAGTAAACTCTACTTTTAGGAGGAAATACAGAAGCCCTGTCTGTCTCTACCATGTTAGTGTTGTTGAAAGAAGAAACAAAATTTTAAAATGTTTTAAAATTTCTAAATTGTAATAATTTAGCCATTTTTAAGTGTACAATTCAGTAGTATTAAGTAGATTCACAATATTGTGTAAATATCACAGCTACTTCCAAAACATTTTCATCATCCCAAAGAAAGACTGTTAACAATTAAGCAATGACTTCCCATTCCCTCTTCCCTATAGTCAATAGTAACCTCTTTTTCACTTTAGTTATTGTATTTTTGAACCCCAGAAGTTGTTTGGTTCCTTTATATATTTTCTCTTTGTTGATATCCTAATTTTGTTTATGTATCTTTTTCTTGATTTTCTTTTGTTCTTTGTTCCTGTTTCATTTAACTCTTTGGGCACATTTAAGACAACTGTTTTTGAAGTCCTTGTCTGCTAAGTCTCGTGTCTAGATTTCATCAGGGATGGTTTCTTGTCAATTTATTTTGTTCCTTTTAATGGGTCATGCTTTCATGCTCTTTCTATGCCTTGTAATTCTTCATGGAAAACCCTGGACATCTGAGTGTGATAATGTGGTAACTCTGGAAATCAGATTCTCCACCTTCCCCAGGGTTTTTCTGTTTCCTGGATTGATGAAAGCTATAGTACTCCATTTGTTCACAGAAGTTCCTAAACTATTTCTGCAAAGACTGTAATGTTGTTCATGGTTACTGAAATTTCTGTTCCTTAGCTTATGTTCGGTTAGCATTTTGACAGAAACTTCCTTGAACACCAGTAGCCAAATAAACCAAAACAAAAGACAAAAACGAAAACAAAAAAATACTCTCCCACTCTTAGCAGACTGTTCAGTGTAGGGGCACTAAGCCAGACTTGCACTGAGCTTAGGTGTTAGCTCAGTGTTCTTTCACTGTTCTTTTCTGAGCATAAGCACCTTACCTTGGACATTTGGTTTTCTAAAATCCCTGATGCCCCAGTTTTCCAAACAATCTCTCCCTAGCTTTTGTTCCTAGGCCTTACACAGTCTATTGTATTGTTTCAACGATAGTCTTTTGCCCCAAGTGTGTGCAGGATGTCAGTATGGTTCATAGCACTTCCAAGAAATGCCTGCAGCCTTTCTGCCTGGGCTCTGAGTTTTCAGCAAAAACAGAAATGCCTGCCCTGTCAGCATACTTAAAGTAGCCCCTAGACAGGTTAAAATAGACGTACACAATTTGTGAATAAGATCTACTCTGTTCCCTCTGGAGCCAGGGCTCTCATTGAGAATGTGAGGGCCCTTAAGACAACCAGTGCATCAGTGATGAGTTGGGGCAAGGGCAAGTAAAAATAACTGCTTTGAAGTCACTTCTCTCTTGATTCATTATTCACTCTGTTGCTGCAAACCTGACTATTTTCCATAGTTTTGGCAAATTTGGTTCTGACAGCTCCTGCTTGCTTTTTTGTTTCTTTGAAGGGAAAAGAGCTTGGAGCTGCCTATTCTGCCATTTTGCTGACTCAACATTTTAAATTTTGAAGTTAAATTTTAAACATTGGCTGCCAAAGATACTATGGGTTTGAAAAGTTCATATGCCTAGAAGATCTTGTTACTTTTTTATTACATACCATTGGAGTGCGATGTTTCACTTTGGTCTGGATAACACCATCTTTTTCAAACTGTATCATATCATTAAGTGGGTCCCACGGTCTAGTACTGCATAAATGAAAAAAAAAAACATTTATCTAATAACTAAACACTCAAATACTTTTCCAAAAATGTTGTCTATAATTAGATTTTCATTAGTAATTATGAACCTAGCTGTAAGATTAAGAATTGTCATATCTAATCTTCTGATCCTCAGCTTACTTTATAGACCACTATCATGGCATCAAATTTACAATGAATGAAACATCAAATTTAAAATCTCATACTAATATATAGATAGGGCTTAATAAAAAAAATACCCCAACAGTAAAAATTCTAGAAATAAAGGCAAAAAACAATGCTCATATACTGTTTGTTATTTATGTTTTAATTACTTACTCTGCAAACTTGTAATGCCATTCTCCTGTGAGTGAATCAAGCTCAAATAACCTGCACGCCCACTCTTCACTTTTTGTTTTCCGATCTCTGGCAGCTTGTCTTTGAGCTTCTTCTAAAACGTACTTCTCTTGAGTAGCTTCTGTTTGGTCTTTGGCATTTATGGCTCGAGTTACCCGCTGCCAGAGTCTAATACGTGTGCAAAAACAGCATTAAAAAAGCAAAAGAAAATCAAATCTACATAGAATAGACTTGAATCTCCTTGAGAGAAAAATGATGCCTACGTGGGTTTTTGGTTTTGACAAAGCTTATGCTCACAGGCTTAGAAATGAGTCAAGATATAAAAAGTGGTGTCTTGAGTAGAAATACACAGTGGAAACTAAGTTTCTTCTTGCCAAGGAAAAGTTTTTACCTGGGTTCTTAAACATATGGTGATGAATGGTGCTGACCCAAGATAATACGAATGTACTGAACGCTCAAGAATCTACATTTTTAAGTTCTTGGGATGATTCTTATACACACTGTGTAAGATCCACTAGCCTCAAAGATCCAACACTGTAATGCCATGCTTTTCCACCTTGAATGTAGGAATTATCAGAGAACTTTTAAAATCAGAATCTTGGAAGTAGGCCCAAGTACTGGTTTTTTAAATGTTTTCTGGGTGATTTTAATGTGTAGCCAATGTTGAGAACCACTGACTGAGGTAAAATCTTTTCCCCTACTAAAGTTTAGTTTCTTTTTTTTTTTAAATTTTTTTTTTTTAACATTTATTTATTTTTGGGACAGAGAGAGACAGAGCATGAACGGGGGAGGGGCAGAGAGAGAGGGAGACACAGAATGGGAAACAGGCTCCAGGCTCTGAGCCATCAGCCCAGAGCCCGACGCGGGGCTCGAACTCACGGACCGCGAGATCGTGACCTGGCTGAAGTCGGACGCTTAACCGACTGCGCCACCCAGGCGCCCCTAGTTTCTTATTAGACAAATAAAACTATGACAGCTATATTACTCTACCTGTGAAGACAGCATGTTGTAACTGAAAGAACACAGGTTTTGGAATCAGACAGACTTGGGTTGAATCCTGTTTCTGTCACTGCTTGGCTGGTGAACTAAAAGTTACTTATCCTAAGACTCGTTTCCTCATCTTTAAAATATGTGAAATTACATTCACACCTCAAAAATTGTTGTATGCTTTGCAAAGCTTCACCCTGGATAGAGGGCATCATGTGGTTACAGCTGAAACCATTTTTAGAACTGCCGCATACATATTCTTTCATTTCTGACAGTCCCAATTTTGGGTGCAAAAGAAAAGTACACAGACTTGAATCGCCATGACAAAGAATGATATGCATGTGAGAACATGTAGTGAGGACTAAACTAATGTGTAAAAAGTACCTGGTAGAGTGTGTTTTACACAGAAAACTTCTAACACAAATAAATATAGCAAGAATAAAACTGGGCAATATTCATATAATTTTTTAGTTCAAAAGCATAAGAGATGCAGCAAGAATTCCATGACTTAAGAACAGAAACTATGTCTTTAATTATTGCTCAACTAATGGAAGTCCTCTAGAAGCCTGCATATCCAGTGACATAGTTCATATATTTTGCAAATCAAGAATAATTAGTCCCATAATTTTATACAAACAAAAGCTTTTGTTTTTAAATAGGCCCTGGAGCAGATAAGAGAAAGGAAAAAATGGGAAGTTTTAGTTTAGAGCTGCAGAAAACCAGTACGATTTTTTAACTAGTATGATTTGCATATTTATTTGACATTCACATATACAAAAAAAAAAAATCCTGTCACATCGCACAAATGTTAAACTATTTTTGCTGAATTAAAATGTGACTGAAAAGTGACAGAGAAAAGTGGCCAACTATTGAGGGGTTAAAAAATACTCTTCGATGCTCATGAAGTTGGCTGAAAAATGGTATACTTACTTCTCTGATTCAAAATCTCCCTGCTCTTCAAATTTTACAGTGTGCCTTATTAATCTCCACTGCTTAATGTCTGGTGTTGGATTCCAGAAGACCTCTGAATTATCAGTCTTTTTGTCATTAATAAAAACTTCACTGTCCTGTATTTAAAGAAATTAAAAATTAAAGAACTATCATTATTTAAATTAGGATTATTTAGTATAGTAATATAAAAATTTTTTCCTGTATTTAATCCCACAGTTAAACACATTTCTAAAACAAATACAACTAGCACTTTTCTAAAAGCTCCAAATGTCTTGTCATTTCATAAAACCATTAAATAAGTACTTCTAGTCATTTAAAACTTTTGGTTGAACACACAAAAAAGTTCAGGAGATTTCACAAGTTTTACTTAATAAACAAATTTCCAACAATTACTTGCAAAACCTCAACAACGATTTCTGAATTGTCACAGAGGAGCACAGTATTTGCTAACAGCTACAATGAGATGCTGCTATCTACGTACTCAACACAAACCTCAAAGAACCTTTCTTAGCATTAAAAATTTGAGTACAATGTTAGAAATTTCATTTTAAAAAAAAAGATAGTTCTATCTTTTTTTCCAAATGATTTTTAGATAGAAGTAAAATTTTATTTAAAAAAAATTTTTTTTTTCAACGTTTATTTATTTTTGGGACAGAGAGAGACAGAGCATGAACGGGGGAGGGGCAGAGAGAGAGGGAGACACAGAATCGGAAACAGGCTCCAGGCTCCGAGCCATCAACCCAGAGCCTGACGCAGGGCTCAAACTCACGGACCGCGAGATCGTGACCTGGCTGAAGTCGGACGCTTAACCGACTGCGCCACCCAGGCGCCCCAGATAGAAGTAAAATTCTAAAATTACAGAGCATATGCTACAGAGCATATGCGGCCTCTTGGTTGAATCTCCAGATCCAGTTTCACTTTCTCATCACATTTCTCATCATTTTCTGATTATAATGCAGAAAACAGCATACACTCAGTGTTCACAGTGACAGTGCATCTAGGCAGTACCATGATATACCGTTTTTCATTTAAGCTCCTCTTAACAAAATTAGGTAAGTGCGAATTTAGGTCAGCAGAGAAATAAATAAAAGCTGTTGCTTCCAAATACCACTATACCCTTTCCATGTCCCTGAAAAGGAACTGTAACTCTAACTGGAAATGCCTCTTTCTTCTAGGTGAGGGGCAGGACACTGCTCCGAGAAGCAGCCAGCCCTGGAGCCAGAGTGCACAGGCTGGAACTCTTGCTCCATCACTTTGAGCAAACTGTTTAAACTCTGTGCCTCAGTGTCCTCCTCTGTAATACGGAAACAGTATTACCCACTTCATACAGTTATTCAGTATCAAATGAGTCAATACGAGTAACATTTTTAAACAATGCAGTATATTCTAAATGATAAGTGTTAGCTATTTTTATTGAATTAAACTTTTGGAAAGGTAAAGTATTATTACAAGACACTAAATATTGTTGATAACAGATCAATGCCAAAATATTTGTTAAGCTGAAGCTTATAGTGAATAGTGATGTTTTTAGCAATGGAATAAGTGAACTTTTAAAATGTGATTTTTAATTTTTTTCACAGAATAAAATTCTTTTTGTTAAAGTTAAAATAGAAAAATACTTACCCAATGGCCTTCCAAAGTAGCTAGGACTTCTTTTCCCAATTTAAGTTTCCCTGATATTTGATTAACACAGTCACTACTACCTAGAAATGGCTTTTAAAAGAGAAAATGTTACAGAAAGAGTTTACTTTTATCTTATATTTACATATAATGTAGACAAAAACAAACGAAAGAAGTAAGTATATAGTTACAGTGCTACTAAAGCATGAAGGGTGAAATGCTGACTCAAATTTTAGTCAGAAACGTTCAATGAAATCGGAATTTGTTGCTGTGGAAAAAATAGGTAAAAATAAACAAGACTGTGTGAAGTCCAAGTAAACATGTTGAGAAAGATCACAAATGATAACTCATGCTCTCTGCTCTCTCCTGACTCAACTGAGCTGTCAATGCTACGGTATGTTTAAGCAATAACAATTCAGTAGACTTAAGGGACTTAACTCATCTGTTAGAAGTAATAATACCCCTGCCTTCAAAACTAAACAGTAAAACAATACTTAACCAAAAATCCTCCAAAATTAAGTTATAAGGAAAACACTTTGAGTTACTATATTGCCTTACTAATGTCGCTCATCTGTGACAAAATTTTGATGTTCCAATCTAACCCTTAAAAGTATCATAAATTACTTAAAACATCTTTAGTCATGATTTTCAAATAACACTATCACCATACAAAAAAAAAATTTGCTAAGATTAAAAAAAAAAACAACAAAGGGCACTGCACCAAATAATACTTAAAAGAGATACTTTTTATTAGAACAAAGTTGCTGATCGGCTAGATAGCAACATATGAGAAATTTAACAAATATTAAACAGTTCATAGAAATATTCTTTGAATATATTGTCCTATACCAATAGCAGCCATGGTGAAAAGGTCTTAAATTTCCCTTTCACTCAGAGGCAGAGAGAATTTTCCAAAGATGGCCATCTTCCCACTGAGAAGTGGGGTCCATATCTCTTCCCCTTGAAGTTGTTTTTTTTTTTTTAATTTATTTATTTTGAGAGAGAAAGTGCAAGTGGGGGAGGGTCAGGGACAGAGAATCCCAAGCAGGCCCTGTACTGTCAGGGCAGAGCCTGACATGGGGCTCAAACTCATGAAGCGTGAGATCATGACCTGAGCCGAAGTTGGATGCTTAACCAACTGAGCCACCCAGGTGCCCCTTCCCCTTGAATCTGAGTGAGCTTATAACTCTTCAACTAATAGAAAATGGTGGAAGTGATGTAATTTGACTTCTGAGACCAGGTCATGGATGGCAATACAGCTTCCACCCTGGTCACAACAACACTTGCACTTGGAACCCTGAGCCACCAAGTAAGAAGTCTGACTACCTTGAAGCCACTATGCTGTAAGGAAGCCAAGCCAAATGGAAAGGCCACATATACTAGGTGCTCAGATCAGTAGTTCCAGTCTTTTAGTCTTCCCAGTCCAGGCACCAGACATGGAAGTGACTGAGCCTTCAGATTATTGGCCCCAGTTGCTGAGTCACTCACAACCTGCAAGGCTTCCCAACTAAGGCCCCAAACATGATGTGGCAGAGATAAGCCATCCGCAATATTCTCTGTCCAAATTATAGAACCCCTATGGATCAGAACAAGGTTGTTTTTAAGGCTGTGAGTTTTGGAGTAAATTGTTAGGCATACAATTCTTAGTGTACACAACTATAGCTCAAGCTGATACATGCTTTGTGGTATTTTGTAATGTTTTAATTTACTGAGAAATTTCTATCCATTTACTCCATATATCTCATTTGTTATACTATACCAACAGTTTTATTAATTAAAATTAAAACAAAAAAAAATGATGGTTTTGTGTGGATTTGGATCTGCCAAGGCTGTCTTTTGATGAATTCTGTGTTCTTATATTTATTTTTTAATAAGGAACTAAACTGTGCTCTTTGTTCAATATTTATAGCACAGATCTTCTTTAATTGGGTGATACCTTTTATCCCTACTAACCTTTAGTTTGAATTCAAGTATTGCACTGTATCCAGTTTTTTGACACGTAATATTGACTATTCCACCAAGCTCCAGTGTCATTGTGCCATAAAGAATTCCTAAAGAAAAAAAACAATTTTGACAAAAGGTTGGAGAGAGAGCAATACTGGCTTAGTAACCAGCAGAACTTTATAATCTAATCTCCTTCTAGGAAAAACCAATAATTCAAGAGCATTCTGTCCCACCCAATAACAATCAGTAGCATACACATAAAGTTGTTTCTGTAGGACTTAAATACAGGATACAATTATTTACAGATTCCATTCCATTTGTAGATGGAACTATTTCAGAATTCACATTCTTATGAAAATATATTAGCAATCCCCAAATAAATACTCACAGCACTTTTGTAATCATTCATGGACATGCACAGAGTGGTGAAAAATTTGAGTTGTCCAATGTGCAAACTGCCAGCTGAGGTTGAACAAGGTAACACTGCCTTCTGGTTTCATCTCTCATTTGGTAAATAAGTGCCTTTTCTGCAGTATATTTAAGTGCCACATTTTTCACATTTTGGTGTTTTGTTGGGGATTTTGTTGTTTAAAAATGACCCCCAAATGCAGTGCTAATGTACTGTACAGCATTTCTAAGTACAGAAGGCTATAATGTATCTTGTTAAAGCTTGACTCAGGCATGAGTTATAGTGCTGTTGGCTGTCAGTTCAATGTTAATGAATCAATAATATATAATAAGGCGTCTTTGAATAGAAACAAGGTTATGGATTGATTGATTGATGAAAATGTGTCAAGAGGCTCACAGGAACCTAACCTTGTGTTCCCCCTAGGATCAATAGTTTAGTATTCTTTAAAACAGTGTTTGTGGTAACTTTATGGAACATAGCTATTACAAATAACAAGAATCAACTGTATAAATAAGACAAACATATAAAAAAATTCCCTCAAAAATAGGTTCTGTGGTGAAAAGTTGAGAAAATTCATTTAACTTTGTTAAACTATGTGTGTTCTTGTATGAAACTGTTAAAGCTGCCTTTAATATGCAAATGTACAATGTTAATTTCCAAGAGGGGACCAGACTATGCAATGTTTCTCATACTTATTTGGCTGTAGAACTCCTTTTGTAAAGCAATTTGTGAGATTAATGATTTGGGGAACACATCTTAGAAAATACACAAGGGTAGAAAGCAATCATTATTTCCTATGCTCATTCACAAAGGGGTTATTATAGTCTCCTTTTTCATGCCAAAAAAAAAAAAAAAAAAAAGCCACCGGCATTGGGTATCTATATAAAATACTATTTTGTTTATTCTAAATGATATAAAATTTAAAAATATATTTCTTATCAATTCCGTTCATAATTTCAGATATTTCACTTCATGTCTATTTTAAGAACCACACATGAAGCTCTAAGAGTCATCCAGCCTGAGGCCACAAGGTGGCCACTCCTGTACTTCACACAAGGTAGGTCCATGTTACAGTCGATAGGAGTCAACAAGCCTAGAGTTTAGTCTCAACGTTCTTACTAAGTAGCTCATTTGGCCTTAGGTAAGATTCTTAAAACTCTCGGTTTTTGTTTCTGTAAAATGAGGCCACATTAAATAATTTCCATGTTTACAAGAATCAGTCCCTAAAAGAGGATAAGTACCCAAAAAAGTTATTTTTAAAAAATGGGCTGGAAAGGAGTATACAGATAATGACCAAGCTGATGCCCTACAGTATAGTAGTACAGGTCACAGAGATCTTGACTCTGCAACATCCTAGCTATGTGATCTCTGGCAAATTAACTTCTGTGTGCCTCATTTTCCACATCCATAAAACAGAGACAATATTATCTACTTTATAGGGCTGCTGGAATGACTAAATGAGTTGATAAATGTAAATGCACAGAATGGCTGGGTACCTGGCCTGTTGTAAATGATAGTTTAGTATCTTTATTTTAATTTTAACTATCTTTAATAATGGGGGGAAAGTATAATACATTAGTTTTTAAGAAATTGCCAAATGAGAATAAGAAACATTTTTAAAGTATTTAGTACAATGAGAAGCAGGAAATTAAAATTTTAATAGGGGGTGGTAGTACAAGAAAATGAAAATCACTTTTGAAGATTTTGAAATAATGGGCAGTTTCATCAATTTTAAAACCTGCACATTAGGCAAATGAAATTCGATTATTATAAATCAGCCTCTTCCAACTAGGTATGTTTTATAAAAAGTCTGATGTAGGTGAATTAATTCACCACAGAAATATTCAGCAGATGATAGCAATAATCTTCAGTACCTATAAACCAAGGACACTTTCAAATGAAAGGCTGACTCCATCAATCAGAAAACACAACCATTACAGATTACAGCCATATACATTTACTTAAACAGGTTTAAGGAATATCTAACTCAAGTATGGGAAATACTTACCTTTACAATGAGCATACGGCATTGTCATGACATAATCTTCGCCTCTATTCAAGAAAGTTAATCGTGCTTCTCCTTCTAATATTGCGGATAATGAATTTCCTAAATTAAATATTATTTATTAAATTTAACAAAACCAATGCAACCAATTCAAAATAAAATATATTTAGGACACCCTTCATAGATCTACAGTGGAATGTCTTAAAAACGTCTCAATCTCAATGTGCCCAAATATATATTTGTTATCTTATATCCAAAACATACATGACCCATATTCCTGGTCTTATAAAATGAGCACGTTAAAAAGGTACAGTTATGTGCTTATTATGTTATTTTATATGAGGCTCTTAAAAATCTTAGAAGTGTGGGACGTGCAATAAAACATTGCTTTATGGTATGGCTTAATGTATCTAAAGTTTGAATAAAAACATTATTATTTATCTGCAAGTTACATAGTTAAGTCCCAAGCTTTAAGTACTAAAATGGACACAATACTACCATAGATAATTTAGAAAAAGAAAACATAAGCACAAACCATCAAAATGCAATTGATGATAGAATTTCATGGTATTTTCTTCTAGCTTTTCTCCCAAGTGTATTTTTCTTTTCCCCTATCATCAGTTTTATTGAGGTACAGTTTACATACAATAAGTGACCCACTTTAAGTGTGTATTTTGATACTCTTGACAACTGTATACAGTCACATAACCATCACCATCACAATCAAGATATGGAACTTTGCATCAGCCCCATAAGAGTTCCCCCTTCCTCCAGCCTCAGGAAAACACTGGTCTGTTTTTCATCACTGTAGTTTTACCTATTCTAGAATTTGTATAGATGGAATCATAAAATAGTTTACAGTGTCTGACTTCTTTTACTTAGCAAAATGTTTCCCAGATTCATCCATGCTGTTGTACCAACATTTCATACCATTTTAACAACATTTATTTAAATTCTCTTTAATTTCCTCACCAATGCTTTTTTAGTTTTTCAGTGTACAAGTCTTATACATCTATTATTTTATTCCTAAATATTTTATTTTCACATACTATTATAATTAATGAGTTGTTTTTAAATTTCATTCTGCAAGTGTTCATTTTGAGTATACAGAAATACAACTGACTTTTTATTTTGGCCTTGTATCCAGCAACCTTACTAAACTCATTTTTTAGTTCTAGTAGTGTTTGGTATACTCTTGAGAATTTTCTATATAGATTAGGTATGCATATGGTTTTTAACTTCCTCCTTTCTAATCTGTATGCTTTTTCTTTAACTTGCCTACTGCATTGGCTACAACCTCTAGTAACAATTTTATAAAGAAGTAGTGACAGTCAACATCTTTGCCTTGTTCCTGATCTTAAGTAAAAATTATTTAATTTTCACCTTAAGAGTATGAAGCTGGCTATTATTTTTCACAGATACCTTTAATCTAGTCCTAGTTTGTTAAGAGATTTTATTATGAGTGGGTGTTGAAATGTGTCGAATGCTTTTTCTGCATTTATTAAAATATGGTTTTCTTTTATTCTATTAACATGAACTACACCAATTTTCAATGATATACCAACCTGTGCCTTTAAGACAAATCCCACTTGATAAACTGATCATGATATGTATCATTTTAATATATCCTTTTATGTATACTACTCTTCATAAATACTGATTTGTTACTAATTTGGTAAGGATTTTTGCATGTACTATATATTCATGAGAGATAATAATATGTACTTTTCCTATAATATCTGGTTTTGGGATTAGGGTATGTAGGCCTCATAAAATGAGCTGAGAAACATTTCCTCTTATTTTCTATAAAAAGTTGTATAGATTGGGTTTTTTTTGTTTTTGGTATTATTTCTTTGGTATATATTTTGGTATTATATATATTAAATTTTTTTTAATGATTACTTTTTAATTTTTTTCTTCCAAAACTTTTTTTAACGTTTATATATTTTTGAGAGACAGGGTGCCAGTGGGAAGGGGAAGAGAGAGAAGGAGACACAGAATCTGAAGCAGGCTCCAGGCTTCAAGCTGTCAGCACAGAGTCTGATGCGGGGCTCGAACCCATGAACCATGAGATCATGACCTGAGCCTAAGTCTGACGCTTAACTGACTGAGCCACCTAGGTGCCCCATAATGTTTATTTTTGAGACAGAGAGAGACAAAGACAGAGCATGAGCAGGCAAGGGGCAGAGAAAGATGGAGACACAGAATCCGAAGCAGGCTCCAGACTCAGAGCTGGCAGCACAGAGCCCGACGTGGGGCTCAAATTCATGAGCCGTGAGATCATGATCTGAGCCGAATTCGGACGTTCAACTGACTGAGCCACCCAGGTGCCGTGGTATAATTTCTTCTTTAAATGTTTAGAAGAACTGAAAACATCTGGAACTGGAATATATCTTTGAAGGAAGACTTCAAATTACTAATTCAATTTCTTTCCCTGATTTAAGACTATTAAAATTTTATGCCTTTCTTGGGTCAGTTTGGTAATTTTTATTTTTCAAGGGATTTGCCCAATTCATCTAAGCTGTTCTAAGGAACATTATTGTTCATAATGTTTCCTTATCATTCTTTCAGTATCTGTAGGATCAGTAGTGATTCTGCTCATTTATTCCTGATTTGTACCTTTTTTTGATCAGTCTACAATCAACTCTTATAATTTCTGATTTTCTGTACTGTTTGTCTACATTCTACACTGACGTCTGCTCTTCATTATTTCCTTTCTTCTACTTAGTTTGAACTTAATTAGCTCTTTTTCTAATTTCATAGGGTAGATCACTGATTTAGATCTTTCTTCTTTTCTAACTTAAAGTTATAAATTCCCCTCTCAACACCACTTTTGCCGCATCTCACCAATTTTGGTATGTTGCATTTTTATTATCATTTAGCTTAAAATATTTTCTAATTTCTCTTGCGATTTCTTCTTTGGTCCATGGATTGTAGAAGTGTGTTGTTGGATTACTAAATATTTGGAGTTTAACTTGGTATCTTATTATTCGTTTCTAATTCTATTTCCTTGAGGGGCGCCTGGGTGGCGTCCGACTTTGGCTCAGGTCATGATCTCACAGCTCGTAAGTTAAGAGCTCCATGTCGGGCTCTGTGCTGACAGCTCGGAACCCGGATGGAGCCTGCTTCGGATTCTGTGTCTCCCTTTCTCTCTGCCCCTAACCCACTCGCATTCTGTCTCCATCTCTCTCAAAAATAAACATTAAAAAAAAATTAATTCTATTTCCTTGAGGTTGCAAAACATACTCTGTATGAATTCTTTTAAAACTTATGGAGAGTTATTTTGTCATCAAATATCATCATTACCAGTGAAAATACCATATATATACTTAAAACTAATGTGTATTCTGTCATTGTCTGTTGTAATATTTTAGAAATATCAATTAGGGTAAGGTGGTTGATAGTGTTCTTCAGGTCTTACATGTCTTTGCTTATATTTTATCTAGTTGTCTCATTTGCTGAGGAGAGAGTGTTAGTGTACAACCATGGTTCTAGAATTGCCTATTTCTCCCCTTAATTCTATTTTTGCTTCATGTATTTTGAAGTTCTGTGGTTAGGCATACATTTATTATTATGGTGATGTATTAAACCTTTTATCTTCATGAAATGTTCTTACTCTGTTAATACTTTGTCTTAAAATGTATTCATATAGCCACTCAACTGTACTTAATGCTTGCATAACACACCTTTTAAATTTTTCATTAACTACAAAACGTCAAGAAAGAAACAAACTACATGTTAAGAGGAATACACTCTATCCAGATGTCTTTAAGTTTAGCTTCATTTAGACTAAAAAAAAATTAATTCCTAGACCAATATAAACTATCAACGCACCTAGCAGTTTCTATACAAACAATTCAAAAACCAAATGGAAGGAGGAAGTTATCAAAAAAGTGCCCCTACAAGGCCTGAATTTTGTAAATTCTTTCAAAATATAAAGTAACAGATAGCTCTGATATACACAAATCATAATGTAACAGAAAAAAAACAAGGCTAACTGCTGAAGTAATCCCAGAAAGTGAGCGATGCACTTGGTACTCATAAAAATTTCTCAGGTACAGAACACATGCTCATAAAAGTCATTTATGTTATAATCAGAGGAGGGGCATGGAGGGACGGGAGGTAAGCAGGGAGAGAACCACCTAAATATAGAAGAAAAAAATCATCTTCTAAAACAAGCAAAATGTAAAACTAGGCAAAAAACCAAAATCAAGACCCCAAACATCAAAACACATAAAGGATACTTTAAAGAAATATAAAGGCATATACCATATTCTTTTATCAAAAACTATTGTTAGATTTCCCTGTTATAGACCCATCTATGGTTCTCCACTCTATCAGGTAACCAGACCTTTGGTTTCTGCTGACATATTTCCCCAATCTTACAATAATTATTTTTTTCTCTCAGATTTAAAATTCTTCATTTAATTCATTGATTTTTCTCCACTTAAAAATTAATTTTAAAAAACAAAAGCAATTAAGGTTAAATACGTTCTACTAGTATACAGCTTTAGCCATTTGCTTATTTGAATTGTCATAGTTTTTAGATTAAGGTTTCCTATAATAACCATATTTCACTATTTTCCCTTATACTAATGAAAGTTTTTATTAGTATGTTGTTTGGCCCAAGACTAATGATCATTACTGACTGACCCTGGACCAAGTATTCTAACTGTACTTGTATTCTTTCCCTCTTTATTCAAAGACTAAATAGAATGACCAACCCCTCAGATACAATGAGATAGAACAAAAATCTTCAGTGGGACTAAAAGCAAAAAAATACATTATGTACTAAAATGGCTAAGAGTGGTCATTCCATCTTTTGATAAATGGTGCTTGTGATGAATTTACACGTATGTGATGAATACTTATACAAAATGAGTCCTATTTATGAATCATACTTATGAATGGGCAAAGAAAAACACCACAAAGGAAAGGCCATTATCCAAGTAAAGATGATACTTAAAATGACATATAAATTCCTTTCTGAAAACAACCCAAGACATTGTCCATAGAAAAGCTCACCAGGAAATACTACCTTCCAGAAAAAGGGGGCAGACTGAGACAAGGGGAAACTCACCATAGAACTTGGACTTAGCCAGGATACTACCACTAAGGCAAAATCCATCCTTTCGGTTACTAACATAAAAGGCAGATATTGGTGGATGATGGGATACCTATTGAACACAGAAAAAAACATAAAATACAGTAACATAAGCATATTATTGTACTATTGTCAAAGTTCAAGTCTTAACCGTATACTCTAATAATTAGTAAGAAGAAATGTTTGGTAAGTGGTAAAATTAAACATTGATTATAGTAATCAGCCTCCAAGATATCTCCCAAGGAAACCACCTTCTGGTATTCACACATTAGATAGGCTCCTCTTACAGTGTACCAAACCAAGTTTGTATAAATGTGATAGTATGTCACTTCTGAAATTAAGCTATAATGCACCATCCGTTTTGGTCTCTCTCTCTCCCTCTCAGATCATTAGCTCTGAGCAGCCAGCTTCCCTGTTGTGAACAACTCTACGGAGAAGCCCATGTGGAGGGGAACTGAGTGCTCTTGTCAAAAGCCATGTGATGAGCTTGGAAGTGATATCTTTCAGCCCAGTTAAGTCTTTAGATGACTGCAAAGCTGGCTGACATCTTGATTGCACACTCATGAGAGACCCTGAGCCGGAACCACCCAGCTAAGCAGCTCTCAGATTGCTAAACCACACTGCAGGAGCTAATAAATGTTTGTTTTGAGCCATTAAATTTTGGAAGCCATTTATTTATACAGCAATGGATAACTAATACAGTGGCTATTTTTGTATAGATTACTTAATAGGCTGTAGGAAACAAAAGTTTTAACAAATGATACTTCAGTCATCTAATATTTTCAAAATATATACACATTATGTTTTCTGAAATGAGTCAAAGCTAAAATCAAACTCTTCTCAAGCTTCTCAATTTAGCAAGGATTTACAATGAACTAAAATGCAAGGTGGCATAATCAATTAAAAAATTAATACACAGATAAGTGGTTTCAATTCGAAACGTATATCAAAATTTCTAGGGAAGAGGAAGGTTTTTCAAATGAAACATAGTCTCCTCATTCTTCTTGAACTTCTCATGAGAATTATTATAGTAAGGGGTCACTGTTATTGAGAAATAATGTCATATTCCTCAGGACCAGGGAGTAAAGGGGAGGACGGGGGAAAGATTGAGAATCATGAGTAAGATGTATATATGTCTAAATTAATGAAAGATTAAAACCAAGAAAAAATTTTTAAAGATATTTTATCTCTACCCTCAACGTGGGGCTCGAACTCACAACCCTATGATCAAGAGTTGCATGCTTCACTGACAGAGCCAGCCAGCAGTCCCAAAATTAAGAAATATTTTTGACTGCCTACTATATATACAACAAAAAGAGAGATTTGTAAGAAGGGCATTCCTTCGAGGAGCTGACAATTTGATTAGGGAAATAAATATTCTGTAAAAAGTTAATGGAAGTGTTAAAATAACAGCTTAATGGATATCACAAAAAAGAATATAGAAGAGAGAAATCAGTGGGAGGTGTAGTCACTTGGATCATGAAAGAGGAGTAGGTTAGGATTGATTTAGATGGAAAATAGCCAAGAAGAAATATTGGGATGGGAGAATTAAATTTAAAAATAATGAGGCCAAAAAGTACAATATCAGGTTACCTAGTTGTAAATGCACAGACAGGTCTAACTACTGCCAAAGGTTCAGAAAGGCATCAAATTTGAGATTAATTTAGAAAGATAAGGAAGACCTTGAATGCCAGACAGACAGGTGTAAAATCTGATTTAGGAAATAGGAAACCACTGAACAATTTTGGTCACAAAGAAAACAAAACCGGTGTGGGAGGATGGCTCAGGAAACATATTTATTTTTGGTCACAGGATTCCATGACTATAATAGTAATACCTATAAGTATGGTATTTAGTCATATTCAGTACTAAAAGATTAAGTGCTTACCAAATGTTCACTAATAAGAAAGGTTAATAATCAACAGTGAGTTTACTGAGTTAATATTTTTTATTAAAATATCCCAGTAACTTCCGAACCAGTTTTGTTTCTGTAACATGCACTTCTAATACCTGTTCAGCAATATAAAATGTTTTGCTGTTTGTTCTGGGATGAATCCATAAACAACGGAAAGTCTCACCAAGTATAGGATTGTAAGGTTTCTTCAGTCCCTAGGAAAAAAACATACAAGTTTCAAAATACACATCTGGAAGATTTCACCTCCTCTCAGTCAAAATGGGTTTAACTCTTATCCTTATAAAATTTCACAGTAGAGACAGGAAATAAAGTGAAGTAACTTCAATCATAATATAGGTCTAAATGATTAAGTATTTTACAATTTTTCTAACTCAGAGGCCCTGAAATGCTTTTCAATAGATAAAGATAACATAAAAAATAAAGAACTCATATTAGGCTAAAGAAAGTTAAATATAAACATTACCTTTGGCTTTTTATAGAATCCTGACAAATACCATTTCACTACTTTCTTCAAACGGAAGTAAGGATTTTCTTCAAGAGCAGCCCTAAAAACACCAAATGGTATAAACAAAACTTTTACAAAATATCTCACAAATTCTCCCTCGTATTTATCAAGTAAACCAACTGAGTATATGATTGGAAAGTGTAAGTCATATTTAAAAAAAAAATTTTTTTTTTACATTTATTTATTTTTGAGAGACAGAGGGAGACAGAGTACAAGTGGAGGAGGGGCAGAGAGAGAAGGAGACAAAGAATCCAAAGCAGGCTCCAGGCTCGGAGCTGTCAGCACAGAGCCCGACGCGGGGCTTGAACTCACCAACTGTGAGATCATGACCTGAGCCACCCAGGCGCCCCAAGTATAAGTCATATTTAAAACGGATGGCAAAAACAACCATGTAAATCAGTCTGTAAGAATAACTTTTCATAATCTGGTTATTTTTCTCCCCATTTTTACCATTGTTTGATACACTGCCCAGGTCTTTGTTCAAGTAGTTTTTACAAACTCTCCAAACCAAGGTTTTTCAAGTGGGGTTCTGGAGAGCCTTAGATATTGCCAGGGGTTCTGTGAGAAATTATGATTGAAAAAAATGAATGTATTTTGAGATTCAAGAACTGTGTGATGCCTAGTATTTGCAATGATGGGGCAATGGCCAAGCAGCGTCATCAACAATTTTGTGAGAGGTGTTCAGTTCCATATGTCTGAGAAGGATTACGTTCATTTGATTTAGTCTATTCTCAGTCACTTATTTCAATTAGAGGAGATTAAGGATAACTGGTGAATGCTGCCCTACAAGAAGGGAGGACAAGAGGTTGATATTAGCCTCTCCCATGCAAAATGCCCCCCTAGGAATAGGACCGTATGTCCCTTGAGCTCCTATTACAAAATAGAGAAGTTTCAAATCACAAATACGGAAGTTTTAAGATAATTTAAGTCAATCAGTGCTATTTTTAGCCTTCAACCCTAAGTGCTACCGAATGATTTTCCAGAGTAAATAAATTCGATCACTGTAACAGATAATCAAAGAACAATTTTCATTTTAAAGAAATTTTTAGGAGCCATGACTCAGCTACCCCTTTACCCTTTTGCTATTGCTCTAAACTGCAAAATGTTGCAAAACATTGTAGATGTCAGAAGTGAATTCTGAGTTTTCACATGTATATGTATGCATATATAATATATATAATATATACATTACAACTTCATACATACGTATATTACAATTTAATTATTTATTACTTCCTTCAAGCATGTCTGAAGGTTCAGTGTGTGATTTTTGAAGATGAAGTGTGAAATGGAAGAGACCAGGCTTAGGTTTACTGACCACTGTGCCAAGTTGAAACGCTGCTCTTAAAGGGAGTAGCAACCTTCTGTGCTCTTCCTATCTTGATTTAAATTCTCTTGCTATTCAACTTTACTTACTATTTTGTATTTGCATAGTTCAGAACGCAAAGCAACATGGAGAAGTATACATGTCTTGCTATTGTCCCATCTCTCCATATAGGCAACTTTTTTCTTTTTTTAGCTTTTTTTAATAAACAGTTTTCTTTAAGCATAAAGAAGCAAATAAAAATACGCAGCCTTCCTTTTCTTAAAAAGATAAAAAAGGAAACAAACCACGTATTTTTTGTACCTTGCCTTTTTCACATACACATAATCCTGGAGATCCCTCCAAATCAGGTTACAAACTTCTTCCTTATATGTAAATGCACCGTATGTTATTAACCCACCAGTCAACTGTGGCTCAATACTTGAGTTATCTAATCTTTTTCTATTACAAGCCCTACCACAACAATCTTGTATATATGTCATTTTGAATATGTAGAGATATATTTGTAGGGGTTTTCCCAGAAGCAGAATTACTGGATCAAAGGACTGACTGCATCTATAATTCTGGTAAATACTGCCAGGTTCTTTTCAAAAGCACTGTGCTGGTTTGTGTCACGCAGCAGTGGCAGCAGCAGCAGCATACAAGTGCCTGCTGCCCCACAGAGCCTTGGCAACAGGGTGTGTAGCCAGAAAACTGCAACCTTTCAACTTAGGAAAGTGGGCATCTCTCAGGAAGATCTCACTGTCATTCATAGGAACCTGCCTCACACTCAGAGAAATGAATTTCTACACAGATAAAAGAACTATAATATATAAAGCAAAACTGGGGTATAAAAGCTTTTGGATTTTGGTCACTGTGATTGATAAAAAACTATCTTTTTGTTTGAATCTGCACTTTTCATATTTTGAGTGAGATTTACACATTTAAGCACTGTTTCTATTCATCTTTGAAGTACCTGGTCATTTCCTCTACTCCTTTTTCTATTAGGTTGCTGGTCATTTTCATTAAATTTCTAAGAGCCCTTTTTATTTTAGGGAGATTAACAATTTGGGTATGCCTTAATTTGCAAAAAATCTCCCAGTTTTTCAATTATCTTTTGATTCAGCTTATGACTTTTGCAACGTTCACTAATGCAACTAATAGCCTAATAAAGCAACTAATAAATTTAATACAGATATTGATAAAGAATCTAAAAGCCAGGCCACAGGACCAGAACCTAGCATCTCAGAACACGCAGTGTCTTGAACAGCTGGAATGGGGGCAGCATGTGAAACCTGGAAAGGTATACATAAAGTTGATGTCTTTTACTGGTTCCCCAAGAAACCGCTGGGAAAGAGATCGGCAGCTTCTCCTCCACCTCCTTTACGCCTGCCTTCCCCAGAATTACATCCAGGATCAGCTGGCAGGAAACAAAGCAAAGATGAAAGTGGGGATTTATACCGTGAGCCAGCAACTGGCGGAGCATTCTGGTTGTGGAAAGCAGCACATCCCTCATGAGCATGCAGACAGGATAAGCACAAACAGAAGCACAAGCCCCAGGATGGGACCTGAACAAGAGCTTAGGTGACCTGGGGGAGAACAAGGAACGCTACCACCTCTCCCCATGTTAGGTCAGGAAACAGGTCAGGGAGCCTGTGAAAGCAGTACTGTCTGTCAGGTAAGGGATAGACTCCTTGTCTTCCTCACACTTGTGATCTCTCAATTCAATTGCATAAATGGAAACATTAGAGCAAAATATTAAGTATTCTTCTTATTAAGGTCAACTGTAGAACTGGTGGAGAGAGGGACATCTCATTCGAGCCTAGTTTTGGTAAGGCATAACCACTGTAATTTGCACTCTGAAAAAAAAAAATCTCTTAAAACCATGAAGCATCTTTCATTTTAAGAAATGAGAATCTACTTACTCAGATAAGAAATCTGCATGATAGTAATAATCTGAAAGTTTATCCAGGAAAGAACGAGGTTCCAAAATAAATGTCGGCAGAACCACCCTGGACAGGTCCATGCCAGGACGGACTTGTTTCAACAGTGTCCAGATAAGGCTTTTGTTTTCTTCAGACACAGTTTCTGTTTGAGAAGCCTCACCTGCCTTTAGCAATTGACAAAAAAATACTCAAATATCATATTTATCTCAGACACATTAGATATGTAAAAAAACAGCTGATGTTGAAATATGCATACTCTGTAAGACTATCCCAAGCATTCTTAAAATGGGAAATAACTCATTAGGTAATAAGTCTATAGCTATAAAACTTAGGTAAAAAGAGTAGTCGTTAAGAGACATCAAAGTGAAGGATATACACAAAGAATTCATTACAAAAAATATTACATGCAATTATTTTATACCATATTCACTTCTAAGAATTAGCAATACCAGGAACATTACAAACTCATGTGTCCTTGCAATTCACATTGTACCTGGCAATGACATTAAGGAGTACTAGTACTATCCGATTTCAAAAACAAACCTGAAGAAAATGTAAACTTTAAATTTAATAGAATTTATTGGTACTCATGTGAGTACACATGTTATTTATAAATCCTGAGATATTTCACGTGTATGCAATTTTTAAAATAAAATAGGTATCATCTAAATGTTCTCTTTCAGAAAAATAAGCAATAGGTCAAAGAAACGTCTTCAATTTCAGCTGAAAATTTCCAAGGATCAGAAAACCAATACCCCTGAAAATCATAGACTTTTACCTCTCCTAGTTCTTCATGGCTCTGTTCAGTGTAGGTAGTCTCCTTTAAAGGCTCCACGGGCTCTGGTTCGATATAAGAGTCATCTTGCCTTTCGGATGTATCTGTGTCACTTTCTTCACTTTTCCCCATCACCTCATTGTCAGACTCATCATGTTCTTGATCATTTTCTTTATCAGATTTATCAGAATACATATCTTGGTCCTTAAAATGCTGCCGTTCAATTTCACTATCATTTAACCTTGAAGGTAAGAAATATTAAGAGAAAGAATAAAAGAGACAAAGAATATTTAATTTATAAATCAGAATGATACGAACATTTATTCAGAATTTGAGTGTCAGGCACTGTTCTGTGTTTTAGATAATTTTACTCAGTTAACACTCAAAAATAATCCTATAAGTAATATTATTATTCTCACTTTACAGATTAATAAATAAAAGCACAGAGAAATTAAATAACCTGGGAAATATTACAAAAGAACACTCTGAACTCTGCCTCTTTACCATTTAGGGCAAAAAGCTTCCAACAGTAAAGTTTTGGACTTTGGCTTGCTAGATTCTTTTCTTGGTTTTACAAACATCATCACTTGAATCAACCTGTCACTTCTGGCCTAAAGAAAAACTTCCAAGTCAAGATTATCAGATTCTCAAGTGAACTCAAATGAATTATGACTTTCCCTCTGTAAAGGTCTCTCCAAAGTCACTTGAAGTGAGTGAAAATGTAAAAGCTAAGTAATTATATCTCTTTAATACTTGACTCACAGGTTTAATCTTGAGAAAAAAAATCCAAGGAGAACTAGAAATGGATATTTCAGTTTATGGAAATAAACCTATAGCCTAAACAGATTAAGATGCTACCCCCACCCTATTCATACAGTGATTAGGGTTAATAATCTGTACAAAATAGAACTTATAAAAAAAACTCACTTCCAGCTTCAAAAAATTAAAAAAACTTTTTTCCAAAATCTTCATTTGGATTCTAACCAAAGAATTTCTAATAGAAATTCATTCTTATGGTAATTATTTTCTTTCTTTCCCTTTATAATCATGTTTTTTTTTTAAGTTTCTTTATGTATTTTGAGAGAAAACAAGCATGCGTGTGAGGGAGGGAGAGAGAGACAGGGAGAGAGAATCCCAAGTAGGTTCCTCGCTGTCAGCACAGATCCCAATGCAGGGATCGATCTCACAAACCGGGAGATCATGAACTGAGCCAGTTAAGAGTCAGATGCTTAACCCACTGAGCCATCTAGGCACCCCTATAATCATATATTTTAAAATAGCAGTCTAAAATTGCTATCTCTGCTTTCTTATCACCTATTCACTCTTTAATCTCTCATGATCTGGTTTTCACTCCCCTAAATCCACTGAATCTGTTCCTTTAAAGGTAACTAATGACAGCTTAGTTGACAAATCCAGTGGCCTTGTATAATCTTCACCTTGTGTGACTTCTCTGCATTACAGGATTGTGACAATTATTTTTCGTAAAATGGTATTAGTGCCTCGGTTCCATGTAACTGTGGTTTGACTTTTTGAGCTCTCTGATCCTTTTTACTTCCTTCCATCTGTAAGATATTTTAATCTTCCTTGACCCTCTTTTATTTTCTCTGTCCTCTCTCCCCTTTGGCAGGCTTGCCAGTTTCAAGCCTTCACCATCATTTGTTTGATTTTCAAACCCATGCATGCAAAATAAGCTTCAGACCTATGTTTTTTATTTTTTTTTTTAATAATTTTTTTTTCAACGTTTATTTATTTTTGGGACAGAGAGAGACAGAGCATGAACGGGCGAGGGGCAGAGAGAGAGGGAGACACAGAATCGGAAACAGGCTCCAGGCTCTGAGCCATTAGCCCAGAGCCCGACGCGGGGCTCGAACTCACGGACTGCGAGATCGTGACCTGGCTGAAGTCGGACGCTTAACCGACTGCGCCACCCAGGCGCCCCCAGACCTATGTTTTTTTAAACGCTTGGCTGATATCACTTATATGTCCTGGGGCCAATGCATCCTCAACATGTGCAATTATTTAATATATTATCATCTCCCAACATGGTCCTTTATTTTACTATCATCTTATCGGTCACTGAGATTTAAAACTTGTAATCTTCTTTAATTTTACCCACTCCCTGTCCCTTACATCTAGGCAGACTATGTATCTCAAAGGTAGGCCTCCACTTACCTGGTCTCTGCATCTCTTAGCTCATGTTTTGTCATACAGCCAAATGAAAATATTGCTATGTTGACTACCTTTGTAAAAATCTGTTATATTGATCTTCCCTCTGATTCCCTAGCTGAATGTTATCTTTCCAACTTCTAAATTCTCCTGATCCTGTATTACCCTACAGCATCTCTCCTTTGGTTGTTTGTGTCATTCTTATCTTCCTATCATTTATAGTTGCCTGACATTTTATAGGTTTTAAACAAAATAAAACATCTCTCCAGGATCAGAAAGCTAGTATGCTGTTGCACTGGATTCAAATTTAGGATCATATCTGATACATCTCCCTATTTATAATGCAGTGAATAATACAGCAAAGTGTATGTCTCATACACAAGAGCATTTAAAAATTATCTGGTATTCAATAAAAACAATGGACTATTTACAGCTGAAGAGCTTCAAGGGAAAAATCTTGCGAAGGGGCGCCAACAAACACCCATTCCTAACTTTGAGGAAAGTAACCTCAGTGCTGTTGGGAATAAGTAGCTTCAGAGCAGAGGCTGAATACTGGGGCAAGGGAGGAGAAGTCTAAGTTTCCCTCCAAAGCAACAAAAGAGATTTGAACCTCAACTAAGGTACTTGTTTGTTTCCCCAGGGAAATATTTTTTTTTAGTATTAACTACAATGAATGTTTCAGGGTATAAAACCACAAATAGGATACAGTTCCAACTTGAAACACCTGTGGTATAATAGGAGCATTCCACAAATACCAAGCAGAGCAAGTCAAGTGCCATTACCAAAAAAATTAAAAAGTGCTACAAAACAGTAATAGAAGAACAGATTATATCTCACTATTGTGAAGCAAGAAACGCTTTGCATTTGATGTAATATTTGAGATTGGTCTTGAAGAATGGGATTATGAAAGGAAAAAAGAGCAAAGAGGACTAGAAAACATTCTTTTTTTTTTTTTTTAATTTTTTTTTTTTAATGTTTATTTATTTTTGAGACGGAGAGAGACAGAGCATGAACAGGGGAGGGGCAGAGAGAGAGGGAGACACAGAATTGGAAGCAGGCTCCAGGCTCTGAGCCGTCAGCCCAGAGCCTGACGCGGGGCTCGAACTCACGGACCGCGAGATCGTGACCTGAGCCGAAGTCGGACGTTTAACCGACTGAGCCACCCAGGCGCCCCTAGAAAACATTCTTAATGGAGGGAACACCATGTATAAAGAAAAGGTATGTATTTGGGAAAGAACAACTACTTCACATTAGCTGAAATAAAGGAAATAACTTTCTATACCTTATTACAGCAAATAAGCAAGTGGTAAATCAAGCCTCAGACCATATAATGGGAAGAAAACAGCCACGTTCAATTCTAGATACACCACAAAAATTCTAGGCCTGCCACTAACCTAGTGAATAACATCGTCCCTTCTAAAAATCACCAAATTAGTGGCAATAGCTACTTACTGAAAGTTGTCACCACTGTGGAGATTGTTAGCACGTAATAAGCCATACAAAGTCACATGTGTGCTCTCTGATGAAATGCTCAGGTCATGTTCCTTTCCTTCTCTGATCATTGTACGTTTAAGAAGACTAGAACATTTCAAGGCCAACTCCAAAGCATCCATCCAGCACCTTCCTAGAAGAACACAGATTCATAAGCAATATAGTTCAAGAAACTATAAAAACAAGGATCCATCTTAATTTAATACTGTTAACCTTTAAGCATACTATTATTTCTTTGAGAAACATTCACTGGAAAAGTTCACGTGAATATAAAATCTTGCAAGGATTTTTTAATGCAGTTTTTCAGTTTAGCAAGTGCTTTTCACAGACCAAGCATCTAAAAACCACGGGTAAATGAACAGTATATAGAACACATTAGAAAGTACACCTAATCTAAAATAAACACACTTTACTTCTAAAATCTTAGAACATTAACAGGTAGTATAATTCGTAGCTACCAACGAAGGTACAGAAAATACACTAAAGGGGTTATGCTTCTACTATAAATAAACTTATCAAATTAATATTTTGTTTCTGATAAAAGGTCTAACCTCAGGTTTACTACCATCCACTTTACTTATAGGTACGAAAATCTGAAGTCATGGAAATAAATGCCTGTACAATATTGTCATTAACTGCCGCATTAGTAGAAACACTAGTAACTTTATTTTTAAATTAAAATTTAGACTGTATTAGCAAAATAAAAGTTAGTTGCTCTTAAAATGTATATATATATTTCCATATCTGTTGGAAACATCAGCCAAGTAAAACGCTTTTCATAACATAAGCTTGTGCCTATGACATTTTAAAAACAGTCATCAGGTAAAAGTAAACTCTAAAAGGTTACAAGATCCCCTAGGTTAAGTTAGTCTAAACTATAAAACATAAAAGTGAGGAAGAAATCCATTATCAATTATTAAGGTTTTAAAGTTAGTGTGGCTTTCCCATTAAATAAGTTTTACCCTCTCCATATTGCTTCAAGAATTAAATATTAAGTTACTAACCGCAGAAAAATTTGTATTTGAATCTTCTATATAAAAAAACTCAGAACAGTATATACGTGTATAAATGTTAATTTTTAATAACAAAATACAAATAATATTAAATGTACCTCTAAAAGTACAAAACCTAGTGAGTTACCACGAAGAACACTAATGAAAGTAAAAAGAGTGTTAACATATCAATGGAGGATGAAGAAGAAAACTTTCGCTAATTCATCACTCAATTATACAGTGCTTCCTTCCTATCAGATTTTTGTCTACAAAGTTAATGTTTTTAGTATTATAAGCAATTTATAATTACAATATGTCTGCTCCAGTACCATACTAAAGAGATTTTCCCCAAAGGAAAATACACAGTGGCATATAAAATAAACCCTTAAGAAAAATGAGGGCCAAAATCAAATCCATCAAAATCTGTATTTACCATCTGACTCTGAAGTAGCTCGGATGATCAAGTAACTGCTAGGTAAGGGTTGAGTTATAGATCCAACTGCTTCGCCTTTGGGGCCCTGAAAAGCAAAGCAAAGCAAAGCAAAGCAAAGCAAAGCAAAGCAAAGCAAAGCAAAGCAAAGCAAAGCAAAGCAAAGCAAAGCAAAGAAAAGGTGTACAGTTCATATTATGAAATCTCAACTTCATATTATCCACTATTACCTATAATAATCTAAAAGCAAACAAGCTTTAATTTTACGCTTAAAAAATATCAGGTAAAGTTTTAAGAAAGTAAGTATTAAGGAAAGTTTTCCTCCTCCAACAAGTATACATCTTTTATAGAAAGTTGAACAACTTAGAGCTATCATTAAACATGATCTCTATTTATGGTTCACATAGTAAAGAAAAACCTGCAACTTATTATACTAGACCAAAGTTTAATTTAACAGAGAATTTCCATCCAAAAGATACTAAGTAACATTAAATTTCTAGAGGCCTAAAAAAAAACCTGGAAATAAAATTTATAAGAAAAAGAGAAATGAATTTTGAATAGGTCTAGGGGGAAAAAAAATCTGTTTTACAACCATTGATATACTTGTTATAAAATACTTGTTATGAAATACTAACTAAAACAGTTAATTTTATTTTTCCAGAAATAAAATGGAATTTTTTCTTTGTTGTTGTTGGCGAGGGTTATTTGTTTTAGGAGTATACAACACCAAGAACCCTAAATAATTAGTATCACCAAGGCTAATCTTAGGTGAACGCAGTTATTCTTTGGGAAGGAAATCTGAGGATGAACTCACAGTATAATTTTGATAGTAAAGCATAATTTTAAGTTGTAAGATCAAAGAATAAAATGAATTTGAGAAGCATAAACATAAAGAAGGTAAAGATTCAAAATGAAAAAGTAGAAAAAGTCAATATAATTTTAACTAATACTGTAATATCCCTTGGGTATTTTCAAATAGCTTTCTAATTTATGGGCCAGTTCCTAGAACCATCACAGAGTAGGATCTAGTCACACTACTTAGGTTTCAAGCTTGGTTCCATGCTAGAAAAATTTCTTAGGTAAACTCTTTAGGCCTTAATCTCTCTACCTAGGTAACAGGGGAAAATTATAACCTCCTTAAAGGTATGAGAATTAAAAAAGAGTCCATATAAAATGTTCGAGTCCCTAATACAAAGTAAAAACTCACAAATATTACTTTTACTTAATCATAGATACTGACTTTGAAGGTGTTTAAACAATATCCTGAGCATATTTTGCTTGTGGAAAATATTCTGATGATTGTCTAATTGTGCAAATTTTCCTCCCACCAGTATTGGGAATTCAATAAATTTGACATTAAAAATTTTTAATAATTTAAAAATTCATTAAAATTCTGGGGCACCTGGGAGGCTCAGCTGGTTGAACATTCGACCTTGGCTCAGGTCATGATCTCACGGTTTGTGGGTTTAAGCCCTGCATCAGGCTCTCTTCTGCTGTCACCAGAGAACCTGCTTCAAATCCTCTGTCCCCTTCCCCAGTCACATGCTCTCAAAAATAAATAAAACATTAAAAAAAAAATTAAAATTCATTATAATCCTTACAATTCCTAAGAGTAGTAGTAAAGAATACTGTACATAAAAGGTTTTGAAAGTGTTTTTTTTTTTTTCTTACTTGAGAATCACATGATATATAGTTAACAGAGGTTCTATGGGTTAAATTCTTTCCCTATGGGAAGTACCTAATTCCAGAATGAAACTAACTCTCTAATCCTAAATTTATTCCTGGTATGACTACAGACTACTGAAATAAAGGTTAAAAGTCCAGGTTTTTAAGAGGTGTATGTATACTGCCTAATTAAGCAACACTAAAAAAAAAAAAAAATTTAAGCTGAAGCTATTTTAACTCTATATCTCAATTAGGTGGTTTTCCTTAAGGGAGAACATCTAAACCCTTTATTCATGTATAACTGATCTTCTTAGAAACTGAAACAATTATTGCTTTGTAAGAATTTAACTAAATTCATTATTTCCGTTAGCATATATGGAATGTCTAATGTTTGTAGAATCCCTTGGTAGTTAATCAAATAAGGCGTTTCTATTTTCCTGATTAAGTTTCTGCTTTTATAACACAGGAGTAATCACAGTTATGCTTTTTAGTTTTATTATTTTTTAAATATTTTTATTTATTTTTGAGAGAGCATGAGTGGGGCAGGGGCAGAGAGAAAGCAAGACACAGAATCTGAAGCAGGCTCTAGGTTCTGAGCTATCTGCACAGATCCTGACGTGGGGCTTGAATCCACAAACTGTGAGATCATGAACTGAGTCGAAGTTGGACACCTAACCAATTGAGCCACCCAGGTGCTCTGGTAATTGCAAATTTTTAAAAACACACTACAAACTGAATCCCCATGGATAAGAGTTTATAAGGTACAGAGTAAATTTGGGAAACATTTTCCTCAAAAAATTTTAAGTCAGATCTTTTTATAGTTTTTTTTAATGCTTATTTATTTTTGAAAGAAAGAGAGACAGCTTGCTCACATGCAAGCGGGGGAGGGGCAGAGAGACAGGGAGACCCAAAATCTGAAGCAGGCTCCAGGTTCTGAGCTGTCAGCACAAAGCCCCATGTGTGGCTCGAACTCACGAACCACGAGATCATGCCCTAGCTGAAGTCGGACACTTAACTGACTGAGTCACCCAGGTGGCTTAAGATCCCTTAAGTTAGATCTTAAAGGTAAACAAAGCCTTTTGGTACACAATTCATTGTGGGTAGAGAAAAAAGAGGAATAATGCACTTGAAAACAAGCAAATTTAGAAGTGCTTGCAGAGGTTAGCAATCATTAGGTTAATTGATTTATCTCTGTTCTACTTACAGATTGTCATCTTTACCTTTCACCTATATAACAGAGTGCTTACCTTCACTGCCCAAATAGACTGCTCCAAAGGATGAAAAAGTTTGAAACAAAAGCCGTCCTTTTTTGATGGACGCTCAATGATTTCACAGGCATTCAGAAGGACTGTTCCTACCCACTGACCATTTTTCTGGGTTTTATAAATCAGTAGCACCCCAGGTTTCAAAACACACCACAACTTGGTCCAACTCTTTAAAGTACCACGAATCTACAGAAAGATAAGTTCATTTAGGAAATAAAGCTGTTTTTATCTTTTTTGCTCCACAAGATACAAATTCAGTAATGGCAAATATCTAAAATTTCTACAACATACACACTTAAGATTCAATAGATTTTTTTTTAAGCTACTAGATGTCAAGGACTGCACAGAAAGACAAAAAGCATGGCTCCTGCTTCTGAAGAACTTAAAGTCTACCTAGAGGCTAGGTCAACAGTTTCAAAGTAATGTGCCAAGTAGAATAGAATGCTTTTCCTAACCCTCCACGCCAGCTCAGGGGCCATTAAAATATACTTTTCCTAGTCCCAAGATTCTCTTCTTCTTACCGTCTATTGTAATTTTATTTGTGGGAGTATAAGATTATTCCATCTTTTAAGATTCTTTCCCCTTTTACCCCCTACATCGACAGTACTGAAGTCACTGCCAGCATGCACACCAGGCATTCCCTAAATATTCACTGAGTGGTAGGAAGAGGGAAGAACCTCCTTCGAGCCCCTAAAATTACCTTTTTTAAGTTACTTTGTTCTTAGTAATTACATAAAATATGCCATTTAAGTTCTTGGAAAAATTTTAAAACACAGTTACATGAATCTCTCTCTAGTCTCAAAATGTTCCTCATCCCAGGGTTTAAGGCTATGTCAATAGTAGGTCTATAACTGGTTTTTCCTATCAATGTCTATTTCTGTCATCTGTTAAAAATGTTTCTATGCAAATCACTGAATTCACAATACTGAAAAGAATGCTAATCTACTTAGAATAAAAACTAGGATTATCCTCACTTTTATTTACTATAAAACATCTGCTCTCTCAAAGCACTTACCTGAATTATGAAATAAATATAGGGCTGGCTCCCTAACCCCTGAAATAGGCATACCACAATAACTCTAAACAAGAAAAAGTTAGAAATGGGGAGTTTGGAGTCAGGAATGAAGAAGAGAGAAAATCTTTGAGAAAAGTACATGTTTATGTAAAAGAAACGGAGAGATAAGAGAAGCAAATGGAAGAGTTACCCTGAGATAACATTTTGTATTTGGGACATGTGACAGTAGAACATGGATGGAAAATGATCAGAATGAAGGTTATGATTTAGAAAGTCAGCCAGAGGATGTGTTAGGGACACTTTTAGGGGGTTAGCTGCAGAAATCCTATGTCAGAAGAGGAAGCTTAGCTCTGAAAAACCCACATGAGATATACAGCATAAAGATTTCTAAGTAGAGTCAATATAAGTCAGAACGTGTCTTTAGTACAACACTGAAGAAGATCCCAGCACTACCTGAACTAACAAGGAAACTATCATTGGGCTTCCATTTTAGTAAGAGAACTTTGACAAAAGATCTCATAAGGATTATACGTTGGAGGCTGGACCAATGTTTTGGGAGAATAGAAAGCTTTCAGGGCTGGGGTGACTTTTAGATTAATGCCAGATACTAAAATTTCCTGGGAGACAGAGTCTCACTAGATCATTCTTACACTTTGCATTTAGTCTGAAAGATTCCTACCAAAGAAGAATGAGAAAGAAAGAGTGGGATGATAAAAAAGTAAATAAAGGTAAGTGGAAATAACCAGAGGCCAAAAGAAGGTATGGAAACAGCAATATGCATGTTTTTCTGAAAATTAATCGTTTCCAAATAACAATTTTTATATTAACTTTGTTTCATATCTTCTCAATAATGCATGCCACACCTATATAAATACTAATAATTTAAACAGCAAAATTAGATTATATAAATGTCACACAAATCAAAAAGCCCTTTAAAAAGAACTGCTATCCATTTTCAATGTTATTGTCAAGACAGACAATATTAAGTTTCCTTCTCCCCATTATGACTAGAACATAGAACCTCTGGGATACAATTAATAGTTTGCCAGTGAAAAACAATCATCCCAGGAGTTGTTTTTGTCTTGTAGGCTTTAGGTGCTCTTTGGGCTTTCCTATTCCTGTAGGTAAACATCCAGCAATTTGAATTCAAGCTTCAATACAAACTGACCTTCAACCAATCAGCCATAACAATAACAGAAGGATCTGTGATTGTACTGAGTAACTCCTTTGTGGCTCTTTTCTTTTCTTCTCGGTAATTTTTCTTTTGCACCTATTTTACAGAAATAGTAGAAAAATTAAAAATTCACTAGAAATGGGCAATTTCTTTCCAAATTTTTTAGGTCTATAGAATGTAGAGCATACAATTCTAAACCTCTTTTAGAATTCTAGCTTCTTAGGATAAAAGAACTTTTAAAGAGCTGGTAGGAATTTTTAGAGTTTAGAATCTTGTTTTTCTGATCACTAGCTCTGTATGTTTTTGAAGAATTTTACTTTTAGCCACACAATACTACATGAATCCAATCTCATGGTAAGAATTTCAAACAACACAAATAAAACTAAAGCTGTCTTGATTATACCCTATCCTATTCCAATCCTCAGAACTGACCACTGTTAACACTTCCAGAAAACACTATCCTTTCAGGCTTTTTCTATGTATACAACCTAAAAAATATACAGCTTTTGTGGTTCTACGTTTTTAAACACATTTTTTAAAAAGGTTCTTCTATTCAGTATTTTTTGGAGCACTTCCATGCCTATCTCAGTAAGAGCTAATATTTACTGGGCATATTCTGTGCACCAATTACTGTACTAATAAGCACTTTACATGTACTACCTCATTTAATCTTTGAAATAACCTCGGAAGTAGGCCAATTATTATCTTTATTTTACAGATGAGAAAACTGAGGCACAGAGAGTAACTTGCCCAGGATCACACAGCTAGTAAGTCATGCAGGCACAACTCAGAGGCAGACTGGCTCTAAAAGACATGGTCTTAACCACCATGCTATACTGCTTCTATAATTTTTCTTAGTAAGTTCTCTCACTGATGGAAATCCACTCTGTTACCAGTTTTTCATTTTACAAACAATGCTATGATTATTTGCAACTGGCAATTTTGTTCCTTCTTTGTACTATGATGTAAGAAATAATTAAGAAACCACAAAGTGGTATTTATTCAATCAAAATATTAAAGTTTTACTTTCAAAAGTCACCTGTGAGATAGTCTAGGAAGGCAGGAGTGGATTAACAGTCTCATTATTGCTCTGTTGTTATTACACAGACGAGAGAAGAGTAGTGGAAAACTCCCAGTGATGAACTTCTCTTAGCTATAAAACCTTCCTAGTTGCACTTAATAGTAAAGAAGTTTTAATAATTATACAACCAAAATACTTCAGACTTTGGTCCTTATTAATATTCATATCTGAATTAACAGATTTAATATGGGATTGCAAATACAAATGCATATAGGATCAGATGCAAGAAAAAAAAGGGGGGTAAAATAGACCATGCAGGGACTGAGAGTGGACTGGAAAGCATGTTATTTCTTAAGGTCAAGGATCTGTGGTCATTCTGGAAGACAGTCCAAAGGGAGTATTTCTTAGACAGGGGCTGGAAATCTGAACTTGTAACTGTTACTGCAAATTTTTAAACCATTGTGTGGGTCAAACAAAATATCTATCTGTGGGCCAAATTCAGCCCATGACTTTTAGTAAACTTGAATGTCAAAAAGCATCACAGCTTCCCATGTGTTCTACAACACAGTGATATGCCTAACTCAGGTACAATTGTGCAGATACACCAGTCCTCAGCCTCTGGACGGCAAGGTGAGGCCTGAAGCGGCACTGGATGGTCATCAAGTAGCCTTTTCAGTTGACTCCAGTGTGCCACACAAATAGTAACAGTTTTTATGTGTGCCTGTCTAACATTATTTTTCTTTCTTTAGGAGATACATCTTTTTCTGTTATCCTACTTTCAAAAGCACATGCAAAGCATAATGTTATTTATGAAATAGCTGTGGAAACTAACCTTGAGAGATTCTTTTTTTGTGAGCTTGCTTGAAGCTGAACTATCCTTCTCCGAGCCATTATAAAGTTTAGATTCAGACTGAAATCACAGGGAAATGAACAAAAAAGAAATAATAATTAAAACCTTCACTTATTCTATACATACAGCATATAAAAATTAATGTTAGGGGCGCCTGGGTGGCTCAGTCGGTTAAGCATCCGACTTCAGCTCAGGTCACGATCTCGCGGTCCGCGAGTGCGAGCCCCGCATCGGGCTCTGGGCTGATGGCTTCCGTGTCTCCCTCTCTCTCTGCCCCTCCCCCGTTCATGCTGTGTCTCTCTCTGTCTCAAAAATAAATAAACGTTAAAAAAAAATTTAAAAAAAATTAATGTTAAAGCTATGTTTGTGACATTCTTCCCATTTATCACTGTGATACAGCCTATACAAATTATATACATTATACACAAATTATATACAGCATATACAGCCAAATACAAATTTTCAAATGTCAATTTTCCCTATAAAGCATTTGTGTTTAAAAACTAATCCATGTTAAACCCACAAAAGTACTAAAATAAACGCTAATCAGGGGCGCCTGGCTGGCTCAGTCAGAAAAGGATGCAACTCTTGATCTTGGGGTCTTGAGTCTGAGCCCCACATTGGGTGTGGAGATTACTAAAAAAACAGACTTAAAAATAACCTAGTCAATAAATTAAACCACAATATAAGATTAAATAAGATCATTTGTAAATTTTTGCATTCTATTTTCTAGGCAATTTCTAGGAAACATACGCAATTATTTATTCTTAAAACAAAAGTATCCAAAGGAATGTTAATTTTTTAACACTTAAAATATTCCAAATCAAAAAACCAAACCACGTGTATTTTAGCAAGTTACCGCACGTACTGCCCTATTGCTACTTCTCCAATGGAAAGAAATATATAGATCTTCAGAAATTAGTATTAAAACACTATCTCATTTGTAGTGTTTAAAAACCAATATTCCTAACATCTATTTCTTCCTACCTATCCAGTGCCCCTTGAGTATTATGGTCTTAAACTTGTTTCCAGACTTTGTTTATATTTGTTTTCATTTGATCTTCACAAGAACCTTGAAAAATAGATTTAACAAGTGGTTTTATCTCCATTTTACAAATCATGATCTTCTAAACTAACAATAAATAATAAATATACAGGGATATCTAGGTCTCTTAATCCAACACTCTTTTAAGGAAACTACATTCTTTAACCAGAATAAAAGAGCATAAACACGAAAACTGCTTCTGTAAATCTTGGAACAATACAATTAAACATGTTTAGTGCTTTGTGTTCTATGATTTTCATTTTTATCTATTGTTTTATCTATTGTTAGACACAGGTACTTAAAGTTCTAAGCGTGACTCCTAGTGCCAAGAAAGTATGGGGGGCTTGATCCAAATGGTGGTTTTCAAATGCTGAATTGCCAATGTGCATATCACTAGGTGTGCTCACGGATAAAAAAAAACAAAAAAAAAAAAACAAAAAACTTTGGGTATAAACTCCCTCACTCAATTTTAAAAACCATGAAGGCAGGGACCATATTTTTTCACCAATGATACCCAGGTAACACCTGGGGAAAAGAAAGGGCTCACCAAATACCTGATGAATTAATAAAATGAAAATTAAACTAGCATTTGCAACTCACTTCTTTTACCTCTCCTGAAAATGCCTCTGCTACTAGGTATAAGATATGGGTTATTACAGTGGTGGTAATAATAACTGGCTGAACTAGATAGAAGAGAACTACAAACTACTGGAGGTGGGGGTTAACCCAATTAAATTTTTGTTGAAGTCACTCCTTTCAGGACTAGACTTGAAACACCATACAATTTACTCTGAGAATGGCACAGATTATGATATCAAAACAATTTTACAAAATTCCTCAAGCCAAACAGGTCTCTGTCTTCTTCTTGCCGCTGAGAACCCAAGGATGGCAAAGGTACTGTCAGAAGAACAGGATGATTTCTATTTCCCCCAGCTTAATAGGAAAATGTGTATTATAATGTACTTCTTAGATACTGGTAAATGAAGAATAAATGCTAATGAAAATTAATGGCTACTTATTCTTTACCAAAAACTATTCTAAATACTTCATCCTCACAGCAACCCTATGAGATAGTAGTAGTATCTCCCCTTTGCTAATAAGGAAACCAAGACTAACCAACTAAAAATAACTTCCCAAAGTCATAGAGGCAGTAAGTAGATGAGCTGGGATTTGTTCCCTGGTCTACCTAATTCCCAGTCTCAGGCTCTTGGCCACCTTTTTAATGATTTCTCACCTTTTAAAACTATTCACACAGACTCTCAGCCAGACTCAAATTTAAGATTTATCTTCACGAACAACAGGAATTAAGGATTCCTTTGATGATTAAATGAGGTAGTGTATATGATGTGTATAGCGTAGTTGTACGTACTGTGTTTCAGGTTTGTGACTATCTCCTAGATTGCAAATGCTGTCAAAAATTTGACCTTTAAATGAACATTATATGAGAATACTTTCAACTTGCTTTGAAAACTAAAAAATACTACATATATAAGGGATGATGATGATGATGATGGTGATGATGATGATAATAAGTTACTATGACTATATCAGATATTCTGATTTGGAAAGTCCTTTTAAATGTCCAAGTAAATATATTTTTTATAGCAAGTGATAGATGATTCAGAGTATCTATAGATGGGCAGATGTACAGCTGAGGGGAAAATCAAGTCAATAAATAGATCTTGGCTCAAAAACCCACTATCCTTGTAACAGGATTCCTTTTATCCCACTAGACACAGTACCCTTGCTGGTAACTCCTTCTGTTGAGATGGACAACATTTCTTTTAGGGGCGCCTGGGTGGCTCTGTCAGTTAAGCACCTGACTTCAGGTCAGATTATGATCTCAGGGTTCTTTAGTTGAAGTCCCACCTCTGGCTTCATGCTGACAATGCAGAGCCTGCTTGGGATTCTTTCTCTTTTCCTTCCTCTCTCTCTCTGCCCCTCCCCACTCCCCCTCTCTCAAAATAAATAAGCTAAAAACAAATTTTTAAAGTAAAAATTCTTTTAAAAATGCTAACAGGGTGGCACCTGGGTGGCTCAGTTGGTTAAGCATCCAACTTTGGCTCAGGTCATGACCTCATGGTTCATGAGTTCAAGCCCCACATCGGGCTCTGTGCTGACAGCTCAGAGTCTTGAGCCTGTTTCAGATTCTGTGTCTCCCTCTCTCTCTGCCCCTCCCTCACTCGCGTTCGGTCTCTCTCTCAAAAGTAAATAAACATTAAAATAAAAATGCTAACAGGAAGATGGGATGACTTCATTAACTGACTTTTCCAATTCACACTCATTTACAGAATGCATGAGAAATAGAAACCATATTTTTTTAAATGGGGGGGGTGTAAAAAATGTGGGGGTAAAAAAGGGTGTATTCCAAAAAAAGGGTATATTCCATTGTGCTCACTGGTCTTAATCATGTATTTTAAGAAATAACTTAATCCCAAATCTTATGATCAAAATGGCAGTATTATTACTTTTTGTATCAAGTTCAGAAAAGTATACAGTTAAAATTATGATGGACTCAGTTACACATACTGATTTTTTAAAATCTTTTTAATGTTTATTTATTTTTGAAAGAGAGAGAGAGACAAAGTGAAAGTGGGGGAGGGGCAGAGAGGGAGACCCAGAATCCAAAGCAGGCTCCAGGCTCTGAGCTGTTAGCATAACTCATAAATTTAAAAAAAAAATTTTTTTTAATGTTTATTTTTGAGAGAGAGAGACAAAGTCAGTTATGCACACTGATTAAAGAAGGAATAACAAAACTTTAAGACTAAAATGTTCAGAATTCCATGTGAATGTAGTTTAATGACAAATGTATAAATTTTAAGATTGTTGTGAAAAACAAGAGACTAGGTTACGTGTTAAAATATTTAAGGACAAACTAGCAATTATGAATCTCTTCAGCTAACAGAATTAACAAGTATTAAACCTAAAGATGGAATCAATAGGTTCCAGCTTGGAAAATAACAGGATGAGTATAATCTTACTTACACTAGTTATCACATTAAGAATCCCCAGTCATTCACTGTAATTCTTTTTTTGTTTTTTTTTCTTTTCAAGTAAGCTCTATGTCCAAAGTGAGGCTTGAACTCACAACCACAAGCAAGAGTTGCACACTCTACCTACTGAGCCAGCCAGGTGCCCCTCACTGTAATTCTTATTCAAAGAAAGAAAATGAATTCTCAAATACCTACTATTAGGTACTCTGCCAGGCACTTGCGGTATCACAGTCTGGGGTGTGGATCTTATTTGCCTTGCACAGGCAAGAAAACTAAAGCCACTTTGACTCTTGAGAGTTACTTAATTTCTCTAAGTTTCAGTCTGTTCACTTATAAAATGGGGCCGATAATACCCGTATCCTCAAGTATCGTTATGAGAGTTAAGAGGACACACAGTAAGCTCTTAATACAAAATAGCTATTAATATCACTGTAATTAGTATCTATATAGGTAACGTATATAAGATTCAAACTCACACTTTTTATTCTAAAACAGTTCTGTCCAACAGAACTTTCTGAATGACAGAAATGCCATATGTGGCTACTGAGCACTTGAGATGTGGCTAGTGTAACTGAGGAACTAAATTTCTAATTTCAGTCAATTTTAGTTAATTCAAATTTAAAGAGTCATATATGATCAGTGCTGTTGTTCTCAAAGTGCATTTCTAAAGCCTGTGCTTTTTGCATTAATGCACCCTGCTCCAGTAAAGTATGTAAACTTTCTTTTCAGGCTCCCTGCTCTCTCTGCCACCCACCTCCCAATTTAGAGACTTCATATGGGTGACTGTGATATGTAAGTATTTAAGTATTTAGGCTTCTGAACAGGAATACTGCTCTACTACATATTCACCAATTCTGGCATTAACTGCCTGAAAATAGGTCTTTACAGTTCTATAAATTTCATCGTATTTCTAGCACTGAAGACCCAAGATAAATTATTTCCTCTTTAATTTTCTTTAATAACACATCTCATATAAAATGATCAAGGAATTTCTCATTCATATGTTTTATATATATATGAATTACTATTAAACTTTCATCCCGAGTACTTTTACACATATGATATTTATGTAATGAATACTTGAAAAGTGTGGATAAAATTTATGTAAAATTATATATACATATCATGGACTCCTCCCAATCATTCCCATGAATGGAAACAAAAATGTAGGGTTTTTTTCATCTTCTGTTTGTCACACATATGCCCACTTCAATTTTGCTAAGAAAGAGGTGTTTAATCATGGAACAGTTTCTCTCCCACAGAGGTATGCCACAACTGCTACATAAGAACAGCTGCAGACCAGTAGCTGTGGAAGAAAAATAAGGGGTTTTAAAACCAAAATCCAGTGCTGAGAATAGCAGAGAATTTACTAGTTTAAGAAATAGGTTTTCTTACAGTCACTGAAGTTTGATTCCACAAACAAAAGCTGCTTCTGCTATTAAACCTGACCAGAAATAATAGTCAGAAGTCAAATTCCTTAACAAATTATAGCAAATCTAGTGAATTAAGAAAGGAAAACCAATGTGTTACACAATGTTTCTCAAATTTGAATTTTACCCTTTAAAGAACAAATTCTCAACAGTAAGAATATGCACAAGTATCCCAGTTTGAGAATCATTAATTTAGGAAACTTTATCTTATTCTATCTAAGAAGAGATCTTTCAACTGCAGGCTACTGCAGGAGATCTTCAGCCTTTGGTAAAATGTATGTATTTTGATAGTCATTCAGATAAACTCAAAACACTTAAGAATTAAAACAAAACAAAACCACACACAAATCCTGAGAATTTATCTGAATGGAACCCTCAGACTTCGGTCTGTTACTATAATAGACATACCAGAAACAACAGAACTCTGGAGAGAACACACTGGTTACCAACAGACTGTATTCCCAAGTAATCAACAGCAGCCATATCAACCCCAGTGGATCATGGTTTAGATAAACCAACATAAAAACATGTCATAAAAATTGGATAGGATTTTAGTGTTAGTTCCTCATCTTAAATATTAGAAAAATGCCATAATAATGTATTTGGGGACAGCATATGCTTACCTTGCTCTTTGACATAGAAAGTGAAGATTCATCTTTATTTTGAGAAATGTCTTCCTTTCCTCTGTCAAAACCTTTAAAACACATTGTCATCATTTCAATATTACTATATAGCATGTAGGCATTAGAAAGTAGAGGCATATAAGTCATCCAATTTCAAATATACATTATATTTTATGAACACTGGTATAAAAAGCCTAGACCAAACATAGCGTTAAACTATTATAGTTTAAAAGATTTCTAAGGGATCATACGTAGCTTAATAACTCTTTAAAATAAATTAAGGCTTCCAAAGGCAATGAAGTCTTTTCCTGAATCCATCAACATCAAGCTCAAGACCTCTTTTCTGTGATCTCAGAACACTTTGTATAAATTCAGGCCTTGTGGAGCTTTTATTCTAGTGAGTGGTTTTCTAATGAAGAATCCTAACTGACAGAAACAACTCAACATACTTTTCACACCTCTTGCCAAATTGGAAACAACTCCAGAACTGGTTTTGAGAGACTAGAGAAATAAATCTAGGTTGAGGGACAGACTTAAAAAAATCTAACAATGTGCTTACTGTGAGAATTACATGAGGATCCATTAGAAAACACTTAGCATTAAAAAAACAAAAAAAAGAAAAAGAAAACACTTAGCATAGCATTTTCCACATAGTACACATTCAGTTAATATTGACTCTTAAGATGATCGTTGGCACTAATGCTGCACAAATTGTAAAAAGATAAATCTAAAATACACCAATGCACTGGGATGAACATGCACAGATCCCTGCACTCATGTAACACATTAATGTAACACTGTGCCAAGGCAATTAACAAATTAATGTTATTATAATACAATGAGAGAAATGTTAATACTGAAATTTTTGTGTCAAAAAAAGGAGTACTCATTTTAATAATGTTCTTTCTACTTTTGAGGGAAAGTATTATTAACTCTTCCCTATAATTATTTGTTCTAAATCCAATAAAAGCCTGTATTAAATAAATATATATATATAATTGTTCATAAAGCAGCACTTAAAAAATCATCAGTAGCACCACTGCCTGAAGCATTTAGAAATCCGTTCTAACATACCAGTGATACCATTTATTCTGCATTTAGTTTATATTAGCTAAAAACAAATCCATTCCAATTTCCTAATCCAGAGATTTGGTTGAATTATTTTCTGTAATACGAAGAAGGAATCTCCCCCTGTCCTCCCAACTATGGTAAGGAGAAGGATCACTCAAACCCAATACTAGGGGGAAAAGAACTTTCATAAATGCAACATGAAATTTTAAATAACCAAAATTTTAGACTTGAGTATAAAGCAAACTGAAGTTATATATTTACTCAGAATAATAACATTTTGTTAATATGTAATCCTTAATACTAACAAACTCACATAAGTTACTTCAAAGATTTTCTACACAACGTGGATGGAACTGGAGAGTGTGATGCTAAGTGAAATAAGCCATACAGAGAAAGACAGATACCATATGGTTTCACTCTTATGTGGATCCTGAGAAACTTAACAGGAACCCATGGGGGAGGGGAAGGAAAAAAAAAAAAAAAAGAGGTTAGAGTGGGAGAGAGCCAAAGCATAAGAGACTGTTGAGAACTGAGAACAAACTAAGGGTTGATGGGGGGTGGGAGGGAGGAGAGGGTGGATGATGGGTATTGAGGAGGGCACCTTTTGGGATGAGCACTGGGTGTTGTATGGAAACCAATTTGACAATAAATTTCATATATAAATTAAAAAAAAAAGATTTTCTACATATATGTACAAAAGAACAAAATTTTCTAAAAGTATATATTATAAATATAAAAAAATGACGTCATTTATTCTCACAAGAACAGACTTTCAACTTCAATTTCTCTACTGACTTGGGTTTCACCTGAATCTAGCCCAATCCATTTATTAGATTAACACCCATTTTGAAGTAGAAACCATTCTACTTTCACACATTATTTTAAAAGCGTAATAGTAAATTAAAACAAAAGTAAAAGTTATAAATCTGAATAGACTTTGACATGCAAATAAGTCTCACAGAAAGTTTCTAATGTTATAAAAGGACAATCATAAACCTTTGTTGTATATTACCTGCCAAACCCAGTAAACGAACATACCACTTTAAAAGATTCTCTATACCTCAAACTTGCCAATCATTATTTTAAAAGCTGGCCCTGATGACTCCCAAGTTACTTAAAATTATAGCGGGATAAAGCAAGATGCCAAGTCTGGTCAAATACTTGGGAGTTTCAACTAAGGATAAATACAAGTAGATAATCAGCATAATGTGCAAGGAACATACAAAAATGTTCAAAAGCCTTAAAAAGGAAATATTGCCAGATTGTACACTAAGTTTTCAAGGGTAATTCCAAAATAAGCAAAGCACAAAGTGTCACTCTAGACACTTTAGTCTGTATAAAGCTGGTTTCCTAAAGACGTGTAAAATAAAAGCATATTTATTAGAAGCAAAAAGGGGTCTGCCAAAATACTTCTTAGGCTTTTATTTTCCACCATGTGTGGTGATTCAAAATACTTTAAAATTACTCCTTTATTTTTAATATTTATTTATTTTTGAGAGACAGAGTGCAAGCGGGGAGGAACAGAGAGAGCGGGAGACAGAATCTGAAACAGGCTCCAGGCTCCAAGCTATCAGCACAGAGCCCAACGCGGGGCTCGAACTCACAAACTGTGAGACCATGACCTGAGCCAAAGTCGGCCGCTTAACCAACTGAGCCACCCAGGCGCCCCACTCCTTTAATTTTTTAGAGTGATATTTATAGACAAAATCCTAAAGCCTATGACACATTATTATTGACCATAATTATTAATAATGCAGAACAGGGGCGCCTGGGTTGCTCAGTTGGTTAACTGTCTCACTCTTGATTTTGGCTCAGGTCATAATCTCCTGGTTTGTGAGATCCAGCCCAGTGTCTGGCTCTTCACTGACAGCACGGAGCCTGCTTGGGATTATTTCTCTCCCTCTGCCCCTCCCCTGTTCCTGTGCACCCACTCCTCAAAATCAATAAATAAACTTAAAAAAAAAAAAGCAGAACGGTTTCAGATCATGACTTTTTACCAAGTTTGTGTATCAGTGACTTTAGCAGTAAATGATCTTCCTGCTATTCTCCCTACTGCCTCAATGATAACAGAGACCTATATCCCCATCAAAATGCTAAAACTAAAAAGGCTAACACTTTCCAAGTACAGATGAGAATGTGGAGCCTCTGGAAGTCTACTTGCCATTGATGAGAGTATAAAGGGGCATAACTACTTTGGAAAACTATTTGAAAGTATGTACTTAATCTGAATATATGGGTATTCTACACAAACCAATTCTAATCCTAGATATACCTGAAAGAAATGGTTGTATATATATCAAAAGAAAGTACAAAAATATTCAAAGCAGCTTTATTCATAATAGCCAATATCTGAAACCAACTCAAATGGTTATTAATAGAATATATTGCAGTATATTTACACGATGGAATGCTGCACAGCAATGAAAAAGAGCCAATTATTATTACATAAAACAGACATAAATATTGAGTGAAAGAAGCCATGTCTTCCCATTAAAAAAAAAAAAGCACTCATTGTATGATTCCATTTATATAAAGTTCAGGAAATGGCAAATCTAATCTATAGTGTTAGAGGTTGTTATAGTGGTTTATCTTTGTTGTAGGAGGAACTGATTTGAGGGGCATGAGGGAGTCTTCTGCGGATTTGGGAACTGGTTACATGTGTCTATGTGTAACTTAAAATTCAAAAAGCTGTGCATTTAACTATATGTAAGTTATGCCTCAATTAAAAAAAAAAATTGGGGCACCTGGATGGCCCAGTCAGTTGAGTGTCCCAACTCTTGTTTTCAGCTCTGGTCATGATCTCACAGTATGTGAGATCGAGCCCTATGTTGGGTTCTGTCGGGCTCTGCACTGACAGTGTGGAAGGAGCCTGCTTGGGATTCTTGCTCTCCTCTTTCTCTGCTGCTCCCCCACCAGCATTCTCTCTCTTTCTCTCTCTCTCTCTCTCTCTCAAAATAAATATATTTTTTTTAATGGAGAAAAATAAAAATGAAAATAAAAACTCACCCAGCCTTCTCTATTCTATTAGTTTATTAGACTTCCACTTTGACATCCTTCCTCACTTAGTCTATATCCCTTTAACCAATTTTTTACCTGCCTAATTCTGATACATTCATCAATAATGATAAGTAACACAGTATTAATGAAAACAATAAAGCAACCAATATCCATTTGTAAGAACATTTGTGATTATGACACTTATGCTAGTGCTTTAGTTTCTAATCTTTAAAACACCACAAAAAATTCCAAATGTTGGGGTGCCTGGGTGGCTCCATCAGTGAAGTGTCCAACTTCAGCTCAGGTCATGATCTCACAGCTTGTGAGTTCAAGCCTCACGCTGGGGTCTGTGCTTTGGATTCTTTGTCTCCCTCTCTCTGCCCCTCTCCTGCTCATGCTCTCTCTTTCTCTCAAAGATAAACATTACACAAAAAAATTATTAAAAAATCCCAAATATTAACTATTTTATAGAATTGAGGAAATCAAGGCTCCCAGAAATTAAGTAATTTGATTAATGTCACTAAGTCAAAGTGTCAGAGCGGATAGAAACTTAGGTCTAACTTTAAAATTCATGCTGTTTTTATGGGGCACCTAGGTGATTCAGTCAGTTAAGTTTCAGACTCTTGATTTCCACTCAAGTCATGATCTCACAGTCATGAGATAGAGCTCTACATCAGGCTCTGCACTGGGTGTGGAAACTGCTGAAAGTCTCTTTCTCCCTCTTCCTCTGCTCCTCCCCTGCACGCACATGCCTCTCCCTCTCTCTCAAATTAAAAAAATAAAATTAAAAAAAAATAGTAAAATAAAATTCATGCTGTTTTTAGAATGCCAGGGTACCTCTGAAGACCTAAGGCCACCTCTTCTGATAGGCTTTGCTTTGACTGTGTAGGCATAGTTAGCAGTCCTCTTCTCTGAGACATAGAGCATTTCATACATTTGTACTACCATATTTATCACAATCTGCTTCAATTATTTTTCATGTTCATATTCCATACTTGACTGTGAATTCCTGAAAAGAAAGGTCTAATCCTTATTTACCCTTTCAAACACAGAAATTTGATAAATTGATCCAAAAAATAACAACAGTGTACTCTGTTACTTGCAATTATTTTATTAAATATGTGAAAGCTTCAGAAAAAAGCATAAAACATAAATGTGTAATTTAATGTATATAGTGAATATCTGCATAACTACCACCCAAATAAAAAAAACAGAATTGTCAAAATCCTGTAAGATCCTCCCCACCTCCCAGTGCCATTCTTGATCACAATCCACTCTTCTCAAAAGTAACTACCTTGACTTTTGCAAACATTCTTTACCAGCATGTCAAGCAGGTATTTCATTCATTTGCATTGATGATTAGAATCCTATTGCATGACTATATCACCATTTATCCATTGATTGTAGATAAACATTTGGGTTGTTCCCAGTTTGTCTCTTTTATGAACAATGGTGCCACAAATATACTCTGAAATGTATCCTAGTCAACATATGTGTGTGTGTGTACACACACACTGTATATATATGTATATGTATATATGTATGTATATATATATACACACACAAATATATCCGTGAGTTTCCCTAAGTTTAAACCTAGAAGCAGAATTTTTGGGTTATAGTATATGTGTGTCTTCAATTTTAAGGATAACAAAATTGTTTATTTTTCTACTAATAGTGTGTAAGAGTTCTCCTTTCTCCTTATTCATGTCCACATCAATATTGACAAACATTATTTTTGCTAATCTGTTGGGTATTATCAATGTGTACATATATGTGTGTATATATATGTGTGTGTATGTATCCGTAAGGTTCTAGTTTGCAGGTCCCTGACTATTAACAATGTTGAGCATTTTCTCACATTAGTCATTTTAACTTTCTCTTTGTGAAGGACCTCTTTAGATCGTTTGTGCATTAAAAAACAAACAAAACACAACTTATTGCCTATCTTTTTCTTATTGATTTATATAGCAATTCTGATGTATTTCAGATACTGCCCTTTACCAACTGTGTTTTATAAATAACTTCCTATTCTATGGCTTGTCTTTTTATTCCATTTTTTTTTTTTTTTTTTTTTTTTTATAAACAGCTCTTAATTTTAATGTAGTCAAATTTAGTCATCTCATCCTTTAATGGTTAGTGCTTTCTGGTCTTAAAGTCTTCCCTAAATCTGTGGTCATAAAGATATTTCCAAGTAGTGTAGTAATACACAGAGTTTACTTCCTCCTACTAATCCAATGGAATATTCTTTTTTTTTTTTTAATTTTTCTAAATGCTTATTTATTTTTGAGAGATGGAGTGTGAGCAGGGTAGGGGCAGAGAGAGAGGGAGACACAAAATCCGAAACAGGCTCCAGGCTCTGAACTGGCAGCACAGAGCCTGATGTGGGGCTCAAACCCACAAACCGTGAGATCATGACCTGGGCTGCTTAACTGACTGAGCCACCCAGGTGTCCCTGGAATATTATTCTTAAACAAATGAACACGTTGTCCTTAACTTCTACGTTGTTAACAAAATACAAGTGTTATCATCATTGATAAAGTATAATTTTTTACATACTTCCATAATAATTCCATATAATTCCAACATATTTGTTAAGGTACAAGTGACAAAAAAGTAATTTTTTTCCCAAGGAAACTAAAATGAAAAGAAGGTTATGCTCAAAATAGTAAGACAAAATTATCTTTCAATGTCACTAGTGGAGAACCTCTCCTCTAATGATGTCAGATAGACATTATTATGCATCTAATTATAATTATAAATGCATCTAAATTTATTTTTCAGTACAATGAAATGTCCCAGAAGAAATATATGTTTTGTTTGTTTGTTTATTTATTTTAATTTGAGAGAGAGAGAGTACATGTGCAAGTGGGAGAGAGGTGCGGAGGGGAGAGAAAGAGAGAGAGAGAGAGAGAGAGAATGAATCTTAAGCAGGCTCCATGCTCAGTGCAGAGCCTGACATGGGGCTTGATCCCATGATCCTGAGATCCTGACCTGAGCCAAAATTAAAAGTCTGACGCTCAACTGAGTGAGCCACCCAGAAGCTCCTATGTCCTACTCTTGAACTGGAAAAACAACAACATAAAAAGCCACTTCTTTGAAGTACCTATTCCATTCTATTTCTTAGCTGATAAAATATATTGAAAATTGCTTTCTATCATGGCTAGTTGCAATACAACTGTTGGTTGTAAAAAAGGGATGTGGAAGCATCCCTATGAATATGATTTTCTCTATTTCAAGAATCAGAAAACAAAGATAACCATTTACTTTTTCTTTCAAATAAATCGATCCAGGGTAAACTTTAGTATATTCTTTGACAAGATAAACAGACAATTCTGCCTTTAGTTACCTAATTAAGTAAATACCAAACTTTTAAAAAGTGAAGTTTTCTGTTGTTTAGTAGAGTCACATGATTATTCTTTAATATTAAGTAGACTCAGTGCATGAAGGTTAGCAAACATTTGCTAGCAACCTTGCTGGCTAAAAAATGAAATAGAAAAATGCAGAAATAGAACTAAGTCACACTGTAAAAGCAAATAGAGTATTTAATAACATTAAAAAATTTCAGTACGTTGTATTTTAAAAGCCATTTCTGATAAATACAAATACTAAAAGGTATTTGTACACCATTTTGAGAACATAAGAAGCATGACAGTAACCATGCTATACTGAGAAGACTAAACACAGATTATGAATGCTATTTACAGCTTATGCTACTTAGTTCAGGCCTATGGTTTCCAATTCTTTTTTGAAACACTGTTGGACAAGAAAATGAAATCAGTGACTTTATAATAAATTAATTGTCCAGGTAACACCTTCCATAAGGTGTTTCAGTATTTCAAAATGATGCATATAACCACCTGTCAGCATGAATCTTCACAAAAAGCCAAGAAAAAATGCTTGTGTGAAAGTAGAAAATATAATTCAAATTTAACAAAACGTGTCAGAAAAATATATAAATGGTCAAAGCAAGCACCAGTTTCAGTCAGTATTTCTTTGTCAGAAGTATTAAAAGAATATTTTTATTTTAAAAGAAAAATATAACCTCAAAAGAATAGATAAAATTATGAAAGGATTTAAAATTTTGAAAGGAAAACAAAGATTTTTAAATATTTTAAAATCTATATCCAAATATTTGCTACAATAAATCTTTTTCATACAATAAAAGACCAATTTACATCTACATCTTATTAATCATTTAATGTCTAAATCTTAACTGTCAAATGTCTAACTGCAATATTAAAAATATTACCTTAAAAATAACAATTTCTTAGCAAAACCTAATTATACACAAATACATCTAACAAGAAGGGAGGCATTTCAAAAATTATACTCAGGTAGAAAATTTCACTTTAGTCAGGACTTGAGCTAATTAAAGTTTAAACTAAACATCAATTGTAACGTAGCTACTATTCTGCAGAAAACAGCCAAACAAGCATCAATATTAAATATTTGGGTTTCATTTGCAAAAGCCTCAGAGATATTTGTTTATTTATAGAATTTTACATTTATCTCAAGTCCAGAAAATGTTTAAATTTTATCGAAGGGTCATGATATTTATTTTTACAATTAAACAAAGATTCATGCTATCAGCATGCCAGATTTGTACTTCACTGAATCACTAGTTCTCAAGTTTGAGATTAAGAGATTGTAAGAGAAAAAATGGAAAAGCCAAGCCATATAGCAGCAGTCACTAAAACTGAACCTTTCACTACATAATCTGTTTCATTTAAATGAAAGCAGTTTTTAGACTTTAAAATACTAGTTTAATGAAAAGTCGGCAAGAAATTAAGAAAAAAGTGCAAGATTAAACAAACAAACCTGGCAATGAAGGAGAAAGTTCATTGTATCCTCCAAATGAAGCATTCCGGACAAGCTTTCGGCCATCAATTCGTGGAGGAAATAAAATAGGCGAAAACACAGTACAAGAAGAAAATCTACGTTGTTGTGAGCGCTCTTCTTTCATGGCTTAGAAGGTCTATTTAACGTATACGTTCACCCAGAAGGCTAATTAGATCAGTACAGCAACAAGAGGCTTTTCTCTCAAATCCAAATGTAGCGAAACCCACCAGCACAAACAAAGGACACACACATTTAACAGCAAAGGAGAAGGACCAGAGACTGTCAGATCAGCAATAAACAGAAAAGGCATTAAGCCATGCTAGTGGGTTTTTTCTTTTTTTAATGAACTGATAAACAAGAAAGGCTATTCCCCTAATGTTTCTCCTTTTTATCAAACCAGCAATGCCCTGAACTGAATTGGTGTCTTAGTAAAACAAAGCAAGATCAATACTTAGAGATTCAGGATGAAGTAAAATGCAACCCTTTTCTCACATCCGTTATGTTTTTGTAGTATCCGCCACACTTCCCACCTCTTCCGATTCTTTCTAGTTTTTGCTTACTTTAGAAATGGATATAAACACAACACTGTTTATCTTTCCTGACACCTCTAGATCTATATCTAACCTACTGCTTGCCTCAGCCATGATTAAGAATTCATAAGGAAAGATACTCTTTCAAGTGCAATTTTGATGGATTCTAACAGCTAAAGCAGGAAATAAATATTTAAGTTTTACCTCTAGCAAAGATACAGGAGTCACTGACAGCGTTACTGCAAACCAATCAACAGAAAAGATTGAAAAGACACCATAATAATGCTGAATGCTCCAATACATTTTCCTTGAAACAGATAATGAGCTGCTATAGTTCGTCTTCACTGCATTTAAACTTTTCAAAATATATCATCTACCAATGAGGATTTTCCACTTAAAATTCTCCTATTTAAAGTAAAATGCAGCTTTATTATCACAATAATAAATGGAAATATCTTTCTTTACTAGGTTAATACTAAGTTACTAGTATTATCTCACATCATTAAATCTACAGGGAAGTACCAACAGCCAAAACAATACACCATGCTCTCTTTATAACTAACCTTTAACATTTCAATGAATTCTTTCCTAGTTATATTAAAATCCATTTTCCTTATTCTACCTTAATTGAAATTAAAAAGCTCTAGTCAATTACTTCCTCTATATATCCTGAATTTTTTCTGGTCAGAGTTCCAACCTAGAAATACACTCTCTTAGTTGAAAAACTAACTCAGTTACAACTGACTTAGTGGTTCATTTTTACAGGTACTTTACCGTAAGATCTCAGTTTCCTTCCTTTTATTATGCATATGGCTCCAGGCTAGTTCTCCACTCCTATACAACAGCATCCTGTATAGTCCAAGACTGTTTCTCTTTACTAGACAGGACATTTAACAACAAACAAATTCAATTTCCTTTATGTAACGTGATCTTTCTTGGGCAAAGGCATTTCAAAATCAATTAGTGGTAAAAATAAGTTAATGGTTGATAATTACAACTACAACAGGGATTTGAGGGTTTTTTTTTCTTTTCTCCATGTCATGAAATATAAATGACCATTAATTATAGACAAGAGAGAAATAATTATAATTAATTCATGCAGTGGTGCTTGCCTCTCAAGGCATTATAGTGTAATGGTTAAGCAGGATTTGAAATTAAATTGCCTGGGTTCAAATCCCAGCTGGATGCATTGAAGCAATTAAGTTAATTTATGTGGGTCTCTGTCCTCTCATTTATAAAATACTACTACCTATATTATCAGATTTTTATAAGGATCAAACTGGAGAATATATATAAAATCTAGCAAAGTTCCAGATTAAAATGGCAGAATAAAGACACTAACCTAATGTGTTCCCTCCTAAAACTCAACTAAAATTATAATAAAGGGTTAATTTTTTAAAATCATAAAAAAGTATAGGTATGTATCCCACAAGTATGTATCCAGGACAGGATACATCAACAACATATATTTGACACTGGAAAGCATGAAATTAACAAAGAGTCATTGTTTTGCAGATCACACAAAGCTTAAATCACAAACGAGCAATGACAAAAACTGAGAACCAGCCCTATTTATGCCAAAGAATCCTTTTGCACATAATTGATAACAACAAGTTCCTTTAGATCAGAAATCAGATTAAGCTACTGATATCAGCAATTATTCTGGAATTAGGACAAAAATACAGTATAAGCAATGGTTTCAAGTTGGAAGGAAAATGACTTTCAACTTAGAATTCCATACCCAGCCAAACTATCAATTACATATTAGGGTAAAATAAAGATATTTTTACACATGCAAGACCAAAAATTCACTTTCCATGCATATTTTCAAATAATTTACTAGAGTAGTCCCTCTCACTTAGGGTTCATTAGGGCTAGTGCACTAAAATGTCCACTCTTCAAAATGAAGTAATTTTTCTTCCATACATCTATAATAGCTCTAACCATGCACCATAATCTTTGGGAGAACTTAGAAAATACTCACTTAAATTATTTTCCACAGGCCTTACTTCCCTCAAAAGACACCACTTGAAAATGGCTGTACTACAATACATATTCTATCAAAAAGTGATAGCAAAAGGTGATACAAGAAACAGGATACTCAATATAAAAGAGCTGTCATCACCCAAAAAGTCCTGTACCATTGTACTATTTCTTTGTAAACCAAGGAAAAATTGTTTGGGTGAACTCTGCCCAATTTTTTTTCTGAATTTGGCTCTTGTCTTGATAGTACACTGGTGAAGTTTCTCCTCTTTGCCCCATGCCGTGATGTTTGGGTAAGGTGAGTATACTTCCAGTACACTGATTTTTTTTTTTTTTTTTTAAGATTTTATTTTTTAGAGTTTTAGGTTCACAGCAAAATTGAGATCTCCCATATATCCACATGGCTCTCCACATATGTAGTCTCTCCTATTATCAATTTCCCTCACCAGAGTGATACATTTGTTATAACTGATGAACCTATATTGACATATCATAATCAAAGTCTATAGCTTATCTTAGGGTTCACTTTTTTTGATGTACATACCATGGGTTTGGACAAATGCATAATGACATGTATCCATCACTACAGTATCATCCCGAGTATTTTCACTGCCATAAAAACCTTCTGTGCTCTGCCTATTCATTGTTGCCTCCCTGCTAACTCCTGGAAACCAAGGATCTTTTTACTGTTTCCATAGTTTTGCCTTTAACACAATGTCATGTAGAAATCTAACGAATAACATTATTTCTAAGTCTCTATTGTATTTCATTTGTCTCTATCTCAGCACCAACACCTACTGTCTAACTTACCAGAGCATTATGGTAAGTACTAAATAACCCCTGACCCTTGCCTGGCTCTGATTCTTCAGGAGGGTCTTCACTCTTCTTTGCCCTTGGTTATCCTTAGACAGTTTAGGATAATCTTATCAAGTATCATGAAAAAATCCTGTTGAGATATGGATTCAAAATACATTGAACAGATAAAATCAATTTCATAAGTGCCATACTAAATAATACTGAATTTTCCTACTGGAAACATGGTATGTCTATTTAACTGAAAATATATCTCTCCATTTATTGAGAATACATCATCTTTTTTTTAAATTTTTTTAAAAAAAATTTTTTTTTTTCAACGTTTATTTATTTTTGGGACAGAGAGAGACAGAGCATGAACGGGCGAGGGGCAGAGAGAGAGGGAGACACAGAATCAGAAACAGGCTCCAGGCTCTGAGCCATCAGCCCAGAGCCCGACGCGGGGCTCGAACTCACGGACCGCGAGATCGTGACCTGGCTGAAGTCGGACGCTTAACCAACTGCGCCACCCAGGCGCCCCAAGAATACATCATCTTAATGTTATACTTTTCTACATAAAGATATTCTGTTAGATTTATTAGATGTATGCCTACGTACACCTTATTTTCTGTTGTTTTAAGTGGCATTTTTTGAACTGCATCTTTCCAACCATTTGTTACTGGTACATAGAACTGGAGTTAACATATATTCAGTAATTTTTTAATGATTTTAATAATTTATCTGTGAATTTGGGAGAGGTTCTATATAAACAACTATACACTAGCTGCAAATAAATTTTGTTTTCTCCTTTATTTTTTTTACATTATTCACTAGCTAAATTTCAAGTACAATATCGTAATGAAGTGTAGATGGTACACACTTTTTCCTTGCTCCTAATTGTTACTTTATAAGGTTAAGATAGCATTTGTTCCTATTTCTAATTTGCTACAGTTTTTTTTTTTTTTTTACCATAATGGATGTTAAAACTTTCAAATACATTTTGTTAATGGGATGACAACATAGTTTTTCTCCTATAATCTGTATGTTAAATGACAATCGCAGATTTTCTAATACCAAAGCCATCCTTATAATGCCTGAAATAACCCCACTGTGGTTATAATGTATTATTTCTTTATATCTTGCTTGATTCAACAGTTTGCTAATAATTTGTTAGAACTTCTTCATCTAAATTGATGAGCAGGAATATCTTGTAGCTTTTCTTTGTAATGTCTGCTTTCCATATACAAGAATTTTTATTTGTCCATTTCTATTCTAAGATGCCATCAACTATCAGCTACATTCCTGACTTCAGAGATGTCATAAAAATATGAGGAGAAGGAGACTGATGGATATTATTACACTGTAAAAGAGATCCCAAATTCAGAGATGATATCAAGTGTTTAACAATTGCCAATGGAGATTGCAAAACACTATCAATTAAAGATCTAACCCAATTTCAGAGATGTTAAAGTCAGAGGACGGGTACTGTTTTAGACTTAATGAAATACAGTATTAATGTGATATTGGAATTATATTTTTCCCTAAACATTCAGTAGAACTTGTTTGTAAATTTATCTGAGCCTATGATGTCTTTGTAAAGATAATATATATTAGTAATTAGATAATAAAAATCACTAGAATTTCCTATTACTGAATAAATTTTGGGAAGTACTCTTTCTAGAAATTTGTTCATTTAATCTAATTTTTCAAATTTATTGGCTAGAGTTGCTGCCTACATTTTTAGTTGTGTCTTTTTTTCCTAAAAATATTTCTACTTTTTTTCCCCTTAATCCTGCTCATTTTGATATTTCTTATTAGCCTTTTCAAACAACGAACTTTATCTTTCCTGATAACTCTCATCTATGTCTATTATCTTTATTATTTCCTTTCTTCTACCTACTTCAGGTTCATTCTATTATTTTTCTAACACTAAGTTAAATGCTTGCTTCATTACTTTTCAGCATTCCTGCTTGTCAAGTATTAGCATTGAAACTATTATTGTTGTTTAGATTTCCTGCTTGGGAATTGTGAGGCCTCCTTAATCAGAGGGTTGTTGTCTTTCATCAATTCTGAAAGGTTCCCAGCATTATCTTTCAATATTGCCTTCAACCCAGTAAATCACATTCTGTCATTTATAATTCCAGTTGGTGCAGATATTGGTTTGGATGGTAGGTAGTCTGTCTAGATTCTGACAGTGCCTTGCCTCCTCATGTTTTTCCTAATTTTTCCATCTTTGCTAGCATTTGGTACTGTCAGTGTACCGGATTTTAGCTATTCTAATAGGTGCATGATGATATCTCATTGCTATTTTGTTTACTGATTTTTAGTTATGAGCTCATATGTAATTTTTGGAGGCTTGTGCTTAAAACTCTCCCGTAACAAGTATCTGTGTTGATTCTTCTAGGCCCCTTTGAATACAAAAACCCAAGATCATTTTAAACTAAATGGAGGGATGTTTTTGTTTTTGCCACAGAGACAGTGTGAATTCTGGCTCCAAGCCTACATGAGTATATTGTGTTTCTCAAAGTATTGAGTCTCTCTCTCTCTCCCCCGTTCTATCTAGAGTCACATCAAAGAAAGGCAAACACACTAGTGTCTTCCTCTATGGGTATGTTTTCCAAGTTTGTTTTTGTTTTTTGTTTTTTAACTAAGAAGGACTTGTAATTTCACATGGAGAGATCTCCAATCCAAATTTCCATCATGAATGGGCTGCAGGCCTTTTGTCCCTTATTCTTGCTAAAACTCAAGTTTCAGACCTTCAGAAAACAGTAAGTGCTAGTCAGGACAAATGCTGGTTGCAGAGCTCATCATTTCTCTGGATTCCCACTCTCAATAACCCTGCCCCTCCTACTAATTCCCTTACTTTGCTGACAGTTCAATCACACATTAAAAATAGAATTTTGAAACACTGTATCCGAGTCTGAAGGGGGTGGCCTGAGAAGGAGATATGCTACCTGGTAAGCGACAGCCTCAGACAGCCTCAGCCTCTTCTCAGGTTATGCCTGGGACCTGCTGCCAGGGAGGCTTTTATCCCCATGGCTCCGCATGGTGCAGTTTCAGCTTTCTTTGCATCCAGAAAGAAAAAAAGTTGACACCTTGCATCCTGGAAGTTCACTTAAGACACTGAAAATTAGGGCCTTCTTTCAAATCTGGACATGGCTAATTAAGGAGCAACAAGACCCAACGGGCCAAATACTGGAAATAATATATGCCAGTTCACACTAGTACTTCTGGGAGAGTCTGGTGTTGGCAAATCAAGCCTGTAACTGCATTTTGTGAAGGGCCAATTTCATGAATTTCAAGAGAGTACCATAAGACACTGTTGTGCCTTGATGACACAACAGTAGAGTTTGACATATGGGATACAGCTGGTCAAGAATGCTACCATAGCCTAGCACCATGTACTACAGAGAAGCACAAGCAGCCATAGTTGTATATGATATCACAGATGAGTCCTCTGGCAGAGCCAAAAACTGGGCTAAAGAACTTCAGACACAAGCCAACCCAAGCAATGTAATAGCTTTATCAGGAAACAAGGCTAACCTTGCAAATGAAAGGGCTGTCGATTTCCAGGAAGCACAGTCCTACGAAGATGACAACAGTTTATTATTCATGGAGACACCAGCTAAGACATCGATGAATGTAAATGAAATATTCATGGCAGTAGCTAAAATGCTGCCCAAGAATGAACCACAGAAACCAGGAGCAAATTCTGCCAGAGGAAAAAGGGTAGACCTTACTGAACCCATGCAGCCAACCAGGAGTCAGTGTTGTAGTTACTAAACCTCCAGTTTGAGCTTGCTGAAATACTCTTCTGCTTCTTAAATGTTAAGGACAGTGGAATTAGAGCATTTAACCAGCCCAGTATGACTTTCAAAAAGAAGAGACCTATGACAGAGTCAAGTTTCTAATACAGAATTATTTTAAGTGTTTTGAACTTAATTTTTAATAACATGCAAGTGACCCTCTAATGTTTCAGAAGGAGGAGGGGGGAATGAGAGCTATGTATGTGCATATGTTTCTGTGGATGGTTAGGGGGAATCATTTCTCATCACCATGGATAGAGATAAATGATATGTAAACCCACAGTTAACCAGCCAGTTCTATGAAAAAGATTTGGAACTTATCAATTAGGGTTTTTCAAAAAACTTTTTTTTAGAAAAGATTCTAAAAACATTTTTGTTTAACTACAGTATTCAGGCAACTGGTAATTTCTCTTAGTATGCACATTTAAAATGTACATTCCATATTTTAACAAATTAACCACAAGAAAACAAACCCACATCTTTAGGGGGAATAAACGAACATTAGTGGGATCTAAATTATAGCCAGTCCTGGTATTTTTAATGGGGTAAAAAAAAGTCTAATGTAACCTCATCCTGTTTTAGGAATATGAAACCTAATAAATGCATCTTAACGGACAGTGTTCCTTTCAAACATGTGAACTCTTCAACAGAAATGCAACAAACCAGGTATCTGTGATTTCTGTTCAATCATTGTTGGCCATTATACACAGGTTTTGTTGTCTGGGAGCAGAGAAGGGTCTTTTGTTCCCCTTGGACATATTATTGTCAATGCACTAACAATTATGTACATTCAAACTTGATTATTTGAAATTTGATCTTCAGCCATACTATAAATAAGGTACTGCACTATAGTCTCCGTAAATGTTTATTACTCTTCTGTGATATTTACGAGTTGCTTAAAAGTATACAAAATAACGAAACAACTAATTTTTCCTTACTCTCCCTTTGAAAGGAAGGGGCTTAATTTGTTCCCACAAGGACTAGAACCATGATAAACAATGTACCAGTAATTTGTAACGTAAGTATTGCAGTATGTTAGCAAAAATCTTGCAGACTTGTTTTCCAAAGTATATTTTACTTTGATCAGTTCAGTATATTGCACTGTTTTAGGTATTTTCCTTATAGTATGAAATCTACCATGTGTCAGAGATGATTTAATCTATTTAAGTGTTGAACTGGTAGCACAACTTGTACATTTATAGTAATTCAGAATTACTGGAATTAGGGAATTACTGGAATAAGGAAAACCATTCACCAGTGTTTAGTTTTATATTGAAGACAACTCATGTTGTCCCTAAATTCCTAATTATAAATTAAACTCAAGGCAGGGGCTGAAAATATCATTTTTGGTTTGTCTTGTTTTCTAGTATAGAACTCTGTACCAAACAGAATAAATAAAGGCCAGCTTGATGGAGGAGACCCTTGGAAAATCCTGTACTCCATAGGAGGAAATGTCCATTTGTCACAAACATCCTTCCTTCACTTGGAAAATATGAGTTTGCTAAACTTTCACTGTTGCATTCTTTCTTCTTTTTTCAAGTTTATGTATTTATTTTGAGAGAGAGAGAGAGAGAGAGAAAAGGAGAGAGAGAGAAAGAAAGAATGAATGAATGAATGAATGAGCAGGGGAGGGACAGAGAGGGTGAGAGAATTCCAAGCCAGGCTCCACACTGTCAGCATAGAACCTGATGTGAGGTTCAAGCCCAGGAACAATGAGATCATGACCTGAGCTGAAATCAAGAGTTGGATGCTTAACTGACTGAGCCACCCAGGCCCCCCTTACTGCTTTACTCTTAAAACTTATGTATGTTCAAACTTACAACAACCAAAATGAAAACCGAAAAATTTCTATGAAACTGTTTATTTTCTCTCAGAAATTATGCAAATATTCCTTGGTAAATTAAATTCATATCATCTTGCTATAATAATACAGAAACGTGCCTCTCCATGCCTCAAATTAGGAAAGGAAAATTGTAGCAATCAAGTCTATAGGTGAAACTATTTTACCAGTCTTGCTAAGAAGGTGATCTCAACCTCTCAGACTTTGGAAACAAATGGGAGGAAATCCCAACGGAAAAAGCACTGAGAAACTAGTGCAAGTAGTACCTTATAATTCTTTAATGTTATCTTAAGTAAACATACACACATACACACCTTTCTAAATATTTTTCTAGTTTTTATTTATTTTTGAGAGAGAGTGAGTGTGTGAGCAGGGGAGGGGCAGAGAGAGAGAGAGAGAGAGAGAGACAGAATCCGAAGCATGCTCCAGGCTCTGAGCTGTCAGCACAGAGCCCGACATGGGACTCGAACTCAAGAGCCGTGAGATCATGACCTGAGCCAAAGTCGGGTGCTTACCTGACTGAGCCACCCAGGCGCCCCCACACACATACATATCTTAAGTAAATATAAATAAATACACACGCATGTACTTTAATTAAATACACACATGCATACACAAACACAGAGAACATTTATAGGAAAAACAGTGCTTTAGTACTCTTAATGTTAATCTTGCTGCTTTGTTAAAGAAGCAATTAACAAGGCCTGGCAATGGTAAGACAGACTCGTCTCATCTTTGCAAAGATGCTTAAAACAGGGCTAAATTATTTTCAATAAATGTTTTCAAACTATTTCAGTTTTATCTACAGGAGCATAGGAACATTTGAAAAACACAGATATAGCAACATTTCACAGGAGGGATTTAGAAAAATATTGCGTTCTCATTTTTTTAATTTGCCAAATATTTTAATTTTTTAATTATTTAATAACTTCCATACCTCTGAAGCAACTATCTGAACACAAGGAATTTCAAACAGAAAACAATTCTGTCTTAAGAAATAACTTCAAAAGTCCAACAGTGAGGATTCAAAAACTGAGAAGAAAATTAACATAACCTCTAACTTATATACTATTTGTAATGAAAATGACCTATGTCTACTAACCAAAGCACAGCATTTAGGAGAAAAAAAAAAATAAAGATGGTGGGGATAAATTCAAGTACTCTTTCAGGTAAAACAATTTTCATGAAATACAGCACATACATTCAAGACACATTTGTTACGTGTCTTGAGTCTTATCAGTGTTTAAGAATTGATCCTAGGGGCGCCTGGGTGGCGCAGTCGGTTAAGCGTCCGACTTCAGCCAGGTCACGATCTCGTGGTCCGTGAGTTCGAGCCCCGCGTCGGGCTCTGGGCTGATGGCTCGGAGCCTGGAGCCTGTTTCCGATTCTGTGTCTCCCTCTCTCTCTGCCCCTCCCCCGTTCATGCTCTGTTTCTCTCTGTCCCACAAATAAATAAACGTTGAAAAAAAATTTAAAAAAAAAAAAAAAAAAAAAAAAAAAAAGAATTGATCCTAGGAATAGCTTACCAAAGAAGGAGGAACTGCTTCGATTCATGAAGGAAACTGACTTCTTGGTCTCCTTTCGTCTATAAACCACTTAAATGAAGGTGTCACCTGAGACTTATACCAGTGATGTCTAAAACTGTCACCCTGGGGAATACGGTACAACATCTTCGCACTAGTAAACTCTGCAAAGAAAATCCCCCTTTACTTTGAAGTCTTCTATTAAGTAGTAGATACACACCCATCACATCATGTTTAATGCTACCAGGGCATTCAAGGTGAAGGGACTTTGAGGTTTAAGAGAATTTACTAAAGGATAACAGAAACTCATTGTACCTTTAATTCAAAGCATGTACCTTTTAATTCAAGTCTAGATAAACAAGCATGGTCTAAATTATTTTAGCTAAAACTAGTTAAGCAGATAACTGATTAAATAGGTAACTTTTAGTTTTAAAAGTCTTAAAATTTTTAACATTTAAAAATTAATTTGAAACCTACTCCTTTAAGTTTTGACAAAACAACATTTTACATTCTCTCACAAAGCACTACAACTGAAAGATGGTTTTATAAAACTAAAAGTATGCAAAATCGCTTTTTATGACCAAAGAATGAAAGGGTAGCTACAGGATGAACTACAGTTAACTCATCAAGCTTCGATAACAACTGCAAATGTTCTCTAGAGGGAACAGAGTATATGTGAGATGAGCTATAATTTAGTCTCTAGGCTCCCTGGGCACTGTTCTTATTTGAAAGTAGAAGAAGAAAGGGGAGACAATAACCTAATAAATATACATATTTCTCTTTCTTGACAAACAACTGAATTACATAAAATATGTCAAAGAAGTCAGCATAAAACAAATACCATCCTATTTAAGAGACTGTAATCATTCTAAAGTTCAAACTATTTTTAAGGAAACTGGTATACTTAAGGTAAAAATCTGGCATGTAAATAAGTTCTGGAATAATCTCTTTACCTTAATTTAAACATATAACAAATAAAAGACTATCCTGATATGTGTGGGCTTTAGTGAGAAGAATCAGTGTCCCTAGTTTCTTCAAAAAAAAGAAAAGAAAATCCTAAATCAATGGAAGGAAACCGCACCACAAAAACAAAAACAAAAACAAAAACAAAAACAAAAAACTAACAACTTAACTGTTTTTAAGGGATAATGACCTACATTAAATTGGTATGAATCAATATGCATGAAGGAGACTCAGCCAGAAAACAGGAACAATCAGACTCTTTGCCATTCTAAAGTACCAGCAAAACAAACTTCTAACATGACAGCATATATAAAACAAAAAGAAAACAGCTGACCCTGTAATTTACTCCTGCAGAGTGGAGTATTAAGACTATAGGCTATGACAGTCCTGAGATTGAAAACTGCCTCTGACATTTACTAGTTTTGTGAATTTGAACAAATGACTTAACATCCCTCCCTGATCCTTAGTTTTCTCATTTGTGAAGCAGAGTAACTGCTTCTATGTTTTATGAGGTTGTTTCAACAGTTAAATATAATTTTGCACATAAGACTTTTAGCATATTAGCCAAACTTGGTAAGCGCTCAATAAATGGTAGCTAATAGCAAGAGTTCAGCAAATGGCACCAATATAATGCCATTTTTTCCTGATGCATTGTCATCCACTCTCTTGTGGGACCTTCCTCTTTAGCAAACATGGGAACAATATCATAGATGAGATTCATGTTAGAGAACAGGTTCAAGTACATGAACATTGCCCCCAGAATTGCATCTATTCAGTAAAAAAAAAAAAAAAAATGAGACTAAAGCTTCACAAGGGCAGGGACTAAACACATAAAAGGTGCTCTATATAGGCATTCATTCAGTTATTCAACACAAAAGTACTTACCATGTTCAAGTTACTATGTATGCTAGGAACAGATGAGTATTTTTTTTTTTTTTTAAAAAGGACAATCTCTTTCCTGAGGAGCTTACTGACAATGCCATTTACTCTCCATACCTTTCTTCCATTTACATTAACCCTCCATTATTCTATCAATTCAGTATTCATCTGTTGGAGCTTGCCTCAGCCCCCAAAGCCACTTACTTACACACTGAGCTGTCCACTAATTCTGACATTTCCTCCTACAGATCCCACCCCCTCCACCGAAGCAATTAACCAAACTCATCCATTAAACCTCCACTCCCCTACCAGCATCCCATGCCTACTCTGCCACTTTTATTGCACATACCTAGTAAAGCCTAACCTCACAGAAGATAATCTCACACTGAGGCAGGTTAATATCAACCTCAACTGAGGCCCAAACACTATCTGGCACCCCACTACCATGGTTCTTCCACTTTCCAGCTGTGTTCCTAGGCCTGTCAACACCTCACCTTCACAGTGAAACCCATCATGGTTGCCTCCTCTGAGACCTGCCCAACTAATTATGTATTTCTCTTTACTGACTTTGTCCTGTCAACATTTGGACATGCTCAAATATCGCCTTTCTTAAATCTCCTTTTTGCCCCATTGTCTTTCTCTAGCTACCATACACATTCCTCCCCTTCAAAGGCACAATTCCTGAAAGAGTTTGCCAACTGTCTTCAATTCCTTATCTTTCTTACTCATCCTATTGCTCTCATCTTCTGCCTTCATCACTGTCCCCAAAACTGAATTCACAAATGTTAGCAATGATATCTTGTCAATGGATCATTTTTCTTAACTGGCTTGACTTCTGAGCTGCATGTAAAACTACAGGTCACTCTTCCTCCCTCATAAAACCGTCTGTTTCATTCTTCTGGGATACAACACTCCTTTACAAAGCTCCTCTGCCAATACTTTCTCCATCATATCCTTAAATGTTGACATTTTTTAGGATGGTATTCCAACTACTTTTCTCAAGCTTCAATTCTTCCCAAACTTTTTACAACTTACAATGAGAAATATATTTTACATAAGTACACGTATGAGTGTATGAAGATAAAAATTTCACAGATCACACAAGCTTTGATCTTTTGATTCTATTTTACTTCATTTAAAACACAATACTGTCTGGGAATCTCTAAACTGATGCATATGGTTGTTTTAACCATCTCAATTACTCTATGCTAATGACTTCCAAATCTACACTTCTAGTGCAGAAGTGTCTATTAAACCCTGAACTCATAAAGCCAATCTCCTCCTTAACATGCCATGTGGATAGCTCTAACACACTTCAAACTCACCATGTCCAAAACTGGAATCCTCAGCATCTTTCCCCCAAACTTGGGTCTTTCTCCATAGTTCCCTATCTTGGTAAACTTTTAAACTAGTTTCCCAAGCAAAATATGTAGGAGTCATTGTGGATTCTTCCTTCCCTCTTTCCACTGTCGCCTCCACCCAAATCATTCACTAATCCGGGACAAATTTTCCTTTTTTTATTCCCACAACTGTCACTCCCATCCAGGCTGTATTCACCTTACCTAGATAGTACAGTCTAGTAGTGAATCTTCTCATTGGTACTATATTCTTCCCAATTTATGAATATAATTCTAATCACTGTGTTGCCTACTATTATAGTTATCTATTGCTGTACCTTAAACTACACAAAACTTAGTGCTTTAAAACATTAAATTATTTGCTCACAATGCTGCAATTAGGCAAGTTGAGGTTGGTGGTGGCTTGTCTCTGATCCACACAGTATCTGCCAGAATACCCAATATGGCTTGTCACTCTTACGGACCTTCAGCTGGGATGACTATAGCAAGCTGGGGCTAGCTATTTTGTGCTTCTAGATTGCATGTTGAAAGGGTAGGGGTAAAGGAAGAATAAACTCCATTTCTTGATGGGAAAGTTGCAAGAACGCATAAAAAAAAAGGCATATAAGATGAAAGATATTGTTGCAGTCATCTTTGAAAATGAAACACACCACAGTCCACTTAATTCACATTCCTTCTACATCCAAAATACACTCAATGTCTCCCCCAAGCCAAAATGTCATTCTATTATAGCACTGACTATAAGGCTGGGTCTAATTATTTAAATCAGGTGCAACTGCAAATGGTACTCCTTGGGTTTAGTTCCTCACATGTAGCTTCTCAGATGTACCTCCTCTGAAGCCAAAATCCCATCACCTCAAAAGATAGCTTCTCTGCCCCACTGTAGTAAGCCAGGGGTAGGACTACAATGGACACTGGGGTTCAAAAGATGAAGGGGATGAGGAGTTACACAGAAGGCACAATAAATAGTCCCACAGCTATTGTGAAATCTGCTTGGCACATGTCATCAGCAGTTTGATTAGAACAGTTATGGGGGTGCCTGGGCGGCTCAACCAGTTGAGCATCTGACTCTTAATTTCAGCTCAGGTCATGATCCCAGGGTCATTGGATCGAGCCCTCCATCATGCACTGAGAGTGGGGCCTGGTTGGGATTCTCTTTCTCCTTCTGCCCCCTCCTCCACTTGTGCGCTCTCTCTGAAAAATTAATTAAATAAAACAAACAAACAAAAAAGCACAGTTATGTTCTTTGAAAATAGTCCTTTGGGGCTCTTGACTCTGCCTTCTTTCTGGGTGGGCTCCTGGACCCATCCCCTGAGTCAGTCTTCCCATTTCATAAGAAATGGTCCATGTTTGCAACAGTGTAGTTTTCTCAGCCTGCTTCATGCCCACATAAGATTGGGATTCTCCCCACACACAAAGGCTCTTTTTAGTTGAACTATCCTTTTCCATCTACGCTGGTGGTGTTTCTATCAGCACCATTCTTGTAAAAACATTGTGAGTTTCTTATGAATTTTATTAGAATTAACTCAATTTAACAGATGCCACATCCACAGATTTCTTTGAGATAGCCAGTTCACTCCTCTGGGCTATGTCATGGTGCTGCAGGACAGTGGACTTAAAGGCCTTAGAAGCTCTTCTGGCTAGCTGAGATATTCTGAAAGGTACACCTTTTAGACTCTTTAAAGCCCTTTTGAAAGGCTCCAACAGACATTGTCTTTCTGAACTCTCAACACAGAATCTTACAGAAGCCTGATCTTGATTGGATCCTTATTCTGAGGCCATTTTTTACTAATGGCACCCTGGGATTTGAGAAGTGTTTAGATAAGTAAAGGGAAGGGAGAAGGCATTCATTCCATTCCATAGTGGAGGATACCAGGATAAATAAAAGCACAGTCTTGCGGGAGAATAGCAAAGAAAGTCATCCCGCTGGGTTCATGATGAGGGGAAACACAAAATGAAATTGTAAAGGTAGAATAAAATCAGACAAATTAAGAGTCCTGATTACCAGATTATGGAATCTGGAATTTAAGCTCTCGACGGTTTGTCCAAATGTTACTACATCAGAGACACCTGGAGAGTTTTATAAATACAGAGCCTCACCCTAGAGGAAAAAACAGCTCCCAGAGCTTCTGAAAGGCTGGAGTAGAAATCTGTATCTAAGCAAAGCTCCCAGGTGATTGATTCTCAGACACAGCCAGACTCAGAAGCCACTGCTCTAGGCAATAGTCAACTGGTGACTTTTTGAGAATGGGAGGGACATAAATGCAGTTATCTAGTGAAATTTTTGGTTATAAATCTGAATGATAAAAATAAATTACCCTTACCAAGTGCTCAGTTTCCTCACTTGTGAAACAGGGAAAATGATTTATACACCATAAGGTTCTTGCAAGCATTCTAGGAGCTAATGTATGTAAAAAATCACTTAGAGACATGAAGAGCATTAAAAGTTAGTCATTATTACTATAAGTTTCTAGAACTCTTAAGTCTTTCCATTCACAAGCTGATAATACTAAGCAAGAGTATTTGAGATATTGTAGACAAATCAAAGAGGTTTACAGAATATTTGTTAATCTCCTCCAGCAGTTTATCTTCCTCATAATCAAGAGTTAATGAATCTACCTTATTTCAAAACAAATCTGACACCTGGAAACTCTGACATGGAATTTCAGTAGGTAAACCCAAGATATTTTGCATTACACAAAGCCAATAGGTTGACTTTAATAAAAAGTATATTCAGCATGTAATTCACTCCATAAATATTAATCAGGTGCAAATCAAGATATAACTGACACTAGAGCTGCTTTAAATGCAAAAATTAGAGGTTTACATGGGTCACTAAAATAATTTCTAAATGAGATTAAGATGCTTAAGTACAGCAACAGCTGAAATATCAGCTTACAACTCAAACAGAATAATTTATTTAAAATAATCATAATTAGGGGCGCCTGGGTGGCGCAGTCGGTTGGGCGTCCGACTTCAGCCAGGTCACGATCTCGCGGTCCGGGAGTTCGAGCCCCGCGTCGGGCTCTGGGCTGATGGCTCAGAGCCTGGAGCCTGTTTCCGATTCTGTGTCTCCCTCTCTCTCTCTGCCCCTCCCCCGTTCATGCTCTGTCTCTCTCTGTCCCAAAAATAAATAATCGTTGAAAAAAAAAAATTAAAAAAAAAAATAAAATAATCATAATTATTATTTATTAAACATTTCCCACTGAAATAAAGTTCAAAATGATCATGTAACTTACTATTTACCAATTAATATTCATTTAAAAAGAAGTCACTAAAGCCTACTTTCAAAGAATAATTCATAGTCACAATACCAAAACCTGAATAATTATAGAGACATTGTGATAGTTAAGACTCCAAATTAAATTTTTAAAATATTTGATAACCTAAGTATACATTAGCTTTAAAACACCAAACTTAAGTGCTTAGTTTTAAAAGCAGAAATCTTTCCACCATTGCTACCGTAGTACCGCAAGAGAGTTCAAAGCATCTGATTAAATAAACTGTGCTAAGAAGCAGAATTCAAGATATGAAATTTATCAAATATGAATTAGGAAGTGAGATCCATAATCCTTAGGAGTCCCCAAGACTCTTTTAGAGAGTCTGCAAGGTTAAAACTAGTTCCATAATAGATTTTCATTGTGTTGACATTTGCACTGACAGCACAAAAGCAATGTTCAAAGTGCTAACACCTTAGCACAAATCAATGCAAAGAGACTAACTGTTGTAGGGTCACTGATTTCTTCACTGCCATGCACTTACAGTAAAAGGCCAGTTTCACTTACAGATGTTGTTGATGAAGCATTAAAACTTATTCATCTTAAACCCTGATAGTTTTAACATTTCTGTGTGACAAGATGAGAAGTATGCATAAAGTACATCTTTGTATTGTATTTTAAAATGTGTCAACACTTAGTAGATCTATGTAATTCACTAACTATTTCCCAAATGACTAATGCTTGATGTTAAAAAAAATCATGCATGAGTAAAGAACCATTCAAAGTTCAAGAGAGATGAATGGACTTTAACTTAAGAGAGTACGAAAAGATTATTGATGCGGTTTCAGATTCTACTTTGCAACCAATATTTAAGAAACTACCACTTGTGGGGTGCCTGGATGGCACACTCTGTTAAGTGTCTACTCTTGATATAGGCTCAGGTCATGATCTCATGGTTCATGGGATCGAGCCCTGTGCCAGACTCTGCACAGACAGCACAGAGCCTGCGTGGGATTCTCTCTGTCCCCTTCTCTCTCTGCCACTCCCTCCCGCCCTCCCTCCCTCTCTCTCTCTCAAAATAAATAAATAAACTAAAAAAAAAAAAAACTACCACTTGTCAAATTTTGGTGTGTATCAAAGACTATTTGCATTTATGTATTAAGCTATTAATGTAATCCTCCCTTTTCCGACTATGTATGTGTGTGAGGCCAGATTTTGTTCATATTCTTCAATCGAATCATTACATCATGATTGCAGAAGCAGATGTGAAAATCTGGGTGTCTGTTTGTAAACTAGATATTAAAGAGATTTGCAAAAATTGTAAATAGTAGTTCTCAACCAATGACAATTTTGTCCCTCAAGGGACATTTGGCAAAGTGTCAGCTATTTCTGGTTGTATACAACTGGAGAAAATGCTATCGTCATCTAGTGGGTAGAGGCCAAAGATGCTGCTAAATACCCTACAATGCATAGGACATCCCCCGCAAGAATTATCCAGCCCATAATGTTAATAGTGGCAAGTCTGAAAGACCATGAAGGAAAAGAATACCACTCTTCTCAATACTTTTTTTTGAGGGAAAGGAAGGAGGAACATAGTTATTTTTAATAAAAACGTTATTCCTATTAACCTGTAAAAGGCTTATTATTATAAATTTAAATGATTAAGTATAAACATTTTTAAAATTTCTTCCTTCTATTTTACGATAAATACTGATAGGTTAATCCACATAAAAGTTCTTTGAGGTCTTCAATAATTTTTAACAGTGTAAAGGAGTCTTGAGACCACAAAGTTTGAGAATCACTCAATTAGAACAGTATAACTAACCAAGTACACTGGGGAATATAAGAGGAATTAAAAGGACTCTAAAGGAAAATAAACTCATTTCAAGAGTAAAATAGATGACCAAAGCAAACAAAAAACCCATAAAACCAAATAGCTACAAAGAAAAAATTATGATAGACCTAAAATGTCATTCTCCCCTTATAACCACAACTAAATTAAAAGCACAATTTCTTACCCTGACTATGAGGACTTGCTGGACTAAAAGACGGCTGATACAAATCTTTGGTTGGTGTTGGATAAGCTTCTTTCCCTTGGCGCTGACTCATCTTTCCTGGTGTCAGATGTTGAGATTCGTCACTGTTTGCTACCACAGCTCAAGGAAAGAAGAATAAAAGAATTAGTACTGATGTTACACATTTACATAATTACACAGTTAATAATACGGTATAGAACTATGATTGAAATAGCCTCAATAGTTATATTTGTTTTCCAACTCTGTACTTTAATAAATCTGCATAACTTTTATTTTCTTTTAATTGTAGTTTGCCATCAATCCAAGAGGAACTGATTGCTACGTATGGGTCCAATTACACAAAATTTAGACATTATAAAAATGAAAATACAGTCAACTAAAAATGAAGGGTACTCCAAAGTTTACTATGGCCTTTTCATTGTGCTATTAACTTTTTACATTTGCCAATAAACCAATAAGCAAGAGACAAAGTCATTGCATTAAAAAAAAAAAAAAAAATGGGGGCCCCTGGGTGGCTCAGTCAGTTGAGAGTCTGACTTCAGCTCAGGTCGTGATTTCACAGTTCGGGAGTTTGAGCCCCACACTGGGCTCTGTGCTGACAGCTCAGAGCCTGGAGCCTGCTTCAGATTCTGTCTGTCTGTCTGTCTCTCTCTCTCTGCCCCCCCCGCCCCCCCCCCCCACACTCTGTCCCTCTCAAAAATAAACAAACGTTAAAAAAAAATTTTTTTTAAAGAAATACAGTCACTAAATATATGAAATACTCAACCTTCATTAGTAATCAGAAAAAATACAAATTAGTAGCAATATAAAATATTCATATTCACTAGAATTTCTACTCTAATTCCTAATTTTCATGAAAAATAGGTATGATTCTTGTTTTAGAAATAGGAAAACTTGAGGTTCATTCAGAGACTGCTTTACCTAAGACTCAGTAATAGAGGTAAGATGTCTAACTCAGGAGCATTTGGTTCCAAAGTCTAATCTCTTAAAAGCTTGCTGCCTCAATAATCAATTTAAATAGTGTTTAAAGTCATTATTCACCCATTTGCTAATGAAGAAGAGCAATGCCCACTTGCAGAGAGGGCAGAAAAGAGAAAAATACTCAAATGAAGGAATAGGGCAAATTGTGACGAAATCCACAGTGCCCTAGCCATCTCCATGTCCATTCATTTTGTTTCTGTGCTTTCTGCCTACAAAAGCTTAGCTTTATCTTGAGAAAGAATGATTCTGTCTTCACTACAGATTTAATTTGTAACTTAATCAGAACATCATGTTCACATTTTTATCACTGTATCTTTTAAATTAAATTGTTTTCTATTGTGCTCAAGTTTTCAAGATCTATATTTTAGCTTTGTACATTTCAATGTAAAAACTAAAAAACAAAAAACAAAACAAAACAAAAAAAACCCAAAACACAAAAACCTTCCACTTAACATCCAAGTAAAGATATAAAAAGTCTATGTTCCCATCAGGTCCATAAAAAAAAGAATCTATACACTGAGGACTCCTGAATTTATCTCTTCCTGAACTAAACTCACACGTCCAATTGCCTGACTTCTACTAGCCTCTACTTTTTAACAGGCATCTCAAATTTATCCAGAGCATAATTCTTGATTCTGTTTATCCTCCAAACCTACCACTCACTATTGTCCTCCACCACTTTCTCAGGCCAAAAACTTCAGATATATTCTTTTATTTTTCTCTTCCTTAAACACTTCACACCTGATTTATTTGTGAGATCTTTATAGTTTACCCTCAGAATTTATCTTGAATCTTTTTACTTCTTCCCACTTCTACAACTATCACCCTATTCTAAGCCACCATTACCTGTCCACTGGATCACAGCAACAGATTTTTACCTAGTCTCCAGACTTACTGTCTTGCTCTTTGCTTGTTTAGAATTCATTCTCTACACAGAAACCTGAATAATCTTTGTAAATCATGAATCAGATCTGCGCCACACAGAAATATCCTCAATGCTTTCCATTATACTTGAATCCCATGGCATACGAACTGAAAAGTGTCTGGCCTCTGCTTACCTTTACAATCTCATTATCTACTACTCTCCTTAGTCACTTGGCTACTTGGCTCCAGCTAGAATGGCCTTCGTGGTATTCCTTAAAACATGCCATTTTGCTCCAGTGTCTGGGTCTTTCTATCTCTTGTTCTCTCAACCTGGAAAACTCCTACTGCAGAGGTTCACATTATTGACCCCTCTCTACGTGTTGTCTGTGCTCTAATGCCCTATCTTCAACAAAGCTCTTCATCATGCCTATGAAATTGATCAATTCTTTTATTTTTTTGGTTAGTGTGCACTCTGCCACGATTATACTCTATCACTTTATCATACATGATTTTCACTGTTGCTCTTATCACTATCTGAAATTATATCATTTGTTTATTGTCTGCCTTCTACAGGAGACCATTAAGTTCCATAAGAGAATGGAGTTTTATCTGCCTTATATTTCCATAAATCCTCAAGTCCTCGTATGGTTCTGACATAATGAAGGTGTTCAATAGAGTCTTGCTGAATGAACCAATCAACAAATTTTATACCTTTATCAAACTTTATTATCATAAAGTAAATGGCAGCTCCTTTGGTTACTAAATCCAAGATCCACTTAATTCCTAAAAATTACTATTAAAATTAAAGATGTATGGTATAGATGTAGGAAGAGACAAATTGACCTAAAGAACAAAACAGAGAGATCTCATAATCAAACCCATGCATACGCTGAGCCTAGATATACAACAGAAGTAGGGACTACCTCCATTAATGATACTAGGAAAATTAAGTATTGGAAAATCAGGTCCCTACCCTCATACCATGCACAAAGAACAGTCTTAGGAAAATTAAAGACATCACTGTAAAAAGCAAAACTTAAAACCTTTTAGAAGAAAATATAAAAGAAAATATCTTTATAAACTTGGGATAGGGAATGATTCCTTTAAAAAGACACAACAAAGCACTAACCAAAAATAAAGAACTGATAAATTCTACTATATTAAAATTAAGATTTTAATCAAAAGGTACCATAAAAAGTTAGAAAGAAAAACAGGATATTTGCAACATATATAATTAACAAAGGGTTAGTATCCAGAATATGTTAAGAAAGATAACAAGCCTATAAGTCAATTAGAAAAAGACCAACAACACAGTAGAGAAATGTAGGGATACATCAAAAAGAATAAAATACCTAGGAATACATTTAATCAAGAGGTGAAAGACATGTACAATGAAAACTATAAGACAGTGACAGAAGAAACTGAAAACACAAATAAATGGAAAGACAGTCCATTCTCATGGATTGGAACAATTAATATTGTTAAAATGTCCATACCACCTACAGCAACCTACAGATTCGATGCAGCCCCTATGAAAATTCCAATGGCATTTTTCACAGAATTAGAACAAAAAATTCTAAAATTTGTGTGAAACCACAAAAGACTCTGAATAACCAAAATAATCTTGAAAAAGAAGAACAAAGCTGAAGGCATCATGTTCCCTGGTTTCAAACTACAAAACAGAGCTACAACAATCAAAACAGCATGGTGAACACACGTAAATTAATAAAACTGAATAGAGGGCCCATAAGTATACCTATGCATATATGGTCATATTAATTTGGGACAAAAAAGTCAAGAATATACAAGAAAATGGCAGTCTCTTCAATAAATGGTGCTGGGAAAACTGGACATCCATATGCAAAAGAAAGAAACTGAACCACTGTCTTACATCATATATAAAAATTAACTCAAAATTAATCAAAGACTTGAATATAAGACCTAAAACCCTAAAACTCCAAAAAGAAAACACAGGCAGTAAGCATCAGACTTGCTGATGGTTTTCTGGACCTGACACCAAAAGCAGAGGCAACAAAAACAAAAATAAACAAGAAGGACTACATTCAAACTTTTTAAAAAGCTTCTGCACCACAAAGGAAACCATCAACAAAAGGAAAAGACAACCTCCTGAATGGGAGAAAATATTTACAAGTCATATATCTGATAAGGGGTTCATGTCCAAAATACACTAAGAGCTCATATAACTCAACAGCAAAAAAAAATAAGCAATCTGACTTAAAAATGGGCAGAAGATCTGAATAAACACTTTTCCAAAGACAGAATGGCCACCAGGTATATGGAAAGATGCTAAACATCACTAATCATCAGGGAAATGGAAATCAAAACCACAATGAGCTATTATCCCCTCACACCTGTTAGAATGGCTATTATCAAAAAGAAAGGAAATAACAAGCATTGGCAAGGATATGGAGAAACATGACTCCCTGTGCACAGTCAGTAGGAATGTAACTTGGTGTAGCCAATTCACCACTGCGGAAAACAGTATGGAGAGTCCTCAAAAAGTTAAAAGAAAGAACCACAGGATCCAGCAATTCCAGTTCTGTGTATTTTCCTGAAGAAAATGAAAACACAAATCTGGAAAGATATATGCACCCCTATGTTCACCATAGAATTACTTACAGCAGCCAAGACATGGAAACAACCTAAGTGTCCAGTGACAAATGAATGGAATACTCAGCCGTAAAAAAAGAATGAAATTTTTGCCATTTATGACATGGATGGACCTTGAGGGCATTATGGTGAGTGAAATAAGTCAGACAGAGAACGTCAAATACTGTATTATCCAAGTTGAAAAACCAAGTTCATAGATACACAGACTGGTGGTTGCCAGAAGCAGGGTGGTAGTGAGTGGGAAAAATGGGTGAAGGGAATCAAAGGTTACAAACTTTCAATTATAGATAAATAAGTCATATTAATGCAATGTACAGAATGATGATTAATAATACTATACTGCATATTTGAAAGTTGTTAAGAGAATAAATCTTGAAAAGTCCTCATCATAAAAAAAATTCTGTAACTATGTGTGATGATGGATATTAATTAGACTTACTGTGGTGATCATTTTGTAATATATACAAATACTGAATCATCACTGCATACCTGAAACTAACATAAATTTGTATGTCAATTGTGTCTCAATAAAAAAAATTTTTTTTAATTAAAGAAAAAGAAAAATGGGGCAGGGACCTGAACAGTGAATTCATGGAAGAAAAAATGCAAATGGCCAATAAATGTATAAAAAAGATGTTTATCCTCTTGGTAACCAGGAAAATACAAATCAAGATCCCAATGAAATAAATATTTTACACTCAGTAAAACTGACAAAAATTAGTAAGTCTGATAATACTAAGTGCTGATAAGGATGAGAATCAATGAGACATTTAAGCACTGCTGCTTGAGAATAAACTGATCTAAGCACTTTGGAAAAGAAATTTAGAACTACCTTATAAAACTGAACACCAGCATACCATAGGGATCCAACAATCCCACTTTTAGCTTTATACCTAGAAATAATACTCTTATATGTGTTTACCAAGAGACAATAAGAATGTTCAGAGTAAAAATCAAAACCATTTCAATATTCACCAACTGAAAATAAATGGCTTTGTATACTGTGGTATATGCATTTAATGGAATAGCATATAGCACTGAAAAGGAATGATCTATATCTATACCCCAAAACATGGCTGAATCTGGAACATAAAATATTAACTACAAAAAAAATCCTAGAAAATGACATACAGCACTCTCATAAAATTAAATACCAGCAAAACTTAGTGACATACACGGAATTTAAAAATAAGTGCCTGCTGCTAGGAATTTACCCAAGAGATACAGGAGTACTGATGCATAGGGGCACTTGTACCCCAATGTTTATAGCAGCACTCTCAACAATAGCCAAATTATGGAAAGAGACTAAATGTCCATCAACTGATGAATGGATAAAGAAATTGTGGTTTATATACACAATGGAGTACTACGTGGCAATGAGAAAGAATGAAATATGGCCCTTCGTAGCAACATGGATGGAACTGGAGAGTGTGATGCTAAGTGAAATAAGCCATACAGAGAAAGACAGATACCATATGTTCTCACTCTTATGTGGATCCTGAGAAACTTAACAGAAACCCATGGGGGAGGGGAAGGAAAAAAAAAAAGAAAAAAAAAGAGGTTAGAGTGGGAGAGAGAGCCAAAGCATAAGAGACTCTTAAAAACTGAGAACAAACTAAGGGTTGATGGGGGGTGGGAGGGAGGGGAGGGTGGGTGATGGGTATTGAGGAGGGCACCTTTTGGGATGAGCACTGGGTGTTGTATGGAAACCAATCTGACAATAAATTTCACATATTGAAAAAAAAAAAAATAAGTGCCTGGCATCTCAGTCGGTTGAGCAGTCTGACTCTTGTTTTTGGCTTAGGTCATGATCCCAGGGTGGTGGGACGGAGCCCCGTGTCAAGCTTTGGCTGGGCGTGGAGCCTGCTTAAGATTCTTTTTTTTTTTCTCTCTCTCTCTCTCCCTCTGCCCCTCTCCCCCACTCGTGTACTCTCTCTAAAAAACAAACAAAACAACCACAAACAAAAAACAAACAAAAAACAAAACAAAAAAAAACACCCAAAAATAACAAAAAATACACTTTTTAAAAAAGCAAAGAATGATGAAAAATAGAAACTAGTCATCACCTCTTGGGGGCAGGCACAGGGATAGACGAGAGAAGAAGTACATAGTTGAACATGAGGGATTTTTAAGACTCAGGTTCTTAAGTTGAGCAGTAGGTTCAACACATACTGGATGATTATGCTTTATAATCTACGTATGCTACATAGATTCATTTGTAGTATCAGACAATACTTTTTAGGCTAATTTAAAATACATTATGAGAAGAACAACTAATAGAATTAAAGTATGTTTCAGGATTCCATCAGTAAGATATAGGTATCTGTATCTTAAGTAACTTCACTATATAAAAAAGGAAATAGTCTGAGAATTGTAAATTTAGTTGTATTCACCTCTAACTCCTTACCAGTTGAGGTATTACTATTTATGACTTTGAGAACCTTGAAGTGGGAGGGTTTATAAAAGTACTTAGAAAAACAATTGTTTCCTACTTGTTCTCTCTTGCCCCATTCACAAGTATTAACAACTATACAGACAAGTGGATTTGCAGAATAGAAAAATCATTTTGATGTCCTACATCATTTGTACAATCTTAGACTATCTGAATGTAAGCTCAAGTAGGGAACTCACGGTTTTGATTTGTACCCTTTGGCATAAAACTGACAATAAATATTTGCCAAATCACTGGACAGATTTTGATAAATGAATCACTGCATGATTCCAATACAGTTTCTGACACTACAACTGCCTCATCTACTAAAGACAGCATAGCAGTGCCCTCTCCTGGTTCTACTTTGTAGTAGAAATAAAGTAACCTATTTTGCTATTCATATTGCATTACTATCTTAACTACTGTAGAAACTAACTACACTGGATAATTAATAGTAATATAATTAACTTACCAACTGCAACTTCTAAGGAGGATATGATTCTATAACTACTATCTTTACTTTCTGAATTCAATACATCAATATAAAATCTGAAGAATTTTCCAAGCTTCATAGCCTGGTATTGGTCCTTAATCTAAGGAAGCTAAAATCAAGTTAAGTAATTATTTTAAAGTCATAAATAATTTCTATGTAAATCCTAGTATTCCCCTTACAGATGATGTACCTTTTCTCAAATACTTAAAGAATTTAAGCATGTTTGTATATATCATTATAGCTTTTTCATTCAGTACAAATCCTAATATTAATGAAATTACTTTTCACTCTAAAAGATACATGATCTCTAGTAAGTAATTATATATCCTCAGCTTTTTAAGAGTTGGCAGAATACGATATACTCACCTCTAATATATATTGTATATTTCATTTGTGTATCCAGAAAATGTATAAACACAATAAATTTTCTCTAGTCCAAGCAGAAATTAAAGACCTATTATAAAATACAATTCCTAAAATAGGATAACTGTAGTTGGTATTAAAAATGCAACTGTAGGGCACCTGAGTGATTCAGTCAGTTAAGCAACCATGTCTTGATTTCAGTTCATATCATAATCCCAGGGTGGTGGGATTGAGCCCCATGATAGGCTCTGTACTGAGCATGAAGCCCACTTAAGATTCTCTCTCTCCCCAACTCGTGTGCATTATGTGAATGAATTAATGAATAAATAAAAATTATCTTAAAAAAAATGCAATTCTACTGGTCAGTTCATCATTGCCAATCAGTTCACCTGAGCCAACATCTAAATACATAAGGTAACTAAAGGAATTGAAAAATCCATTGAAAATATCTGCCAGGTATCACAAGCAAGGCTGACAAGAAAACATAAAAATATTTTCATATTTGTATACTTTTTTCAACTTTTAAAATTTCTACTATTCTAGGGGTGCCTGGGTGGCTCAGTCAATTGAACATCCAACTCTTGGTTTTGGCTCAGGTTATGATCCCAGGTTTGTGGGATCAAGCTCTGTGTCAGGCTCTGGACTGAGGGTGGAGCCTGCTTAAGATTCTCTCTCTCTCTCTCTCTCTCTCTGCCCCTCTCTCCCACTCATGTGCTCTCTCTCAAAAAAAATTCTACTATTCTAATAATGCTGGTTGTGTAATAAAAAATATATTTAAAATACTATGAATTGTTAAAATTAAGAATTTTAAAAAGGAATTTTAGCATATTACTTTAAATCACCTCTTTTTAGAAAAAAAATTACATTATATACTATAATCAATATTAGAGACAAATAGCAACCAATCCATACCAAAGAATTTTACAACTAGAAGAAAGCTTGCTATTTCACCTTGTTTAGTCAATGGGAAAAAAATGAGCCCCAAGGCATTGAGCTGACTTACTGTGGTCAGATAACAGTTTAAGAAGAAATACTAAAACTTCCTAAATCAATATAATTTCTACATTACGCTTCAATAAAGTTTAATTTTTGTCCGATTTATGACAGTCCAATTTTTGTCCGATTCAAATCTGACCAAATAATATTTTAATTATTTGGTCAGATTTGAATTTAGCAAACTGATGGTTTCATTATGATTTTTGAACTCAAAAGAATCTTGCTGAAGACACAGTGGCATAGTACCCATTTCTAACTCTTTTTGGTCATGTAAGTTCTTAGCTTCAGGCTCTTTGTCTAGAAAATTAATGCTTGAAGGGAAGTGGAAAAAATAGTTTCAAACAGAGAGGGAGGCAAACCATAAGAGACTCTTAAATACAGAGAAAAAACTGAGGGAGGGAGAGGGGAAAATGGTGATGGGCATTGAGGAGGGCACTTGTTGGGATGAGCACTGGGTGTTGTATGTAAGTGATTAAGCATGGGAATCTACTCCCAAAGCCAAGAGCACACTGTATACACTCTATGTCAACAATACACTCTAACTTGACAATAAATTATATTAGAAAAAAAGATGATATTTTAGGTTTCTTTCACCTCAGTAATACTATGATTTAAAAAAAAAAAGTTGCCCCTGTCACAATGCTCTAAAATTATCTATTCATGGGTGTAACCCCCCTGCTAGACTATAATGTAAGGGTACAGGCAGGGTGCATATTTTATTCATCATATATTCCCCAAAGCTAGCACAGTGTCTGGTCAAAAAATTTTTTTTTTCAGACATAAATTTAATGGGTACATCTTTTAAATCACTAAGATGAAACACGCTTCACTTATAAAATCCCAGAGTAAAAATAAATGTGTTTCATAACCAAATTATCTATTATGTAAAGATTGTGACAAAATAAAACAGTATTTCTCATTTTCACATGAAAGTGAATTTCTTTTATCATGTCCAGTCTCAAAGAAGTCTGATCTATGCTTTATGATGACTATAGAAAGGAAAACTATGAAGAGGTCTTTTTTTTTTTTTAACCCCTCCCACCATGCCTGAAGATGAGGTCTAAAATTATGAATTAGATAATTTAGCTAAGTATATAATCCATCTTTAGACAATCAAGAAGCAAATACACAAACATTATCAATCTCATATGGGCACTGACAACAGATGGGCACTGAATCACCATTTATATTCTTTGCATTTCAGTGCTTGGGAAGAAAAGTAGAAGACTTAATAAGAGAAATACTGTATGCCTTTTATAAGTACACATCAAAACATTCTGTCTCCAAATATGCCATTCAAACTTTGGCTACTTACTTGATGGCCCAAGGACATCTTTGCTATCACCAAGAAGCTTTTAATGCAGGGTAATTGAGCAGCAAACAAATATAATCCAAACCAGGAAGAAGCAAAATGCATCAGGATTGAAGCAGCAGTGAAACAAAAGGACAAGGAAAATAAGCATTAGTTTATAAGTAGAAAGCACATGCAAATCAATCCTAATAATCATAATTCACAAGGAATTTCCTCTGCCACACATAAAAAGATCTTGGCTTAAGCATTATAAAATATTTGTTTAAATTTTGGAAAATAAAGATGGAAAGGCAAAACCGAAATCAACCAAGTACTTTGTTTTGAAAATTATTCAAGTCAAAAATTACTTTCAAATTTTAACTCATGATATGGGTTAGGAGTGGTAAAATTATTCAGAAATGTAAAGGACAGCCCAAAGTTATTCATTCTTTAAATGTAAGTGGTTTAAAAAATCTGTAACACCCATGCACTATTAAATATTAGTTCTGCATGCCATGAGAGCACTTAACACTACATAGAAATTCAGTCTGTTTCTTACATAAAAAGAAAGGAACATTTACTAAGTGCTCATTATATGCCAAGCTTTGTGCAAAGAGCTTTTACAAAGACATCAACAAAGTAAATTTTTTCTCAAATACCAAAAAAAGAAGAAGAAGAAAAAAACCGAAGAGGAATATTGATTAGAAATGATACAATTTTATTGTCAGACAAAATTTTCTTGGGACCCACTAAACATGAAGTAAAGCACCTGGAGCTACTGCGCTTTAAGAAGGAAGAAGACCCAATTCTTAAATGAATAACATGCAATCACCTAAAAGAAACTGGGAAAGACTGGTGACCTTTTGTCTGGAAACTGTCTTAACATACAACATTATGCTAAATGTTGCTTAGGCATAAGAGACTCTTAAAAACTGAGAACAAACTGAGGGTTGATGGGGGGTGGGAGGGAGGGGAGGGTGGGTGATGGGTATTGAGGAGGGCACCTTTTGGGATGAGCACTGGGTGTTGTATGGAAACCAATTTGACAATAAATTTCATATATTGAAAACACACACACACACACACACACACAAAATTAAAAAAAATAAAATAAAATGAAAATAAATGTTGCTTAGGGACAAGTGTTTTGGTCTCCCTTGGCAGAAACAGAGTCTTCAGCTTTGGGGTGCCTGGGTGTTCAGTCAGTTAAGTCAGTCTGAATCTTGATAATTGGCTCAGGTCATGATCTCGCAGTTTGTGAGATGGAGCCCCACATCAGGCTCTGCGCTGACATTGCGGAGCCTGCTTGGGTTTCTCTCTCTCCCTCATTCTCTGCCCTGCTCATGCACTGTCTCTGTCTCTTTCAAAAATAAATATAAACTTAAAAAAATAAAAGAAACAGTCTTCAGCTTTACTTCAGCTCAAATACCAAGTACAGTAACATCAAACCTAAAGTAACAACAAAAATAAAAAATTCCCACTGATTATATTATTGCTTGCTCTTATTTGAAGGGAATGAAGCAAAATTATCTGTGACCAAAAAGAGAGGTAGCAGTTGTTCACTCTGCCTCCTAGGAAAAAACTCTTGGCCCTGTTGCTTCCCTTAAGTGATGGTTATTTCACAGTGCTTTAAACCATGTTCTAATTCCTTTAAGTGCATTTGCTCTAGTCATTTTCTGTAGTTTCCTATTCTTCTATAGACTGGTTTCAGCTTCACAGATAAACTAAAAAAATACAACTGGAATGACAACAAACTAATTGTGCTCAAATCCTTATTACTGATGACCATGTTACCACAACTCTCAAGCATGTGGAAAAAGATTAAAGTATTTGTGGTAGGCAATCTCTGCAAAGGCTCCAGTGATCCCCATATCTTGGTGCATAATCCCCTCTCTTTGAGTGTTTCTGGACTTACTGAGTCACTTCTAATGAACAGAATATGGCAGAATTGAATGGATGTCACTTTCAAGATTAGACGGTAAAAAGACTATGACCTCCATCTTGTTTATAGTCTGTTACTCTCTCTCAGATAGATCACCCTGGGGAAAGCCAGCTGCTGAGTCATCAGGCAGCCTTGCAGGGAAGCCCATGAGGTGAAGGAATGGTGTCTGTCAACAACCAGTGAGTTTGTAAATGAATCTCCTGCCTTGACCTTTCCTCCCTCCCTTACACCCAGTCAAGCTTTCAGATGAGACTGCAGCAGCCACACTCCCCAGTAGCTTGACCACAACCATAGAAGAGATTTTTGAGCTAGATACACCTAGTAAACTGCTCTTAGATTCCTGACCCACAGAAACTGTAAAATAATAAATGTTTATTGTTTTATACCACTTAAATTTTGGAATATTTGTTATGTACCAATAAATAACTACTATGATATTGGAAAACTGAAAGAAGTTAGAAAACTGACAGAGATAACCATGGTAAGCTTGACAAATATTTCATAGACATCCTCTAAAAATATCTTTCTCTATTGATATGAATAATTACTAATTTCCCTGAATTTACCAGTAAATCTAAATTTCTTAAAGGAAAGCAATGGTTCTAACCATATATGCAAAGTTTGGAGTATTTAATTTCACAAGGCCAGTCATTTTTGAAGGTTTTTTAGTCAGTCTTCTAGTTAGGGTAAGTGATTAAGTTCACTTTTATTGTACATATTCTCAAATTTTGTTAAGTAACAGCATTACGTCAACTTCTTTGTAGCTGTACTCCTTGCCTGTTTGCTCCCAGAAAATAATCCCTAGCATATACAGCAACTTCTGAATATTTGTTTCAGATTGTGCTTTCAACATTATATCTTCAAGCATGTTTGGGTCATGTAAATCTGATTCTATTTTTTTTTCATATTGAGACACTGGAGAATAATCAAAATAAACACGGTCTATTCCTATTATTGAGCCATCCATTCAAATACTTGAGATATGATAGGTATCATATACACAGTAATCATTTTAGGCATCAAAGGATACAGTGAACAAAAAAGACAAAAATTTGCCCTTTGTGGTAGTTATGTTCTAGTGGAAGATATGAGTAACAACATAGTAACAATTAAAAATTTGTTACATATTATATAGTAAAAATGCTAAGGAAAAAAGCAGAAAATGAGGACACATAAAATATTAAGGAAGGGGGGTCATAGTTGAAGATAGGGTGGCCTAAGAAATCTTCACTACAGAACTGAGTAAAGTGAGGGAGTTCAGCATAAGGACATAAAAGAGAAGAGTATTCCAGGCAGAGAGAAGAACAAGTATAGAATGGAGGACTGGGATAAGAGCAAGTCTGAAGGGCTTGGAGAAGAGTAAAAAGGCCAGAGAGGCTGGACTAGAAGTACGAGAGAAGCAGGAAATAAAGTCAAAGAAGTAAATGAGTGCTAGATTGTGTAGGACCCAGTCAGGACTTTGGGTTTTTTTCTGAATGAGATGGGGAGCCACTGGATTTCTGAGAAAAGGAGTGACATAATTTGAATATGTTTTAACAGGATTGTTCCAGCTGTAGTGTTAAGAATAGACTAGAGGAACAAAGGTACAATCAATTAGGAGTTACCATAATAATCTACGGGAGAGATGAAGGAGACTTGGACCAAGGAAGTAGCAGTGACGGTGAGAAGAAGTAGTTGAGTTCTGAATATTTTTGAAAAGAAAGTCAACAGGATTTCCAAACAGAGCAAGTATGAAATTAAAAAACAAAACAAAACAAAACAAACAAACAAAAACCCTGGAGGAATCAAAATGGTGTCAAATGTTGGGGTCTGAGCACCTGGAAGGATGGAACTGTCACTGTCAGAGATGGAAAGGACAGTGAGAAGGACTAGTTTACAGAAAGAAATGTAAGTGCTAAGTTTGGGACAGGTTAAGTTTGAAGTGTTTGTTAGACATTCAAGTTGAAATGTCAAATAGGGAGTTAGACACACAGACCTGTACAGGGAAAGGTTCAGGTTTGTAAGAAACAGTGTAAATTATGATATGTATGAGAGTTAGGGCATATGACCTGAATGGCTATTCACAGAAGACTGAAAAATGCCACAGAATAAAAGAACAGGCAGGCACTAGAAAACATACATTATAATGGAACAACGGAACTAAGAATTAAGCTGAAATACTCCAAACAAAAGTGGAAAAACAATAAAAAAAATAAGCAAGACTTCAGAAACCTTCCCCAGAAGATTGTGGATACAAAAGCATTAAACTGGGATACAAGTGAAATTATCCTCCCAGAATTGCCTGTAAGTGATACCAATAGGAAAAGTGATTTAAGTAATTGAAGATTACATATTAATTTTACCATGTAACTTACATCACTGGTCCTGTGTGCAAGGCTAAATTGCACACTACACTTATTTTTACTGCTTTTAGGACATGGGCCTAATTTGCACAGTCCCATGTTGTGTAACACATGAATAAAGACAGTGTGAAGTTACTGATGTGGAAACATTCCATATAAGTATCTTGTAAGATAGTTTAAAAAATATAAAGCTAGCCAACTCTTCTTGGCTTTTGTTAGAGAACCAAAATACTACTAGAATCTTGGAAGAATCCAGGAACTTTTCCTCATCGTGTTAAAAAAAAAAAAAAAAAAAAAAAAAACATTAATATATGATGGAAACATTTCCCCTAATTGAGTAACATCATATTTATCATTATCCCTTCAACAATGTCCACACAGTCATTTCAACAATTTGTGTATCATATAAACAGATTCTCTATTTTGGCAGAAACTATGGATCGAAAATAGTAAAATAATACTAAGATGCCTAGCATTTTTCTATTTATTATTAATGAGTACACTATCAACTACTTTTAACTAAAAGCATGAAATATAGCCATTACCTAAATCTCTACCGGTTTTAGTCTACAAACCTCAGGAAAAGAGCATTATGCAAACATTGGGATTTTATTTTAATGTGCTTCTAAATATTTACCACGCCACCAACAACTAGCCTACACCATCTTTCAGAAGTGTAAAGGAATAGGCAGAAAAAGTTCACAATCACACACTCATCCTGGGAGCCCCTTAATCCCAAGCAATTCAGGACAGATGACCACCCTAAAACACAGAAACAATCCCATAAGAGCTAGAGCTTGAGTCCACTGCCAGTAGCATAGCATCTCCCTCTTAGCATACATATTGATGTGACTTAAGTCATCCTGTGAGCTTAAGCCAAAGTACAGCTCATCAAGCATTGATACAACTTGCAAATAAAGTTTCAAGCAAGTAGCGCCTCTTCCCTCAATGAAGTTGATCGAGCTGTACTCAGAGACGCAATCCTGCTGCAGCTGGCTCTCAGGAGCCACAACTGGGAAGGAGGATTATATAACACATCCCAAAAGTACTGTATTTAGTGTTATCTTTGGCCCTTAGAGTAAGAATCTTCAGTGAGAGATCTAAAGCACATCTGAGATTTGTTTGTTCTTCTGACAGGAGTCATCTCTCTATACTTAACAGAACTTTTCCTATTCCTACAATCATCAGCAAAACACACACTGTGTACATTTTATCCCTGACTTTTGCAGGAGATATTTTACAGAAGTGCTTTTCTAGGAACTAGAGCTTATCACTGTTAGATAGAAAATATTAACTGGCCTGCCAAGCAGTTATTTTAAAATAACCTAATCATCCTTTTGACCCAGCAAATGCACTTCTAGGAGAGTATACCAAGATGATCATCTGAAATATTCAAAAAGATGTATCCATAGGCATTTATCACATCATTTGTAGTAATCTCCAACAGTAATCTATTATGAAATAAACAATAATACCTTCACACAACAAAATACTGTGTAGTCGTTAAAGTTTTTTTTCACTGACTGAACAATTCATTATATACTAACTTTTAAAAATAGGCTACAAAAAAGTTTGTAGGACTCCGCTTTTATAAAATTACATATGTAAGATATACACATATGAATAAACTTAGTAAATTACAGAGACCACCAGAATATTAAAAGTAGTTGCCCTATAAAGTAGAATTTTATTTATTACATTCTTTTGTATTTAAACATGCCACATTTGTATGCATTATTTTTACAGTAAAAAAAAATTAAACCTATTTACATTTTGGAAAAAATGAAAATTTTAAAGCTGATCTTTTTAACTTATATTAGCTACCTTGTATAATGACATAATCATCTATGATAAAATACAGTGAAAAATATATTTTAAGAATCCAACTTTAAATCCTGAAAAAATATAAAAATGTTAACATTTCAAACATAGCACCATATATTACTCACTGTCTCTTGAACTTCAGCAACTTCTGAATATGGCAAGATCTAAAAAAAAAACAAATTTTCTCAGCAGTGATTTAATGTCATATACTTGAATCTGAATTTAGAGAGCACCCATGGTTTATCAAATGAATTAAGTGGTGCATTAATCTTTTAAGAAGTAGGAAAAAAGTGCAATAATATGTTTATACTGGAAACGAAATCCTTTAAAAAAAAATTCTGAGGCTCCCGTAAATTCCAGTTAATCTGCCAATCTGTGAAGTCCTCTCTGACCTGTTCTGGAGCTTTTCACAGTTCTGCCCTCCCTGTAGGCATATAATTCTACCAGCCTTTTCCCCATGCGAGCTTTCTCTTCCCTTGGTTCCTAAAGTACTCTACTCCTCTGGCTTCCCTTCTCCTATTTTCCTGCCTCTAGTTTGTTTTCTCATTTGGTAAGTGAATGGCCATCATCAGTGCTCAGTCCTCAACTATTTGTTGTTTTTTCTCTACCGCTCTTTTCCAGCAGACTGCATTCATTCTCTAGGCTTATTTATCACCTTTATTTAGACAACTTTCAAGTTTCCCCTTCAGACCTAGTCTATTTCCAAATCTTCACTCCAAAATATTGCTACCTGTATGTTCAAACATTATTGCAAATTGACTTCTGGTTCTAAAATTCTATAAACAAGGGCACCTGGGTGGCTCACTTGGCTAAGCATCCAACTCTTAATTTCACCTTAGGTCATGACCTCATGGTTTGTGACACTGAGCCCTGCATCAGGCTCTGCACTGACAGTGTTAAGCCTGTTTGGGATTCCCTCTCTCTCTGCCATTTCCCCACTTGTTCAAGCATACTCTCTCTCAAAATAAATAAACTTGAAAATAATAAAATTCTGTAAGCCAATTTTACAAATCATTTAGCTTGTTTTAGAAAGCATCTTTAAGTCAAAAACAGCACTCAGTAGCTTCCCTCTGAAATCAGCTTTGATGCCAATCTGCCCAAGTTTTCCAATGATAGCCTCTTTCTTTCACTCAGACCTAAACCCTTTAATAATCTGAGATTCTCTTTCCCCCCATCTTACGAAGTCATTACGTTGTGATGATTTTTACCTAGACAATGTCTACCTCACATCTAGTCTTTTCCTTCAATTCCCATCAATACTACTACCTAAGCCAGACCAATTATCACCTTTTCTCATATCCTTGCATTCAGTCTTACCTTCCTCAATCATTTACTATGCTAGGTACAGGAATTCAAAAACACAATAAAAACATGGTCCCCACTGCCAACAAGATCACTTGACTGAGGAGGTGAAAGACACTTCACTCACCTTTCTCCCTCGACACTTATAGCCTAACCACCATAGTCTGCCTAACAGACCTGCAAACTCCACACTTGGCTCTTATCATTGCCTAGAAAACTACTTTTAGGACTCTGTTCAAAAGTAACTTCATCAGAAGACTTTCATAATATTCCCAGAAAACAGCAATACCCATCCCCTATTCTGCCATTCTCTATCCATCTTACCATCACAACAATCACCACATAACAGTATATATTTATGTATTTTTTTTTTTTTGTCTTCCTCCACTGGAATGTTAGCTCTACTGAAGTAGGAACTTAGTCTGTTTTGGTCACTGTTGTATCCCTTAAGACTAGAACAAAGCCTGGCACATGGCAGACACTCAACAAACACTGAATGATAAATGCACGAATGAAAAAAAGGGTTAGTCATTATTGTAACTCTAATCCCTAGCAAAGAATTTCTTGTATGTGGTTTGCTGAGTTCCTTTGTTTATGATATGAGTCAAATTCTCTTACAGCAAAAAAAAAAAAAAAAAAAAAAAAAAATCTTACACATCTTTGTATTTTCCAAACTATGACATTCTGCATGCTTAATATACACAAAGAACTAATATGGACTTGAATTCTGAAATCTCAGTTTTAAGCCTAGCTCGATTCCCTGGGTAAATCTGAATAAATATCTTGAATTTAGTTTTCTTATTTGTTTATAAGATCTGTTCTAATCCTAAAATTCTGTTATACAAACAATTCAACATAGAAAATCACCTCATTACCTCAATTCTTAAGATTATTTTTAGTTGTAATGTAGAGCATATTCCTATTTTCTTTTCTTCTGCTATTAGTCTCTGGCCATCATAAACCCAAATACCTTTGTTAGGAATTCCCCCATCCTTTTTCTTAAATAATTCTGTCCTTCATAAATAACACTATTATAGACTCACCACTGATTTTTGGTAATGGAGCATAAGTTATATTTCTTCTGGTAATGGTGGTCTCTTGTTATAATTAAAGCAACCTCCTTCATCAAGGACTTCATATACAAGGGAAGTTCAAAATCGACTGTGTCAGCTGTAACTAATGTCATGCATCTGGTGAGACTGCTTGGTGAAGTCTGTGGTTATAAAACCAAAAAAAAGTGAACTGCCCATTAAAAGAATGAAACCCATGACCTTGGCCTCTGACCTCATTAACATACTCTATATCTGACCTAACCATTCTTAATCACCTGAAAAGCACAAAAGAAACCATGTTAACACATCACAATCATGCCAAGTTAGATATGACAACTGGTTATAGGAGACAGCTCATACACATAAATATTTCAGTATATGGCACTTAATCTTATGACCTATTTAAATAATTTTAATTTTCAGTCTGAAGTAAGAGTTTATTTACTTGAAATTTCATTTTGGTCGATTCCTTACACAGATACATAAGCCTATATTCTATACTGAATCATGACTAGGATCTGAATTAAGACATAAGAACCATATAACAAATATCTTTTTTTCTTCTTTAGTTCTATTTCTAACAAATCACTGATTAGGGTATCATGCTGTTCAGTATCAAGCCACAAGAAAGACTGATAATAATATTATGGAAACATCAATCTCCATGACTCATAATATCTACCACACATAAAATGTAGTTAGCAACTGTTCTTTATGTTTTAGCAACAATATACTGCCTAAATGCCAAAATATGCACCCCAGCCAGAAAAATCAACATTAGTTACAGGAAAACAAAGCTTTGAGTTAAATAAAATAGATCACAGGGTGCCTGGGTGGCTCAGTCGGTGAAGTGTCTGACTTTTGGCTCAGGTTATGACCTCTAGTGAGGTTGAGTCCCGTGTTGGGCTTTGGGATGACAGCTTGGAGCCTGCTTTGGATTCTCTGTCTCCTTCTCTCTCTCCCTGACCCTCCCCTGCGTGCACGCTCATTCTCAAAAATAAACATTTAAAAATCAATAAATAAAATAGATCATGTATCAGATATTTTTCAAAGTACACATTAGGTAATGCACACACAAATTTTAAAAGGCTAGGTATGACACAGATCAATTTTTAATATAAAAACATTAGCCTCATTCAATGACAAGAATAATAAAATTAAGAGTATCTGTATTTAAATCCTAATATGTCCCACTGATTAGCTATGTGATCTTAGAAAAATTACTAACCCCTTCAGAGTCTCAGTTTCTTCATTTCTAAAAACAATAATATCTACCCCACAGTATTATGAAGAAGATTAAATGAGAAAGCATGTGAGACATCAAGCCAAGATCAGGATAACACAGTAAGTGTACAAAAACTAATTTTTTTTTCTCTCCACACTAATAAAGTAACCCAAATATGGAAAGTGCAAATTCTAGAACCAGGGAAAAAGGCAAAATCCAAAAGGGACATATTTTCCATTCAGCTACTACTACCCTACCGGTTAACCTAGATTATACAACTGCTTGCTTACTTGTTCTCTGAGCTAACTACCTCTATTTCTATAGTTCTCAATTTTGCCCATGCATTGAAATCACCTAGGAGACTATAAAAAAGTACTGATGTCTGGGGTGCCTGGGGGGCTCAGTTGGTTGAGCATCTGACTTTGACTCAGGTCATGATCTCACAGTTCATGGGTTCAAGCCCCACATCAGGCTCTGTGCTGACAGCTCAGAGCCTGGAGCCTGATTCGATTCTGTGTCTCCCTCTCTTTCTTTGCCCCTCCCCCTGCTCACACTCTCTCTCTCAAAAATAAATTTAAAAAATTAAAAAAATTTAAAGAAGTACTGATGTCTGCATCTCACCCTCTGAGATTTTAATTTAATTAAATAGGGGTGCAACCTGAGTACTGGGATTTTTCAAAACACCACAGGTAACTCTATAATGTTCAGCTGGTTACCACTGCAATAGTCCATAATTCTGCCAAGATCATTTTCCCAAGTCACAACTCTAAACAGGTTGTTTCTTAGCTCAAAAACACCAAATTCAATGGTTTGACATTACCTTGAAAAAAGAAAAATTCCAAACTGTAAAAATAGTATTCAAGGATTTGTATATGCTGATTCTAACATGGTTGAGCTGTAGTATAGGAAAATAATTAAAGCTTGGCCTGTGGAGCCAAAATGTATCCCAATTCTGCCACTTAATAGTTGTATGACCCTGAACTTATCTCTCTGTGTTCTCCTATATTGAATGAGGGTTATCTTATTTAACATGAGGGTTATATTAAATGAGGGTTACTTATCTCTCTGTGTTCTCCTATATTAAATGAGGGTAGTAATACTATCCTATAGGGTTATGAGAAAATTACATAAGTATGCCTTCAAAGAACTTGCAATCGCTTCTGGCACATGATAGAAATTTAACAAATGTTAGTTGCTATTCATTTCCTATAGTTTTATTTTCTACTAATTCCCCTAAAGCAACAAACAATATTGCCTATGATCTTACCCAAGTGCAAGGTACCCTGTGCACAGATGTGCTCTGTGAAACTAACCTCTGTAGGTTAGTTTTCTAAACCCAGTAAGTGTTTGACCAAAAGTAAATTTTAGGTGTACACACACACACACACACACACACACACACACACAAATTCATCTCCCCTCTCCTTTTCTTCATTGCTCCATCACTATTGTTTTTACCATATTAGACTTCTGAAGTAGTCTTAAGTTAATGAAAACCTACTAAGGTGATCTGAGGTCTGGATAAAAATCCTTCAATTGCTCTATTCTCCTAGACAGTTGAACAGGTAGAGATTTTCTTGAAATTTTAATCAAATTTCATCTTCATGTGTCTCTAACATGCTAAAATTCTAATCCTTCACATTCTAATCTGAGGTTTGATGGAACTCTCAGCTTATTTTTCTAAAAAGCAAGAAGAAATGTAAGATTCTTAATGGACATAATTTTTAATTAAGAGTTAAGTGTAGAGCAGTGGCTTTAATTATATTGTTTATAAAAAACTTAGGAGAAACAGGAAGTAAAAACATTCATGAAAAATCTCCAAACCACACTTTTAAAAACTGAATGACTAAATTATTTACGGATACTGAATAAATTATAAATTTTTAAGCCAGCTTTCCTCCTCAAGTCTAGTTTAGCAAAATAAATAGCTTTCTTTTTTGTTTATTTGTTTATTTGGGGGGGGACGAGCAGGGGAGGGGCAGAGAGAGAGGGAGAGCTGTCAGCACGGCTGATGTAAGATTCGATCTCATCACCATGAAATCATGACCTGAGCTGAAATCGAGTCAGATGCTGAACCTACTGAGCCACCCAAGAGACCAAAAACAAATAGATTCCTATTGGGTAAATTACATAATCTATTTACTTGTGAGTTAGTTGCCTTAATCATTCTACTTTTGCTTTTTAAACTATGGGCATGTCACAACTGCCAAAGATCTTAATAGGAAAGATAAGTTAAACAGTGCTGCTGTTCTTTTGATTTTTTGGTCCCGATTCAGCCACCACCTCAGCCATTCTACATACAGAGAACACAAAACCAAAAAGAAAGTAACCAATTTATTTTGCAAATGGGAACTGAGTTACTTACTGGTGAAATAACCAATATGGTCCTTGAACCCATCCTTAAAAGTAGATAAATGGGAAGCAACCTCAGACTAGAAAGAGAATACAGTACCACAGATGGAGGTAAGACCAGGGGTCTGACAGTAGGAGGGAGGGTTGGAAGTCATCTTCCTGTGCCCTTTTCTCTCACTAGTAATAAGCAGACCATTATCTACCCTGTCTTTACTACCAGGGCAGAACATGATTTAATACCAACCAGAGACATTAAACACAGTTCCAAACACTTTTTTTTTTTTAAACTGTGCATGTCTATAGAGTTGTAGCATGCACAAAACAACACATGCAGGCAAAAAGGCTGACCACTATCTCTCACTGCCCTTTTCCCCAAATGAACTGATTACAACTAGGGAGGCAGAGGAGATGGACAGAAAAGTTCCCTAAGAAAAAGAATATATTGGTGGGAGGAGCAAATGAAAAATAATGAAGCAATGATTTTAACAAGAGATTCTCTATCCTAAGACATATATTCCTACATTGACCAAAAGAGTCCCTAGGCTCTTTCGTTTCTATCTAGATCAGTATCAATCAGATAAAGCAATTAATATTCCTGAGAGAATATTATTTCCAAGGAAGTATAAACTCACAAAAATAATATCCTAAGGAGTCCAAATGCTATGAAAGAGAACTGAAGAATCTCAGCAGGAGAGAGAATTAGTGAACCAAGCCCATCAAAAACTTAAAATAACCATAATAAATATGCTCAAAAAGATGTGAGAGGATACTGAAAACAGGAAGTCTGACCAAACATCCACAGAGAAAACAGCTAGTAATACTGAGTATAAAAATACTATGATGGAATATATACCAGGTTTGAACAGCAAAACATGTACTACAATAAATGAGCTGGAAAAGTGATGAAGGAATTCAATACGAAGGCATAATGAAAAGAAAATATGGAAAACATGAGAGAGAAAAGAAGCAAAAGGGCTACATTCCTAAAACAGGAGACCCCTACAGAGGACATGATGGATTTTAAAAAGTAACAAAACAGTCTATCTTAAATAATTTTGAAAGTTACACAAAACGGATGAGTTTCTGGAAATTAAAAGACTATATATAAACACTCTTCCAATTCCCACCCGCAGACATACATACTGTATAAAGATTGGAAAGAAATAAAGTATTATTTGTAGATGATATGAATCAGACAAATCATTAAAACTCCTGAAGACAAAACACATGTATCTGTAAATGCCAAAATGAAAACAGCAACAAAACAAAAGCTCCTTGAAAGGTACAGCTCAGGGGCACCTGGGTTGCTCAGTTGGTTGAGTGTTGGCTGACTTCCGATACCGGCTCGGGTCATGATCTTGCAGTCATGAGATCAAGCCCTGCATTAGGCTCTGCACTGAGCATTGAGCCTGCTTGGAGTTTCTCTCTCTCTCTCTGCCCCTCCCCTGCTCCTACACATGCACTAGCAGGCTTGCGCTCTCTTCCTCTCTAAATAAATAAAAACTTAAAAAGAGAAAGATGTAGATCATGTCTTAATGCTAGGTACAATTTTCGAATAGTCAAAGTTTAACTTGGTCACCACTCCCTCATTCCTGAAGGCCCTATCATTTCTTCTTCCTACCCTGCTCCCAACCCCCATCACCTTCTGGATCCCTCTTTTCCTATCAGGTAACAGTCAATTATTCTTCTTTAAAGTGCTAGTTCCTAAAGGTTTAATTGAGCAATTCTCAAACTTTTGGGTCTCCAGATCCCTTCACTCTCCTAGAAATTACTAAAGACTCCAAAGACCTGTTGTTTATGGAGATTATACCTACTGATATTTGCCCTATTATAAATTAATACGAGAAATTCACCATCTCAGCCAAGTGATGAAACTAACATCAGAAATGACAAGTCAGGTTGACAGTATATACCCTTGACAATGATGTGATGAAATGGCATTTTACCTTTGTGGTCTCTTCCCCCAAACCCATAAGGACCAGTTTAATTAGAGAAAAACAGACAAATCTCAATTGAAGGACACCGTGCAAAATATCTATACCAGTACTCCTGAAAATTGTCAAGGTCATCACAAACAAGGAAATCATAGCCAAGAGGACCCTGAGCAGACATGACTACTAAATATTATGTGTTATTCCAGATGGGATCCTGGAACAGAAAAGGACACTAGGTAAAAACTAAGGAAATCTAAATCAAGTATGGACTTTAATTAATAATGTGTCAATCTAGATTCATTAATTATATCAAATGTACAATAAATGGGTTAATAATAGAGGAAATTGGGTACAAAGTACATGGGGACTACAATTTTTCTGTATGCCTAAAACTATTCTAAAAAATAAAGTTTATTTTAAAAAAACTGGTTAAGAAAAGAATTAAACTAAGAAAACCTGAAGACTAAGAATACACAAGCACACACTCCATTTCACTAGCCAGCAGATTATGACCTCATCACCTCACATAGTCTCTGGAAAAGTACACCATATACTCATGACAGAATGAGAAAAAGGGCAAATAAAATCAAATACCATTGTATTACTCAAAAAATTATTCTAATATCACAAACTTTCTGAAAGGGTCTTGAGGAGTTTCATAGTCATGTAAACATACTTAGACAAGTTCTCCAAACATAAAGGAAATACAAAAGATTGCTGGGTTAGAATTCTGCTAATGTACTGTGTAGATCACTGTTTATTTTTCTTTTTCAAAGATAACACTTTCTCTGACTCCCATTAGAGTTTATTACAGTTCCATTATATCTGCAAATTTTTCACATTATATTATTCAAGCTTCTAATAAGTACAAGAATACTTAGCAAATGAAAAAAAAAGATATAATAAGAATCTAAGCATTCATACAATAAGAAATAACTAAGTGAGGGGCACCTGGGTGGCTCAGTTGTTAAGCATCTGACTTTGGCTCAGGTCATGATCTTGTGGTGAGTTAGAGCCCCACATCGGGCTCTGTGCTGACAGCTGAGAGCCTAGAGCCTGCTTTGGATTCTGTGTCTCCCTCTCTCTGCCCCTCCCCCATGCATACTCTGTCTCTCAAAATGAATAAATGTTAAAAAAAAAAAAAAGAAAGAAAGAAAAATAACTGAGTCATATTTTCCCCACTCAGGAAGTTCAAACATTACAAATATTTAAGTACTAATTTGTAACTTTCATAAGTTAAAGAAGATAATAAAGCATAAAGTATACTTATCAAATTGTTTTATCCTTTTAAAAACTGTCTCCTTTTAGAAGTTTCAATAAAGTTGTAAAATGGCAAAAAGATTCATAGTCTAGAAGACAAAATACCTAACAAAATATAGGTTGGCTAGTTTGTTTGCTTGAAAAGTATGGACTAGGAGCGCCTGGGTGGGTCAGTCACTAAGCCTCAGAATTTGGCTCAGGTCATGATCTCACTGTTCGGGAGTTCAAGCCCCACGTGCAGCGCTGTAGGGCGTGGAGCCTGCTTCTGAGTCTGAGTCTGTGTCTGTGTGTGTGTGTGTCTCTCTCTCTCTCTCTCTCTCTCTGCCCTTCCCCCACTCACACTCTGTCTCTCTGCCCTTCCCCTACTCTCTCTCTCTCTCTCAAAAGTAAGCATTAAAAAAAAATTAATCAAAAAAAAATGTATGGATGAGTCACAGTTATTCTCTTGAGCCCCCATTTTTGTAAACCAGTTAGGATATTAATTTATACCTTAGTGAATTAACATATCTAGGCAATGATCATCAATGGCTGCTATTAATACAAGAAGAATGACTGACATCATATGCCTCCTGATGGTAACACACAATACTCTTAATGTATTCTTGTCAAAAAAAAAAAAAAAAAAACTGAACCTGAATTTGAGGAAGCCGTTCATTCTAATGACCAATTTGCAACAAACATAAGAGACTGATTAACACATGAAATAATCACCATAGGGGAAATCCACATTGTGGGTAATTTAACAAGACAAACTACCTTATTTATGTATTTCAGTAAGTTGAAAAGGAAAAGTTAAAAAGAGATGCAAGGGAAACTTAAAAGATTAAAAAAATCTCAGTGACTTATCAACCAAGTCCAACATAAAAATTATAAAAAAATATTTAGGAGACAATCAGGAAAGTTTAAGCATCGATTAGTTATGTGACTAAAGAATTACTCATTTTTAGGATTCTAATGTTGTTTATGGTTAAAGTTTAAAGAAAAGTCTTTAGATTTTAGAGATACATACTGAAATACTTACAAATGAAATGATTTGTCCATTATTTGCTCCAAAAAAAATATGGAGTGGGAAGGTGGGACTATAGATGAAACAAAACTGACCTGAAATAATAATTGTTGAAGTGATGGGTACATGAGGATTCATTATATTAGTCCATCCTTTTCTAAATATATTTGAAATTTTCTATAATAAAAAGTTCAAGATAACACCATTCATGAATGTGTAATTAAAATACAAATTCTTATACTTAGCGAGCAGCTATTGGAAAGAGACAGAGCTGTATTAATATGAGAGAGAATGAGTACGTACATGACCAACTGGTGACTAAAATTTCTAGTAATTTTATTACTTCATAGAAGAAGATCTCTGGCCAACTAATCTTTGACAAAGCAGGAAGGAACATCCAGTGGGGGGTAAAAAAACAGTCTCTTCAGCAAATGGTATTGAGAAAACTGTGCATCAACATGCAGAAGAATGAACCTGGACCACTTTCTTACACCATACACAAAAATAAACTCAAAATGAATGAAAGACTTAAATGTAAGACAGAAAACCATAAAAATCCTAGAGGAGAAAACAGGCAACCACCTCTTTGGCCTTGGCTGCAGCAACTTCTTATATGACATATATCCGGAGGCAAGGGATGAATGAAGCAAAAGCAAAAGCAAAAATGAACTACTGGGACCTCATCAAGATAAAAGTCTTCTGCACAGCAAAGGAAACAATCAGCAAAACTAAAAGGCAACTAACAGAATGAGAGAAGATATTTGCAAATGACGTATCAGATAAAGGCTTAGTATCCAAAATCTATAAAGGACTGAACAAACCCAACACTCAAAAACAAATAATCCAGTGAAGAAATGGCAAAAGACATAAATAGACACTTTTCCAAAGAAGACATCCAGATGGCTAGCAGACACACGCAAAGGTGCTCAACATCACTCATCATCAGGGAAATACAAATTAAAACCACAATGAGATACCACTCACACCTGTCAGAATGGCTAAGTTAACAACTTGGGCAACAGACGTTGGCAAGGATGTGGAGAAAGGGGAATGCTTTTGCCCTAATGGGAATGCAAACTGGTGCAGCTATTCTGGAGAACAGTATGGAGGTTCCTCAAAAAATTAAAATCAGAGCCACCCAAGGCCCAGCAATTGCACTACTAGGTATTTATCCAATGGATTAAAAAAAAAATGCTGATTCGAAGGGGCACATGTACCCCAACGTTTAGAGCAGCACTATCGACAACAGCCAAAGTAAGGAAAGAGCCCAAATGTCCACCAGCTGATGAATGGATAAAGAAGATGTGGTGTATATATACACAATGGAGTATATTACTCGGCAATCAAAAAGAATGAAATCTTGCCATTTGCAACAACATGGATGGCACTAAAGTGTATTATGCTAAGCAAAATCAGAGAAAGACAAATACAGGATTTCACTCATATGTGGAATTTAAGAAACAAAAGAGATGAACATAGGGGAAGGGAAGCAAAAACAAGAAAAACAGAGGGAGGCAAACCATAGAGTCTCTTATACAGAGAACAAACTGAGGGTTGCTGGAGGGGTGTCGGATGTGGAGGTGGGATAGATGATGGCCATTAAGGAGGGCACTTTGTTGGGATGAGCACTGGGTGTTATATGTAAGTGATGAATCACTAAATTCTAATCCTGAAGTCATTATTACACTATATGCTAACTGGGATTTAAATAAAATTTTAAAAATTAAAAAAAAAGTTTACTAATATTTTAAAAACCAGTGCATGCAATTTTTAAGAACACTAGTAACTCATACTGACATGCTGCTCATATTTTCAAAGAACTTTCCGGTTTCACTAGATCATACTGTCCCTATCAAGTAGTCAGAATGAGTATGCCTGCCTATATATTTTTCTATTGTAGTAGAATATTTGCCTCAACATTTTAGGAAGAAAAACTGAGATTCTGAGAAAGTATAAAGCCAAAATTACTGAATAGCCTAGGCTTTTTTTCAATGTTTTATTGCCTCTCCTGCCTTGTATTTACCTTTTTGGAGAGAAGGGTTAATATAGCTAGTTATATCAACAGTAGTAGCTTTTATTTATTGGATATTTATAATGTCTCTGACTTTGTAATAGTCACTTTATAGATATCTTATCTCAATTATAACTTAAAACAACTCTAGAAGGTAGATATTACTATCACCTTTATATAATAGATGAAAAAACTGAAAACCTGGAGAATTTAATTAATTACCCAAGTTATACAACTAAGCAACCAAGGTTAGATTTTAACATGCAGCTAAATGTCTACAGAGCCCATGTTCTTATCCACTTCTCCTAGATCTAATCAGTAACCAGCTCAGGCTGTGCAGTTCAAAGGTGATATTTTATAAATAGGTAATTCAAAAGTAACTCTCAAGATTACTTTCAAAAACAGAATATTTCAGTAGTTTACAATGAAATTATTGGTAGTATTACAATGAAATTATTGGTAGTATTCTCCCTAAAATAAGCTACAATATTTCACAGAAACTTAATGAAGACAAAGAAAATTGTCTCTCTGCTTTTTAAATATCTTGCTCAAACCTCTCAGTATCAACAGGAATTAGATTAAAAATGAATAAAACTTTATTAATACAGCACCAGTGTTCAGTACAGAATTTAATACTACCTGTTTAGATATTAGTTTAAAAGATAACAAATTTAAAGCAATTCTATTCAGAAAGACAGGTACGGAGTCAACACATTAGTGGCAAAGTACTCAGAGACACCTCTTAAGCTGTGAGCTCTTAGAGAAGATAATTAACCTCCAGCTTAGAGCCCATTTCTCTCTCTATAAAAGTAAGGATAAACAAATACCTACCTTTAATGGCTGTTGTGAGGACAGTCTGACAAAGTATACACTTAGAGAATAGCAACTGTTGTTACTACTGGCATTTTTATTATCACTAAGAGATTAAAAATATTTCAGCTAAAAGAAGTTAAGAAAGCCCATTAGTTTTAAATAAAATATTTATGGCAAAGTAAACATGTTCTAAGAGAAGGCTTTAATCTTAACTTTTTGCTGAAATCATAGCGAAAATAAAATAAGCTACCATCAGTTTTCCTTTTATAATCGCTGTGATAATAACCTTCATAAAACAAATTACTTCCAGGTCCATTTTATTTTCTATTAACAAATTATTTTAAAGTTTAACTTTTTTTGACCCTTTAAGAAACTAAAACAAGTTTAAACCAGAAATCCAAAAAAGGCTGGGAACAAAGTAACACAAGTAAACAAAAGTGCATTTTGCTATCAATCATTAGACTATTCTTACATTTGAGCCTGAACGAAGGACATTCACTAAATTAAAATTTATAAACATCTCAATATAATAGTGACTTTCAATTCCACAGCAATATGAAACACAGAAAAATCGGCCTCTGCGTTAACCCAAAGAACCTACCATCCCAAGGGCTGGAACCAAGTCAATATAAGTAAGCAGAGAAAGATATAGGACAGAAATATCAGAAAACTGGGTTATGCTTCAATAAGTTTTAAAATATGTCATTTTCATATAAGCATAGGAGTTAAAGTGTTACTTTAAAATTCTTTTAAGTTTGTTTTAAATACATTTTTAAAATAAAACGATGGCTTGTATCAAACACTTTACAGCTAGATGATAGTACCTTATTATGCTGTATTTGAACCACTCACCGAAGTTTGATCAGGTTCTCCATCAGCCAAACCTGCATCCATAGTGAAAGAAGGTAAGTTTACGCTTCTCTTTCCATTAATCTTTAGCCATCCTGTAAATATGGAAATCCTAGAAGAAAAAAATTACATGTATTAGGACTAGTATAAAACTGTGATAAATGAGAAAAAAAAAAAGGAGTAAGTATTTTAGGAGAGAGAAATTATTTTAGGCTGAGGTAATTGGGAAATCCAATAATGGGAAAAACAGATTTTGACATGGGCCTTGAAGAATGGTGAAGGTTCAGAGAAAAATGGAAGAAGGACAGACAATATTCCAAGTGAAGAGGCATAGCAAGAGCAAGGTTACAGGCATAAGACTGTTCAATGTTTAAAAAGATGTTTAAATCTACTTTACAATTAAGGAAATAAAATGTTCTTTTTTCATGATTATATTGGCAAAAACTTTTAAAAAGTGTGCTAATATCCAACACTGACAAGAATGTAGGAAAACAGGTATTCTCATACTTGTGTGAGAAGAATATAAATCATAACAATTTTTCGAAAGATAATTTAAAATATGTACACTTTAATCCAGTAATTTAGAGGCTAATAATTATGCCATATGTACTTGTTTATATAAATGCACAAAGATATATAAATACATCCAACAAAGTAACAGATATGATGAGAAGAACTGGAACAACCTTAATGTCAATCATTGGGAGTTTGCTTAAATTATACTATATACATACAATGGAACATCATGCCAGCAACTTCTAAAAATGAAGAAGGTGTTTTTACATACTCTTTATGTATTTACTTCAAATAGAGAGAAGGCCACATTAGGTGGAAAAGGCAAATTACAGAACATTATTGATAAAATACTCTGCATTTTCCCAATTTTACAATGAACATATATTACTTCATAGTTATTTTTATTTTGAAAGTCTTACAAGCATGTCTTTATCACAAGTCTTTTTCTTCCAAACTTTGTAAACAAAACCTCCAAGTTGAAGTCTTTTTTTTTTTAATGTGTATTTATTTTGAGAGAGAGAGCAAGCACAAATGGGAGAGGGGTAGAGAGGGAGAGAGAGAATCCCAAGCAGACACCATGCTGTCAGTGTAAAGCCTGATGCGGGACTCAGATCTCACCAAATGCGAGATCATAACCTGAGCCAAAATCAAGAGTCAAGATGCTCAACCGATTGGGCTACCCGTGTGCCCCCAAGCTGAACTCTTATCATATAAAACTACATATATTCAAAAGCCTCTAATAAACTCTCTAATAATTCTTCCTTAAAAGAGCTAACGAAACCAAAATCAACAAGTCAGCAGAATTCTAGTCATTTCTTGAAGTTCTAAAATCATTTTGTTTCTGCAAGTATAAAAAGCTTCACTGAAGTGTAAATGCTGGTGAAAATACTTCTTAACTGGGCTTTGGAGGGCTGTCATTTGGTTTCTCTCATATAAACAATACAATTAGCCCAAGCTAAGTGAACTTGCAGTTTATAAACCTTAAGTATACTTCCCCAGTATATGTATTACAATTCACCGTAATTATTTATTCTCATGATCTAATTCTCTTCAGGGACAAAGACTGCATTTTACTGATCTGTCTACCCAGTGCTGGTTCATGGCAGACATTTCATAAACATTTGTTGCACTAAACTGTCACTTCAATTACCTGTATGAATAAAAAATAATCCAAAACAGATGATACAAAAATTATTTATGTCTATGTGATGCACACTATAATTCATATTTGAATACTGACACACATATTCTAGAAATTGGCAATATTAAAAACAAAACGATAAGACACCCACTGGAAGCTTCAACTTCAAAAATATTTTACTGGGGAGCCGGGGTGGCCCAGTCAGTTAAGTGTCCAACTTCAGCTCAGGTAATGATCTCACAGTTCGTGGGTTTGAACCCGCATCAGGCTCTGTGCTGACAGCTCAGAGCCCACAGCCTGCTTTGGATTCTGTGTCTCCCTCTCTCTCTCTGACCTTCCCCTGCTCATGCTCTGTCTGTTCTGTCTCTCTCTCAAAAATAAGTAAATATAAATTTTTTTTTTAATTTTACCAATTTTTTCATCTTATCCATTCCATTCTAAGGATTCCTTTATTACTAGACATTATATTAGGCACTTAAAATGCATCAATGAAGGCGTTCCCCTCTACTTGGTAGATGGGATACTGCCTGATTCATAAATCATTTAATAAAGCCAATTAGATCTATAAAATAAAATTAAAATAGAGATGTCCAGGTGGCTTAGTCAGTTGAGCATCTGACTTCAGCTCAGGTCATGATCTCACAGTTCGTGAGTTCAAGTCCCACATCAAGTTTTGCACTTATACTGCAGAGCCTGCTTTGGATTCTCTGTCTCCCTCTCTCTCTCTGCCCCTCCCCCACTCTCTCTCTCAAACATATATATTTTTAAAAATTATGTAAAATAAAAATACATCAATAAACAAAACAAAGCCCTACTCTCATGGAGCTTATATACTAGGAGACAAAACAATAAATACAATAAATTAAAAGTTATATGTTAGAAAGTGATGCTATGAGGAGAGGCTTGGTGGCTCAGTCAGCCAAGCATCCAACTCTTGATTTTGGCTCAGGTCATGATCTCACGATTGTGAGATCAAGCCCTGCATCAGGCTCTAAGCTGGGTGTGGAGTCTGCCTGGGATTCATATTCTCTCTTTCTCTCTTTCTCTCTTTCTCCCTCTCTCTCTCTCTCCTTCTGCCCCTGCCCTTCTCTGGCGCGCGCGCGCTCTCTCTCTCTCTCTCTCTCTCTCTCTCTCACACACACACACACACAAGCACGCGCACGCTCTCTCCCTCTCTCCCTCAAAAAAGGAAAAAAAAAAAAGGTGATACTAGGAGAAAAAAATAAAGCAGGCTAAGAAAAACCAGGGAGGAAAGGGTTACAATTTTAAGTCAGATATTTATGGAAGGTCTCATTGAAAAGATGACATTTGACCGAAGATTTGAAGTAGGGAGGAAAACAGCCACGTAGATATCTGAAAAAGAGTTTTCAGGTCAGAGGAAATAGCCAGTGCAAATGTTGTAAGTGACTAACTTGTAAGTCTGAGGAAAAGCAAGAAAACCATGTGGCTAGAACAATGTGAGCAAAGGGAATAAAGAGCAGCAAGAGATATGATCACAGAGGTAAGGCCTGAAGGACTGAAAAGATGGCCATCAGACAAGAAGAAGACAGATGGGAGAGTAAGGTTTTTTTTCTTTGGGGGAATTTGGGAGGGGGTAAACAGGTGTTTGGTTTGGGGCATGTTAAGTTTGAGAGGTCTATTTGATATTCAAGTGGGTATGTTCAGCAAGCAGTTGGAAAAAATATAGCACCGTGAAGATTCAGATAGCAAAATGAGGGGTAAAGTTTTTGAACATGTTTAGTTTTTAAAGACATGAATGTATTCTTGGTATCAGGTATGTGATAAATGTTTGTTAGCCTGTGAAGAGCATATAGATACTATACTTCTCAAATGACTTTTTTAAACCAGTATTTGGTTTTGCAGTAAGTTTATAATGAGGAGATTTGATTCCATGAGGAGTATTTTATACTTTAGCAATAGGCAGCTCTCAAAAGCTTTATGAAAACAAAACAGTAACAAAACCATACATGACAAGGAATATGTAAAACAGAAGTCACAAAATGTAAGGCAACTGGCTGTGGTTTTGGTTCTTCTTTCCAAACCAGTATTTCAAAATGTATACATAACAATGGAGTTTTAAGACTAGTCCTAACACTATGGAAAATGTGGCAACACTGAGGAATGACTGATTACAGCTGAGCAGCAGCCAACTACTTGACACAGGTAAACATTCTCCAGTTTGCACCCACCTCTCACACAATATTTGCATCTGTACTTTTCATTGCTTCCCTCATTTTCTGCTACCTGCCTAGGTTCTGTAAGTGCTTGAGTTCTGACCACTCATTTAAGGTAACCTGTACAGAATCTTTGCTAACACAAAGAAACACATTCAATAACATATACAACTGCTTTTAGTAGAGCAATTTTATAAGCTCCCCTTTTGGATTTCTTCTATCAGCCACCATCCTTTCTGTGACTAAGTTTTCTACCTATGCTTTCTGAGCTATCCCTTCTAGTACCTAATGATAGTAAAAGCCTTTACTTATATATCAAGAACTTGTCCTGTCAGTCCTGCTTGTCCCCAATGCTCAAACCTCACTGATTGTTAAAAAGGCCTTTCTCAGTCCTACCTCCCTAAAAGCTACCCTCCTCTATTTTACCTCCATTGGAAATTTTCTTAAATATTCATGCTTCATTTCCTCTATTTCGTTCCCCTGACTTCATGCCTACATGTATTATGTTGGTTCTACACCTAGGTTAATCTGAAGCACAGATGTATGTGCATATATGTGTGTGTTGTATGTATAGCTTTTGATGATTTTAATTAATGTTTTCTTGACTTTATCCCAATTTATGATTAAAACAAATACTATGCCTTCCTTGACCATCGCTGCCTGGAAATATGGATTTCCTGCCAATATAATTTTCACTTAACTGTACCTTCCCATGCTATATTAAATAAAAGGGCAACAATGGATATCCTTGTCTTGTTGCTGATCTTAGGGGGAAAGCTTTCAGCTTTTCACCACCAAACAAGATGTTAGCTGTGGGCTTGTCATATATGGCCTTTATTATACTGAGGTACATTCCCTCTATATCTGCATGTTGAGATTAAACGGATGCTGAACTTTGTCAAACACTTTTTCTGCATCTATGGAAATGACCATAAGATTTGTATACTGGAGTTTATTAATATGGTATATCACAGTGACTGATTTGTAGATATTAAACCATTCTTGCAGCCCTAGAATAAACCCACTTGATGATAGTGTATGATCCTTGTGATGTATTATTTCAGTTTGCTAATATTTTTTTGAGGATTTTTGCATCTATGTTCATCAGGGATATTGGCCTGTAATTTTTTCTTGTGGCATCTTTGTCTGGTTTTGGTATCAGGGCAATGCTGGCCATATAAAATGAATTTGGGGAAGAGTCCTCTCCTATACTTTGGAAGAGTTTGAGAAGGATTGACATTAACTCTTCTTTGAATGTTTGGCAGAATATACAAGTGAAGCCATCTGATCTTGGACTTTTGTTGGTAGGAAGTTTTTAAATCACTAATTTGATCTCTTTACTAGCAACTGATCTGTTCAGATATTCTATTTCATTAGGATTTAGTCTTGGTAGCTTGTATATTTTTAGAAATGTATTCATTTTTTTTTCTAGATCGTCCAATTTGTTGGCATATAATTATAATTGTTCCTGGTAGTCTCTTACAATCCTTTGTATTTCTGTGGTGTCAGTTGTAATTTCTCCTCTTTCATTTCTAATTTTATTTATTTGAGTCCTTTTTTTTCTTAGTAAGTTTAGCTAAAGGCTTGCCAATTTTGTTGATCTTTTCAAAGATGCAGCTCTTAGTTTCAATGATCTTTTCTACTGTCTTTTTAGTCTCCATTTCATTATTTCTGCCCTAATCTGTTAGTTCCTTCCTTCTACTAGTTTTGGGCTTACTTTGTTCTTTTTCTGTTTCCTTAAGTGTAAAGTTAGGTTGTTTATATGAGATTTTTTCTTATTTCTTCAGTGAGGCGTTTATCACTATGAACTTCTCTCTTGGAATGACTTGCTGCATCCCACAAATTTTGGTACATTTCTGTTTTCGTTTCTCTTAGGTATTTTTTAATTTAAAAAATTTTTTTAAATACTTATTTATTTTAGAGAGAGAGAGAGAGAAAGTTCAAGTGGGGGAGGGGCAGAGAGAGAGGGAGACACAGAATCCGAAGCAGGCTCCAGGCTCCCAGCTGTCAGCACAGAGCCTCACTCACATGGGGCTCGAACTCATGCACCATGAGATCATGACCTGAGCCAAAGTTGGACGCTCAACCAACTGAGCCACCCAGGCGCCCCTTGAGGTATTTTTTAAAATTTCTCCTTGACTCAAATGGTCAGTCAGTAGCATGTTGTTTAATCTCCACATATTTGTAAATTTTCCAGTTTTCATGTAAATAATTTCTGGTTTCTAACCACTGTGGTAAAAATAATGCTTGATATGATTTCAATACTCTTAAATTGATTAAGACTTGTTTTATAGCCTAACATATGATTGATTTTGGAGAATGTTCCATGCGTACTTGAGAAGAATGTGCATTCTGTTGCTTTTGGATGGAATGTTCTATATGTCTATTAATTCCATCTGGTCTAAAATGTTTAAGGGCAATGTTTTCCTATTGATTTTCTGTCTGGATCATCCATCCATTGATATTGGAGTATTAAAGTCCCTTATTATCGTATTGCTGTCTACTTCTCTTTAGGTCTTGTTAATAGTTGCCTTTTACATACTTAAGTGCTCTCATGTTGGTGTATAAATATTCATAAATGTTACATCCTCCTGTTGGATTGATCCCTTTATCATTATATAATACTCATCTTTGTCTTATTACACTTTTTGTTTTAGTCTATTCTGTCTGATATAAGTATAGCTACTCCAGTTTTTAGTTTCCATTTGCATGGAATACCTTTTTCCATCCCTTCCCTTTCAGACTCTGTGTGTCCTAACATCTAAAGTGAGTCTCTTACGGCAGCATGCAGATGGGTCTTGTATTTTGTTTTTTGTTTTTGTTTTTTTTTTTTTAATCTATTCAGCCACTCTCCAATCTTTGGAGAATTTAATCCAATTACATTTAAAATAATCACTTTTTTAATTTTTAAAAAATAATTATTGATAAGTATTGTGCCTACTACCATTTTGTTAATGCTTTTCTGACTATTTTCATAATTCCTCTCTTCTCTTACTCTTCCTTTGTGGTTTGGTAACTTTGTTTTAATGGTATGCTTATATTCTTTTCATCTTTTGTGCATTTACTATCATTTTTTGCTTTGTGGTTATCATGAGGCTTACATATAACAACTTCTAACTACAGCAGTCTATTTTAAGTTGATAAGTTTGATCCAATTGTAAAGCTTAACATTTTTATACTCTTCCACAACCCTACCCCCCAAATTTAAAATTTAAAACCATGAGACTGGATGATATCTCCTGGGAATCTGTGCAGGCAGAAAAAAGGACCAAGGTCAGATCTCTGAGGTACTTCAATTTTAAAGGATCAATATTTATAGAATGAATCCCATTTCAATTTGCAGAACTACTCATATAGTTTATGTAAAGACTGGATTAACTAATATAAAAGGCAAAGAAGATACATACACACACACAGTAAAAGTCAAATCATAACATGACTTTTTAAAAAGTGGGGGGGACACCTGAGTGGCTCAGTTAGTTAAGCATCCGACTTTGGCACAGGTCATGATCTGGCTGTTCAGAGTTTTGAGCCCTGTGTTGGGCTCTGTGTTGACAGCTCAGGGCCTAGCCTGTTTCAGATTCTGTGTCTCCCTCTTTCTCTCTCTGCCCCTCCTCCATTCACTCTGTCTCTCTCTTTCTCTAAAATAAGAATAAACATTAAAAAAAAAAAATTTAAGGAATTAGGAAGCAGGAAAAGAAAGATAAAATTAAGGATAAGTGCCCTAAATTCCTTACCTTTGATGACAAGAAGTTGAGATAAGAGACACTGCTAATAAGTCAAGAAACAAGTTTTTAGTATTTTCTTTCAAGCCAAAGATTACAACTAAAAATATAAAACAAAAATCCTAGAGGAAAGGTTGACTGACTAGTGGCCTAAAGTATAAGCACAATAATTTTCCCATCGTTCAGAGGTGAAAGTCAAAAGATGTTTAAGTGATAATAAGTCTAAGAATTACAAAGTTTAGTTTTTTAAGTTAAAATGGTAATTAAACACAAATTTAATGGCAGGAGGTCCTAGGGAATAGGTTGAGAAGAAAGGCAATCTCTCCTGACACTTAAAAAAATTTTCAACAGTGTATGTTATTACTATAATCAAAAAGAAAGTCTAATAATTTTTTTTTTGCAGAAGAGTACAATATATCAAAATCCTGAAGGCTCCTTTCTCCAAATTGCCAGGCTAGAGCTAGGCCTGCATCCAAATTTAAACATAATTACTAGCTAAATTCAAAGTTTAAAGAAGACTTTGTTCTCTCTTTTGTTCTTTTTGTTATCAGTACTTTAGATGTTGTTTGGAAACCTGGTGCCTCGTTGTCTACACTTAAACTAAAAAAGTTCCTAGAAAAGGTAATTTTTATAATAATTCTTCTCTATTTTGGGCTTAAATTGCTATTTCAGTCACAGAAAAAAGGAATGATCAGCTACTAAGCAAAGCTAACACCTTTAACACATGTCATTTAATCGTAACAACCTTCTGATGCTATAATGAATGATGGCTGCTTCTGAAGGCATTGACAGGTTGTGTACGATTGGTACGATCTCATAGGATGCCCCCAAGGTTTTTTGTTAAAAATGTAGCAAAAACAAAAATTCTCAAAAGCAAGAATGCTTATCAATGAATACACCATACTTCCAAAGAATAACACACCGAAAAGTAGGATTGGATTCAAGAATTTTAATTTCACTCACTGCCAATTTGGCAATAATAGGTTGCAAATAAAAACAATTTGGGGGGCGCCTGGGTGGCTCAGTCGGTTGAGCGTCCGACTTCAGCTCAGGTCACGATCTCATGGTCCATGAGTTCGAGCCCCGCGTCGGGCTCTGGGCTGATGGCTCAGAGCCTGGAGCCTGCTTCTGATTCTGTGTCTCCCTCTCTCTCTGTTTATTCTCTGTCTCTCTCTGTCTCAAAAATAAATAAAAACGTTAAAAAAAAAATTTAAAAAAAAAAACAAAAAAAAAAACAATTTGGTTTGGGGTGCCTGGGTACCTCCATCAGTTAAGCCTCTGGCTCTGGATTTCAGCTCAGGTCATCATCTCAGCGTTCCTGAGATGGAGCTCAGTGTTGGGCTTTGTGCTGACAGCGTGGAGCCTGTATGGGATTCCCTCTCTCCGCCCCTTCCCTGTTCTCACTCTTTCAAAAAACAAAACAAAACAGAAAAACATTTTGGTTTAGTTAGTCTGAACTAATCTACAGTATTTACACTAAGTCAAATCCTTAAGGTAAGCCTAATATGAGAAATTCATTACATAAACGTGATAGTTCCCAAAAAGCACGCCAGCACCAACATCCTATTCATAAGTACTTTGACAAGGATGCCTGGCTGGCTCAATCAGAAGAGCATGTGACTCTTGATCTGCGGGTTGTGAGTCCAAGCCCCACATGGGGCATAGAGATTACTTAAATAAAACTTAAAAAAAAAAGTACTTTGACAAAAAATAAAAATCATGTAAGTGAATTGCTCAATTAGAGCAGTCTGCTATATCCAAATGGCTTTCATCTAAATTATTGCAAGATAGTGTAATATATACATTTCTTACAATGTAATAATATTTTGGCACCTATGAATTATGTTAAAATTCCTTCCCCTCTAAAAGTAACAACAATGATGATGATGAAATACACAATATATAGAGTTCAGCCAAAACAATACCATTAGCAATTTGCCCAGAGGAAAACCAACAGCGTTGGACTAAGTTCAATGAAAAACAGAAAATCACTACTACCAAATTTCTAGCAAGTTACGAACCAAATTCTATTTCCCAATTTCTCTAGACCAACCATTAATATACCAACCATTAATATAATTCATAAAACTTATGGCTTATAAGCCTTTACTTATGTTGCTTCACGATCAATTATATGCCCTTTATAGGGCTCAAAATACATTCATCAAATATTTATTTACTTCTTGTCACGTAAAGACACTATTCTGGATTCTGGACATATATAGAACAATAATCATCATTCCTGTCCTAGCTGAAAGAAAGCAAAATAAACTGACTAGTACGCTACAACATAATGAGCCTATGACAAAGCTACATGCATGATGTTACCTATAAAAACACATAAGGATATTAAACTCAGATTTTTGGAGGCAGTAGAGTAAGAATACAAAAAGCAAAAACAAAACAAAACACTTTGCAAAGCCTTTTTATATTAAATAAAACAAATTAACTACCAGAAATAGAATATATAAATAATCCTAACTAGAATTAATTAATGCAAAATCTTTTATAAATCTTATAATCTAATGGTTTTAATTTATGCAGACTATTTTGAACTTAAGTTTTCATTTTTTTTTTTTTTTTGAGATTCATCTATTTGGCTTTGGACTTAGTGACAAACAAAACTAGTTTACATCATCTCTCAATCTATACTTAATTCTACAAAAACAAACAAAAAAGAACTGAAGTAATCTCAAATAAATTACTATACAGTTTACAATCCGCCTAAAAAAATATATGTGGGAAAGGAATATATCAGAAATGTAACTGCCTAGTTTAAAAATAAATAAACTTTGGTTACAGCAAGACTCTATCACATATAAATCCCTGGACATTTTGCACAGTTGGATACAGGGAAGAACGTATGGATAGAGCTCGATACTTCCTTAAAAGTATCAAGCCAACCTGCAGAAAACTGCATAAGATACCTTTTACTATACATTCATACTTCCCTTTTAAAACTTCAAGAAAAAAACTATTCTGAAGTGAAATATCTAGTTTTATAGGTTTTAAAGGAAACAGCAAAATAGCACCCAGTAGCAATCAGACCCACCACCCAGTCTGTGATCTCCAGTACTTCTCATTAAAAGACACCAGGGCTTCCTGGAGAAATGGCATATTCTAGGTCTAAGACAACAAATGTACAAGGTGAGCCTAGAGTGTCTTACATTCTAGTATCTTGCATATCCAAGCAAGAATGCTATGAAAGTCTACCAGAGTTATATAGTGAAGACTCAGGAGCCACCTCAAAAAGGCTCCCAGTAGCCAAAGACAGGACCACTTTGCAGAGAAAACTTATACCTACATAAGACAGTATGAAAGTCAAGGGGCTAATTATCCAATTCATATAGGGTTCAAAAACAAGACAAACTAATGGCATAGAAATCTAGATAATGGTTTATCTTTGAAGAAGCTGTAGGGGATAAAGATAAGGATGGGACAAGGAGGTTTCTGAGTGCTATCAATGTTCCATTTCTACGCTCTCTAGAATATGCTTCTGGAAATAATTACAATTTTAAAAATTTAGGTCTTAAAAACATTTTACGCTGATTATCTAATAGCTAAAATTCTAATGATAAAGCTAAGTTATTAGTGTTTTAGCAAATACTATAACAAATATTAAATGTAAGTATTATCTGCTTGTTGATGTATTCATTTATATTCTTCTATCATCTGGTACTTAAACTGTTTTCTAGTTTGTTTGTTTTTAATTTTAGAGGGAAAGAGCATGCAAGCAAGGCAGAGGGGCAGAGAGAGAGAGAGAGAGAGAGAGAGAGAGAGAATCTCAAGCAGGCTCCACACTCAGCACAGAGCCCAACAGGGGGCTCAATCCCACGACCCTGGGATCATGACCTGAGTTGAAATCAAGAGGTGGACACTTAACCCACTGAGCCACCCATGCACCCCGAAACTTGAACTGTTTTAAGAATGGTAAATGATATCTAATTGTATATATAGTACAAAAAGGTTATTTTTTCTGAAGCAGATGAATATGGTAAATTTCAAATATTTGGCTTCAAGAACCTAAAAAAATCAAAATGACATACAAGGAGCTTGCTTATAAGTTTAATAAAGACCACTAAGAAAAAAGTATCAGTTTCCCCTATTACTTACCTTCCACATACTGTTCTATAAAACATCTCCGAGACAACAACTCAAAACAAAAGGCTACAAGACCCAAAATATGGGTAATTTAATCATTTTGAAAAGCTTTGTGATAAACTACTTGGCATTAACAGATACTATAAATGTTTTCAAATGAATTAATGCACTTGAAAAATACATACTAATATCACACTAATTTAAAAAAAAGAACAGACAAGACCAAATGGATTCCACTTCTTCTCTATTACAGAGGTATTTCCTCCTCTTTGCACTCAAAGTGCTTCTAGTACGTCTGCCTTCTTCATTTTAGATCCAAAGCCCCATAAAGACAGTTTATACAGAGCGCATGGTAAGTGCCAAGCATTATACTACCCCCAGGAGAGCCAAAGTACACAAAATACCCATGGTCCATGACCTCAACGACTTTACATGAGGTTACGGAAAATTTCTCATAGAAAATGTTTTAAGTTGGGACCTAAAGCATTAGTGGCAGTTAGCTAAGTAAAGAATGGCAAGCAACACATTCTCACCAGAGAATATGCATAAGCCCTTAGGCAGGAGGCCACTCACATATTCTCCCATACTTCCAGTAATACAGTGCATAGTAAATATCTCACATTATTGATAATAATCTAATAGAGGAGCAGTGTGAGAAGATAGAAGGGGGCAACGTGTATTCTGAATTTGATAACTGACATTTAAACATGCTATTTAGTTAGACGTTTTAAGAAATGAAAATCAACTATTGGTTTGGGTCCATTCAGTAGCTATTTCTATTCGCCACAAGGTAATGTGGAAGAGAAGCAATTAGAGTGGGTAAAATTTTGATGTTTTTCCTTCTCCAGAACAAGAAAGTTGTCAAAAAAATAATGTGTGAGGCAAAAAGAGCTACATATTTCTTTCCATCACCTTATTCATTTGCCATTTTCTTCCTAGAAGCATTTCTTGTACTTTAAGAATCCAACAAGGTCCAAACCTTTCTTACACCTACTAAATCAGCACTTAAAATAGTGTGAATAACATCCTTAACTGTTTATAATACACACCTTGGGTTTTCACAGCGGCCAAATTCAATGCCTAATTATGCAAACATGCTGTGACTGTAAAGGAGTGTAAATAACAAGGCTAATGCTTCTGCCTACCAAAATGAGTTATTAAAAGTGGTGTGTGGCAGGGGGCATGTGGGTGGATCAGTTGGTTAAGTATCCAACTGTTGATTGTGGCTCAGGTCATGATCTCATGGTTGTGAGATCAAGCCCTCTGGCAGGGGCAAAGAGCCTACTAAGATCCTCTCTCTTCCTCTCCTTCTGCCCGACTCCCCAGCTCACGTGTGCGTGCACTCTCTCTGTCTCTAAATAAATAAATAAAGTGGTGTGGCAAATGTATTGAAACTGGAACCATTGTGCACCATTTGGTGAGAATGTCAAATGGTACAAATGCTGTCACAAAGAATATAGATGTTCCTCAAAGACATTAAAACTAGAATTACCACATAATCCAGCAATTCCACTTCTGTGTATAAACTCAAAAGAACTCTAAGCAGAGTCTTGAACAGGTACCTGCACACATCCATGTTCACAGCAACATTATTCACAACAGCTAAAATATGTAAGTGTCCACTGAAGAATGGTTAAGCAAAATTGGTATATACAGTGGCCTATTATTCAGACTTAAAGAAGAAGGAAATTCTGGTACATATTACAACATGCATGAACCATGAAAACATTATGCTAAATGAAATAAATCAGTCACAAAAAACCCACAAATACTGTAGGATTCCACTTATATGAGTAGTCAAAATCATAGAGACAAAGAAGAAGGTAGGATGCCAGGAGCTGAGAGAAGGGGGAATAGAGAGTTACTGTTTAATAGTATACAGTTTTCGGTTTTGCAAGATGAGTTGTTCTGGAGATGAATGGTGGTGACGGCTGCACAAGCACTGAACTATCATACACTTAAAATGGTTAAGACCAGGGACCCTGGCTGGCTCAGCCGGTAAAGCATGCAACTCTTGATCTCAGGGTTGTGAGTTCAAGCCCCATTCTGGGCACGGAGCCTACTTAAAATACATACATACATATAAACATATATATAATTTTTTTAAAAAATGGTTAAGACAGCAAATTTTAGATCATGTGTATTTTACCACAATTTTTCTTAATTTGGTGGGAAAAAGCAGTGTGATTCCTTTCTTCCTATTTAGAAATACCTTAATTAGAGATCAGATTCAAGACCTATCAACTTTCCTCAAAGATGACAGGTTTGACTGGTTCTATTTAGAAAGAAATCAATTATGGTGGCACTGTGATCCCTTTCCATGATGCACTACTTATTCACACTGAATCATTTAAATCTAATGATCTCTTGTCTCATTTGTGCACAAAAGATCCTCCCCTTCCTATTAACAGGTTAAATCTTAAATCTTTCAAGTAAACCGGACTGTAACTTTGCTGCTTTTTAAGGACTGCTCATAAATTAAGTAGTTCTAGAACTCCTCAAGTTTTAGAAGAGAAAGAAAAGTTCTTAATAAACTAACACCTGAAAAAAAATGTCACAGGGTTAACGTACACTGATAAGGTCCTAAGCCACTATTTGACTTATGTGAACTTTAAAATGTCTACTTCCAGGGCACCTGGGTGGCTCAGTCAGTTAATCGTCTGGCTCTTGATTTTGTCTCAGGTCATGAAGTCATGGTTCGTGGATTTATGCCTGGCAGCAGACTCTGTGTTAACAGCATGGAGCCTGCTTGGGATTCTCTCTCTCCCCCTCTCTCTCTCTCTGCCTCTGCCCTGCTTGTATGCACACACACTCACTCACTCTCAAAATAAACAAACTTTAAAAAATAAAAGTAAAAAAATAAAATAAAATGTGTACTTTCAAAGTGAAAAAAAATTGGGACCACAGCAAAATTAACTGCAGATCGAGTAAAACAAACATTTTACGTTAAACTATGAGAAGAGGAATGAAAATGGAATATTTACCTAATGCATGAATAACTTATCTTTAAAGGTACATTAGAAATACAGGAAAATGGTTAGATGTTATAACATTTTAAACATTTAAAAATATATAAAAATTACGTAGGAAAAAATACAAAAGGAAAACAAACTGTTAAGTTTAATAATAATGTACAAAAAAATCCCTTAAAGTATATAAAATCTTAAGGCCTCATTCATTTAATTAACTAATATTTTTGAGTACTTACTATGTGCCAACCACTGTTCTAGGAGCTTAAGAATTAGAGTAAAGTGATGATCTTTGGAGGGGGAGTTACTGACAAGATGGGACATGAGAGAACCTACTGGGGGACTGGAAATGTTTCGTAGCCTGACCCGAGTGGTGGTAACCTGGGTTTACACATATGTAAACATTCACTGAGCTGTACACCTACAATTTGTGCAATTTAGTATATGTAAATTTTATATCAGTTTTTTGTTCAAGTTTATTCATACTGCCTTCCATTGTTGCTAACTGTTCTTATATATACTACTTCAATTTGAATTCAAAGAAGCTTGCAACAAATTTCTGGCATAGCCAGAGTACTACATGTTTCAGTGTGATGACAGATGTTTTAAATAACACAAGAGGAAAAAAACAGATGTATATATTAAAAAGAATATTACTATTAATAGACAAATAATTAAAGCATTGGGTTCTATTAACAAATATAGCACACAAAAGTATTAACTGAATTTTTTAAAATGTTTATTTCTCCATCAGCCACATAATTATGCTGCCAGATATGAACTTAACTATTTTTCTATCAGTGTTTCTCAACAGCCATTCGTATACCGACTTCCCAATTTCTGCCAGTACTACTACCAGCATACAGTTATTTACTTAACTTTTTTACTTGTCTTTATTTTAAATCTAATTAGCCTTATCTAATAAAACCCATAAATCTATTGATTTGAGTCACAAGTTTCCATTTTCCTAATACACATAATACATAACTCTAAAAAGGTAAAATGCTCATCCATATACCAGTTGAAGTCATCCCACACCACCATACCAAATATAATGACATAATCACTGCAATGCACTGCAAAAGAATATAAGTTGTAAGGTACCATCTCCACTTTAAGGTCCATACTAGAAGTATCTTCGGAGTGATTTATATATAGGGGAAAAAAGAATGTGAGGCATCTTACAATAACCTCAACCAATCAATAAAACTACATTACAGTTTTCTAAGTTTTTTCAAATTCACTTAAAAACTTTTTACCCTACATAAAAAAAAAAAAGTTCAAGTAGGTAATTAGAGCAATATTTATACATCTTAAATATTTTATTACAAGTGAAATACACACACACGCATACACCTCTAGGCTTCGAATGGAAAGGCATTTTCATTGAGTACACATGTGCATATTAAAGTTGAGCATCACCTTTCTTATTTATTTATTTTTTTTTAATTTTTTTTTTCCAACGTTTATTTATTTTTGGGACAGAGAGAGACAGAGCATGAATGGGGGAGGGGCAGAGAGAGAGGGAGACACAGAATCGGAAACAGGCTCCAGGCTCTGAGCCATCAGCCCAGAGCCTGACGCGGGGCTCGAACTCACAGACCGCGAGATCGTGACCTGGCTGAAGTCGGACGCTTAACCGACTGCGCCACCTAGGCGCCCCTCACCTTTCTTATTTAAATCACAGGTATGATACATATTATCTGAGATCTCTAGTGTTAGTTCTACAAATGAAGGAAAACTTAAAAATACTTGTACAGCAATCAATTTAGAAAATCCTAAATGTTTATCATTACCTTTCCTATCTTTTCTAGTTATCTAAGCCCTACCAAGTCCCAAGGACGCCATGTGCACAGGTCCAGAAAGATTCCTATAGGAACTGTGGGTTACAATGCAGGAGAACTCTGAGCTTAGAAAATCCATATTTTTTATAATGGTAATACGTATGCCTGCCCTCTCCTTGGAAGACACTAGCTCTGTCCTCCAAGATTATTCACTACCAAAACATCCTTAAACAGATAGTCCAGAACAAAGGGCAGTTAGTACTTAACTTGCAAGATATGTAAAAACACAAGACATCGATAGAGAATTGTCTTCTGTCTGTTCATCCCTATCTACTTCACTACTATCCGATACAATACTCTGCGCTAACATTTCACCTTGTACTATCTAGCTATCCGTAAACAAAAAACAGCTTTAGGAGAGATCTTATGTCCATTAAAAAACTTCAGCAACAAAACAGAAAAATGGAGAATAACTGCACAAAAAGGGAAGGAAAACAGTTTTATTTTGCCTGCATCACCCATTCCCCCAGGACAGCATTGCTCAGTACAAGAGGGAACTCCCTAGCTAGAAAGAGATCCCCTTGCCAGGAAAGGGAGAGCAAAGTGAACTATCAGGTTCCCCAGTCCTTCTGGGCACTGCACAAAGGGGCTGCTTCTATTTCACCCAAGTAGAGACCGGAAAAACTGAAACACATAGGCATGGCTAGGAACATAGGCATGGCTAGGAACAAGGAAGAAAAGCAGGGGCTATCCAGCAGCCATACAATGGAAGCAACCACAGTGCCCAGTGACCTGCTGTGCAGAGGACCCTAGAAACTTTCTCCATTGAAAAAAACCAACAGTCAGCACAGATACCTGTCCCCTCCAGAGCCTGGGAACCACACCAGCAGCCAGCCCAGGCCTCTGTGGCTGCTGAGTGCAAGATACCAGCCCAGACCCCCAGTGCTCACCTCTAAGATTTGCGTGTGTTCAGATTAGCCCCTCCAGTTGTGTACTTGCATACGACTGCCCTGACATCTGGCACCAGCTTTTATTACCATGTACAAGTACATGCACATTTGGGAGAAGACTGTAACTAAAGAAGAGCACACCAATAGCCAGAGCCACCGTAACTGCTGTGGGTCCAAATCAGGCCCTATCTTATGTCACTGGCCTATGCCATTGAACTCACCTGCAGCTAGCCTCCTGCATGCCATAGGTCCAACCATATCACTGTCCTCCACTGCCATGCATGCATAGCAAGACACAGTAAGCATGACAGTGCACACCTACAGCCAAGGTCCCTGCAGCCATCTATCTGCCCTGAGCCCCACCATTACATGTGTGTTTGCAAACACACCTGCCACTAGCTGCACCTGTAGCTGGCCCTTGCAGCTGAAGGTGTTCCAGCCACAGGTTCCAGCCACTACCACTGCTTGCCCTGGACTCTAGCTGCTGAACCAGCAGGCCCTACTGAGAACCTCAATAGTCTTCAAAGACTCCACAGATCTCCCACAGAGCTAGCCAAAGACCCACACATTTGTTGATGCTGTGGACCCTAATGGCTTTAGCTAGTGAGCCAACATGGCCACTGAGGACCCAGTGCTGTCACATGCCTGTATACCACTAAACTCAGGGACACAGCATGCTCCAGTATGCCCCACCTGCAGATAAAAATCTTCCTTACTGAAGTCAGTCTATAAAATCAGGAAGGGGTGACAGATTCTTCAAATGCACAGACACAAAGCTGTAAGGCTCACAAAATATCAAAAAAACACAGCTCAACCAAAGGAATACAGTAAATCTCCAGTAACTAAGTGGCCCTAAAGAAATGGATATCCAAGAATTGCCCAACAGTTCAAAATAGTCACTCTTTAGGTGCTCAGAGAGCTACAAAAGAACAGAAAAACAATTTAACAATGTCAGGAAAATAATACAAGAAGATGAGAAGTCCAGGAAAGAAACAGAAAACAAAAAAGAACAAATTTTGGAGCTGAAAAATATAATAACTAAACTGAAGATTTCAATAGAGACCTTCAACAGCAGTCTAGGGCACAGCAAAAGAAATAACCAATGAGCTTGAAGACAGATCTTTTGAAATTATGCAGAAAGAAGAGCAAGAAAGAAAGAAGAATGAAAAAGTATGCAGAAATCAATGGGCCTTGTAAGACACCATTAAGAGAATCAAGTACACATTATGGGAGTCCCCGAAAGAGAAGTAGGGGAAAATAGAGTAGAAAGTCTATTCAAAGAAATAATGGCTGAGAATTCCTCAAACTTGGAAGATATATGGACATCCAAGTTGACCCAAATTTTCAATCTAAAACAATGTTCTCCAAAACACATTATAATAAAATGGTCCAAAATCAAAGAGAATTTTAATTTTTGTAATGTTTATTTATTTTTGAGACAAAGAGAGAGCATGAACAGGAGAGGGTCAGAAAGAGAGGGAGACACAGAATCTGAAGCAGGCTCCAGGCTGTCAGCACAGAGCCCGACACGGGGCTCGAACTCACAGACCATGAGATCGTGTGACCTGAGCCAAAGTTGGAAACTCAACCAACTAAGCCATCCAGGTGCCCCAAAATCAAAGAGAATTTTAAAAGCACCAAGAGAAGCAAAACTCTTACAAAGAAGGAAATCCCAATGTCTAGCAGTGGATTTCTCAGCAGAGACCTTGAAGACCAGGAGAAAATGGTGATATATTCAAAGTATGGAAAGAAATAAATTGCCAATCAGGAATGTTTTACCCAGCAAAGTTGTCCTTCAGAAATGAAGACAAGGTAAGACCTTCCCAAACAATCAAAACCTGAGAAGTTCTTCACCACTAGACCTGCCTTACAAGAAATACTGAAAGGAGTTTTTCAAGCTGAAATGAAAAAACACTAACTAGTAATAAGGGAAATTTATGAAAATAAAGAGTACATTGGTAAAGGCAAGTAAGAAGTCAAATACAGAATACTCTAATATTGTAATATGGTGGTGTATTAACTCAAATGTAAAGGTTAAGGGACAAAAATATCAAAAATAGTTATAGCTACAATAGTTTGTAAATGGACACAAAATATAAAAAGATGTAAAATGTGGTATCAAAAACACAAAATGTGAGGGAGAGGAATGAAAGAGCAGTTTTGTTTTGTTTTCTTTTTTAATGAGACCAAAGTTGTTATCAGCTTAAAATAGACTATAACATCTATAATATATTTCAGGTAAGCCTCAGAGTAACCACAAAACAAAAACCTATAGAAGGTATACACAAAATAATGACAAAGTAATCAAGGTGTACCACTATGGAAAATCATCAATTTACAAAGAGAGAAAGAAGGGAACAAAGGAACTATAAAATATCCAGAAAACAATTAGCAAGATAGCAATAGTAAGTCCTTATCTCTCAATAATTACTTTAAATGTAAATAAACACCCCAATGGAAAAGCACAGAGTGGTGGACTTGATTTAAAAAAAAAAAAAAAATGAGGCACCTGGGTGGCTCAGTCAGTTAAGCATTGACTCTTCATTTCAGCTTGGGTCATGATTTCAAGGTTTGTGAGACTGAGCCCTGCCCTGCATCAGGCTCTGCACTAATAGCACAGGCCCTACTTGGGACTGTCTGTCTCCCTCTCTCTCTCTCTGCCCCTCCCCTGCTTGTGCTCCCCCCCACCCACCAAAATAAATAAACATTTTTTTTTTGTAGTGACTCAACTATATGCTGCCTACAAAAGACTCACTTCAGCTTCAAGAACACACATAAGCTCAAAAGAGAAGGAATGAAAAACATCTCATGCAAATGGAAACCAAAAGAGAGCAGAGGTAGCTACAGTTACATAAGACAAAATAGACTTGAAGTCAAAAACTTTAACAAGAGACAAAAAAAAAAAGGTCATTATATGATGATAAAGGGGTTAATTCATCATAAGGATTTAAAAACTGTGAATATATATGCATCCAACATTGAAGCAACTAAGAATATTAAGAAAACACTAACAAATCTGAAGAGAGTACCAGACAGCAATACAATACCCCACTTTCAAACATGGATGAATCATCCAAACAGAAAATCAAGAAGGAAACACTGGGCTTATATATATATTTCAAAACAAATACATATATATAAACAAATAAATATATATATAAAACAAATAAACAAGTATATATAGACCTAACAGACATATACAGAACATTCCACCCAACAGCAGCAGAATACACATTCTTCTCAAGTGCACATGGAACATTCTCCATGATATATCTTATGTTAGGTTACAAAACAGGTCTTAACAAATTTAAAAAGACTGAAATCATGCCAGTGTTTCTTCTAACGACAAAGGCAAGAAACTATAAACCAATAATAAGAGAACTAGAAAATTCACAAATATGTAGAATTTAAACAACAGACTCCTGAAAAACCAATGAGTCAAAAAGGAAATTAACAGGGAAATAAAGAAATATCTTGAAGTAAATGAAAATATAAATACAACGTACCAAAATTTATGGAATCCAGCAAAAGTAGTGGTAAAAGAGAAGTTTATAGTGATAAATGCCTAAATTAAGAAAAAGAAATGATCTCCAACAACCTAACTTTACAACTGAAAGAATGAAAAAACAAGAACTAAGCCCAAAGTTAGCAGAAAGATTAGAGGTGAAGTAAATAGAGAATAGAAAGACAATATAAAGACCAATGAAATTAAGAACCAACTTTTTGAAAAAATAAAATTAAAAAGAAAAAAAATGAAAAAAGAGACAGTACAACAGACACCACAGAAATGCAAGGATCATAAAAGACTGAGATGAACAATTATACACCAAAAAATTGAACCTACAAGAAATGCAGAAATAAAAAAACAGAAAATCTGAGCAAACCAAATAACAAGTAAGGAGACTGAATCAATAATCAAAAGCCCTCAATTAAGAAGAGTCTAAGACTAAATACCTACGTGGGTAAATTCTACCATATTTTTGAAGAATTACCACCAGTTTTTCTCAAACTTTTTCAAAAAACTGAAGAGAAGGAAACACTCCCAAACTTATTTAATGAGGTTAGCATTATCCTGATACTAAAGGATACAAGAAAACAGCCAATATCCTGATGACTATAAATACAAAATTCCTCAACAAAATATTAGTAAACAGAATTCAACAGCATATTAAACAGATCATATACAATGATCAATAGGATTTATCCCTAGGATGCAAGGATAGTTCAACATATGCAAATCAACAAACGTTATATACCACACTACTAAAATGAAAGACAAAAATCATATGATCATGTCAATAGCTGCAGAAAAAGCATTTGAAAAAATTCAACATTCTTCACGACTAACTGAAAAAATTTTTAAAAATTCAACAAATTGGGTAGAGAAAGCACACATTTCAACATAAAGGCCATATATGAAAAACCCACAGGTAACATCATATTCATTGGTGAAAGGCTGAAAGTTTTCCTTGTAAGATCAGGAACAACACAAGGGTGGCCATTCTCACCTCTCCTGTTCAGCACAGTATTAGAAGTCCTAGCCAGAGCAATTAGGCAAGAAAAAGAAATGAAAGGCATCCAAATTGGAAAGGAAAAATAAGTGTCTCTGTTTGCTGATGATATAATCTTGTATACAGAAAATCTTAAACACTCTATCTAAAAACCTGATAGACTTAATAAATACAGTAAAACTTGCAGGATACAAAAATCAGTAAACAAAAATCAGTTCCATTTCTATATCACAATAAGCTATCTGAAAAAGAAACAAATCAATCTCATTTATAATAGCATCAAAAGAATAAAATAGTCGAGAATAACATTTTTTAAAGAATTGGCTTTATTTTATTTTTATTTTTTTCAAGTAAGCTCTACTGCCAAAGTGGTGCTTGAGCTCACGACCCTGAGACCAAGAGTCTCTACTGACTGAGCCAGCCAGGCACCCCCCCTTAGGAATAAGTTTAACCAAGGAAGTGAAAGATCTAAATACTGAACACTGTAAGACACTGAAGAAAGAAATCAAACAAGACACAAAAAAGTGTAGACATCTCATGTTCATGGATCAGAAGAATTAATAGTTATATGTCCATAGCATCCAAAGCCATCTATTGATACAATGAAATCCCTATCATTATTTCAAAGGCACATTTCACAAAAGTAGAAAAAACAATCCTAAAATTCATATGGATCCACAAAACTCTCGAAATAACCAAAACAATTTTCAGAACGAAGGAAGAACAAAGGTAGAAGCATCACAATTTTCCTTTTCCAATTATATTACAAAGCTACAGTAATCAAAATAATATGGTCCAGGCATAAAAACAGACACAGACCCAATGGAACAGAATAGAGAACACAACAATAAACTCAGACACATATGATCAACTAATATTTGACAAGGAAGCCAAAAACACTCAGTGGAGAAAGGTAGTAGTCCCTTCAGTAAATGATGTTGGGAAAACTGGATAGTCACATGCAAAAGAATGAAACTGGATCCCGATCTTATACCATACACAAAAATCAACTCAAAATGGATTAAAGACTTAAACATAAGACCTAAAACCAAATAACTCTTAGAAGAAAACATAGGGAAAATGCTCCTTGACATCAGTCTTGGCAATGAGTTTCTGGATATGTACCAAATACATAAGCAACAAAAGTAAAAATAAACAAGTTGGACTATATGAAACTAAAAAGCTTCTGCACAGCAAAAGAAACAATCAACATGAAAAGGCAATCTACAGAATGGGAGAAATTATTTGTGAACCATATGTCTGATAAAGGATTAATATCCAAAATACATAAGGCACTTATACAACTTGATAGCAAAAAAGTAAATAAATTTAAAAATCTGATTTAAACACAGGCAGAGGACTTGAATAGACATTTTTCCAAACACGTACAAATGGCCAACAGTTACACGAAAAGGTGCTCAACATCACTAATCATAGAGGAAATACAAATCAAAACCACAATCAACTCACACCGGCTAGAATGGCTGTTATCAAAAAAAAACAAAGGTACAAACGTTGGTGAGGATATGGAGAAAAGGTAATCCTTGTGCACTGTTGCCAGGAATATAAATTGGTATACCCACTATGGAAAACAGTATGGAGGTTCCTCAAAAAGTTAAAAACAGGACTACCATACAATCCTGCAATTCCATGTCGGGGTATTTATCTGAAGGAAGTAAAATAACTATC